>NC_089504.1:118741386-119440886 GCF_036850995.1 Saccopteryx leptura
ACGTTCAAATACACCTGAGAGTGATGGCTTTTTAAAATCAAAGCATGGAAAGCGAAGGTTTGCCTAGATTTTTTAACATCATAAGTGTAACAAATTACCTTTCAACAGTGAAAGATGTTTTGTTTTCTTTCCTTTGTAAAAATTCAAGATTGATCAGGCATTGCATGAATAGAATAATTTATTAGAATAAGTCACAAACTCTGTCTCACGTGTTCGTATTCCACTGTCAGTTATATGCCTCGAGAAGGAAGCTCAAGGCCAGTTTTACAGAAATGTGTACATCCTCCAGGTTTTCCTTGGCACCCAGTCTTTTTTTTAAATTTTTTAATATTTATTTTATTGATTTTAGAGAGGGAGTAAGGGGGGGGGGGTGAGAGAGAGACAGGAACATTGAGCTGTTCCTGCTTGTGCCCTGACTGGGGACCGAACTAGCAACCTCTGTGCTTCAGAACAATGCTCTAACCAACTGAGCCAGGCCGCACCAGTCTTGAACAGGAATTTAAAGAATCAGCTAAGCACCATGTAGGGTATGCTTCATGGAAAGAACACAAGATTTTGATTCAGTAGTTCTGATTTCTAATCCTAGTTTTGTCACTTTCTTGACTATAATTGCAAGCAAATTATTTAACTCCTCTTAGCATCAGTTTTTTTCATCTGTAAACTGGGGTATAATAGTAAATTTAGTAATAACTATTTAACAAGATTTTTTTGTGAGGTTTTGATAATGCCCTTATGTGTGAAACCATTAGTATAATAATAATTTAATAATTATTTCAGATTTCCCATTAGCATTTATTATAGGCTACAAGCTGTTCGGGTTTTGACTTTTAATATTTGTTATACACATCTTTATTTACAGGCTGGAGGATTTTGAGAAAGTTTTTTAATATCCTCATCATTGTTCCTAGGACAAAGACCAAAATCTATAGCATGGCTTGTCTCTCTACTGCAAGACTACCTTTTTCCCTTGATGCCAAATCTTCAGCCACACTCTTCTTCCAGGTTTGGAAGTAGCCACCTTCCCTTTGACCCTAAAGCCTTTCTTGCGCTGTTTCCTCTCCTTGAATGCTCCCCAACTACCCATCTTGCTCCACTCACCTCTTCTCAGAGTTCATGTCAGTGAGTCTCATTTCAAATGTCACATGCCTGCAGCAATCCTGGCCACCCTTGGGGTTAACTCAAGCCTAGCTATTAAGGGCACCTGTACCACCCTCTACTTCTCTTTCCTTATAATTTTCACTGCATAGTATTTGTGTTGCAATTGCATTGTCTTCCTGAAGGCAGAGACTATGTGAATGTTGCTTCCATTGGTAGCCCAACCATAGCCCAGTGTGTGGCAAATACTAGACCCTTGATAAATATTTGTTGGATGAGTAAAGAAAAAACAGTTTGAATGTAATCAATAAAGTTAATAATGCAAAGTAAGCATATAGAAAATTCAATGAAAATTAATATACATTAACATCTCTATCAGGTACTAGAGAGAGTGATCAATGACATGAAATAATTATTTACTTTATTTGTTACACAGGAACTGGGTTTATCTACAAGCAGATCTAATTTATAAGCTAATATAAAATAGTTCAAAATTGGATCTTGAAAATGTACAAAGAAGGGAAAAGTAGGTTCACACTTGTTTGTGTGGAAAATAATACAATAATTAATAAATAATAATAATTCAAGAATAAACTGTGGCCCTGGCCGGATAGATGGGTTGGTTAGAGAATTATCCTGATATGCAAAGATCGTGGGTTCAATCCCCAGTCACGGCACATGCAGGAACAGATTGATGTTTCTGTCTGTATGTCTTTCTCCCTTCCTCTTTCTCTAAAACCAATAAATACATTTTTAAAAAAAAAAATAAACTGTGTTTTGCGTACTCACAACTGTAAGCTTACTTTTCCCCCACCCTGTACCGAGATAAAAAGACAAGGCCAGGTAAAAGGCTAAAATAAATATTTAGACTAGAGAATTCTATGGGGTTCACACATTTGATCTGTGTGACCTTTCTGAGGGCCAAAACAAAAATGAAAATATAATCGCTCATGTGACGGTCACTGCCTTGAGGAAAACAACACACAGGTATTCTGGGAAAAGAAAGTTGTTCATGGCACTTTTTTCTTCTGGAAGAAAGTACTTGGAAAGGCTAGAGTTTATTTTCTCCATGGCTTCTTGAGCAGCTTAGCAGTCTTTCAAAACCGGCAGCATTAGAGGATCAGAGCTTCCGTTCCCAGATCCTCTTCTCCCCAACTCTCCTTTTCTCTTCCTGTCTCTCCCTTCCCCTCCCCACATTTCCTCCTGAAATTTCTACCTCGCATCAGTGAAAAAATAAGCTTAAACTGTGGCCTTTCCCAGAGCAGGGGCGGAGGTGAAGGAATATCTAAACCTGGCAGGTCCCAGCCAGCATGCAGTGAAAACAGTCCCCTCCCGCAGAGGCTGAGACACTTGATCCCACCCTTCACCCTCCAGGCTGAGTCACTTGATCTCGCGCAGGTTCAGTTTCCACGTGTACGTGGGGCTGGCTTACCTCCTTCAAAGGCAGCCTGAAGATGAATGAGAGAACCCCTGGGGCAGTGCCTGGCAGAGGCGGCCCCTAAGCATTCCTTTCTTGTACATTTCCCCCTCCCTCTCAGAGTTGGCATAAGAATCAACGGAGATATAATGTCTTGTGTGTGTGAATGTGTGTTTATATTCCAGAGGTCCAAAGAGAGGGAAGAGGCCCATTCTAGTAGTTTACACTAATAATAATAATAATATAATAATAATAATAAATGAATAAATAAATAAAAGGTTGAATATATTTCTATTTATAAATGGTTTCCTCTCCTAATTTTTATTTTGTATATTTTTTTAACCTAAAGCAAGAAAACAAGGAATAGATTTACAGCCCTTAACAATATATATATATATATATATATATATATATATATATCCCCTCTTTCCATATAATATATATAATTATAAAGTATGTGTATGTAGTTTTTTTAAAAATCGCTATTTGTGGAAATTAATAAGGCATGGCATCAGGGATATGTGCACATCAAAACAAAATAGGCATCAACTATAATTAAAAAAAGAAATAACTAAAAACAAATAACACCCCCCTCCAGGAAGTTGTGGGACCAGCTGTACTTACAGCCAACATTCAGGAATGACTTAACTATTGAGCTTAAAGTGGGCTTCCTCACCTTCATACTTAAAGGCGGGGCTTGGTTGGAGCTGAATGTAATCACTGCCACAGATTTCTCTTTCTATAAAATTCTAAGAATGTTTATTGATTGATTGCGCCAAATTTCTGCATTTTTTTAAAAAGAATAACTCAGCCTTGATTAAAAAGCCTATGATCCCTGGGCAAATTCTTCTTGCCATTCTAACTCATTCAAATTATATCTTTTCCATCTGAAAAGGTCATGAGGAATGCTTTCAGAGGCGCTGCAAGTATGGTGGTTTCTTTGACCAAGTCTCAGGAGGAACAATGTGTACTGCCCAGTGGTTACCAGCTCTGTCAAGAGAGGAACATGATTATTTGTACAGTAATTTCCTCTAGTTTTTACTGTCCTGAAAAACAATATCCTGATAGCATACTAAATCTAAAATTAGATATTCTGTATGTGTCTTCCTATGGTTTTGTGAACAAAGGAACTAAAAACAATGGTAGTTTAAAAATAAAATTACTTTGTTCACTCTGGCAGTATCAGAAATGAAGACTCTTTTACCAGGAGAAAAGGGTACATATTGTGTGTTAGTAACATACCAGCAAAAATGTATCTAGCACTAAGCATTAGATCTGGTAAAGGCTGAGAGGAGTTATACACAGGAATTTAGGATACTTGTCTATCTCTGTTAAGAATATTTAGATTTAGTAATCTATGGATATTATTGAGAAAGGTTTTAATGACCATTATCCATCCAGGAGTGATATTGACTTATTTTAAACATCTGGCTTTTCACTGGGTTTAGCAATTTTTTGTTTTAATTTACAACCTTGGAATATTAACTAAGTAAGGTTCTGAAAGTTTAAGTGACAGCTGGTGTGTATTGTGGAGGACACATTTTAATCCAGGAATTTCTAATGGTGGATTTGTCCCTTTAAATTGCCTATGTATTGCTCCTCAAATAATGAGTTGACAGTTACTGAATTATTAGCAGAACAGAAGGATGAGGACTGGTTTGTGGTCCTAGCTCTCCAGCTATTTCCTATGAGGCCTTAGCGTGTTATTTATTCTTTGGCTTTGGTTTCCTTATGAGTCAAATGTCAAAACTGTTGAACAAGATAATTTTTAGGATTCCTCTTATAATCATATTAAGTGAGTCCAGGAATAATGTGAATTGTTTTAGATAATTTGAGAAAGTGATGACTGTTGTGATTGGAATTATATAGCCCTACACTTTATAAAAAAGAGTTGTTTCACAATAATGTGGCACATGATGGTATAGTAGAAATGTACCCTGTACTAGACATCTGGTAACCTTTGGGAAGCAGGTCAGATCGAAATAATAACCTGTGTTACCAACTGGATATTTCAATCCACCAAATTTATATGTTGAGACCTAATCCCTTAATGATGGTACTATGAGCCTTCTTATTGTGCCCTCACATGGTCTTTCCTCTGTGTGCTGTGGGTGGAGGGCAGAGCGCATTCCTAGCAGCTGCGGCTGATGCAATGCCGTGAGAATACTCCAGCTCCCAGAACCCTCCTGGGTATACCCAGGAAGGAAGCTTGCCCGCTGTAGGCAAGTGACTTAGCGCTAACCACGCAGCTCCCTGATCTTTTCAGCCATTGGCTTTGAGGAACACGCTATAACACCCTATAGGCTGAACCCACATATATAAGCTAGTTTACTTCCTGAATAAAGTGGATCTGCGTCACTGAACCTGGTCCCCGGAGTCGGGTCTTTGCGTCTTTTTTGTCCTCACCCCCGGCAGGACTTGTCCACAGTGTGCCTCATATATCTGTGTCATAATCTCCTCTTCTTATAAGGACACCAGTTGTGTTGGATTAGGGCCCACACACATGATCTCATTTTACTTTAATTACCACTTCAAAGGTCCTAGCTCCAAATACAGTCACATTCTTCTGAGGTTCTAGGGATTAGGACTTCACCATATGGATTTTGGGGTAACACAATTCAGACCATAACACTCTAACATGATTCAAATTTCATGTCTCTAAACTAAAACTAATTTTTGTTTGTTTACTTATTTATTTATTGTTGTTGTTTTTTAAAGAAGGAGAGACCTTATGTTGAGGAAGTTGAACAGAGTGAAGATGATATAGAAAATATTCATCATTGGTGTTTCAATGTGGGGAAATGGTGGCTCAGAACACCAGAAACATAATTAGC
Source organism: Saccopteryx leptura (assembly GCF_036850995.1). NCBI lineage: Eukaryota > Metazoa > Chordata > Mammalia > Chiroptera > Emballonuridae > Saccopteryx > Saccopteryx leptura. The sequence goes on from NC_089504.1 coordinate 118,746,733, forward strand.
CCTGGGAGGTGAGAAGTTCCTTTCTTTGGAGGAGGATCCAAGATGGTGGTGAAGTAGGAGGAAGTTATACTCACCTGCTTTTCAGGACCAAACTGTAATTACAAGTAAAATATATAACAATTAACCTGAGTAAGTAACTGAAGAGTAGCTGAACAGAAGTCTTATAGTCAAGATTTACAGAAGAAGCTGTATCGAGAAAAGCAGAAATGCAGAAAGGACTGGCCCTGCTCCCACGAGATGGTAGCCGAGACTCTGCAGGGATATCTCAGCTGTATAGGTTCTTCTGAGGAGCATGGGGTCTCGACCCCACACCAGGCTCCTCAGTATAGAGCTCTGACACCACCTTTCTTGGTGGAGCAGTCCCTTCCATATGCCATCAATTTGGGGAATGCAATAGCCCCACACTCCGGACTCCCTGTTGCCCCACCTTGCAGAGCTCATGCCCTGTGGAGGAGTCAGCTGCCTGGGCCTGGGGTATAGACGTCTGGGTATACTCAGGATATGTCAATGACTGAGTTGTTTGGTTCTGGGTCAGGGAACACTTCCTCCACTATCCTGTGAGTCTGACAAACACCTCCCCTTCATGGGAGATCTGCTAGCCCTACCCTCCTGACTCCCAACAGCCCCATCTTGGAACTTGGACTCTCCAGGAGGTCCACGCACAATCTTGGACAGATTGAGTTGTTTGGCTCTAGACAGGGGTTATTTTTCCCTCATGCACTCCACCAACTCACTTTACATAAGCAAACCTTTGTCTATTTGAGCCTGATAAACTCTGCTGGCCTCACCCTGATGACTCTCTGAGACTATATTCTACCACAGAGGTCTGCAGATACCTGGCAGGTGGCAGCTAGCCTTAGTATACCCTGAGACTGTGGCTGAGTGGCCTCAGACCCAGCACTGGCACTGAGTTTGAACCTGTATCAATCTAGTTCAAACCACTCATTCCTACTTGGCGATTCACTGAGAACCTACCTCTTGTAGCTGGAGTACCACCAGAGGCTCTTTCAGTGACTGAGCCTAATAGGCAGCCAGCAAGTGGAGGCATATCTTGGGGAGGGGGGGTTGTGCCTCTTTTGCTTACCTGCCTCTGAGCTTGGTGCTGGTGGAACCTAGATTTTGTGCACAACCTGGCCCTTCCCAAGCATACCCACCCTAGCAGAGGCACCCACAAACTGTAGGTTGTTTGTAGCTCCAAATAGGTTGCCCAGGGATGGTGACAGGGCAGTGTCTGACATTGATTTGCTCTGCAGTTCTTCCCAAGAAGCCTCAGAACTGGCACACCCAGTGGCATGATTCAGGCAACATCAGATATTCAGTTAGCTTCACTAGTACACATCCAGAGGGAGATCTCTGCAGACCCTGCTGGGGTGAATTTTGTCTTGTATGGTTAGTACCTGCCCAGCAACTTGTACACAGTTGGTCAAGGTCAATCTTCACAGTCAGCGAACCTGAAGGTTGACCCCATGCACAAATGGACCAATAGCAATCAAGACTTAATTATAACAGGAGGTCTCACATAAACCATGCAAAGGATGTTCCTGATCAGCAAACAAAGCCAAAAGTGAGTAGAAGAAAGGAAATAATTAAGATCAAAGCATAAATAAACAAAATAGAGTTAAAAATAATGCAAAGATCAGTGAAACCAAAAGCTAGTTCTTTGAAAAGATAAACAGGATTGATAAACCTTAAATCAGACTCATCAAGAAGAAAAGAGACAGTACCCTCCAAAATAAAATCAGAGTGAAAGAGGAGAAGTAACAGCTGACAACACAGAAATACATATAATATTTATAATAAATAATTATAAGAAAAATTATGAACAACTATGTGCTAACAAGTTGGACTATCTGGAAAGAATGGATAAATCCAAAGAAACATATATAAAATTATAAAAATGTACACTTGAAACCTATATACTGTTAATCAATGTCATCCCAATAAATTTAATTAAAAATAATAAAATGTGAATCAAGAAGAAATAGAAAATTTGAACAGACCAATTACTATTAATGAAATGGAAAAAGCAATTAAAAAGTTTGTCAGGCATTCAAAGAAGAAATAACACTTTCTTAAATTGTTCCAAAAAATTCAAAGGGAGGCACGATTTTTCCCAAGCTCATTTTCAGGCCAGCATTATCCTAATTCCAAAACCAGAAAAAGACATTGCAAAGAAAAAAAAATTATAAGCCAATATCCCTGATAAAGATGCAAAAATTGTCAACAAAATATTAGCAAACCAAATAAAACAATACATTAAAACAATCATACACTATGATCAAGTGGAATTTATTTCTGGAATGAAGATTGGTACAATAGCCACAAATCAATTTATGTGATACACCACATAAACAAAATGAAGGATAAAAATTATATGATCTTATCAATAGATGCAGAAAGCCTTTTGATGATAAGCAGCACCCATTTATCATACAAACTCTCAGCACAGTATGAATAGAGGGAACATAGCTCAACACAATAAAGACTATATGTGACAAATGCACAGCCACAATTATACTCAGTGGGGGAAAACTAAAAGCATTTTAAGAGTAGACACAAGACAGGGATGTCCACTTTCACCACTCCTATTCAACATAGTACCGAAAATTCTAGCCACAGAATTCAGATAAGAAAAATAAATTAAAAGTCATCCAAATTAGAAAGGAAGAAGTAAAACTGTCATTATTTGCAGATGATACGATATTGTCTAGAGAACCATAAACATTCGACCAAGAAACTACTAGAACTGATAAGTAAATTCAGTTAAGTATCAGGATACAAAATAAACCTCCAGAAATTGGTTAGATTTTTATACACCAATAATGAATTATCTGAAAGGTAAACTAAGATAACATTTGCATTTACAATTGTATTAAAAAATACCTAGAAATAAATTTAACCAAAGAGGTAAAAGAACTGTAATCAGGAGATTATAACACAGTGAAAAAAAATAATTGAGGAAGATACAAATAAATGGTAGCATATAATATGCTCATAAATAGGAAGAAGAAACATTTTTAAATGTCCAAATATATGATGTAAGATGGTTTGACTTTGGGTGGTGGACACACAGTGAAATATACAGATTATGTATCGTAGAAATGTACACTAAAACTTATATGATCCTGTTAACCAATGTTACCCTAATTTAATTAAAAATTAAAAATAATAAAATGTCCATATCACCAAAAACAATCTCTAGAGTTAATAAAATTCCTATCAAAAAATCAATAGCATATTTCACAGAACTAGAACAAATAATTCAAAAATTTAGATGAAACCACAAAAGACCTAGCCACAGCAATCTTGAGAAAGAAGAACAAAGATGGAGGAATCATCAAACTATACTACCAGGCCATAGTAATCAAAACAGCATGGTACTGGCATAAAAGCAGACATATAGATCAGTGAAACAGGAGACGAAATGCAGAAATAAACCCACATCTATATGGTCAATTAAGGTTTGACAGTAGAGGCAAGAACATACAATGGGGTAAGCACAGTCTATTTAATAAATGGTATTGGAAATACTAAACAGATACATTAAAAAAATGAAACTAGACCACCTTCTTAAATCATATATATATACACAAAAATAAACTCAAGATGGGTTAAAGATTGAAACAGAAAACTTGATACCGTAAAAATCCTGGAAGAAAACATAGGCAGTAAAATCTCAAACATTTCTCTTGGTAGTATTTTTACTAATATATCTCCTCAGGCAAAGGAAACAAAAGAGAAAAAAAACTACGTAAAACTAAAAGAAGTTTTGCTCATCAAAGAAAACCATCAAAACATGAAGAGATGACCCACTGAATGGCAGAACATAGTTGCCAATGATATATCTGGTAAAAGATTAATATCCAAAATTTATAAAGGACTCATGACATATCCTGCCAAAAAATCCAAAAAAATAAACAAAAAAATAATATAATTTAAAAAATTGGCAAAAGTCCTAACTTCTTCAAAGAGGACATTCATAAGGCCAATAGACATAAAATGATGCTCAACCTCACTCAAAGAAATGCAAATTAAAATTGCAGTGAGACATCACCTCACCCTGTCAGAATGGCTGTCGTCAATAAATCAATAAATGGCAAGTGTTGGCAAGAATGAGGAGAAAGGGGAATCCTTGTGCACTGTTGATAGGAATGCAGACTGGTGCAGCCACTGGAAAACAGTATGGAGGGTCATCAAAAAATTAAAAATGAAACTGCCTTATAACCCAAAACATTAATGTGAAAGAATATTTGCATCTTTATTTTCACTGCAGCATTATTTACAATAGCCAAGATATGGAAGCAACTCAAGTGCCCATCAATAGCTGAGTAGATAAAAATGTGGTGTTACATATATATATATACACAATGGAATATTACTTGGCCATAACAGAAGAAGAAAATTTTACCATTTGCAACAGCATGGATGGACCTAGAAGGTATTATGCTGAGTGAAATAAGTCAGTCCTAGAAAGACAAATATTATATAATTTTACTTCTATGTAAACTGTAAAGAACAATATAAGTCAGTAATAAACAAAACAGAAACAAACTCATAGATATACAGAGAACAGACTGATGGTTGTCAGAGGGAAGGGAGAAGGGGTTACTGGGTGAAAAAAGTGAAGGGACTGAGAAGTATATATTGGCAGTTATAAAACAGCCATGAGGATGAAAAGTACAGCGTAGGAAATACAGTCAATAATATTGTGATGACTATGTAAGGTGATAGGTGAGTACTGGAAATATCAGGAAGATCACATTGTAAAGTGTGTAATTGTCTAACCAACATGCTGTAAAATACATCTAAAAGTAATATAAAATGATATTAAAAGTAAACTGTGATTGATAAAATAAAAAAAAGCAATGACTGTTCCAGACATAAAAAAATGTTCACAGTACATCAGTTTTAAAATAAAAGATTATAAAACAATAAAAAAAGTGTTTTTTTTTTTCTGAAGCAATGTTTTTGCTTTTCCATTGTTGATAGAGTAACACAAAACAAAAGCTTTAAAGGATTTCACCCCAGTAGGAAGTTTATAGAACTGGGCCAGAGTCATTTCCTGGAATGCTCTGGGTCATCATACATTGGTTGCTTCATTGCAGAGTGGATAAGGTGTTTCGAAAGCTTTCATCCACCTAACGAGGTCATCCCTGGGACTTAAAGGGGTACAGGTTACAAATCTTCAAAAACTTCTGAACTACTTTCTGCATTCACAGGCTAAAATAGTTTATTAAATTCACTACATAAAGAGACAAAATTTTTGTTACTTGATTGAGCTAAGATCATCATATTCTAAAAGGCAATTAAAATAGTCTGACCTTTAAAAAATAAATCACTAAACTGTTATGCTATATTTAAATCTTCAAAAAAGGCAAACCGTGAATTTAATAAGTATGAATGAGTTATGCAACTGAAAAGTTTTTGCAAGATTTTAGTACATAATTGTCTTTTTCTTTTTTTTGTGTGTGACAGAGATAGAGAGAGAGAAAGACAGGTAAGAACAGACAGATAGATAGGAAGGGAGAGATGAGAAGAATCAGTTCTTCATTGCAGCTCTTTGTTGCAGCTACCTAGTTGTTCATTGATTGAGTTCTCCTATGTGCCTTGACTGGGGGCTACAGCAGAGAGAGTGAGTCCTCACTCAAGCCAGCAACATTGGGCTTCAAGCCAGCAACCTTTGGGCTCAAGCCAGTGACCATAGGGTCATGTCTATGATCTCTTGCTCAAGCCAGCAACCCCGGGCTCAAGTTGGTGAGCTTGGCTCAAGCCAGTTGAGCCCACGCTCAAGCTGGTGACCTTGGGGTTTCGAACCTGGGTCATCTGCATCCTAGTCCAGCACTCTATCCACTGCACCATTGCCTGGTCAAGCTTTCTCTTTCTTTCTTTCTTTCTTTCTTTCTTTCTTTCTTTCTTTCTTTCTTTCTTTCTTTCTTTCTTTCTTTCTTTCTTTCTTTCTTTCTTTCTTTCTTTCCTCTTTCTTTCTTCTTTTTTTACTGATTTTAATTTATTGTGTTTACATAGATTCTAGTGTTGCCCTGAATGCATCCCTCCTCCCCCATATTCCCCAAAACATCTCCCTTGTCCTCCTTCCCATAGCGCCCTCTTCCTTTCCCTTCAGGTCTTTTTAAGTGAGAACAGGGAAAATAGAGACAAACTCCCCATGTGCCCTGACCGGAATCCACCCAGCAACCCTCATCTGGGGCTGATGCTTGAATCAACTGAACTGTCCTTAGCACTGAGGCTGACACTTGGACTAACTAAGCCACTGGCTGCAAAAGAGGAATAGAGAGAGAAGGAGGGGAAGAGAGGCAGATGGTCGTTTCTCATGTGTGCCTTAACTGGGGATGGAACCTGGGGCATCCACACACTGGGCCGATGCTCTATCCACTAAGCCAGCCAGCCAGGGCATAATTTTCTTTAAAAGTTAATCTGGCAAAAATAAAATTCAGATATTTACATTCCATTTTATGTTAAAGAAGACTAATACTTCTTATGTGGAAATATATCACAAGGCATATTTTTGCACATATACATATTAAGAAATATATATTCTTATGTAAATATTCATATATACAACCCAACATTTTATTAGTAATTCATTTTTCCAAGTGTTCAGAGTCATATATCTTGTTTTTTCAGTTATCTGCACAGTAAAACTTGAAAGTAAGCAAGTCACCTTCTGAGAAGCAAAATGGATATTGAATTCTACTTGAGTACTGAAGTATTAGAATGTAATGTATAGGAGAATTCTTCAGTTGTTACTCAGAGCCAACAGACTCATTTCTAACAAGCCCTATAAGTTTTGCTCTGAACATGAAAATTAGAAAAGGTCTCCAACAAAATAAGCACAAAAGAATCAATGAGAGAGGTAGAGAGAAATAACCACAGACACAAACTTACTGAAGGCAAAGCCAATTTTATAAGCTTTGATAAGCTCTGAAGCTATCACTCCATGGGGACTGAGGTTTAGATCAATGGTTCAGGGTCATAGAGCTGAAGCTGATGGCCTTCAGCTGACTGGATGAGCCCACCCACATTAGAGAGGGCACTCTGCTTACCCAGTCTACCAATTCAAATGATAATCTCATTCAAAAACACTGTTGCAGAAATTTCTAGAATAACATGTGACCAGATGTGTAGGCACCTTATGGCCTAGTAAAAGTTGACATATAAAATTGACCATCAAAACTATGTGATGTAACAGTAACTATGACTATGTTACTGTTAAAAGCTTATTTTTCATCATAAAATTAATACATGCTATTATCAGAATTTGGAGAACTAAGAAGAAATTCTTACAACTCAATGTCTGACACAGTATGTAGGAATTCATAAAATTCTCAAATATTGTATGTTCAGTGAATAAATGAATGAATGAATGAAACTAGGAAAATTTTTTATTAATATCTTACTGTTAAAGCTTTTTTTCTGTGTATCTTTCTTGTTTCACGTAGTTTTGCTTTACATGTTTTGTTTGGACTGTTTGACTTTCAGAGTGTTGAGTCACTTATTTCTACTAAACAAGTATGAAGGTTGATCATCTGACATATTCTCATCCTCCAAATAACATGAGTGAGGACAAGGCACGTGCTTTGTCAATGCCTCTTGCATTAAAATATCTTTAATATAAATATAATATATTCCTGGATGCATATATATTTTTGTCTAAAGGAAACTAACTGAAGCATGTGATCAAAAACATTTTTTGAATTTTTTTTAATTATTGGGAAAGCTCAGAAATTATCTTTGTAACCAAAAATTAGGGCAATATAAATGTGGGCATATAAAACATCTATTTTGATTTATTTGGCTTTGGCTCCAATTCTATAGGTTTGGGTCTAAATACAGAAAATAATATTTAAAAAAACTGAGAGATCAGAATGCAAGGCCCAATGCCTTGCTGGACAGGAAGCTGAAGCCAAAAAGTGGCAGAAGAAAATTTTTAATTATTAGTGGGAAAAAATGTTGAATCTAGAACATGGTGTTGTTTGTTGTTGTTGTTGTTTTTTTTTTAAATTATTGATTTTATAGTGAGAGGAATGGGGAGAGAGAGAGAGACCGGAACATAGATTTGTTTCTGCATGTGCCTAGACTGGGGATTGAACCAGCAACCTATAAGCTTTCGGATGATGCTCTAAACAACTGGGCTATCTGGCCAGCACACGGTATTTTTTTTTTTTTTTTTTTTTTGAGAAAGAGAAAGAGAGGCAGGGAGAGAGAGACAGGAACATTGAGCTGCTCCTGTATGTGCCCTGACCAGGGAATTGAACCAGCAACTTCTGTATTCCAGGATGACTCTCCACCACGAGCTATCAGGCCAGGGATTAATTTTTATTGACTTAGAGAGACAGAGAGAGGAAGGAAGAGAGGGAGGAGGGAGAAGGAAAGCATTTGTTGTTCTACTCAGTCGTGCATTTTTGGTTACTTCCCATGTGTGCCCTGACAGGAAATTGAACCTGCAACCTTGCTATTTTGGGACAATGCTCTTAACTGACTGAGCTAACTGAATAGGGTCAATTAGTATTTTTCTTGATGAGATGTTGAAGGATTTGGCAGTTGGAGCAGCTGAATAGAAAACAAAAATGTGCATTAAGATACTAACTTTGTTACCAATACACTGGGTTAATAAAACATTTAATCTTTCTTTACCATAGTCTACCTGCTGTAAAACAGACATTAATGGAATTTAATTTGACAGTTTAATTGTATTTTATAATATAAAGATATAGAAATCAAGTCACTCAAAATATGCATTGGACAGCTATAACATGCATAGAACCATACTTGGCTTTTCTTATAGAATTTTAAAGATATATGACCTTCCTTCTATGTTTGTGCTCCCCCCCCCCCCAAATTCATATGCTGAAATCCTAACCCCTCAAGGCAATGCTATTTGGAAGTGAGGGTTTGGGAAGTGGTCAGGTCATGAGGGTGGAGTTCTCATGAACAGACTTAGAACCCTTATAAAGGAGGCTCCTGAACCTCTTTCACTTTGTGAGGACACTCTGAAAGGTCTACAGTTTGGACCTGAAGGAGGGCTCGCTGCAGAACTTGAGCATGCCAGCACCCTGGTCTGGGGCTTCCAGCCTCCAGAACTGTGAGAGATAAATTCCTGTTATTTATAGGTCACTAGTCCCTTCAGGCTGTTATAGTTTCTTATAGCAGCCCGAAGGGACTAAGGCACCTCCTTATCTTTGTGGCATCTCAAGTGGAGCTTTGCACACAGAAAATGCTTAATAAATGTTACTTGAAAGTTTCTATCCTTATAAGCTTGCATCTATTGGGGGAAAATAAAAGACACATGTATAGTTGCAACAGTGGTTAGAGGTCCTGCAGCCATGAGATGCACCATTGACCCTGAATAAACACTGAGTGGACAGATGGGGAGAAGCTATGGGTAGAGGCAGCTGGGGAAGTTTTATGGATCTAACAGGGAGCTATTGACTCAAGTCGGTAGACAGTGGGGAAGGTGTAGCAGGCAGGGCAAGCAGTAACTGTCAATCTCACAGTCCAGCTGGGGCCACGTGGAGTGGAAGGTGCAGCTGCAAAGAGTGGGCTGCCTACGTTGACTCTGGGCTAAGAAATGGGGACTTAGTTCTTTATCCTGTAAATAGTGGCTATCTTTGTTTTTGAGTGGAGGAGTGACATGATTAACATAGCATTTTTAGAAAGATCTACCAGGTATCAACAAAATGACTGACTTAGAGAGCAACCAAACTGGAAGCAGGAAGCTATTAAGAGACTTTTAGCAGTCTAGGTATAAGACAAGGGTCTGGTTTTGAGCAATGAGAATAGAAAGAGGACAAATGGTTTAAAGGCCATGTTAATGAAAGAACTAATAGAAAACTAGCAGACTTGGCTAACTGGGAAAGGTGACATGGGGAATAGAAAGAATGAAAGCCAATTGCATTTGAAGCGCAGGTGGTTGGAAGGATAAAATTAATGTTTGGCCGAAATAAAGAAGAATAAAGACAGGGAAGTGCAGTAAAAGGAAAAATAGATGATTTCAATTTTACACTAATATCATTAATGGTTGAACATCTAATACAGGACACTGTGCACAATGCCTTATTGTTTACTGGGGACTCTTCCAGGGTGGCATGGCAATTGCAATGGAGCTGGACTAGCCCACTGGACATGCACAGATGCAGTGGTGGGATTCAGCAGGTTCGCTTCAGTTAGGCAGAACCAATACCTAATTTTTTGTTGAGTTCGGATAACTGGTTGTTAAAGTGGCACTTGTAATCAGGGTTCTCTCTAAGGTGGGTGCCTGGGCAGCCGCTCAAAGTGGAAATCACAAATTTACATTCCTTACTCTTTTTAACATTCATCTGTGAAACAGCATATTCTAAGCACCCATAGTAATGTTCATTACGTCCATAGGTAAAAAGAAATTGCAAGTGAGGACACCAAGCAAGAAGCAATATGGAAATAACTTAAATAACAGTTTTATTGTTTTTTGTCAGGTATGTATTATTTAATATTTTAAACTCTTTCTTATAACATAATCTAGTTTTGTGTAACTCTTTTATTGTTCTTATTTAAGTATTAAATGCATGAAATAATGAACTACATTCTAGTATTTTTTTTAATATTTAAAATGATCATTAGGGCAGAGAACTGGTTGTTACATTATTTGAATCCCACCACTGCACAGACCCTTAGAGAGAGGCAAGGACAGCTGGAGTGACAGGATAGTGCTGTGCAAATAACTCGATCCCTCCCCATGGTAGTGTGCAGAGCACACAGCACAGAATGACTCATTCTAATCTCCTGTTTAAGTCTCACTTGAGTTACTTAGTTTGAAGTCATATGTATATCTGTGACTGAATAATCAATCTTTAATGTTCACTTCTTTTCCACAATAGCTGGTGAGCCGACAATAGAAATGTCGCCGAAGAGAGTTTTTGAAATAATTATTCAGGTAACATTTGTGTCCCACCTTAGCATACATTTTCTTTTAAGAAAGTTTCTACATAGATAATTTCCATTTGCAAATTCAACAGGATACTGGAACAAAACCAAAACAAGTTGTGCTGTTGCATGTTTTTATCAGCCAGTGCCAGGGAGAGTGATTGGCACACTGAATTGCAATGGTATTATTAAAATTCATGAACAGGATAATTACCAATGTGTAATATTAAAAAATGCAGTGGGTGCTAAGTATCTTTGACATATTCCTTAAAGCTTTTACCATCTTGAGGGAAAATGTTAAAAGTCTGTCAGGAACATATTGAATTTTCCTAAAGCATATGGTGATGAAAAAGAATATCATTTTATGAGAAAATATTGTCATAATGGCTTCCTAGCCCAACATGTCATGGTCATTATCTGTTTCTATTGTGTAGCTGTTTTCCTATGTACCCTTTATCTCTAGGCTGGATGAAGTACCAGGTCTTGGAAGAATGTCATTGTTTCACCCTTCTCTTTCCTTTGGCCATTCTTTTGTTTTAGTTCTTTCTTCTAGAGTCCTTTGTTCTCCACAATGAAGTCTTTGTACCACATTGCAAGACTGGGAGGTATGTGTCTTCATCTAGGTTTTGTTTTGGCAATCCTAAGAGAATTTTCCTCTTCCAACCCCTTCTCACCTACATGATGTGTGTGCTGCTGTTTCCTCCTTTTCTGAAACAGTTGCTTGATTGAATCCCAGGACTAACTGGGAGGCAAGCCTGGGAGTGCTTATTTTTTAGCATGCATTAAAAAAAAATCCATTTTTATTTCAAGAGGATGACAGATGGGAAAAAACCAAAGCAACACGCATTCTCTGCTTGGTCCCTTGGGCTCTGTGTAAGCACTGAATGTGTTCCCAGAACTGGTCTGATCCCACATCACCCAACCCTACAGACAGGGTTGTGGCCTGGCATCCTCTAGGGGTGGCTAGTTGGTAGACTCAATTTCCACATTCCTGAAATTGTCACATTAATCTGTTTTCTAAGGCAACTAGGGAGCAATGCAGTGTTCCCCAAGGGCTTCATTGCTTTAGAAGTTTTAGAGGCCAAGTGGGCATTTCCAATTGGCTGTGAATTTCAAATTCTTTGTGATATGCCCTCAATAATTAAGACCTGGTGAGCTTGTATAAATTGTTTCTCAACGCTGCTCCTTACTTGAGGCAGCTTTGATGCAACACATAATCTCTTCCCTCTCCCCCAGTAAGGGCAATGGAGGCCTCTCCTGAAACGGCTCATCTTAAATTTCATACTGGAAAACGGGCTGGGAAGGCAGGGCTGAAGGCTGGAGTCAGGCAGCTACGGATCCATAGCCCACTTCACTGGGCTACATCCCAGTTGTAGAAATTGATCCTGGAGCTGATTTGGTCTGCTGTAGTACTGGGCAGAGACATCTTCGCCTTGAAGCAGACAGAGGCATGAAGCCACAGCCTGTTTAGGGCAGTGAGCAACAGCGTGGGAGACAAACATTCTCTGCAAGCAGTCCATTCCCAGAAGAACAATGTGGATGTAAACCATTCAAACAAATACTATTTAAAAAGCTATAAACATTATTTTTAAAACGTCATCATTAGGTTGACACATTGTGGAGCAGACATTTGGAAATAGAAACACAAAGTAAAATGTTCTGGTTTTCTGTTTTCTTTTCTTTTTTAGAGAGAGAGAGAGAGAGAGGGAGAGAGGGAGAGAGAGATAGACAGACAGACAGGAAGGGAGAGAGATGAGAAGCATCAACTCATAGTTGAGGCACCTTAATTGTTCATTGATTGCTTTCTCATATGTGCTTTGATGGGGAGGCACCAGCCGAGCCAGTAATCTCTTCCTCAAGTCAGAGACCTTGGGCTCAAGCCAGTGATCTTAGGGGTCAAGCCAGCAACCTTAGGTTTCAAGCCAGTGACCTTTTGGCTCATGACAGCTACCATGGGGTCATGTCTATGATCCCCTGCTCAAGCTGGTGAACCCATGCTCAAGATGATGACCTCGGGGTTTCAAACCTTGTTGCTCAGTGTCTCATGCTGATGCTCTATCCACTGCACTGCTGCCTGGTCAGGTTGTTCTGGTTTTCTTCAAATCTATCAGTGACTCACACTGGAGAAGATATTGAATTTTTCCAACACAATCAACAGTTAAACTGCTATAGAAATATAATATATTTACCTGAAACCTATATACACTTATTGATCAATGTCACTCCATGAAATTTTTATTTTTTTATTTTTTGTATTTTTCTGAAGTGAGAAGCAGAAAGGCAGAGACACAGACTCCCACATGCACTCGACCAGGATCCACCTGGCATGTCCACCAGGGGGTGATGCTCTGCCCATCTGGGGCATTGCTTCATTGCAACCAGAGCCATTCTAGCATGTGAGGTATAGGCCATGGAGCCATTCTCAATGCCAGGGCCAACTTTGCTCCAATGGAGCCTTGGCTGCAGGAGGGGAAGAGAGAGATAGACAGAAGGGAGAGGGGGAGGGGTGGAGAAGCAGATGGGCGCTTCTCCTGTGTGCCCTGGCTGGGAATCAAACCCGAGACTTCCACATGCCTGGCTGACACTCTACTGCTGAGCCAACTGGCCAGGGCACCCCAAGAAATTTAATTGTCTAAATAAAATTTTAAAAAATAATAATAAAAATTAGAAATATTTTCATAAATGACAGAAACTTGTTATAAAATGTCAAGGCTACTTCTCATACTTGTTAGATTAGCTATTATCAACAAGACAGGTAATAACAAGTGTTGAAGAGGCTGTGGAGAAAAAGAAATCTTCATTCACTGCTGGTGGGAATACAAATTAATACAGCCATTATAGAAGAAAATATGGTAGTTCTTCAAAAAATTAAGAATAGAATTACCATATGACCTAGAAATCCCTCTACTGGGTATCTGTCACCCCAAAAACTTGAAGACATTGGTATGTAAAGATAGAGGCACCCCCACATTCATTGCAGCATTATTCACAGTGGCCAAGACATGGAAACAACCTGTCTCTCAATGGAAGATTGGATAAAGAAGATGTGGTACATATATACAAGGGGATACTTCTCAGCCATAAGAAATGATGACATCGGATCATTTACAACAACATGGATGGACCTTGGGAACATTCTACTGAGTGAAATAAGTAAATCAGAAGAAGCTAAGAACTATATGATGTCACACATAGGTGGGATATAAAACTGAGACTCATGAACATAGATAAAAGTGAAGTGGTTACTAGGGGGAGGGCAATGTAAGAAAGGGGGCGGAGGGAAGGGTGTAAAGAGGGAAAAATATAAGGCGATAGAAAATGATTTGACTTTGGGTGATGTATATACAACATAAGCAATAGTTCAAATGCTATAGAAATGTTTACCTGAAACCTATGTACTCTTATTGATCAATATCACCCTATAAAGTTAATTTTCTAAGTAAAATTAAAAAAGAGAAGTTAGCCAAAACTAAAATATCTCCCCCAAATCTCCCATCTGCTTTCTCTTAATGTATTACTATCACCAGGTATCAGAATTCAGGATGATAGTCTATCAAAAATGGGGTCATTAAAGTAGAATAAGCTAAAGTAGGATAGGCTAGAAACACAGGTTTCTTAAAAAATAAATATATAAAATCACAAAAAAGTAAACTTAGAACCACCATGACAAGCACTCTGGTTTTATTCTTTTTCCCACTTTCTCATTCTTGTCCTTTTTCAGCTTCTGTCCCTTCTGGATTCAATTTATTTCCATGATTTTAACAAATATACTTTTACTTCATAGTGTATCCATGCAGGACCTGGATCGCTCTAAACGTACTTAGACTGGCCTATAAAGGTCTAAAATACAATACTGCTGATGAAAAAAATTATTTCTTTTATAAAATTAATTTTAAAACAGTTACATTCCAGCTTTGTGTGTGTGTGTGTGTGACAGAGACAGAGAGAGAGAGACAGATGGGACAGACAGACAGGAAGGGAGAGAGATGAGAAGCATCAATTCTTTGTTGTGGCAACTTAGTTCAGTGGTAGTCAACCTGGTCCCTACCACCCACTAGTGGGCATTCCAGATTTCATGGTGGGCGGTAGCGGAGCAACCAAAGTATAAATAAAAAGATAGATTTAACTATAGTAAGTTGTTTTATAAAGATTTATTCTGCCAAACTTAACGAAAATCTGACATAAAGTACTTGGTAAATAATTATTATTATATGCTTTAACTTGCTGTGACTCTGCTTTATAAATTTTATAAAGTAAAGTTACTTCTCTACTTTATAAATCACCATTACTGTGGAACCGGTAGGCGGTTAGAAAATTTTACTACTAACAGAGATACAAAAGTGGGCGGTAAGTATAAAAAGGTTGACTACCCCTACCTTAGTTATTTATTGATTGCTTTCTCATATGTGCCTAGACCGAGAGCCTACAGCAGACTGAGTGACCCCTTGTTCGAGCCAGTGAACTTGGGCTCAAGTTGGTGAGCTTTGCTCAAACCAGATGAGCCCACACTAAAGCTGGTGACCTCGGGGTCTCGAACCTGGGTCCTCAGCATCCCAGTCTGACACTTTATCCACTGCACCACCGCCTGGTCAGGCTCCAGCATTTGTTTTTATTTCCCTCTCTTATAGCTACTTTATTACCTCTGTTTTACTGTGCTTCTAGAGTCAACTCCTTCTAGAGTATTCTTTTTTTTTTTTTTCTTAAAAAGAGGTTTTTATTGCCTCAGTCCACTTTGGTATTTCACATCATCTCTTGGTTCCAGGGCTCCTGAGTGTGCCGGGTCCCCTGGATGGCCTCCTGGTGGGGGTCCCTATGCAGTACTTGGGCAGAGGGGAGAGGGGACAAGCATGGAAGAGGGGCTCTAGTTTTGCCACAACCACTTAGAACTCCATTGCCCTGTCTGGGCCTCAGTTTCTTCACTGGGTTCCTGGCAGGGTCCTGGGGAAACCCAGTCTTTCATGATGTCTAAAATATCTGGGAACTGTGGCCAGGTCCTCTCCCAGGGGACTTCTTTCCCAGCACCCCCCTCCACCATCCCCCATCCTTACCAGAAAATTACTTTTGTTTTGTTAAAACTGCTTGAAACTTCTGAGTATGGAAACCAGAAACTGATTAGCAGAGAAAAGGGAAAAGGGGCAAAAACAACTGGAAACCATTTGGGGCCAGTTTTCCTCCTATACAAGTTTCTTCTAACCCTCCCCCCCCCCCCCCACAGCTTGGCCCAAAGCCTGCTGAGAAATTTGCTGCCTGGATGTGCCTTAGCAGGGACCCCCATCCCACACATCTGAATCTGGCCTTCGCTGGCATTCAGTTAGAAGCACTTGAACACATAGAAAAATAAGATGAAAATACACAAAAACCCAAAATCCTAGATGGGGCAATGATATGGGGAGACATCCCCAAAGGGGAGCCTCAGTAGCCTGTCTCCTCTTGGTAGTAGGGGTTACTCTGGGGCCTTCCCTGGGCTCGGGCCGTCAGCTCTGACCCTGGAGCCCCGCTGGCCACTGGGCTTTGTGGGCAGTACTTGGAGTCCTGTATTTGCTCACCCAGGCCAAAGACTGCTTTGGTTGGCACTTTGCATGTAGCCCACCTGCACAGACATGGGAAGTTGTCACACTTGTCAGTTCCCAAGTTGGAGTCATAGATGTGCCAGGTCACAGGGCCCATCCTGCCCAGCTGGCTGGCACACTTATTTGTGCTCATTTGCAGCCTAATGGTTGAGTGGTCCATGGATGGCATGATATGGTTCTTGAGGGTCATACAGATGCCTTCTCATGCCATCTGCCATCATGCCTGACTGGATGGCACACTTGTTGGTGTCCGTCTGGAGTCCAATGATGAACTTGTCCACTTTCGTGGGAGTGTCATCAAAGTGCTGCTCCTCCCGGTACTTCATGCTGATGTCTGCACCACTCTGCAACCCCTTTGCAACTGGCTTTCCCTGCCAGAGCCAGAAGAGACACTTGTAGCTCTTTCATGTTCTCACTCTCAAACGGGTCACTGGCCTTGAGCAGGTCCATGAAGTTCATGCTGTAGCTGACCATGGCCTAGATGACATTGGAGAGGTTTTCTAGCCGGTGCCTGTTTTGCACAGAGCAGTTGATCTTGAAGACCAAGTGGACTGCAGCTTATTCCTCCGTGTGCACTGGATAAATCTATCCTTCAGACCCTTCTGGAAGTTGGAAGTGATAGACAGACCTTTTTCTGAGGCTCATATTTGAAACAGGAGTCTGTTCTTGACCTCAGCTGCAAACCTGTAGAACTGCCTGGAGCTCAGGCCACCGTCAGCGACGGGGGGACAGATCTACAGCACTCTTCCCTTCATTTGTCACTTACTGAAATCCTCATTGGTCAAACTCAGCACAAATGGCACTTTTTCTGGAAGACCTGCTTTTAATAAATATTTATTGAGGGTCTTCTCTGTGACACATTGTATCTAACGGCAGCTGGAGACATAGCAGTGAACAAGGACAAAGTCCTTGCTCACATGGAATTTACATTCTGGGAGCTGGAGATAGCCATTGTTAAATAACCAAAAAGTATTTATGTGACATGTCAGGTGAATAGAAGAGCTAAGGCAAAATAAAGGTGATAGGGGAAGGGGCTAGACAATGATATGGGAAAGACCAGTGAGGAAAATACAACTCCTCTTCTTTTTGTACTTCTATCGAATACAATCGCATTTAAAAAATCAAATACCTTTTTGTACATGAGAAAATGACAGAAATGCCATCGATGTTGTAAGCTGTGTGTAGACAGAAAGTTATTTAGCTTTGCATTTGGCAGTGCCTTGTAGACAATAAGCACTTAATTAATGTGCAGTGTACATGATATCGGTAGCACACAGGAAGATGAGAGTTCATCCATCACAGCATCGATACGGGTTGGTGGCGTATGAACTGAGTCATGTCAAGAAATGGAGAAAGAGTGTCTTGTCAGGCGAGAGGGGAACGAGAAGCGACAATGGAGTCAAGAATCAGAGTGTCAGGGGTGGATGTCAGAGGGATCCAAAGGGCCAGGCATCCAGCTGAGTGCGCGCTGGGAAGCATACAGGTGGAGAAAGGGGAGAGGCCGGCAGCTGCATCAGAGGGACCGCAGCAGAAATTGTTGGTGATGCTTAGCTAGCAAAGGTCCTTCTTTTCCAGCCCCAAATAATGAGCCTACAGACCTCCAGTGACTGGGAGTGTGAATAGCATACTGAATTTCATCTTCTGTAAGGTACTCCTTTAATTAGTTTATGTACCATTTAATATTAAATGCGATTTTCCATTAATTAACAAATTTTTTGGGGGGAGGATAAAATTTTGATAAAAGTGCTAGCAAGACCAAAGCTGTTCTTCATTTCAGCCATTTCCAGAAGGGTTAGGATGACACGAGAAGTACGTGGGGAATGGGCAAACAATGGAACTATTCTGTGTAATTAATTACTAAGAAATTCATAATAGAGCGCTGCATCATGGATATAAGGAACATTTTTTTTGCTAAATGGACAGGATATATGTAAAATTTATAATATACCAGGTACTGTTCTAAGCATTTTCCTTATCCCATGATGCCTTGCCTTTATAGTGCACTTTTTGGTGTTCAGATGTTTCCTTTGATGATACTTCTACTTGGTTTTTGCAACAGCCTTTGCAGGTGGTGTTCACTACATCCAGCCTCCAGATCAGGCGAGGGGTGTGATCACTGCTAGGCAGAGCCCCTCGTATTCAGAGGACAGTGGGCACCAAGCTACTCTGTTCATGCCTCATGTTAAGCAGATCCATGATCCATAGTTTTGTAAATGGGGTCAGATATTGGCCCAAGTAGTTTGTTATTTCCTACCTCAAAACAAGCTCGATTCTTCCAGTATGTCAGCTGTCCAGTTACATAGTGGGATCACGGTATATTCATTTTGAAACTGTGTTTTGGATAAAATCTTTTTAAAAGATAGAGGTGTTGTTTCTTTGTTTTGTTTTTTGTATCTTAAAGAAGGCAATTAGTGCTTCTTTTTTTCCTTGATATCAATGTAATTTGTAGTTTTGACTACCTTTAAGCATAAAAGGGAAAATATATAAAATAAAGGTTTTGTGTTTTTTTTAAGTGAGAGACAGGCAGGCAGAAAGACAGACTCCTGCAGGTTTTCTGACTGGGATCTATCCAGCAAACCCCCTACCAGACGATGCTCTGTCCATCTGGGGTCACTGCTCCATTGCTCGGCAACCGAGCTATTTTAGCACCTGAGGAGAGACCATGGAGTCATCCTAAGTGCCCAGGGCCAAATTGCTCATACCAAAAGACCCATGGCTGCTGAAGGGGAAGAGAGAAAGGGAGAGAGAGAAAAGAGAGAGAGAGATGAGGAGGGTAAAGAAGCAGATAGTTGCTTCTCTTATGTGCTCTGACTGGGAATCGAACTGGGGACATGCACATCCTGGGCCAACACTCTACCACTGAAGGTCCTAAAGTATTATATTTTAAGTGAGGAAATAGAGCCTTAATTTAAACATGCCTATTATTAGTGATTTAAAAATGCTTTTCCAAATGACTCAAAAGTATTTTCTTTTCTTTTTTTTCTCTCTTGTAAAGTATTAATAATGCCCAAGAAACTGAGGGTGGTTTTTTGGTTTGTTTGTTTTTTTTGTTTTTTTTTTACTGAGTTGTCCAGGTTTTATTGATTTGGTAATAAAATTCTGGACTCAGAGGACCTAGGTTGGAAAAAAGCACACTCTCTTCTCTGTCTTTTTTTTTTTTTAACTTTCGTGAAATCTCTACTGCTTCATTAAAGTTACTAGCACAGCCTTTAGAAACGTCTTGCTTGTGAAATGGGGTATTGATTTCTTACTCAGATTTCCTTTCCCTTCCACAGTAGGGAAGGGAGAAATTAGATACTAGAACTGAGTACTAAAATGATGGATAAAAAAAGAGAGTGTCAACCAAGAAAGCCATAGTATACTAACTCTAAATTTGCCATGCTTATTAGAGATTTATTTTCACAGAAAAAAAATTGTTGCTTTGCATTTTGAAAACCACCATCTATAGTAGTTATATGTCATTAATAACACACAATATTTTTTTTTCCATATCAAGATGACTGCTGGGCTTTAGGTAGGTAGGACCACAAACTCAAAGCCTCTACAGGCCGACATAGAAGAGAGTGAGGTGGGTCAGGTGTGAGAGGTCATGAGAGTTGCCAGAGTGCAGAAATGCTGGGGTAGAGGCCCCACCCACAGCAGTTGGGCTGTGCTGCTCCAGCCCATTGTTTCCAAATGGGAACTCCTGGGCAGCTGATTTTCCAACTTTTCCAGCTGGGCATTGAAAAAAAAAATTTAAATTAAAAATTAATATCCAACTCAACAGTTGGTATCTAGCCACCAGAACACATGTATGAACTGGCCTCAGCTTGGAAGGGGCAAGAATTTCCCTTTCAAAATAGAAGATGACTCTGTACTTTTTTATTATTTAATTTCATTGCCAAACCGGAAATTATCCCGATGGATCCCTGAGAACATGGAAACAAAGTTTTATACATAATTCTTCCTAAGCAGTCTGTTCTCAAAGGCTTAAAAGAGACTGCCTCATAAGAAGTACTTCATATTCAAAATGAATAGGAACCTTGTGTTTGAAAAGGATAGAGGAGGTGGCCAGTTCAAAACCCTGGGCTTGCCTGGTCAAGGCACATATGAGAGTTGATGCTTCCAGCTCCTCCCCCCCTTCTCTCTCTCTGTCTCTCTCTCCTCTCTCTCCCTCTCTGTCTCTCTCTCTCCCTCTCTCTCTCCTCTCTAAAAATGAATAATAAAAAAAAAGAATATCGTGTCAAGTGATAAAGAAAAAGATAGAGGGAGTATACTACATAAGTAATAGAAATGAGTAAAAGCCTTCCAGTCTTTCAATACTATTCTTAAAGGTCTCTTACTCTATGACCCATTTGCCTTAAAACCAAATATAACATCTATGCTGTCCGTCAGAGTACTGTAGTATTTAATTCCATATTTATACTCAACAATAGGTTTAATAATAGAGTTTTCACAGATAATGGCCAATCAGAACATAGACATCCTTCAAGACACCAGTTTAGATATGATGATGTACAAAGCTAAATACAAATGCTGCTTATATCATACTGTGATATCCTAGCACTTTGCTACTGAAAGGGTACACCTCTGACCTGCTGCATCTGCATCTCCTGGGTGCTGATTAGAAATGAAGACTCTCAGGCCCTGCCCTTGACTTGTGAAATTGAAATTTACATTTTAACAGGCTCCCCAAGTAACTGATATAGCCATTACAAGTTTGAGAAGCACTGTCTTGGACACTTTACAGCTCTTGTTGTCATCTACCCTATATTCTTGCCTTGTATTAAAGTTATTTAAGTTCTTCTTTGTCACTACTAGTAGACTATTAATTTGTTGAAGGCAAAGACTACATTAAGAAAAATCCTACCAGCCCTGGCTGGATAGCTCAGTTAGTTAGACCATCGCCCCAAATGCAGAGGTTGCTGGTTCAATCTTGGTCAGGGCACATACAGGATCCTGTCTCTCTCTCCCTTCCTCTCTCTCTAAAATCAATCAATAAGAAAGTAAAAAAAAAAGAAAGAAAAAAAAAGAAAGAAAGAAACAAATCCTACTACTCTGCTTAACATCTTAACAATAGTAAGGTTTGAAAAATTTGCATTGAATTGAAATGGTAAAAAAAAATGTCATAACAATAATTATTACTGAAGCAGCTCACATTTACTGGGTGTCTTTTATGTGCCTGATGTGAGGTTAAGTATTTTACAGATTACTTTATTTCATCTTCACAATTATGTAGATGGTAATGATTATATTTATATGAAAAGGAGAGGCTGAGGATTGGAAAGGTTACTTGTGCTAGGATATAAAGGGGCAGATTGGGGACAGTGTTGCCAGATGCCGAGCTGAAGGCGGCACTATGGGCTGACTTGGGGTGGTCAGAGTGAATACAGGAGATAAGGGAAGAAGGCTGCAAGAAAATCATTTCTAGTTTGTGAGACTAGAAGAAGGGTGTTTTGTTCTTGATGGTTTCGGAGGATTCATCAATAGCTGCCTTGGGGAGCTGGCCTCGGGATGAAACGCTTCCTTTTTCGGCAGGGATTATCTGCTGATGCACACTCGTCCTTGGCCAGGAGATGGAGCACTTCTGTCTTCATATTTTATTGATTCATCTGCCTGGAGATGAAAGGAGAATTTAAAAAAAAAATTTTTTTTTTGACAGTAACAGTTATTTCTCCCTTTCTCCTAAAAGAGCGAAAGGAACGAAAAACTCAGCTAAATGCAAGGCAATGATTGAGAGTGGGGAGAGGAAAGAGGAAAACATCACTTGGCTCTGCAGACCCTTCCAGCAGGAAGCAAACAGCTGGCCAGAGTCTGTGGCAGAGACTGGCAGAGAAAATCTAGTAACAAGTTAATGGGACCACCAGACAGTATTATTATGAAGTGACAGGCACTGTATAATTATTTTTAACATGCATGTGTGGTTAGGGCTGGAAGTGTATCATAATGCTGTCCAATACTAAAGGAGTATAGATGAAATGATTGATTCTCCCCTTGGGAAAAAGATCAGCCTAAGTAACCCACTGGGGGAAAAAAGCATAAACTAAAGAGCTTAATGAAATTAAGGCTCTGCAAGAGAAAGTGGGATGCTTTCTTAAAACAACAACAACAAAACAGGCTTTGAAATACTGTTTAAAAATGGTCTTAGGAAGAAATGATTTAGATTACTCATAAAACACCCCCTTGGAAGGAATTGTCTCAAGCTATGTTTCCATCCTGTTTTAAAAACAAGCTGAACTCTGCCATGACTTTTACCATCTTCTGACAACTATTTAGTTAAACAACACTGCAAGCACAACAAACAATACATATAGATGCTCGTTTCATAACCACGTATATTGCCCCTACAATTTAGGGAGCCCCTGAAATAACATCCTAGAAGAATATTCTGTACAATCTTAGAATCTGTTAGCATCAAGTTCATTGAAAACATCATAACTTTTATACATCATTGTAAAAAGTATATGATCAAGTCTCACAGGCAATTTCTTAGATTTCAAGGTTAATTCATATTTTAAAACAATTTATTTAAAAATTCATGTGAAATCACACCCATAAACTTCCATAACTATCTCTTCTGGGATAATAAAAAAAAATATTTCTCCACTTACACTCTTCCTCTTTGTTGATTACAATCTTATATCGCCTTCCTGGATGTTCAGGTACCTAAACGACTGGTTCAAATAAATATAAGATCTTAACCTAAACATATATTAAATTCTTTTTCAGGATGAAATACAAATGTTTGTAAGTTGGTATATAGAATAATTTAAATCGTGGAAATATCTCTTTGAATGGGGCTCAAGCAAACAAACCAACAAACAAACAATCTTGGACTCTGTATTTTATTATATCAAAGTTAAACAAAATTTATTACAATACACTGACAAGTACTTTAGTCCTTTAATTGTCTAAGTGATTTATGCATATGAAATACTAAAGGTTGTCAGGAATGCTCTCCTACATATAGAGAACTCTAAAGTGCCTTCACATGTTTCTAATTAGCACATGAACTGAAAGAGCTCCAACTGTCTAGCCCTGAATTGAGACTGACATACATTCTCCTTCTGTATCGCTCAGTCTCCAAAATCAGAGAGTTGCCAGGCTTGTTCCCAAACTCCTGTTTCATGGGAAAGCCTGCTGCCATGGTGGTTAGGTGTTGAGGCTCTGGAGATGCGCTTCAGACTATAGCTTTGCCATCGATAGTTAATGTGCTCTAACACAAATTATGCAAACTCTCTGTGCTCGGCATTTGTACAGGAGGACTATAAATAATATCTACCTTGTAGAAAATTGGGACATGGTACAGTGTTCTTCCCAAAATAAATGGCCCGAGACAGTTAGCTAGTTTTATAATTTAATAGTGGGAAAATAGGACCCATTGTCTTCATTTAATTGTTAAGTAAATCAACTTGAATTGTTACCATTTGATTTTGTTATTGAAATAACATTTCATATTATTTTATTACATGAGCAATATATAACCATTATAAATTATAAATTTACATCAAAAATCACTGTCTTACCATCTAGAGAAGACATCTTTAATGACATTGTTACACACCCATACACACACACACATACACCTTTTTTCCCCATGCAAATATGTGCCCCTGTGATGCATAAATAATCACATTTAAATCAAAATGAGATAAACACAACATATTTGTTAAAAAGCAAATACTGGAATAAAACTGCCCTGATTTAATTCTTGATTCTGCCGTTGAAGTCTAGCTCAGTAGAGACAAAATGTGCCCACAGTAAGATCATTTTTTCTCAATAGGATTAAGCAAGCTGGAAGTACTTTATACTTGTTCAGATTCCCTATGTATCTATAACTATGCTTTGAATATTAAAATTTTGATGACTTTTGAGAGGAGACTGGAAAAGTCCATAAAGTAGCATTCACTAATTCAGAAAAAGTTTACTTAGTGTTATAAATGAATTATTAGGTGTTTTTTTTGTTTATTTGTTTGCTTTTACTTTAGAAAAGGTGATTAATGAGCTGATAAAAAATTTCATATACTATTGCTTGAATTGCATTAGAATTTTTTGGCTTTGTTTTCAGGCCCTTGGGCCCTAGTAGCATTAAACAGCTTTTCTTCAAGTTGGCATTTGCTGTTTGCTATTTGTCTGCACAAAGTGTAAGGCAAAAGATGAAAGGAATGCTGTAAAAGAACTGAAATCTCTCCAGAGATGATTGTAACAAAAATTATCTTTTGCAACTTCATAATTAAAGACCTTGATGAAATGCACATGTCAAATGAGTTTATTGGAGAAATTCCCTTTTTTGCATTATCCCTTTTAAAAGAGTAATTCATTCAACTGAAACCAGCCAGAGGAAGGAAACCTAATGCAGGCTTGAAATTTTGTTTGGAAACAATTAAGTTCTATCTTTCCCAAAATATAGGTTGTGCAATTAATGGGGGACTTGGCCAGAGCAAGATTGTTGACAAAATGTAGCTAGAAGATTTGAGTTATTTTTATTAATGCTGCTTATACTTAATAGCATTTAACATAAACATTTACTTACATGGAAGTTATTCTTTTAAAATATAATGAAGAAATACTTGGCATTTTGTTTTGGGAAAATATCCAGTTAAAAAAAAAACCCAGACAACAAATCAAAATAATAAACACTGTTCACACAGAAGAGATAAATATCCTTATTGACTTATGTAGAGGAAGATTGTTAGGATCATGACACTTCACTTAAAAAATTCATTACATGTAAAACATTCTGAAAAAGTAAAAATTATAATTTATAAAACATTTTAACACCCCCATTTCTTGCTTTCAAGTATATCTAGTCACTGAAAGTAGCCTAATAAAATTTTGTCTGAATTAAAAGAGAAAATTAAAGGAATTGCTTTAAGAAATAAGAATATTTTTTCATTAACATTGTCAATGAAAAGGATTCTTCTAAAGTCTTTAAAAATACTTAAAATAGCTCCCCCTTTTCCTAGATTGTTTCAATTATGGTGTTTCTATTACAGTTTTTTCCTTCATAGGTAGCAAAAGATAGCATGAGTTCCGTCTTTGTTAAGTGTCACACATCCCCAGTGAGTGGGGTGTGAGGCGATGAGAGAAAGATTCCACACCAGAAGACCTGTGCTGGAACTCTTTAGCAGCTTTTGAGTCCACCTGCTTTCCACAGGAGAACCCAAATCAAAGGGCATGGTGCTGTCTCTGGGTCTTGCTTCCCTGCACTGCAGCTCATACTTGCATCCTCCCTAGGCTTCCTGGGTAGACCCTGGAAACTCTGGAGTTCTCAACACATCTGCTTCTCTGGGGCCCTGATCTGTGCTAAGGATCCACCAAATGAGCCCACTCTGAATCTCAGCAGATAAACTAGGGGTCCCTAGCGCTGCGAATCCAAAGGTGTGTAGCGGCTCAATTCTCCATACCTCCAGCAAGGGGAGGAGCAGATTTCCTGCTGTGTTCCTGCTCTTAACAGACAAGTGGACAGGGGACTGAGACTCATCAGTAGAACCCACTAGAGAAGGCTAATAGGGGTCAACAAGACTGCTTCCATGTATTCCTTTCTGTTTAGATTATTATTTGAATGTGTGTGTTTAATTTATACTTCTGTCAACCACCTCCCCATATATACATAGTTCATAGTCACAGAAATAGAAAACAATACCTATACAAGGATTTTAAGAAATTAAAAAGCGTGCCCAGCCCCACCTTACCCTACCCTACCCCCGTTTTCTACGTCCCCATACCCGGAAGTAACTGTTCACAAATCTTTCAATTCTTATTCTGGTATTTACTTTCTTATTTCTAAACAAAGCATTTCTACTGATATTTATTGCTTTTTTCCAATTTTAGATATTATCTATGGACTGCCCACAAATCTTTCAAATACAATTATATCATATATTTAGGAAAGTTCTTTTAGTCTTTAATATGTATTATATATTATACATTACATATTATATACGCCATACACACAGGTAAGTGTTTTTCATAGCTGGCTCACATGGTGTACTGATTAAATGTCCTTTCTTCTACAATTTTTCTTCTCCTGCTGTAAATATTGTCTCTATTTTTTTCTTTCATTGCTTTATATTCTTTAATGAGCTTCTAATAATCCCTAACATATATTTAACAAGGGCAACATGCTCAATATTGCTGTAAACAATTTATATGTAAGAGGGGAAGGGATAGAAGGTGGGACATGCCATGCCCTGGTATAAAAGGACAAAGTCCAAGTTTCTTGCTGTGACACATAAGATCTGGCCCCCAGCTACCCGCCCCCCTCCCAGCCTCATTCCTGTTTTCTCCTCTCCTTATTCTGCATGCCAGCCTCACTGGACTTGTTTTGGATCTTAGAATTTACCCAGCATGCTCTTCTTCCCTGGCCTTTTCACCAGGCCACTGCTGACATGAATTGAATCACTCTTCTGCCTCCATTATTTGCTTCTTGTCCATCCTCAGGTGTCAATCTTCTCTGACCCCTAAAAAATGGTAGCATTTTTTGGAAAGAGCTTCTGTACCACTTTCTTTTCAGTCATCACTTGGTTAACATCTCACCTCCTTGCTGAAATATAGCACTGTGAAGGCATGTCTGGGTGGTCTTAACCCCTGAGGGGGCCCCGGTGTTTGACATCTAAATTTTTAGCTATTTCTAAATCATAGCTTCTATAGGAAGGGGACTCTAAGGAGAACAACAGCAATGCAAATGCATGTCAAAACACTGCAGTGATTTAGGCTAAGAAAATCCTGTCTAAGGGTAATGAATTGTTTACTTCCATGAAGTAATTCTGTTTTTTCTTTATAAGTTGCCTAACCTTAAACCAGCTGAGACTTGTTGCAACTATAAAGGGAGAGTCCGTTGGCTTTGTAGATTGGGCAACCCAGATCTGAGAATCCAGTCCTTATTCAGATTTTGCCAATTATTCTAGGAAGCCTCAAGGAAGTAAATAAACATCTTGGAGTGTCAGCATAGATGACACTAACCTATTAATTTCTGACCTTCCACTTCCCATCACACATACCAAATACAGTGGTTCTCTGAGCAGTGAGACCAGAGAGACTACTGGGGGCTCTGCCTTCACGGTACCTCCAGTCTAGGAAGGAAGACAAACAGCAGCTAAACACATGTGTGACTGTGTTCTTGCAGATTGAAAAAATGGTGTCAAACTACAGACCAGATAGTAATGGAGAACAAAGAGGATGCTCCATAAAAGTGGTCAGGGAAGGGGGGCCTGGGAAAGTGTCATTGAATTAAAAAGTCAGGTAGGAGGTATTCCTGGCTGAGCGAAGCAAGAAGTCTCTAGGACGGATGGTGGTTAGGGTGCACCTGTGTCTAAGACAGCATCCAATGTCTAGGACCCAAGAGGAGTTTACTGGCTGGAACAGAACAAACAAAGGAGAAAAGGCTCAAAGTGAAGTGTGAGAGACAGGCAGGAGCCACCTTACTTGGAGTTGTGAAGTCAGCACTACTCAATCTGTCTGCACATGGGCTACTGGTAGACCATTGGCTACCTGTCCAAGATAAGAAAAAGAGCTGTGGAACATGTAAATTGTCTATGTCTCTGAGATTACTTTTGGGTTGAACTTATACATACACACCCATGCACACACACAAGCAGCAAAGCGTACTCAGTGAAAGGACTGTGCTGCTTTACACTTATGTTCTGAAGTAAATTCCTTACCCGCTGCAGACTAAGCACTAAAAGATTTTCCAGGCATGTGAATGTGTATTGGTGGTGAGGGAGTTGGGAAGGAGGGTCATGGCATGATCAAATTCACTTTCCAAAATGATGTTTGTGACCACAGAATAGAAAGTGAGGGGGAAGGGATAGGAGAGAGATCTGTCCAAACCAGTGTCTTGGGAGAAGATGACAATGGCCTGGACCAAGATGGCAGCAATGGAAGTGGAAGATTAGTGGATGCATCACCATAGATTTGAAGATAGACTCTATAGAATATTCTTATGGATTGGGATATGAGGAATTAGCAAGGCAGTTTAAACTTGACCTCCAGGTTTCTGCCTGAACAACTTTTTGAATATTTATCTCATTGATTGAGATGGTAACAGTGAAGGACAAATGAGTTTAGAACAGAGGAGGTAATATGCATAAATATTTATTATAGTGGACTTTTTAATAACAGGAACCTTTACGAAACCTCCAAATTAACAAATAACAGCACAGTCTATCTTTTTTCTCATACAATGCTTTTTTTTGAAAGCAGAAAAAAAGACCAAGTTGTGTTAAGATACAGATGCTAGGAGGAGTTAGGCTCAATCATCAGATGAGAGATCTTTTTATCATGAGTGACTCAGCTATGTGACTAAGTCAAATAATATAGTCTATTATGGACTTGAGAGGAATAATTAAAATTATAAATGTTAAATCCATGAATTCCAAGGGTACACACAGAATGAGGAATACATTTCATTTTAACTGTCAACTGATTAATTTTTAGCGGATGCTCAGAGGACTCTTTGCAGGCTACATCAGGGTTTGATGCAGAAGGACCTGTGGCAGCAAGCAGGCCAAGAATTTGCTGATCCTGTGCACCTTTCAGGTATAGAAAAGGCACTGGATAAATGCCCCAACATGTGTGGCACTACAAAGAGTAAACTTTGAAGGAACTGTCTATGTGATTAAAACTTGGAACAGACTTCAAGAGTTGGAATACAATGTCATTACTGTTTCTTCCTTTGACAGTGATATTTGAACTAAAAGTGACTGATAACAACTGAGATGCTTTCTGGGATGTCAATGTGGTTTTGCCCTGGGATCCATTAGGGACAGCAAAACAGCCTGATGGAGACTGGGCAAATTCCTCAGGTCTGGCTGGGCTAATTGCCATGGAGTCAAATTATATGGCTGCATCTGGAGATATGGTTGACCATTCTCAATTTCCCTCGTTTGGTTCTGTGCACAATGACTTTTGCTTTATGTTTACCAATTTCAGTTTAGCTTGACTCAATCATCTCTTTCACTATCTCTGAACCTTTCCCAGGAAATGAAGGCCTTTTGCTTTCTTATTCCAAAGACGAGTCAGGTGACCATGTGAGGTATTTTGGATTGCCAAGGGGACTGAAGACCAGTTAGGATTCGTCAGAGAGTGACAGCAGGTTGATGGAACATTGGGAAAGGGTGCTGCCAACCAATATTGCTTAGGTTGTGGAGACAGAAAGGTTGATGTATAATATGAGAGATGATTTCAAGTATTCTGCCAAGACTCCATGAATAAGAATGACCATAATTATTACCATGGTGAAGTGGAAGGGGAGGGGAATAATGATTTCAGAAAGTTGATAGAATAAATCATATCAGTTTTATGGCCAAAAGCCACAAACGGCCTCATTTTCCAACTAAGAGAAGACACTAATGATGTTTATAATTTAGACACTTTTTGTCAAGGAGCTTCAGAATCTACTGTTAGACAAAAGAAAAAAGGGGTCAAACTCAAAAGAAACATTTATTTTACCCTCAGCTGTTTGCTCTGGGTGTGAAAATGAATGGAGATAGCAAGTGTGTGCCTGTTTATTTGTATGCCTATTATCTGTGTGGAGTCATAGAAAGAGTTGGAGATGTTTGAGGTCATCCCGTCTTGGTGATTCAAACTCTTTATTCTTTATAATAGCACAACTTAAAAACAAAACAAAACACTCTTTGTTCAAGTCCAATACCAAACAAGTACAAGCAAAGATGACTGCGTAGGAGCTGGAGCATGACCCACTTGGTTTGGTGCCTTTCTCCACCCTCTTGGCTTTTCCATGAGACACCGCTCTTCTAAGGACTTTGAAAATCACGAATTTAATGAGATCTCTTTATTTTATAAAAAATAGGATAAGGTGATTTTCCCAGAATCGCTCAATTAGTTACCTGGGGGACCAGCTCCCTGTACAGTGTTATTTCCACTATGCCATACTTGGAGTGTCAATAATGATCATTCCTGAGCCCTCCTGTAATCCTTCCTACTTCTCATGTCAACAGGGTCTTAGTCATTATTTTTTCTTCTTCCCACGATATTTAATAGACTTCATCCCCATAGCTGCAATTTTCATGACAGTTCAAAGAAAAACACACCTGACTCCACGTACCCATGAGACTGCAGTAGGAATCACTGGATATACCTTCCTCAGTTCGAGCCCTCACTGGCTGCTGCTCTCAAATGTGCCCTGAGGGTCCCAGTTCACGACCAATGCTGGGTTTGGCAGCAGGGGTGGAGAATCTGTCTTGTCATTTCTTACTGTATTCCCCTGCCACATGACGGAAGAGTAATGAGAAATTCTCTGCAGGTCTTGGGTCCTTTGAATGCTGTTTCTATTTCACAGAACCAACAATGTGTCTGGCCTTTGATAAATCTTTGTATCATGTTTTGCGAGACTTTTAATCCGGTGTGGTTAATAGACAGACTGTTACAAAGCATAATAATATCTATCACCTGAATAAAAAGAGTGTTAATTTTACATGGACTTGTATTTCTAAAGCTATAAGCTCAAGTTTTAGAGCTAGATGTGATCTTAGGGACCTTCTCATCCAATGTTTTTCTCTTATAATGAGGAGTTGAGGCTCAGAGTGGTGAGGAACTGTGTCTATGGTGAAGCAGCAATTTCAAGGCAAGAACTCAATCTTACTCATTCAAGACCCAGTACTTATCCTAGTCTGTGATTGGTTTGATTTGATTGAAAAAAGCTAGCATATTGTGTCCTCTAGTGCAAATTATCAGCAAAAAAGAGATTTTCCTATTTCCTTGATGAGGAAGGACACATAAGAAAGACCCTTTAAAAATCTGAGGTCTTTACTTCATTTATAGGATATTTGCCAGCCCCTTTGGTCATTTTGTGGCCTGAGAGAGCAGTCAAGGTTTTTATGCAGGGAGCTTCAGCATGGTCAGTGGTACTGGCTGTAATCTTTGTATGAAATACTACACCTTTTGTCTTTTACATCAAGTAACATACTGTTTGACCCAATAGTTCTAATACTGTCAGGGCTATGGGCTGGAACTCCATTGAGCTAACTTGCTAAGTTCAGACTCATGGCCTGAAGAAAAGCGACCATCATGCCCATATGGGACAATGGAGCTATGTAAGTCTATCATCTCTCTTAGAGAGATAAAGTGACCTACATATGACAATGTTGAGAGGGAAGAGCCTTCTTCAGATTAACTTTATCTTTGAGAGTAATTGTTGTTCTTCTATGTTGAAGGAAGACTATGAGAGGTGGAAAGCATGGGTTCTGGAGCTGATCACCTGGGTATGAACCCCAGGCCTGTTGCCGGTAGTGACCTCTGTTGATTTACTTAACCTCACTGTGCATAAATTTTTGCATCATAGAGTAGGTTAGTAAGAGTAAATATCTCAGTGTTCTGAAGATTCAATGAGTGAATACTTGCAGCTGTTAGAATAATTTGTCATATAGTAAGCAATAAATAAATACTATCTTTTATTATTCTCATATGGAGTAAGACACCCACTGAATTCCACGTAGACATCAAATGTCTTACTATTTAAAACTGTGTTGTGAGAAACGCTTGTTGTTTGAAGCTGCTACATTTTGGGATAATCTGTTATGCAGCCATAAATTTTTATTATATACACTAACCAGAATCGAAAGTCACAACCAAAATAGATATAGTCTAGACAGAGCAAGTCCAATGTCTAATTCTTGTTATTCTATGTATTCATTTAATAAGCTTTTGCTGTATGCTAGGCTTGTGGACACAAAAAATTAACTTTAAAAAAAATACACTGATCTTGCCTTCTAGAAAAAGACAAGTTTGCAAAATCTGTGGCAAACCTATAGATACAATTTTACTAACTAATTTTAAACTATGACTTATTATAAATGTTTAATTTAAGTAATTTATTAAATATATAATCAAATATCTTTGCTATGTTAAGAAAACAAACCAGAAACCCCTTCTAATTGTTTAGGTAAATTACATCATGTGTCTTACTGTCTATGATCAGGAAGCTCTAAGACCACCTAAACACTGAAAGCTTCTATTGGGCAGGCTTTTCTTGTTATTGAAGACCAGAGTTAGTGAAAGGTCGATTTTTTCTTTGACTTTATTCAATGAGGTGTACATTCTTGGGTGATACTAAAGGGGCACACCCTGGACCAGGTGAGGGAAGGGTGGCTGGATAAGGAGAGTGAAGTCACAAGCATGATTAAGACATGGTCTCAGTTCTCGAGGGCTTAGGGGTGAAAGCCGGGGTAGGGTGGAGATGCAAAGAACTGTGCGATAGTCCTTGCCTTCAAAGAGCTCACTGTCTTGAGAGAAAGATGATCAATTAACATATCACTGTGCTATGATTGGTCTCGAAGCTGTGAGATGTGCAAAGTGCTAAGGGAGCACAGAAGGGGAAGTGACTAAGACAGCCTGAGGAGACCAAGGAAAACTTCAGACAGGAATGACATATAAACTGGAAAGGATGAGTAACTATTTGTCAGATAAAAGAGAGAGGAAAAAATGGCAAGTGCAAAGGCACTGAGGCACAACACACAAAATTTGGCAATGTCAGGGCAGCATGAGCAGTTCAGAAAGTGCACAGCACCACCCTGCTTTAATGACACATCAGCTGGTGGAGCCTGGCATGAGGCAGTGTCTTCCCACCTTCTCAAGCCATTAATTGCTTCACAACCAGCCATACCAGCACCTTTTTGTTCTCACATCATCCTAAGCACAACCACTTCAGAGCCCCTGCACTTACTGCTTCTTTTTTTTTTTCTAGAACATTCTTTCCCATCTATTTACATGGCTGACCCCTTATCACTCTTCAAGTCTTACCTCCTCAGTGAGACCATCTAGGGCTATTTTTCCTGAGGCAAGTCACTGCTATTTTCTATCACAGCACAGATCACAAAGAACACATTGTGATCTGTAATTATTTTTTCTGTTAACATGGTTATTAATGTGCCTGCTGCACTGAAATGTAGCATAAGATGTGAGGACAGGGACACAGAGTCTTTTCTTTCTTTTTTTTTTATTTTAAGAGAGAGGAGGGGATACAGTGAGGCAGACTCCCGCATGTGCCCTGACCAGCATCCACTCAGTCTGGAGCTGATGCGCGAATCAACCGAGATATTTTTAGCACCTGAGGCTGATGCACTCAGTCCAACCTAGCTATCCTTGGTGCTCAGGGCTGATGCTTGAACCAAATGAGCCACTGGCTATAGGATGAGAAGAAGGAGAAAAAGGGAAGATGTAGGGAGAGAGAAGCAAATGGTCGCTTCTCTTATGTTCTGTATGGCCAGAGGCTGCCATCGTGGCCATTCACATACAGGTTCTCATTGAGTTCAGGCAGATGGTAAAGAAATGGTAGAGCCAGGGATGGTGGGCCATTCGTTTTACTGTTGTTTCACTAAGACAGGCAATCCACAAGAAAAGCCAAGAGAAAAGCAGAAAACCTGCTTTTCCCATAAAGGGCAAGGGATGTGGGAGGCCTCTGCAATGCTGATAGCAGGAACCAAGGAAGAGCGAGAGCCCCTTGATCTGCTTCATTTTATAGTGTAGAAAATTAAAGCCTTTAATCCAATATACAAACAAGGAGGTCTCTGACACAAAACCACTTATCTGAGGCATAAATGGGATTCCTCATAAGAGTGCGCCACCCCTTATCATGCAACAGTCAAGGGTGTGGGGAAAAGCTTAGTTTTGAGAAGACCTTAGTATTAGAAGGGAAGGAAAGGCTTAGTCTTAAAACTAAGCCTTAGGCTATAAGGACTTTGTCAGCTTACAACCTGTCTCCCACACCCAAACAAGTAAACATAAACATCGTATTTACAAATTTATTTGACCAACATGTTCTCTGACAGGGAATCTAACCTGGAACATCCATTTGCCAGGCAGATGATCTATCCACTGAGCAATCCTGCCAGTACCAACACTGACTGTCTTGTTCCTATTGAATCCCTAGTGCTCAGGTCAGTCCTTGACACTGTGCTTGATGAAGAAATAAAAACATCAATGAATGCATAAATGAGCAAATGAATGAATAAAAAATTTAGAATGAGATTGGTCTGAATACCTTCTATTTGTTTTAACCGGTCCCATCTTCACCTTTCTCCAATTCTGGGTGGTAGAAAGCCAATCTGTATGAACCACATCAGAATCTACCTGCTGGATTGGGTTCAGCTAAGCAGAAACAACTAAGGGAGAAAGGGGAGTTGATTGGGGTGCCTTCCAGCTGACTGCATCCCTCCCCTGATGGTCTCTGTAAGGTCCACTGTACTCTTAAGGAAGGGTAAGTGCCTCCTTCCTTGACCATGCTAGGGGGAGTATACTTCCTCTGTCTTTCCATGTTACTCTCCCTTGTGGGTTCTCTATGCTTTACCTACATCTTGTAGGTAGTCCCTCTATTAATCTACCTTCAATTTACCTTTGCTGATCTGTTTCCTGCCAGGATCTAGAAAAACACAAGAGAGCTGGGACCAAGTTAGGAAAGGTCTTGAACACATACACAAAGCTCAGACCGGGAGTGACGTCACGGAAATGGCGCCGTGAGCAGCGCGTCCGACAGATCTCCCCAAAATCACAACAAATTTATCAACTAGAAACAGGAAAATTTATCTTCGGAGCAAACTGAAAGCAAAAGGACTGTTATCACTCGAATCTGAGAGACGAGGGTGTGGAGGAAGCTACCGCAGGGACGTTCATTCAAGCCGCGAGAAAGTGCGCCGGTGGTAAGTCATCCCGCACTCGGAAACCGCCGCCGCCGCCACCGCTGCCGCCGCCGCCGCGAGCGGTGGGTCGGTTGCAGAGCCAGCGGCAAATAGCCGCTGGCGCGCTCCCGGTCTGATTGCAGACCGAGCATTGCAGACCGAGCACCGCTAACGTTCCCAGCGGCCCGCGCACGGGGAGCGGGAGAGGCCCCAGGGCGGTATTCCCTACTTGGGAGATTCTCTCCGCGGGCGGGGCACCTCACCCAGCCATTCAAGCTAACAATCAAGTGTTGGGGGAGGGGCGCACGCAGGCAGCCTGAAATACCTTCAGGAGCACAGCTGCGACCCAATTACTAAAATTAACTTAACCCGTGAAATCTGCGCACCCTCGGTTCTAATTGATAAGATCTCTCTCAGTTCACCGACCCAAGACAAGAGGCGTGATATTTTTTGGTGCCTCTCGCTAAAGGGGCGGGGGCAACTTCTGATTGATAGAGCCTCCATATTTAGGGATAAACGCTAACAAGAAGGACTTGGCAGATAATAAGATCTATACCACACTAGTCGCAAGCAGAGACTAGTGCCTCTTTTTACCGGCCAAAACAGGCTACAAAGTGTGGAAAGCCTGGGTTGAGAGGTCCAACGGAATGCTAGGCGTTGAACAATCACCTTGACAACAATTGACTCCCACCCCCGCCTGATTACACTGGAGGCCCTGACTGTCAGAGCCCTTCCCAGAGCCTTGCACTGAGTGGGGATAGAGTGGGGATTTCCCAGCTCTTTGAGCCTCTTACTCCCCAGGCAGAAGCAGTGGCAGCCTTGGGGCTGGATCGCCAGGCTGCTGGTTCAGGAGGGGGGGACTGGGAGAGAGAATCCACGAAGGCGAACTCTCTCGTCGTTAGACCCTGCAGACGCCGGCAGGCCTTGACTACCAACAAGAATAAAGCCAATTGTGTGACATTGCCATAGAACCCCATCAACTGCAAGTCCCTGCCTGGGTGTGGCGCAGGGGCAGGGCCTGGGGTGCAGAGTCGCCGACCGGGAAGAGGGAGAGAGGAGAAGGAGGAAGAGGTTGACATCTCAAAATCAGGAAAAATCCACAGACTTTGCAGCTTGTTCCACTGTTTGTTGGTTGTTGTTTTTTTTGTAGTTGTTGTTGTTTGTTCCTTCTATCTTATTGCCTTTATTTCCTCCACCTCAGCCCTTCTATTCTCTGCCCATCTTATGCTTCCCTTTTCTTGAACTACACTACCCATAAGTGTTACATTTTATTTCTCTCCTTCATCCTCACCCTCCTTTGGGGTTATACTCCAGGACACTTAATTCTCACTCTCTCCTCTTTTGTTTTTTTTGCCTTATTTTGTTTTTTTCTCTTCCTTTTTTATTTCTTCCTTCGTTTTTCACTTTTTCTTATTTTTTCCTTTCTATTCATTTTTTCTTTTCTCGTTTTACTTTCCTCCCATTTAATCCTCAATCATGAACAAATTAGTTAATTTGGGACTCAAGGTTTTTTTTTGGCTTTGTTTTTCTTTTTCAGTTTTGTTTTTGTTTTTTTCTGGTTGGTTTGTTTTAGTGGCATTTTGGGTCCTCCCAACCCAAGGTCTCCATTGTATTTGGTCTTTGCTCCACTTAATACAACGTATTTTTACTTATTATTTTTATTTTTTCTTCTTGATTATTCCTTTTTTTTTGTCCTTTTTTCTGGTTCCCTCTTGTCCCTCTCATTATATCTCTTGGTTGACCGTCACCCGCAGACAGATCAACTTATGCTTGTCTAAGATTTTCTTCCCTTTTTTTTTTATTTATTTATTTATTTATTTATTTATTTATTTATTTATTTTTGCCCCCTTGAACTCTTCACCGCAAACCAGGCCCTCCATTATAGGCACGATATTTCCCTGAGGAGGGGAGAGGAGGGAAGGAGAACAAAGAAAAAAAAAAAGGGGGAAATAATAAATTATTACTGCTTTTTTTTTTTTTTTTTTGTGGGGTGTTTTACCCTTTGTTTTTTTTTTTGTTTTGTTTTTTTTGTTTTTTGTTTTTTTTGTTTTTGTTTTTGTTTTTGTTTTTGTTTTTTACTTTTTACTCTTTATTAATTCTAATTAGTGCTATCAACAAGACCACCCGCAGATGCCAATAAGAAAGAGGAAATCGAATATTATGGATACAAAAGAAAGAGAGGTAACACAAATAGATGTGGAAAAATCTATGGAGAAGAGACTTAACATATTGGAAGCCTTGGAGCTAAATGACAGAGAATTTAAAATAGAAATCTTAAAAATACTCAGAGATATACAAGAAAACACGGAAAGGCAATATAGGGAGATCAGAAAACAACTCAATGAACACAAAGAATATATTACCAAGGAAATTGAAACTATAAAAACAAATCAAACAGAAATGAAAAACTCAATTCACGAGCTGAAAAACGAGGTAACAAGCTTAGCTAGCAGAACAACCCAGATTGAAGATAGGATTAGTGAAATAGAAGACAAACAACTTGAGGCACAACAGAGAGAAGAAAGAGACTCAAAAATAATAAAAAACGAGAAAGCCCTACAGGAATTATCTGACTCCATCAGAAAGAATAACATAAGAATAATAGGTATATCAGAGGGAGAAGAGAAAGAAAATGGAATGGAGAATATACTCAAACAAATAATAGACGAGAACTTTCCAAGCCTGTGGAAAGAACTAAAGCCTCAAGTTCAAGAAGCAAACAGAACACCGAGTTTTCTTAACCCCAACAAACCCACTCCAAGGCACATCATAATAAAGATGACACAAACCAATGACAAAGAAAAAATTCTCAAGGCAGCCAGGGAAAAGAAGAGTACAACATATAAAGGAAGGCCTATTAGATTATCATCAGATTTCTCAGCAGAAACTCTACAAGCTAGAAGAGAGTGGACCCCAATATTTAAGGCCCTGAAACAGAGGAACTTTCAGCCAAGAATACTATACCCATCAAAGCTATCCTTCAAGTATGAAGGAGATATAAAAACATTCACAAATACAGAAAAGATGAGAGAATTTATCACGAGAAAGCCCCCACTCCAGGAAATACTAAAGGGGGTTTTCCAACCAGATTCAAAGAACAAAAGAAAACAACACCACAAGTAACAGCTCCACCAAGAACACAATAAAACCAAATTTAAACTGTGACAACAAAGGAAAAAAAAAGGGGGGGGAGAGAATGGAGATTAACAGTAGCAAAGGACGATGAAGTGCAGAAATACTTATAAGATAGGGTACTACAATGAATATGGTAGGTACCCTTTTCATTACTTAATGGTAACCACCCTTGAAAAAACCACCACAAAAACACATGACTTAAAAAAGGTAGCAACAGAGGAAAGAAGTATGGAACACAAACAAACAGAAACAAATGATAGAAAAACAAAAGAGAAGAATCAAACTAGATACAAAACTAACAGAAAGCAATTTATAAAATGGCAGTAGGGAACCCACAAGTGTCAATAATTACACTAAATGTAAATGGATTAAACTTACCAATAAAAAGACACAGAGTAGCAGAATGGATTAAAAAAGAAAATCCAACTATATGCTGCCTACAAGAAACACATCTAAGCAACAAGGATAAAAACAAATTCAAAGTGAAAGGCTGGAAAACAATACTCCAAGCAAACAACACCCAAAAAAAAGCAGGTGTAGCAATACTCATATCTGATAATGCTGACTACAAGACAGAAAAAGTACTCAGAGACAAAAATGGTCACTTCATAATGATTAAGGGAACACTGAATCAAGAAGACATAACAATCCTTAATATATATGCACCAAACCAAGGAGCACCAAAATATATAAGACAGCTACTTATTGACCTTAAAACAAAAACTAACAAAAATACAATCATACTTGGAGACCTCAATACTCCGCTGACGGCTCTAGATCGGTCATCCAAACAGAGAATCAATAAAGATATAGTGGCCTTGAATGAAATACTAGAACACCTGGATATGATAGACATCTACAGGACACTTCATCCCAAAGCGACAGAGTATACATTTTTCTCTAGTGTACATGGAACATTCTCAAGAATTGACCATATGTTGGGCCACAAAGACAATATCAGCAAATTTAGAAAAATTGAAATTGTACCAAGCATATTTTCTGATCATAAAGCCTTGAAACTAGAATTCAACGGCAAAAAAGAGGGGGAAAAACCCACAAAAATGTGGAAACTAAACAACATACTTCTAAAAAATGAATGGGTCAAAGAAGAAATAAGCGCAGAGATCAAAAGATACATACAGACAAATGAAAATGAAAATACGACATATCAGAATCTCTGGGATGCAGCAAAAGCAGTAATAAGAGGAAAGTTCATATCACTTCAGGCCTATATGAACAAACAAGAGAGAGCCGAAGTAAACCACTTAACTTCACACCTTAAGGAACTAGAAAAAGAAGAACAAAGACAACCCAAAACCAGCCGAAGAAAGGAGATAATAAAAATCAGAGCAGAAATAAATGAAATAGAGAACAGAAAAACTATAGAAAAAATCAATAAAACAAGGAGCTGGTTCTTTGAAAAGGTCAACAAAATTGACAAACCCTTGGCAAGACTCACCAAGGAAAAAAGGCACAGGACTCAAATAAATAAAATCCAAAATGAAAGAGGAGAGATCACCACAGACATCATAGATATACAAAGAATTATTGTAGAATACTATGAAAAATTATATGCCACCAAATACAACAATCTAGAAGAAATGGATAAATTCCTAGAACAATACAACCTTCCTAGACTGAGTCATGAAGAAGCAGAAAGCCTAAACAGACCAATCAGCAGGGAGGAAATAGAAAAAACTATTAAAAACCTCCCCAAAAATAAAAGTCCAGGCCCAGACGGTTATACTAGTGAATTCTATCAAACATTCAAAGAAGACTTGGTTCCTATTCTACTCAAAGTCTTCCAAAAAATTGAAGAAGAAGCAATACTTCCAAACACATTTTATGAGGCCAACATAACCCTCATACCAAAACCTGGCAAGGATGGCACAAAGAAAGAAAACTACAGACCAATATCTCTAATGAATACAGATGCTAAAATTCTAAACAAAATACTGGCAAACCGAATACAACAACATATTAAAAAAATAATACATCATGATCAAGTGGGATTCATCCCAGAATCTCAAGGATGGTTCAACATACGCAAAACGGTTAACGTAATACACCATATCAACAAAACAAAGAACAAAAACCACATGATCTTATCAATAGATGCAGAAAAGGCTTTTGATAAAATACAACACAATTTTATGTTTAAGACTCTCAACAAAATGGGTATAGAAGGAAAATATCTCAACATGATAAAGGCCATATATGATAAACCATCAGCTAACATCATATTAAATGGCACTAAACTGAAGGCTTTCCCCCTTAAATCAGGAACAAGACAGGGTTGTCCACTCTCTCCACTCTTATTTAACGTGGTGCTAGAAGTTCTGGCCAGAGCAATCAGACAAGACAAAGAAATAAAAGGCATCAATATTGGAAAAGAAGAAGTAAAGGTATCACTTTTTGCTGATGATATGATCCTATACATCGAAAACCCGAAGGACTCCACAAAAAGATTATTAGAAACAATAAACCAATACAGTAAGGTCGCAGGATACAAAATTAACATACAGAAGTCCATAGCCTTTCTCTATGCCAACAATGAAATATTAGAAAACGAATTCAAAAAAATAATCCCCTTCACGATTGCAACAAAAAAAATAAAATACCTAGGAATAAACATAACAAAGAATGTAAAGGACCTATATAATGAAAATTACAAAGCATTGTTAAGGGAAATCGAAAAAGATACAATGAGATGGAAAAATATTCCTTGCTCTTGGATAGGAAGAATAAATATAATCAAAATGGCCATATTACCCAAAGCAATATACAAATTTAATGCAATTCCCATCAAAATTCCTATGAGATTTTTTAAAGAAATGGAACAAAAAATCATCAGATTTATATGGAACTATAAAAAACCCCGAATAGCCAAAACAATCCTAAGGAAAAAGAATGAAGCTGGGGGCATTACAATACCTGACTTTAAACTATATTATAGGGCCACAATAATCAAAACAGCATGGTATTGGCAGAAAAATAGACACTCAGACCAATGGAACAGAATAGAAAGCCCAGAAATAAAACCACATATATATGGTCAAATAATCTTTGATAAAGGGGCCAACAACACACAATGGAGAAAAGAAAGCCTCTTCAACAAATGGTGTTGGGAAAACTGGAAAGCCACATGCAAAAGAATGAAACTCGACTACAGCCTGTCCCCGTGTACTAAAATTAATTCAAAATGGATCAAAGACCTAAATATAAGACCTGAAACAATAAAGTACATAGAAGAAGACATAGGTACTAAACTCATGGACCTAGGTTTTAAAGAACATTTTATGAACTTGACTCCAATGGCAAGAGAAGTGAAGGCAAAGATAAATGAATGGGACTACATCAGAATAAAAAGTTTTTGCTCAGTAAGAGAAACTGATATAAAAATAAACAGACAGCCAACTAAATGGGAAATGATATTTTCAAACAACAGCTCAGATAAGGGCCTAATTTCCAAAATTTACAAAGAACTCATAAAACTCAACAACAAACAAACAAACAAACAATCCAATAAAAAAATGGGAAGAAGACATGAATAGACACTTCTCCCAGGAAGAGATACAAATGGCCAACAGATATATGAAAAAATGCTCAGCTTCATTAGTTATTAGGGAAATGCAAATCAAAACTACAATGAGATACCACCTCACACCTGTTAGATTAGCTATGATCAACAAGACGGGTAATAGCAAATGTTGGAGAGGCTGTGGAGAAAAAGGAACCCTCATTCACTGTTGGTGGGACTGTAAGGTAGTACAACCATTATGGAGGAAAGTATGGTGGTTCCTCAAAAAACTGCAAATAGAACTACCTTATGACCCAGCAATCCCTCTACTGGGTATATACCCCCAAAACTCAGAAACATTGATACGTGAAGACACATGTAGCCCCATGTTCATTGCAGCACTGTTCACGGTGGCCAAGACATGGAAACAACCAAAAAGCCCTTCAATAGAAGACTGGATAAAGAAGATGTGGCACATATACACTATGGAATACTACTCAGCCATAAGAAACGATGACATCAGATCATTTACAGCAAAATGGTGGGATCTTGATAACATTATAAGGAGTGAAATAAGTAAATCAGAAAAAAACAAGAACTACATGATTCCATACATTGGTGGAACATAAAAATGAGACTAAGAGACATGGACAAGAGTGTGGTGGTTACCAGGGGTGGGGGGAGGGAGGACAGGGGGAGAGTTAGGGGGAGGGGGAGGGGCACAGAGAACTAGATAGAGGGTGGCGAAGGACAATCTGACTTTGGGCGAGGGGTATGCAACATAATTTAATGACAAAATAACCTAGACATGTTTTCTTTGAATATATGTACCCTGATCTATTAATGTCATCCCATTACCATTAATAAAAATTTATTTAAAAAAAAAAAAAAAAAAAGCTCAGACCATATTCATTTGGAAATGGAGAACTATGAAAGATGGAGCTTTATGCAAGGGTATGATGCAGGCATCCCCAAACTACGGTCCGTGGGCCACATGCGGCCCCCTGAAGCCATTTATCTGACCCCCACCGCACTTCCGGAAGGGGCACCTCTTTCACTGGTGGTCAGTGAGAGGAGCACTGTATGTAGCAGCCCTCCAACGGTCTGAGGGACAGTGAACTGGCACCCTGGTTAAAAAGTTTGGGGACCCCTGGGACATAACCTCAAGAGTGAAGCAAACACTTGGGGATCTGTGTACATTATGTTCTCCAAACTTTTGATAGTGCATTCCCCATCAGTGAAAAATGCTTGCGCATGTCCTGCTAATATATGTATATCTGTTTATTTGCAAATTATATACATGCATGATTGTGCTAATAACAATTATGTAGTATAAAGTATAATAATAGATATTAAAAAGGACAAGATAAAGATAAAATATGTTTAAAACATTTCAAATTGATTTTTAAGTACACTTAGATTGGTATCCATTATCAAAGGGGTGTACACAAATTCATATTCCAAATTATCTTCATGATAACTTCAGTTGGGAAGAAGTTAGTCTCTTGTCGGATCTAATTAGATTATAATTGTTTTGAACATGTCATGTGGTGACAAAGCATTCTAGCAAGTGTAATCTGCTAATTTTCTTTTTTATATCACTAGCAAAGGAAAAAAAGATATTATAATAATGGCCATTTATTAATTTGGTTCAAATGATCAAAATACAGACTGAGAACCAGGAGTTTTCTGTACCATTTTAATCTCACTAAAAAAAAACAAAAAAAAAAAAAACCAGACCAGGGGCTTTAGATAGATGGTTTAAATAAAACTTCAGAACAATCTGCAAATTAGTTTTATCTTTATCCTTTTATAATGAGGAAACTTTTTGCAAACATGGGAAGATCAAAGAATTTGCCCGGTGGCTAGTAAGTGTCAGAGAAAGCTTCAATTTAAACTCAGGTCTGCTGTGCCCAGAGGATTTAGTGAAATTTGGGATGCTTTTATCAGATGGCCTTGATTTTCTCAATAAATAGCAGAACAGGCTAAGTGGAGTGGACTTAAAAGGCCACGTTCAGATAAAATTGGGGTGAAATGTGCTGATTACTCTGCTGGAAGGCAGAGCACCTGGGACGCTATTCTCTTCACTCTTCACATTCAAACCAAGAGTCTGACATTCTCTGAACACGGCGAATCACTCTTATACCCTAATGGTTTCCCTCTGGTTCCTTCCTCCCCAGCTGGAGCTTCCCTTCTTTGGCACTTAGAGTTAATGCTGTAAGTTAGCAAGAGTTTGGCTGGGGGAAAACCACAAATAATTTATACTTCTCTTATTTGTTATTTTTGGTTTATTGTTCCTGGACCCAAGTTGCAATATGTTGAGATGAATGTCAAATAATGTTAAGGAGGAAATGGCCAGAGAGCACTCAGAAAAAAACTTGAAGAAAGTCACAATTATAAGATGTGTAAATCTTCCCGCATGCACCCGACCGGGATCCACCGGCACGCCCACCATGGGGGGATACTCTGCCCACCAGGGGGCGATGCTCTGCCCACCATGGGGGGGATACTCTGCCCACCAGGGGGCGATGCTCTGCCCATCCTGGGCATTGCCATGTTGCGACCAGAGCCACTCTAGTGCCTGAGGCAGAGGCCACAGAGCCATCCCCAGCGCCCGGGCCATCTTTGCTCCAATGGAGCCTTGGCTGCGGGAGGGGAAGAGAGAGACAGAGAGGAAAGTGCGGCGGAGGGGTGGAGAAGCAAATGGGCGCTTCTCCTGTGTGCCCTGGCCGGGAATCGAACCCGGGTCCTCCACACGCTAGGCCGACGCTCTACCGCTGAGCCAACCGGCCAGGGCCAAGATGTGTAAATCTTAAGGAGAAAGTCTATTCTGTTAGCTGGGCAGACGTGTTAATATCATAGTGCCTACGGAGCTATGGGTTCCGACAGAGCCGTAAAAGTTCCTGAGAGTCTTGAGTCTGACCAGCCTCTGTCTTCTTTTATAGAGGAGAACTCCTTCCAAGAGTCATGAGTACTGAAAAAAGTACAGAGATAGAGGTGTCCTAGCACAGGTCATAGGAAGACAGCCTAGAGCGGTGGTTCTCAACTTTTAGAAGTCAGGGCACATTTAAAA
Organism: Saccopteryx leptura; assembly: GCF_036850995.1. Classification (NCBI taxonomy): domain Eukaryota; kingdom Metazoa; phylum Chordata; class Mammalia; order Chiroptera; family Emballonuridae; genus Saccopteryx; species Saccopteryx leptura. Next base: position 118,791,562 of record NC_089504.1, read on the forward strand.
TCCTACAAATAATATACATATTTCTGAGAAATATGTTATAATAATTAAGTCAAATATTAAAGAAAAAAAATATAAAGTCCAAGCATGCTTTTAGGTAATTAAACAAAATAAGTATGACAAAATTAAATTTATTGTGACACTAAAAAACATTTTTATGTTACATTTTTTGAGTTACGTTTTTTAGAATTAGTAAAAAAGAGGGGTTAAAAATAAAAAAAATGACAAAACAGTTATCTTTTTATATATGCTATATAGATACATTCTTAGTAAGATTTAGTAAATTCTGCAGGTCTTGGCATGAATATGTTAAGTTTTTCAATCTTGTGTTTATGAGAAACACGAGCCTGATGTGTTCTAGTAATTTCTTCAATATTTGCACATATATTTGAAAGGTAAATTCTCATTTCCTCATCAATACATTGAAGAATTCCTCTTTCTTTTACTCTTAATTGTGTTGAGGGTAGAAAATCCTATTTCACATAAATAGGATGTTGAAAATTGTAGTAAAATGTTCAAAGATATTTTAGATATTGCTACATAATTCTTCTTTTATAGAAATCCAAAAGGCTTCAAGAGATAATTCCTTATGTTTAATCATCAATCCATGATCAGTAGATATAGCTGCTAGTTCTTCTTCTGCTAATGTTAAACCAAAATCACTTGAAAGCTTTCATGAATGGGTTTCTAATCCAATCATATTGTTCAGTGTTAAGTGATGGAAAATGCTATAAATTAAATTCTACCCATCAGCCTTCAAGTGCTATTTTATTTACACTTAACTTTTGCTCACTTCCAGAATTGGATTCTTCAATATCACACTTTTTTTGAGAAATCTTTCCATTTTATTTGGGTGTATTTATCTAAAAATAATATAATGATTTGTTAATAATAAATGTAATAATGATGTGTTAACAAAAAGAGCAGTATTTCTGTAATGAAATGGTATAATAGAGTAACTATATTTCTTTTTATATCTGGGCACATGCCACGAACAAATGCAGCTAGTAATTCCAGGTCCTGAGTGGGAATGGTGCGGAATTAAGAAAATACGGGCTTGGGAGACCCCTGTAATTGCTGCTGGCAAGAACAAAGTGTGCCCAAAAACCGCATCTTGCTTTATTTATAGGGCGAAGTGAGGCCATTAGCAAATCTTAACTTTACACCAAACAAAGGATAAAAGAAACTTGCCTCCAGTCCTTCCAGGGAACATGGGGGGTAGTGTAAACAATCCAGCACCACAGCTTAACAGCCTTTTTGCAACCTAATCAGGCAAGTGAGGTGGGGGGTTGGGCAGAATGTCAGTTTACAGCCAATTCCTCATACCTCTGTCTCCCAAAACCCTAAACTCCAAAAACCCTGTTGGTTTTTAGGTCTCCAACAGACACATATTTCTCTGGAATACCATAGGGCACACCTGGAAATCTTCTAGGGTGCACCAGTGTGCCCTGGCTCACACTTTGAGAACCACTGGTCTAGAGAGTAAGTGGGGGTGGAGGGTGAAGTGAGAACTGGATGACTTTCTGAAGAGAAACTATAGGGTTTGGAGAGAGAGACCAGGAAATCAACCAGAAAGGGGCGGGTGGTTGCTGAGTGACACACAGAAAGAGCCCTTTAAATATCCTGGCTCTTTAACCACTGGGCTTTCTACTGTTATATATGCACAGAAAAGGCCAGTGGAGAAACAAATGACTTCAATTCTTAATAAATACATATGTAAAGATTACAGTCTAGGGTAGGAGAAGAAACCAGAATTTTGTACTTGCAAAGTAATTCATAGTAACACATCAAGATGCCATGAGAAATTCAAAGCATTTTGTTAAGAGTATGAAAAGGCAGCAGATTACATATATTTGTTATTATTTCTGACAGACTAGGTTAAGCAGTTAATATTGTTGAACACTGAGCTATTATTATGGCTTGGGCAACTTTGGCAGGTGTTAAGATTCTTTCATAAACTCACAGAATATAGTGCTTCTACTTGTGGGTCTACACACACAGAGGTGCACACCCTTGTCATCGGGGACAAATAACCACTGCTGTCTTCCTGCCATGAGGCTCTCAATCTCTTGCCAGCAATCCAGAGTGCAGTCACTTGCATTTGGTGGGGAGCAAGGGAGGGGACAAGGAAGAGGGGGAGGGGGGAGACCGTGAGTAGTTTAATGCTATTGGAAAAACTTGCTAAACTTGAGACATGTCCACTCCTTCCTACCTCCAGCCTTCACTGAAGATGAGTTGTCCTTCTGTTTAACTCCTGTTGACTTCCTCTTCTGTCTCCTTGGTGGCCCTATAATACCTTTCACATGAGTTTTCACCTGAACATCACACTCCTTCCCACTTTCTCCTTCCCTGTCATTACACACTACTGGCTTTCTTCTTTCATAGCAGATGACTGGTTCACCTGTTTTCCTGGGAAGAATTTGTTTCAGTGTAGCTTTTTTATTTCCCCATCAGATTCTTCTGGTTTCTCACCCTTGTATTCAGCACCTCGCTCTTCCCTCTGCCTGGGTGCTACTAGGTCATATTCCATCTCCCTTCCTATCAATTTAACTTTCTCCAGGTAGCCATGCTCAGTTTCCCCTCAAAATACCTGTTTCCTCTTGGAATTTTAGCTATTTCTCAAGAAAACATCTCAACACACAACTAACCTTTACTGCTAATGTTTTAAAAAACATACATTTTATTTTATACTTATACTTATCCACTCTATTTCATGACTTATTGACTCTGCTTAGCTCCCTCTGTTCTTTTAGCACCACATATGGAATGGTGGAAGGACAGAGGGATGATTGGTTTGGAGAAGACTTAAGTTTGCCATGCAATTTGTGTTTAAATATATAAAGGGCTCTCAGATAGGAAAAGGATTACTTTTCTTTCTTTTTCGTGTGTGTGTGTGTGTGTGTGTGTGTGTGTGTGTGTGTGACAGAGCCAGAGAGAGGGACGGATAAGGACAGACAGACAGGAAGGAAGAGAGATGGGAAGCATCAATTCTTTGTTGCAGCACCTTAGTTGTTCACTGATTGCTTTCTCATATGTACCTTGATCGGAGGGCTACAGCAGACCGAGTGACCCCTTGCTCAAGCCAGTGACCTTGGGCTCAAGCTGGTGAGCCTTGCTCAAACCAGATGAGCCTGCACTCAAACTAGCGACCTCAGGTTCTTGAACCTGGGTCCTCCACATCCCAGTCCGACACTCTATCCACTGTGCCACCGCCTGGTCAGGTAGGATTACTCTCCTTATAAATCCAAAATGCTGATGTTTGAATTAACAAGTAAAAACCACAGTGGGAAAAATGTTTAAAACAAATCAAGATGCATTTTTATTAGCACTGTAATTAGCCAAAGATGAAAGGCCTGCGGTGGGGAGCAGCAGATTTCCGGCAGGAGTGCAGCTCCGGTCAGGTTGTTGCAGAGGAGATTCAAGCAGCAAATAAGCTCTTAAAATGCATTTGAATCCTGATATATTGTGATTCTCTTCTCACAAAGTTATTTCCAAGTTTTCTCTTACTTGACCTCTTTGCAGCATAAGCCATTGTTGTGTTCCTGTTACATTTATATTTTGTTTTTTTTTTGTGTATACAATAATAATAATAATTTTAAAAAATATTTAAGGAATACAAGGTGTACAAACATCTAAGCACTCCTAGCTCTTCCCTATTCCTTCCCACTGACCAAGTCATCACTTTTAATGGTTTGGTGAAGAGTGTTAGGTAGAAATGTAAATATCTTTCTTTCTTAGCTATATATGCATTTTTAATAAAATGGACTTACACTTTCTCTAGTGCTCTACTACTTACCTTTTGCTCACCACAGAATGTGGTGGACCACCTTCTGGGTCAGTATATAGTCCTACTGCTCTGTTTTGATGGCTGCTCTGAATTCAGTGGTATCAGTCAAGGGTCAGCAAACTATTTCCTTCATAGACCTGAAAAGATTTGAATGTGAACTTTATTTGGAAGGTAATCCTAGGAAATATTGTTAGGGGACTGGAGAAGTAGAACAGTGAAGGCAATGTACCCAATGAAGAATGCACTAGAGATGAGATTACTGCTGTGGGCAACTGGGATTCAATTCCTCTAGGGGTCTCTGGGAAACAGTACAGACTATACACCCCAGAATTATCCCATCTTAGGGTAAGGGAGCTTATGTGTTTATTCAAATTCTATTATTATTTTAGAGTGGGCTCTTCTGAACCGCCTCATTGTTGGAAAGGTGAGCTCTTGCCTGCAGAGAAAGCTATTAGGCAGTGGGAAGTCAGTGGTATTTCTCTAGGATTCATCCTAGGTTTGTGGTCTCAAAAGAATGAAGTTTTTGAAATGATCTGAGAAGTCCAAGGCACAGTATAAGACTCTTCTGTTTAAATGTCTGCAATGCATCCTGTGAATTTCCATTGAAATACTCCAAACAGGGCATATCGTAACTACAACTCATATAGCTTCTACAGCGTGTGAAGGTCAATAGTGAGAAGATTAAAAAGATATTTCTTCTGATCAGAGAGATCTAAAGGCAGAATATGAGGCACAGAAGGGACTCCCATTGATTACATGCCGGTTATGTATCAGGGGCAGTGCTAAACAACTGCACATGTTGCCTAATTTAATGAATCTAATAATGGCAGCCACCTTGAAAAATTCATTGCACACTTCATGTCTCACAGATGAAAAAAATGAAGAAAACTAAATCTTGTAGGGTAAAATGACTTGTCCAGGACTATGAAATGTATGTTATCTTTCCCCACAATAAATAACAACAAAATCTAGTGCCTTAAAATAATGTGTTGACATAGTTTACAAGTCTTCAGGTTAGTAATTTAGTTGGACTCAGCAGAGCCCTTCTTCTGGTCTGAGCTGGGCTCCTTTACATGCCCGAGAATCAGTTGAGTGTTGGCAGGTTAGGATTGCTTTGGCTGGGATGATTAAGAGGTCTCAGTTACATTCCACTCGTCTCTCACCATTCAGTGGGCTAGCCCTGGTATGTTCTCATGGCAGTGGCTGAGGACATGAGCACAAACCAAAACATGTAAGCACCTTTTAACCCACTACTTTCAACCTATCTGATAACAACACATTGGCCCAAGAAAGTCACATCACTTTGACTAACAGCAAAACTTGAAAGCAGGAAGAGTTGAAGAATGGAGGAATTGGTGTAATCAATCAACCAACTTGGCTATTAAATGTCAGCTGAGGTTAAAGCCCAAAACTCTGGCAATTTTTGTGCACCATATGGTTTGCAAAAGGAAGCCCCATCTGAATCAGTCCTAGAAATGTCATCACTATTTTCAGAGAAGGTGCATTTATTTAATGCTCTGGATTTTTTTTTTTTTTTTTTTTTATTTTTCTGAAGCTGGAAACCGGGAGAGACAGTCAGACAGACTCCCGCATGTGCCCGACCGGGATCCACCCGGCACGCCCACCATGGGCGACGCTCTGCCCACCAGGGGGCGATGCTTTGCCCCTCCGGGGCGTCGCTCTGCCATGACCAGAGCCACTCTAGCGCCTGGGGCAGAGGCCAAGGAGCCATCCCCAGCACCCGGGCCATCTTTGCTCCAATGGAGCCTTGGCTGCGGGAGGGGAAGAGAGAGACAGAGAGGAAGGGGGGGGGTGGAGAAGCAAATGGGCGCTTCTCCTATGTGCCCTGGCTGGGAATCGAACCTGGGTCCCCAGCACGCCAGGCCGACGCTCTACCGCTGAGCCAACCAGCCAGGGCAATGCTCTGGATTTTTGCCTTATTTCCAATTCATTGTCTAGCCCAAAGTGAATTTGACTCAATTCATTAATTTTTTTAATTCTATTTTGTAGAGATAGAGAGCGCTGGTAAGTAGAGAATAACTCTAACACCAGTTTTACTGAGGAGAAATTTAGTCAGTGACAATTTGAGTTTATAAACCTCCATTAAAAATAATTCTAGATTGTTTTATCTCTTCACCATCATTTTGATATTTTCAAGAGCAGATGGATGTCAATGACTAATTTGCATTTAAAAGGACTTCTTAACATGGCAGCTCAGCCCAAGAAGACTGCAAGTTCAACATGAAAGGTCGGAAATATTTGTCCACCAACCAAGATCATGTCATTAAAGAGTGCTGAGACTGCTCCCGCTGCCCTGGGGAGCCTTGATTTAGAAATGCATTCTTCTTCTTCTTTTTTTTTAAAGAAATGTTGTGACCAACTCTTTGCGTCCTGGCAGGAGAAAAGAATAAGGCTTGACCTCCTTTTGTTCCAACAGAAGCCTGCAACTGCTTCATACTATTGTCTGAAAGCGTATCAGCTGTCAGTCGTCAACCTTCCTTCCAGGACAGAGCTGCATTCTTCTGATGTTACTAACTCTTTGCTATGTGGTTTCCTTTCTCTTCTGGTCTTGGGATTTAAAGGAAAAAGAGACCATGAAAAATGTGTAAGTAGGATGCTATTTATTCACTTATTTATAAATAAATGGAAACTGACAGACACCTCATCAGAAAGTGTTTACTATATGGGCAAGGGTTGATGACATGGGCTGAACGTCGCAGTCTGGTGCCACCAGGACCAGCAGCTCCTTCAGTAGTTACTATCGTGCAGCCTCGCTTTCGTTTTGGCTTGGCACCCACACTCTCAGGCCACCTGACACTGCATCCCCAGGGTACTTTATCTCTGGCACTATCTGCCAGGACAATAGACAGGCTTTTTCCTAGGCTTGAGAGCTCGGGCTCTGTGTGTTCTTAATCTCTGGAGTTACTGCTGCTTACATTGGGATCTTGCCTAATGCCAGTGGATACATCTGCTGTTGTCCCAGTAACTTTGTTTCATGGAAATGGCACTTGAGCTTTTGTTCTTCATGGTGTCCTGCTGACATTTGCTGAGTTGGACAAATGCTTTGTTTGCAGTAGAGAAGAAACACTTCTCATCGCTTAGCGATGGGAGCAATAGTTTAAGATGTTGAATTTAGGGTAGATCTCAGACCAGCTCAAACCACAGATCCTGGAGGAGCCCTCCTCTTCTACCCCAAGGGGTGCCATTTCAGAGGCTTGTGGGGAATTGGTGGTTGGATTCTTTGGGAATCGGAGAAATATGCTTTCCTCTATGAATTATAGATGGTACAGTCCTGTTACAAAGTTACAGCAAAGAAGTTAAACCCTTATCTATTAATCAATTAATCAATTGATTGATCAACCAACGAGAACATATTTAACAGCTACTTGAACACACTGTGTTGGGCTCTGCAAACACAAAGAGGCATTAGTTACAATCCTTGCTTTAGCGATATACAATCCTTGCTTTTAGCAAATAAAAAAAAACTATGTACATATACAAATTATACACATGCACATACACACACAAGGCATGGTTTAATATATTCAGAGATTTCAAGGATTTCAGAAACAGGGAGATGACTGTGAGCTGAAGTGCCCGAGGAAGACTTCCTTGGGAGGAGTGGAATTTAAACCTAATACAAATACAAAAGACTAATTGATACGTTGAGGGTTGAGTGAACCCAAATGAGTAACAGGATAGTCATAAACAGCTATTCTTGGATGTACAATGATCATTTTAGAAACCAGAATACCCTATGCCTTTGCACATCACATCTTTGCCATTTGAAACTACTGACTGTACCCTGCAAAGACCTCAGTAAGCTGAGGGGAAGGGGCTGACATTTCATACGCACCTTCTGTTTGCCATTTAGTGTGACCTCTGCAGAACGTGTGCATCTCATTAGTTCTTCTGCAGTTCTGTGAGCCATGCATTGCTGCTCCTGTTTGGAGATGAGGAAACCAAGGCTAAGAGAGGTTAAATCATTTGTCCCATTCTCATAGTTATCAAGTGACAGCCCTCTGCATTACTTACACCCAGCTAATAATTGATTTTTAAGGTAGCTAAGAATACAGAAAAATTCAATATCAATGCCTTTCTAAAAAAATATTTGAAATGCTGCTTGTTATATGAATACATTGTCAGTAATTACAAAAACAGGTGAAAATGAAAAGAGTTAAAAGTAACAATAGAAAGAAATAAAACAGTTGATGATATCTTTTGGGAACACAAATGTCATAGAGTATGTTATGTGGCATAGGTAGAACAAAGTGTGTGTGTGTGTGTGTGTGTGTGTGTGTATGTGTGTGTGTATGTGTGTGTGTGGTATTGGGGGCCATATTCTGAATTTGGTGCACTCTGCACATTTTAGGTACTTACTAATAGAGTCAATGTCTGATATATTAGAATTCTGTTATGAAACGATGAACAGTTCCACTCTGACTCTCAAAGTGACAGATGTCCTATGGCTATAACATTGCTTTGGGAAAACCAAAGAAGACCCATTGCACCTAAAATAATCAGCCAAAAATATAAGGAAAAAGTAGGAAATGGAGACTGATAGCAAGGCAGCACACTATATTTGAGTGCAAGTTCTCAGAATTTCCCCTGCAAGTCGTAGGCTGGCCTGAACCATCTGTTCTCCACGGGCCTGCTCCTGTAGAGTCAGGGCCCTTGCACACTCTCGGCCCCACACGCCCTGCCATCTCACATGAATGGAACACAGAGGTTCCCACATGCCAGTCCCTAGGGCAGGGGCTTGGTGGGATGGCAGACAAGGGTGCTTGAGCAAGCAGTTGCTTGTAGACTGTTATTTTTTTCCAGTCTTCCTTAGCTGTTCTTGATGGATTCCAGAGGAATGATTCCTTTCAATAAAGCTGCACTCCTTCTATAACCTCTGGCTGGACATATCACCTGACCAGTGTGTGCCTGGTTCTTGCATTTTGGGTTGATTTATGGGCCAGTTAAAACAGGCATTCCCGTATTGTACAACCAAGGCTAGGGAGAAGATGGTTTCCTGTCACCTATGCCGCCTTCTCATGAATTTGTCCCCTTAGGACTTGCTGAAAAGTAATGACATAAATTCCTCTCTCACTGTGGCCACTTGCCTTTATAATCTATGGTAGGCTATATTTTGTTGGAAGAAATGGTGAGACATTTCTTTTAAAACTTTTTCATGGTGACATATCAGACACACAGAGAAAAGTACACTAAATACATTTCTATCTGAATGAGTTATAAAGTGTGTGCTCCTATCCTTGCTACTTGGGACACAGAATAATGCTCTGCCAGCCCCTTGGAAGTTGGCCGAGTGTCTCTTTCCAACCCTTCCACCCCTTTTCTCTCAGAATGGCCCCTGTTTGGACTTGTTTGGTAATCATAGCTGTGTGTGTGCTTTGATTGTTTCGTTAACAAACACTGTGATTTGGAAAATGGCAGATGTTTTAGGCCTTTGGTCCCCTTCAGTTTAATGAGGAAAGCCTCCATACAGAATTTGGGAGGTTGAACGGTAGGCGACTTTGGCCCCAGACAAGGCAAGGCTCAGTCCCCGCTTTGCCACTTCCTAGCCGTATGGTCACATGGACTCTGTGAAGTCCAGTTTCCTTTTTTTGTGTGGTTGGGAAAACAAATCCCTACCCACAGAGCTATTGTACCAGGAGTGAGGTAACAGATGCAGCTGCCTCACATGGTGTAAGGTGCTGGGTTGTGTCCTGGAGCCCTTCTTGCCAGAGACGAGTGATGAGATGTGCCATCTGATGACATGTGTGAAGTCCTCCCGGCCCTCGTTACAGCTCCTGCCGTCCATCTCTGGCCCCAAACAAGGCTGTCTGAGCTGTGCGGTGTGCCCATTCCCTCCTGCTTGCCCTCAGTGTCCTGTGGTGGGCACATGGAGGCATACAGCATCTGGCAAATAGTAGCCATGGGATAAGTATTAGCCGAATGAATGATGGAGTGAATAGGTCATTTGCCCTGGCCTCTTCTCTCAGACTGTCATCTTGTAGAGAAGGTAAGACTTCACAAAAATGAAGAGGAAAGCATCATGAGAAGGCAGTGTGGGACTCGGGTTACAAGTGCCAGCCCCACGGCTTCATTCATTAACCAGGAACTGGGACCGTTATTCGGTGACCGGTTAGTCTATCCACCTCATAACAATAACTACCGGCTCATAACAGTAACTACCTCATGGACTTACTGTGAGGGATAACTGCAGAACATAGGTAAATTGCATTCAGGAGAGAACGGCACATTGCACGTCCTAGTTAAATGCAATTGCTGTTGTTATTGTTATGAAGGAGTTAATAATTAATCAAAGGCTGGGAGAATCTGCAGAAAGGATAAGTCAGAGACTAAATATCTGGGGGGGGGGGAGGGATATTTAGAAAGTTTACAGGGAAAGACCTTATTCCTGCAGAGCTTTGAGAATATATAAGTTGTGAATCTAACTTCTTGATTATAGGGCACTCACAGGCACCCCAACGTCAGCTGAGTGGCCGTTCCCCACCTTCCACAACTGGCTGACCCCACTCATCACTTGATGTCATTTTATCCAACAAGGCTGCTCCCAATCTGTGTGACAAGGTGTAGACACCTGGTCATAAACACTTAAAGCACTGCATGCATGGTTTTTAGAGCACGGATTACAATTTGTATTTATTAATTTATTTATGTAATTATTTGCTTATTTAATTTCTAAGTCTCCATCTAGACTGTATGATTCTTGAAGAAAATGTTTGTGGCTTTGTTTTCCCTGTTACCTTAACCTCAGTACCTGTAAACACTGCAGTGGACCCCAATAAACACTTACTGAATGATTTCATTTACATATTTAGAACTAGGGATGGTCATTTCTAGAGGAGAGACAAATAAACAGATTAAAGAAATGAAGAGAATCATAGCCCTGGCCGGTTGGCTCAGTGGTAGAGCGTTGGCCTGGCGTGCAGAAGTCCCGGGTTCAATTCCCGGCCAGGGCACACAGGAGAAGCGCCCATCTGCTTCTCCACCCCTCCCCCTCTCCTTCCTCTCTGTCTCTCTCTTCCCCTCCCGTAGTGAGGCTCCATTGGAGCAAAGATGGCCCAGGAGCTAGAGTGGCTCTGGTTGCAACAGAGCGACCCCCCGGAGGGGCAGAGCATCGCCCCCTGGTGGGCAGAGCATCGCTCCCTGGTGGGCGTGCCGGGTGGATCCCGGTGGGGCGCATGCGGGAGTCTGTCTGACTGTCTCTCCCTGTTTCCAGCTTCAGAAAAATACAAAAAAAAAAAAAAAAAAAAAAAAAAAAGAAATGAAGAGAATCATAGATGTGGTCTATTTGATCTGAAAATCATCTAGGTGGTTACTGAGAGAATTGTCCCTTTCATTTTACTTTACTTTTAAATTAAACTGATTGGGGTAACATGGGTTAATAACATGTTTTACATGTGTAGCTTTATAATACAACATCTCTGTATTCCACTGGGTGCTTACTACCCAAAGTCCGGTCTCCTTCTCTCACCATAGATTTCACACCTATGCCCCCTTCATCCTTTCTCCACCTCCTCTTCCCTCTGGAAGCTACTATACTGCAGTCTGTGTCTATGAGTTTGTCTGGTTGCTCCTTTGTTGCTTTTTGTTTTATATCCCATGTAAGAGTAACATTATAGCTCTTGTTTTTCCACCTTATTTCACTTAGCATGATACTTTCAAATTCATCTATTTCATTGCAAATAGCAATATTCTATCTTTCTTATGGATGAGTAGTATTCCGTTGTATGAATGTACCACATCTTCTTTATCCAGTCCTCTACACAGGACACTTAGGTTGTTTCTATGTCTTAGCTATTGTGAATAATGCTGTAATGAACGTAGGGGTGCTTATATCTTTACAAATGTCAAAATTTTCAAGTAGATATCCAGAAGAAGGGTTGCTGGGTCCTATGGTAACTCTAATTTTACAATGACCCTCCATACTGTGTTTCAAGAGTGGTTGTACCAGTTTATATTTCCACCACCAGTGAATGAGTGTTTCCTTTTCTCCGTATCCTCTCCAAAACTTATTTTCTAAATTGATGTTAGCCATTCTAAGAGATGTAAGCAGTCTCACTGTGGTTTTGATTTGTATTTCCTTTATAACTAGTGAAGCTGAGCATCTTTCTCATTTCAGCTACAATTTTACAGAAGCCCTACCCCACTGCGGTTTTGTATCCAACCAAAATTTTAGAGGGGACCCAGAGGAGGTGGGGTGGGAGAGAGGAAGTAGATCAGGCCAGGGGGAGTCATCTGGGAGTCAGTCAGCCCTGTTGGTCCCTGTAAATCCAAGTTTTGCTGAGGTTAGCCCACAAAAGGGCAGTGAGGTAGTTCGGGAATGGAAATGTGAGCAATGCATTGGGTAGACAGTGCGCCCAGTGACTGGAACCCTAGACCTGGGAGTCACATGATCTGCTCTAAGCTCATCTGGACTTGGTGATGTCCCCAGGCCTAGGGTGATTATGAGAATAAGTAACACACATGAAGCTCTTAGCCCAATACCCAGTGTATGTTATTGGCTTAGAGTTTCTAGCTATGATTACTGTTTCTAAATGTCTCCTAGTCTATTATCTGAATCCATCTATTTTATTTTAATGTTTCTAAACTTGAAACTAGCCTTACAATCTATGTATGATTTTATTGTTATGTTTTATTTTCATGTGGTAAAGCTCTCATGAAATTGGTGGTAAGTTCTAGCATCAATAGTATCTTAGAATTGACAATATATAATACTATCATTATATTTTATTTTTCTCAGAAAAGTGTTTCATATAAAATTGAATCTCAATTGAAGGGAAAAAAAGAGGAGTGTTTAAAGTTGTCACAGAAAAATATTGTGAAGAAGTTTTTAGGTGTGTATAAATGGAGACTATCTTGAGGAAACTTCCAGAAACTAGTAGATCATGAGACTGGGTATCTTCTGTTTCTCTTCTATCAAGTCACTTGTGTAAAGTGTGTGTGTTTTTTTTTGTTGTTTTTTTTTTTTTTTCTTTCTTTTTTCTGAAGCTGGAAACAGGGAGAGACAGTCAGACAGACTCCCGCATGCGCCCGACCGGGATCCACCCGGCACGCCCACCAGGGGTGAAGCTCTGCCCACCAGGGGGCAATGCTCTGCCCATCCTGGGCGTCGCCATGTTGCGACCAGAGCCACTCTAGCGCCTGAGGCAGAGGCCACAGAGCCATCCACAGCGCCCGGGCCATCTTTGCTCCAATGGAGCCTTGGCTGCGGGAGGGGAAGAGAGAGACAGAGAGGAAAGCGCGGCGGAGGGGTGGAGAAGCAAATGGGCGCTTCTCCTGTGTGCCCTGGCCGGGAATCGAACCCGGGTCCTCCGCACGCTAGGCCGACGCTCTACCGCTGAGCCAACCGGCCAGGGCAAGTGTGTGTTTTTTTTTAAGAAACATGAGAAACTTACTTTACTAGTAAAGTAGCCCACAAGCTAAAATTGTACTTATAAAACACTTGTCTTCCAGAAGTTCAAAATGTTTGGCAGGCTTTTCTTATAAACGCTTGCAAAAGGCATGTGCATTGAGGCTCAGGGTGTAGGAGAACAGGAATGTGGCAGTAATTGTTACTTTTCTAGTTAGGATACATTTATCTGAAATCTTAAACGTCAGAAAATTAGAAGAAAAGCTAAGAAGAAACTTGATTTCCTAAAGCTAAAGTTATTTGTGTTTGCTGAATATAATTATCATTCAAGTATTTTTGTTTTCTCCTCTCCATTCTACTTATTTGGATGAATATAGCTATTTGAATGAATTTTCCATTACAGTTGACATTCAATGTTATATTAGTTTCAGGTGTACAGCAAGGTGGTTAGACATTTATGTAACTTACAAAGTGATCCTTCAATGTACCCCCGTGACATCATGCATAGCTATTAAATTATTATTGACTGTATTTCCTATGCAGTACTTCACATCCCTGTGACTATTTTGTAACTGCCAATACGTACTTCTTAATCCCTTTACTTTTTTTATCCAGCCCTTCAACCACCCCTCCCACCCCCACAACCATCAGTTTGTTCTTGGTATTTGATTCTGTTTCTGTTTTGTCTGATCATTTATATATTTTTTATTTATTTTAGATTACCCATATAAGTGAAATCATATGCTATTTGTCTGTCTGACTTACTTTACTTAGCATAATACCCTCTAGCCTCATCCATGTTGTTGTAAATGGTAATATTGCATTCCTTTTAATGACTAAGTAATATTCCACTGTGTATATGTAACACCTATTCTTTATCCACTTGTCTATTGAGGAACACTTAGATTGCTTTTGTATTTTAGTTATAATCAATAGTGCTGCAATGAACATAAGGATGCATATATCTTTTGGAATCAGTGTTTTGGATTTATTCAGATAAATATCCAGAAGTGGGGTTGCTGGGTCCCCATAACGCCCTCCCCCTTCCCTCCAGGATTTGCTTTTCTGCTCTCGTCTCATCCTGTCACCCTATCATCCCCTTTCCATCTGTCCACTTTCCTTCTGGATCCTTTGATCCCACCTCTGTCTCTATTCCACTCCTCAGTTCATATTGTTCGTTGAATTCCTCATATGATTGAGGTCATATGATATTTTTCTTTCTCTGCCTGGCTTATTTCACTTAACATAATAGTTTCCAGGTCCATCCATGTTGTCACAAAAAATAGTATTTCATTCTTTTTCATGGCCCCATAGTATTCCATTGTGTATATGTACAACTGCTTTTTAATCCAATTGTCCATTGACAGACACTTGGGCTGCTTCTAGGTCTTGGCTATTATAAACAACTAGAAATCCTGGCGGTCATACGAAATGACCGCTGTTCTAGATATTATAAATTGTAATTAAAATGGTTTGTGCAAAGGTGTCTGCTAATTCAAACTGAATTACCCAGGGCAGGCGGCGAGGACGCCCCTTTGCTTACTGCCCCATGGGGTTTCCCCCTTCTACTTGCTTAATTGCTTAAAGTAGAGTGCAATGAAGGAAACCACTGGTGGTACATTTCTTAAGAGCCACCGCTAGCTCAATAAATAAAGGTGATTTAAATAATAAAATGTTAATTCACATGTCAAAGATCTCTTTGTACACAACATCTCTTGTGTAGATCTTTCCATCATTTTTAAGCTCGCCTTGCAGAGGACCATCAATTATTTTTAATTTTACGTCCATTCTTTCACGAACTCTTAAACAGGCAACATAAAGTTGACCGTGTCCAAATGCAGGCTCAGGTAAAAAAATGCCAACACGCTTAAGCATTTGGCCCTGAGACTTATTGATGGTCATAGCAAAGGCAAGTTTTACAGGAAATTGTCTACGTCTCAATTGAAACAGCAACCCTGTTTGAGATGGAGCCAAATCAATTCTTGGAATGACATGTATTTTACCTTTAGAGGAGCCAGTCAAAGACTTAGCTATTATGACATTATTTCTCAATTGGAGAACCTCTAGTCTTGTACCATTGCAAAGACCCCTTCTGGTGTTAAGATTTCTTAACAGCATAATAATTGCTACAATTTTTAACCTCAATTTGTGAGGAGGCATGCCAGAAGGCGGGACTATTTGAATGCCGTGGCAACTTCACCCCATTGGCTAGTACAGTTACGCAAGCAACCAATAAGCTATTGGCAACAAACAGACACTTTAGCCGCATATAATAAAGATGCTGCCATAAACATGGGGGTGCATTTCTCCTTTTCAAACTGTGCTATGGTATTTTTGGGGTATATTCCTAAAAGTGGGATGGCTGGGTCAAAAGGCAGTTCAATTTTTAATTTTTTGAGGAATCTCCATACTGTTTTCCACAGTGGCTGCACCAGTCTGCATTCCCACCAGCAGTGCAAGAGGGTTCTCTTTTCTCCACATCCTCGCCAGCACTTATTCTGTGTTGTTTTGTTGATGAGCATCATTCTGACTGGTGTGAGGTGATATCTCATTGTGGTTTTAATTTGCATTTCTCTAATGATTAGTGATGTTGAGTATTTTTTCATATGCCTATTGGCCATCTGTATGTCCTCTTTGGAGAAGTGTCTATTCATCTCTTTTGCCCATTTTTTGATTGGACTGTTTATCTTCCTGGTGTTGAGTTTTACAAGTTCTTTATAAATTTTGGTTATTAACCTCTTATCAGACATATTGTCGAATATGTTCTCCCATTGTGTGGTTTGCTTTGCCTTTTTATTTTGTTCATATTGTCTTTAGCTCTGCAAAAGCTTTTTCGTTTGATATAGTCCCATTTGTTTATCCTGTCCTTTACTTCCTTTGCATGTGGAGATAAATCAGCAAATATATTGCTGTGGGTGATGTCGGAGAGCTTATTGCCTATATTTTCCTCTAGGATGCTTATGGTTTCATGACTTACATTTAAGTCTTTTATCAATTTTGAGTTTATTTTTGTGAATGGTGTGAATTGGTGGTCTAGTTTTATTTTTTTGCAGGTAGCTGACCAATTTTCCCAACACCATTTGTTAAAGAGGCTGTCTTTACTCCATTATATGCTATCGCCACCCTTGTCAAATATCAATTGTATATAAAGGTGCATGTTTTTTTCTGGGCTCTCTGTTCTGTTCCATTGATCTATATGCCTATTCTTATGCCAGTACCAAGCTGTTTTGAGTACAATGGCCTTGTAGTATAACTTGATATCCAGAAGTGTGATACCACCCACTTTATTCTTCTTTTTCAAGACTGCTGAGGCTATTCATGTTCTTTTATGGTTTCATATGAATTTTTTGAATATTTGTTCTATATCTTTGAAGTATGTCCTTGTATTTTAATAGGAATTGCATTGAATTTATAAATTGCTTTGGGTAATATGGACATTTTAATGATGTTTATTCTTCCTAGCCATGAACACAGTATATGTTCCCATTTGTTTGTATCTTTCTTGATTTCTTTTATCAATGTTTTATAATTTTCCGAGTGCAAGTCTTTAATCTCCTTGGTTAAATTTACTCCTAAGTATTTTATCTTTTTTTTTGTTGTTGTTGCAATAGTGAAGGGGATTGTTTTCTTAATTTCTCTTTCAGACAGATCATTGTTGGTGTATAAAAATGCCTCTGATTTCTGAGTATTAATTTTATATCCTGCCACGTTGCTGAATTCATTTATCAGATCCAGTAGTTTTTTGACTGCGACTTTATTGTTTTCTAGGTACAGTATCATATCATCAGCAAATAATGATAGTTTTACTTCTTCTTTTCCAATTTGGATGCCTTTTATTTCTTCTTTTTGTCTGATTGCTGTGGCTAGGACTTCCAGAACTATATTGAATAAGAATGGTGAAAAGGGGCACCCCTGTCTTGTTCCTGATCTTAAGAGATTGCTTTTAACTTTTGCCCATTGAATATAATGTTGGCTGTGGGCCTGTCATAGATGGCCTTTATCATGTTGAGGTATGTTCCCTGTATTCCCACTTTGCTGAGAGTTTTGATCATAAATGGGTGCTGGATTTTCTCAAATGCTTTTTCTGCATCTATTGAAATTATCATGTGGTTTTTCTCCTTCCTTTTGTTTATGTGATGAATCACATTGAATGATTTGGGAATATTGTACCAACTTTGCCTCCCCAAAATAAATCCCACTTGATCATGGTGTATGATTTTTTTTATGTATTACTGGTTCAGTTTGCTAATATTTTGTTGAGAATTTTAGCATCTAAATTCATCAGGGATATTGGCCTATAGTTTTTGTTCTTTGTGTTGTCTTTGCCTTGTTTTGGAATCAGAATTATACTTGCCTCATAAAAGGAGCTTGGAAGTTTTCCCTTCTCTTGAATTTTTTGAAATAGCTTGAGAAGGATAGTACTCTTTGAATGTTTGGTAGAATTCACCTGTGAAGCCATCTGGCCCAGGACTTCTGTTTATTGGGAGTTTATTGATAACTGTTTCAATCTCATTTGTTGTAACTAGTCTAATTAGGTTTTCTGATTCTTCCAGATTGATTTTTGAAAGATTACATTTTTTCAAGGAATTTTCACTTAGGTTGTCTAATATTTTGGCATACAGTTCTTCATATTATTTTCTTACAATCCTTTATATTTCTGCTGTATCCATTGTTACTTCTCCACCCTCATTTCTAATTTTATTTATTTGAGTCCTTTCTCTTTTTTTCTTGGTGAATCTGGCAAGGATTCATCAATCTTTTTAACTTTTTCAAAGAACCAGCTCTTGGTTTCATTGATCCTCTCTATTATTTTTTTAGCCTCTGTGTCATTTATTTCTGCTCTGATCTTTATTATTTCCTCCCTTCTACTTTCTCTGTTTTACTTGCTGTTCTTTTTCTAGTTCTTTTAGTTGCAGGATTAAGTTGTTTATTTGAACGTTTTCCAGCTTTATAAGGTATGCCTGTAAAGCTATGAACTTCCCTCTCAGGACTGCTTTTGCTATGTCCCACAGATTTTGAGTTGTTGTATGCTTATTTTCATTTGTTTCAAAGAAATTTTTTATTTCTTCCTTGATCTCACTGTTGACTCAGTCATTGTTTAATAACATGCTGTTTATTTTCCAAGTGTTTGAGTGTTTTTCAGTTTTCCTATTGTAGTTGATTTGTAGTTTCATGCCATTGTGGTCAGAGAAGATGCTTAATATAGTTTCAATCTTCTTAAATTTGTTTAGACTTGTTTTATGCCCTAATATGTGATCTATTCTAGAGAATGTACCATGAGCACTTGAAAGGAATGTATATTCTGCCGCTTTAGGGTGGAAGGTTCTGAAGATATCTATTAAATCCAGTTGATCTAGTGTATCCCTGAATTCTATTGTTTCTTTGTTAATTTTCTTTCTTGAGGATTTATCCAGTGATGTTAGTGGGGTATTGAAATCCCCTACTATTATAGCATTGCTATTGATCTTTCCCTTTCTGTCAATTAAAATCTGCTTTATATATTTAGGTGCTCCTATATTAGGTGCATATATATTTATAATGGTTATATTTTCCTGTTGGATTGTTCCCTTTATCATTATGTAGTAACCCTCTTTATCCCTTACTATAGTCTTCATTTTAAAGTTTACTTTGTCAGATATAAGTATTGCTACCTCAGCTTTTTTTAAAACTTCATTTGCATAAAGTATTTTTTCCATCCTTTTCTCTTCAGTCTATGTGTATCTTTTGTTTTGAGGTGTGTCTCCTGTAGACAGCATATGTATGGGTCCTGTTTTCTTATCCATTCAGCTACCCTATGTCTTCTGATTGGAGCATTTAATCCATTTACATTTAAGGTTATTATTGATATGTAGTTGTTTGTTGCCATTTTATTCTTTAAAGTTATATTCCTCTTTTACTATATTCTTTTCCCACTTTGATCTGTTAACAACAGGCCCCTTAACATTTCTTGCAGCATTGGTTTGGTTGTAATAAATTCCTTGAGTTTTTTTTTTTTTTTTGTCTTGAAATCTTTTTATTTCTCCTTCAATTTTAAATGATCGCCTTGCTGGATAAAGTAGTCTTGGTTGTAGGCTCTTGTTCTGCATTACTTTGAATATTTTTGCCATTCCCTTCTGGCCTCAAGTGTTTCTGTTGAGAAGTTGGATGTCATCCTTATGGAAGCTCCCTTGTAAGTGATAGCCTTCTTTTCTCTAGCAGCTTTTAATATTTTCTCTTTATCTCTTAGCTTTGGTATTTTCATTATGATGTGTCTTGGTGTAGATTTTTTTGGGTTTCTCTGTGCTCCTTGAACTTGTGAGAGTTTTTCCTGCATTAATTTAGGGAAGTTTTCAACTGTGATATGATTGAACAAAGTCTCTATCCCTTGTTCTTTCTCTTCTTTTTCAGGAACTCCTATGATCTGGATATTTTTTCTCTTCATGTTGTCACAGAGCTCTCTTAGAGTTTCCTCAGACTTTTTGAGTCTCTTTTTTTTCTACTTTGCTTCTGTGCCTTTGTTTATCTTATCCTCTAACTTGCTGATTTGATTCTCAGCTTCATCCATCCTGCTTTTAATTTCTTCCATTGTGGTCTTCATTTCTGATATTGTGTTTGTCATTTCTGCTTGGTCCTTCTTTATGATTTCTGTGTCCTTTTGATGCTTTCAATTTCTTTCCTGAAGTGTTTATTAAGTCCCTCCATTGTAGCTTTGAGATCTTTAAGCATCTGAAAAATCATTCTTTTATACTCTGCATCTAGTAATTCAATTACATCTGATTTGTTCAAGACTTTATCAGAGGATTTATCTTGTTGAAGCATATGACTTATGGTTCTCTGCCTACTCGTTATTCTCTATGACCTGTAGGTTTCTTCCAGCTGTGATCTCCTTACCTAGTAGAGCCTCTTTGAAGTCTTGATTTGTTTGTTTTCTTCTCAGTTTTCTTAACTTAGTGGTAGTCTTGTTTACTGATCTCACCAGGGGGCTTATTTGGAGCTGTATCCAGGAATGTGATGGGTGTAACCTGAGACTCTGAAGGCCCATCTGCTCCAGCTTCTCTCCCAGAGGCGGGGTGCTTTCTCCATTTCAGTAGGAGGAGGTGTATCTCAGATCTCCATGGAGACCTGAGTTACTGCCCCTCCTCTCCACTTCCTGTTTTCACCTGTGTCTTGTTCTTATTGGAGCTGGAGAGCTTTCTGGAGGTAAGTCACCCGGAACCACTTTAGGCTTGTGCTTTGTTGAGGGTTCAACCCCTCCCCCAGCTATGGCCACCTCCGCACTGAATGATTCAGCTTCTCAGATCATCCCATGCATTCCTCTGCCTGTCATCGTCTATCTATCTCTCCCCACTTTCCTTTTGGAAGACAAGCCAGCCCTCTCAGCTCATCTCGTTCCCAGGTCCCCAGGCAAGTGGCTGTGAGCAATATTCTCTGCTCTTCTTCTTGTAATAAGAGCCCTTCTGGGTTCTCAGTCTCAGCCCACCTTTGTTTCTGGAAGCAACATACCTCAGTGCTCCCTACCAGGCTTGGTGTGTCTTCTTCTTCGCTCCCTAGTTTTTGAGACCTGTTCTTTTAATTTAATGTTGGTTTTTCACACTGATTGTTTCTAAATTAATTTGTAATCCAGTTTGGTGGTATGAGCTGGGAGTCTGTGCATCTGCCTACTCTGCTGCCATCTTGGTTCTCCCCCTATTTTTAATTTTTTGATGAGCCTCCACACTGTTTTCCATAGTGGCTGCATCAATTTGCAACCCTAAAACAGTGCATGAGGGTTATCTTTTCTCCACATCCTTATCAACACCTATTGTTTGTTAATTTCTTTTTAAAAAATAACCATTCTAGCCCTGGCCGGTTGGCCTAGTGGTAGAGTGTTGGCCTGGTGTGCAGGAGTCCTGGGTTTGATTCCCAGCCAAGGCACACAGGAGAAGCACCCATCTGATTCTTCACCCCTGTCCCTCTCCTTCTTCTCTGTCTCTCTCTTCCCCTCCAGCAGCCAATGCTCCATTGGAGCAAAGTTGGCCCGGGCGCTGAGGATGGCTCTGTGGCCTCTGCCTCAGGTGCTAGAATGGCTCTGGTTGCAACAGAGCATCACCCCAGATGGGCAGAGCATCGACCCCTGGTGGGCGAGCTGGGTGGATCCCGGCTGGGTGCATGCAGGAGTCTGTCTGACTGCCTCCCCGTTTCCAACTTCAGAAAAATGCAAAAAATAAAAATAAAAATAAGAAAATAACCATTCTAACAGGTGTGGGGTGATATCTTATTGTGATCTAAATTTGCACTTCTCTAACAATTACTGACATTGAGCATCTTTTCATGTCTATTGGCCATCTTTAGTTCTCTTTGAGAAATGTTTATTCACACCTTCTGCTCATTTTTAACTGGATTGTTTGTCTTTTTGGTGTCAAGTTGTATGAGTTCCTTAGATATTTTGGATATTAACCCTATATGGTATACATCATTGGTAAATATATTCTTCCATTAAATAAGTTGTCTTTTTGTTTTGTTGATGACTATCTTTGCTGTATAAAAACTTTATAATTTGCTGTAGTCCCATTTATTTATTTATTTATTTTTGTTTCTCTTTCCTGAGGAGAAATATTCACAAAAAAAATTACTAAAAACAATGTAAGAGATTTCACTGCTTATTTTTTCTTCTAGGAGTTTTACGGTTTAAGTCTTTAATCCATTTTGAGTTTATTCATTGTATATTCTTGCCTCCTTTATCATAGATTAATTGACCATTTAGGCACAAGTATATTTCTGGGCTATTTTGTTCCACTGATATATAGATATGTCTATTTTAAATGCCATTAACATGCTTTTTTGATTACTATAGACTTATAGTCTAGTTTGATATCAAGTATTGTGACCTTTCTTCTTTCTCAAGATTGTTGAGACTTTTTGTGGTTCCATATAAAAATTAGTATTATTTGTTCAAATCTGTGAAAGTAAATTCTGTTTTGTTAACTAGCTGGGTGAGCTATAAAAATAACTGACAATTTGTTTATCTAATGAGTAAGTTAAAAATTAAACATCAGAAAGTAACATAATCATAGCTTTTATTATTAAAACCTATTTTACAAACTTAAAAATTGTATAATGGATGTGTGTATCCTTAGATATAAATTAAGCCAGTATTTTCAAAGTGTCTTATGCTAACCAATATTATAAATACAAAAAATATATATACGGTAGTTAAACAGAAATTAGGGAGAAAAACGTGTTGGGTCATTTAAACAATGAACATTTGCTTTAATATATTTGAAATGAACATTATGCATCATTTTTACTACCCAGTTGTCAGAGGCTGTAATCACAAGTGTTGATCAAGAATGTACAAGCTGTGAGCAGGTTAATGGTTGAAGCATGTCTGGAAGGTAAGTTGGCAATGTGCATAAAATTGGAAAGATAAAAAAAATCTTTGAGCCAGTAATACCTTTTCTAGGAATCTATCTTAAGTAACTAATTATTAATGTTCTTCAAGCTTTTGCTAAGAATATTTATCACAGCATTGTTTATAACAGCAAAGCAATTATAAGTAGCCTATGTGTCAAATACATTGATTAAGAAAGTTATGGTACAAAAAAGAGAAATTTATGCTACAATCATATAATGAAATTTTATTTTGCAATTAAAAATTATACCATTCTATGCTTTATTATTATTATTATTATTATTATTATTATTATTATTATTATTTTAAGTGACAGACTCCCATATGCACCCTGACCAGGATCCACCCGGTAACTGCTGTCTGGGTCCAGTGCTTAAATCAACCAAGCTATCCTCAGTGCCTGAAGCTGATGCTTGGCTGCAAGAGGGAAAGAGAGAGAAGGAGAAAAAGGAGGGGAAGAGAAGCAGATGGTTGCTTCTCAAGTGTGCCCTGACTGGAGATCAAACCCAGGACATCTGTAAGCCTAGCTGATGCTCTATCCACTGAGCAAGCTAACCAGAGCCTATGTTATATTATTTGATGAAAAAGATGCCAACGATATACATTTTTAGTGAGTAGGAAAAGTTAGAAAATAGTGTTTAGTGTGATTATGAAGATGTGGGTACACACATTCATGTGTGTATGCGTGTGCACACACACATGCATAGGAAACATCTAAGCTTATACAACAAAAGGCTAACAATCATTATTTCTGAGTAGTAGGTATTCATCTTTTCTCTTTTCCCTTACCTAGGTTTTCTTATTTTTTTTCATGAGCACATATTATTGTTGCAATTTGTAAAATTTTAACTGTTTTAATTTTTAAATAGTAAAATATTGCAGACAACTTGTACAGAGGGCAGATAAGTATGTACAGTCAGTACCAAACCAAGATTGGGTCACACCCCACCCCTAGTAAGAAAGGAGCCTGACCATGAGAAACGGTGCCTCAGGCCAGAGTGTGAGAAGAATGTTATAGTATCACTTGAGGAGCCCTCAGGGATTTTAATAAAACAAAAGGGCAAAGAACACACTCTTTGACAACAGGAAGGTAAATGGTCCGTTCTCTGTGTTTTTCTTTGTTTCTATACCAAAGAAATAACATGTTTCATTTCTAAGAAAGCTCTTGAAATCTTTGAAAGTTGCGGGTGATCTTGTATATCACCTTCTGTTAGTTCTGCTCGTCTTTCTCTCTTCTCATTACTCAGAGTGTGTGACTTTGCTGAAAGATTTCTTTGCTTCATTTTTAGGAGGAAAACATGGCATTTATTTATTTATTTATTTATTTATTTATTTATCTTTTCCAAGTGAGAGGAAGAGAGATAGAGATTCCCTCATGGGCCCTGACTGGGATTTACCCTGCAACCTCATCTGGGGCCAATGCTGTGCTCATTTGGGGCCATGCACACAACCCAGCTATTTTTAGTATCTAAGGTAGAGTTTTCATGAAGTCATCCTCAGCACCTGGGACTGATGCACTCAAATCAATTAAGCCATGTGTGCAGGAGGGGGGAGAGAGAGAGAGAGAGAGAGAAAGCAGAGTGGAAGGGGTGAAGAAGCAGATGGTCGCTTCTCCTGTGTGCCCTGACATGTTGGACCAGGACATCCACATGCCAGGCCGATGCTCTACCACTAAGTCAGCTGGCCAGGGCCAAGACATGGTCTTTAATCTGCAAGATTTAGTCAGTCCCTGTGTCCTGTCAATTAGTTCGAATTTCTCCTCTTTTTGCCAGTGTTCTCAAATTTATGATATTTATTTTCAATGTCCTACAAATGTCTCCTATATTTTTCTCTCTCTCCCACCTCTTCTTTCCTTCCTCTCTCCTCCTCTCTCAGTGAAAGCAAGAATATCTCTCTTCATGCAAATCCACTAACCCTATATCTTTGGAAAGCTTTAAGGCAGGCATCCCCAAAATATAGCCCACGGGCCGCATGCGTCCCCCTGAAGCCATTTATCTGGCCCCCCTGCCACACTTCTGGAAGGGGCACCTCTTTCATTGGTGGTCAGTGAGAGGAGAACTGTATGTGGCAGCCCTCCAATGGTCTGAGGGACAGTGAACTGGCCCCTGTGTAAAAAGTTTGGGGACCCCTGCTTTAAGGGCTTAGACAGCCATCTTCCTTTGATGGTTCCTTATTTATATTTTTTTGCTATTCTAAAACTTGGGTATTCTATGCATTGTGAAATGGTAAGTAATGGACATTTTCCAGGGCACAGAGGCTAAGGGAGCCCTTTGGAGTCAGGGTTAGGCCAGGGAACACACAGGCTCCTGAGAGCAAACCAGAGCTCTATGAGGCTCCTCCTGACCGGTGACCTCTGTGGCAGCGCCCCAGACAACCTGTCAGAGAGCACTGATGGCTAGTCTCAGTTCCTGCCACTCACTGGTAGCTGATCTAAACACCTCCCATGTTGCAAATGGAGAAATTTGAGTGCAGAGTGAGTGAGCTTGTTTGCCCAAATCACACAGAAGAGTAGGAATACAAAGTCCAGTTCTATCTGCCTCTACTCAATTATTGAATAATAATTCCACCCAAATGCTAATTTTGATCAACAAGTTTTCTTCCTCTAACAGGGTGTGGAAGTCTGATGTCGAGTTTGGTAGTAAGCTGGGTTCAAATCCCAGGGTGCTGACCTCGAGGCTGTAATCCGACAGGGAGGAGCCAGGTAGTGAGTCTGAGCAGACTTTCTAGAACTTCCATGGAGGATCGTGCTATTCCCCTACTCCCCCTCACAAACTCGGGGCAGTTTGGAAAAGCGTATCTACTTTGTGGTTGTCACCAAGACTGTAGACAGTCCTAACATTTAATCAGCATGGCCAGGAATGTTTAAAAGTCCTGCAACATAAGAGGCAGTTTTGCTCAACAAAAATATTGTTCTGCACCAAATGCTAATCATGCCCCTGTTGAGAAACAGAGCAGACTGCCCAGGGTCAAAAAGTAAGTGAGCCAAATGCAATCATCAAGTCCAAAGGGCAAGGGAATGATGAAGAAGGGGAAACAAGCCAACAAGGGGCCAGGCCAGGCAGCCCTGGGCTGGTGCCAGCTGGGCTGCAGGAGCCAGCGCAAGCCCGATGCCGTGACCACAGCCTGCTGTTCTTCCCGGCCAGTCTGCGGGGCACAGTGTGTCTGGGCCACTTTAAAAGCTCAACAAGAGGAGGCATCAAGGTGGATGTCATGGGAACCCAACAAGAAAGAGACTGTATGGCATTAGATTCATGGTTCATTTATTTATTCCAACAAACAGGTAGTCAGCCCTGTAATTTTCTGGAGCTGTAGGGAGCACTGAGAAAATCAAAACACATCAGACTGTTTGGACGCCCGTCAATGCTGAAGAGTAGGTGCAGGAATGATTTGCTATGTTTTAATTTTGGCTGCCCAGCATTTGAACCTCATCCTATGGAGGAATTCTTTACCTTTTAAGTCTTGCTGGGCAGGAGGCCACCTTGTGTGTGAAAACTGAAAATGTCAGATACCCATTTTTCCACCTCCCTTGCAGGTGGGCCTGGACAGCTGTGCTGGGCTTTTAATTGAGAAATAGTTACCCAAGAGTGAGGAAAGAGCAAAGACATGTCTTCCTGCCAGATGAAAGCTGGGTGTTATTTGGGCCTCCTTTCCAGCCACAGGGAGCTGGAGTCTGGATCTTCAGGCTGCCTCTGGGAACTACGCAACATCCTTTGAATACATTTCTTTCTTGCTAAGTCATCCACATTTCATTTCTTTTGTGGGCAAGTAAAAGCACCTACCATGCACCAGCTGCTGGGAAAACAACGATTAATCAGACAAGGTCCTGTGTTTTCAGTCAGGGTGACAAATGGGTGCAGACTCAGGGAGTGCTGCCTAGTGAGTAGAACAGAGAACCATGGAAGCTTCGAATAGGAAACTATTAATAACATGTATTGGGCTCAAACTGTGGGGAAAGCTAAGAGCCAGGGAAGCTAGTGTGAGACATTAAAAAAAATTAAATTAAAATAAAAAAAGAAAGATGGAGGGTGTAACTCATGGATCTTCTGTTACAAAGTGGTACAAAATGAGTCACAGGACACACCCAGACCAGCTAGATCACAGAAGACAAATTCTGGAAACAGGGATTGTAGTGGGACAGTGGCCACAGCAAGCTGGTTCACTGCCAGCTTCCGGGGGAACGCTATCCATGACTCTCATTTCTCCCTGTTTTTCTGTGAAAATAGAAGATGAAGAGCTGTACGTAGCAGTCAAATTTCTGGCCCAGTTTATTTATAATCCTGAACTTACCAAAGATGGTCTGATCTGTTCCATTAAAAGTTTGAAAGCCGGTGATTTATAGTATACTAGCCAGCCTGCCATAGTTGGTCCTATTTTGTATAAATGAAACAGAATTTTAGGGTGATGGGTGTGGAGAATGAGTTCAATGTTCTGATTCCCTTTTGTTGCATAACTGTCGTGCCTTGAGCATCTCTTTGATGCCAGACTATTTCCCACATATCATCTTTAATCTTCAGAACAACCCTCCAAGCAGACATTATGAGGTTAGTTTTATAAGCAAAGTCTAATGACTTGGCCAAGATCACAGAACTGATTGGTGACAAAAACATGGACCCCAGGTGAGTCTGCTCCCATCTTACTTGCTTTCCATCATGGACACCATGGTGCCTCCTCCCCAGATATCGCTGTAAATGAAAGAATTACATGTCTTACCCTAGGGGTAATATATTCATTGATCCATTTTAAATTCACAACTCACTCCTACCAGGTGTGCCTGAGATATCTATTGAGCATTCCTCAGGGATTAAGATCACTTAGGCAATCAGGAAAGATCACTGGTGAATAACTCTTTCTGATTAAAAAAAAATTCTACAATTAAGACTCTGGGTAAGATCTTGTCCAGGCCTGGGTTTTTTTTTTTGTTGTTGTTTTTAATACTGATTAGTGTGGTTGGTGGGAAAATGCCACTGTTAGCTGGGAGAGGGCTGTTCTGTGGTGAAAGGCCTCTGTGAGCCTGTTATAAATCCCAGCTTTGTTAAAGGTTTACCATTGTGCCCAATGGGGATGTGGGCAAGTTAGGGTGAGTAGACCATTAGGATCAGTGGCAATGATAATGGACAATTTTGAGTGCCTACTATGTGTCATTACTATACAATGCGTCATCTTTAGTCCTCAGCAAAACTTATAAGATCCCACTTTTTAAACGAGGAAACAAAACTCTAGGAGGTTTAGCAACTACAGACTGCAGGTGGGCTGTCTAGAGTTCAAACCCAGACTTCCTGCCTGCACAGCCCAGGTCAGTGAACCCGGTTTAGTGATACCAGCCATGGATGAGCAGCAGTTCCAGTCACACCGGAGTTACTGTCCAGTCATGACTCATTGGTTTAACACTGCTTTCCAGTGCCTCCTTCAGGATGGCAATATGCTCCTGAACCAAAGGGACATGGCCTCTGTCTCCATGGTGAAGGAGAAAAATAATCAAATACACCCACAAAATATATATATATATAATTACAAAGGGTGCCATGTGCCATGATGGAAAGAAGCAGAGGGATAAGGGGAGCTTATCAGAAGGGAACCTAATCAAATCAAGCAGATCAGGGAGGACTTTCTGGAAGCAATGACTTGGGTAAATTCCAGAGGGATGAGTGCAGTTAAGTAGGAGAAAGGGAGGGAAATGGAGAGGAAAGTTACCAGCAGAACGAAGGACAGTGCAAAGGCCCTGAAGCAAGAAGAAAGAACCTTCAGTCTGTGGCTCTTGGACACCAATAGCTTGTGGGTAAATTTAGTTTGTGGGTGTTTGTTTTGGCTTACAGGCTCTTCTGGAAAAATTTGAGCCTCAAAGAGGAAACATTGCATAAATATTCTGACTTTAAGCTCCTCTTGAAAAAGCATAAGAGCTCACAACCCTTGGCCCTCAGGGTTTCATGGCAACAATGACAAAGTGCTGAGTCTCTGACCAGTCTGGGTGGGGCACGCGCTCCCCATTTTGTCAGTCTCCCAACTCCCTATTGCCTTCCCAACACTGAAGTGAGGCTTCAGGAACTACTTACGAGGTCTGCACTGTTGCTTTTCTTATCGCGGAGAATGATTTCACTGTATCCCTGCCTTGATCACAAATGAGAGATAGAACAAGAGAACCACATGCTTCTCCTCATACTCGACATGCGCTGCTCAGGTACTGTAGTTCCTTGGGCATGTGCTCATTTGACCCCCTCACCCCCATCCCACCTTAGGAGGAAATAGAATAAAGGCTGGTAGGGTGTACCACTATTTAACTGCCTAAAGTATGTTGACTTTTTCACAACTGCAAATGCTTAGTGAGAAGGGGATGTGCTTTTATGCATTTTGAACTCTACCACCATAGTAGGCCATGGAGGGCTGAATATACAATTGAATTTTGGTCAAAGATATAAAAAAATGGGGCTGACCTGTGGTGGCGCAGTGGATAAAGCGTCAACCTGGAAATGCTGAGGTCGCGCCGGTTTGAAACCCTGGGCTTGCCTGGTCAAGGCACATATGAGAGTTGATGCTTCCAGCTCCTCCCCCCTGTCTCTCTCTCTCTCTCTGTCTCTCTCTCCTCTCTAAAATGAATAAATAAAAATAAAAGTTTAAAAAAAACAGCTAAAAAAACCCCAGCAAAGATATAAAAAATCTTGGTTCAATGCTTCTAAATGTAGGACTGCACCTGTTATTTTAATTGCTGCTCAATATATTCAGCAAAATAGATTATAATATAGCCCCTGCACTGGAGAAAATACTCATTCCTTCTTTGGTCAGATAAGTTAACCTTGCTATCTCTAAACCATATGTGCCTTACATATAAACGCGAGAGCAAAAATTAGTTTTGAACTTTTCCTCAGCATGTATAAATACATCAGATCATGCAGACATCACTGGTATAGTATAAGAGCTCCAGGTTGAGATGCAAGAAACCACTTTATTTTACACAGTTAACATGTTCCCCCAAATAGAGTGTAAATCACATCACGTGTTCAAAGCTCTTAGAGAAACTCACTTGGGAAACTTGTGATGAATCATTTTGTGAAGCAGAGAATTTGAATGCAATATGCAGTATCTCTCATCAATAGACACTTTTTGCAATAACAAAGTATTCTCTTGGGAAATAATAAAATACATATGTGATCACAGATATATGTGATATGATGCCTCAAATGTCAGTTTCTTTGTATATAACTGAAATTAGTTGATTTTTTGTGTGTTTGCCTTTTCTGTCCTGGTCTATAGTTTCCATCTAGCTTTCTTTTCTTTTCTCCTTCCCACGTGTTGTCAATGTGACTAAGCCCTGCTACAAATCAAATCTTCAGCTCAAAGGCGACCAGCAGAGGGTACTATTTGAGCACTTACGTGGACTCCTCATCTTTGTCTTACCCATCCATAGAGAACAATATCTGAATAATAGCCAGGGAGAATACTCAATAGGCAAGGTGCTGGCAAGATAATACACATCAATGATCATGTTTCAGCATCAGTTTTCAGGAAATTCTCTTTGTTCTCAGTGCTCACAAAGGACATGCCGTGCAAAATGCACCTGAAATGGTTCCTGGTGATATTGTATTTGAAGGTAGATAAAGAGAAGTGGTGGTAGTAGGATGAAATCTGCTTCTAAATTTACCAAATACTTATATCCATTTTAGGTTTAGGGTTCTGAATCAAGATCTCAGCCCACATGTTCTCAGCTTGCTAGTGAATGATCATGAATAATTTCTGAAGTAGCAAATAACATAATAAAATAATCAGGCAGTCCATGCACTGTAGTCAATGAGCACAGATGTCCCCAGTTTAGGGGATATTTGAAGATATTTTACGTCTTTTTGGATTTGGATCATTTGAGAGCTAGTGACTTTATCAAAATAAAATGAGCATCTCTCTGTTCTGAAATCATGTTTAATGCTGACATTAAACATAATTAAATACATTGTAGAATACTTTGCTACTTAATATTTACATAAATTTGATCAATAGTGTATCACACATTTCTTAGTTAAATTTATACAGTTGAATTTTTTTTTTTTTTAGGTGAGATAGTGAGGTAGATGTCTGTGTGCACCCTGACAGGGATCCACCGGGCAACCCCCATCTGGGCCAATGCTTGAGTACTGAGCTATTTTTAGCACCTGAGGCTTATGCTCAGAAAAATGGAGCCATCCTCAGTACCCAGGGGCCAACACTTAAACCAATTGAGCCATGGCTGTGGGAGGAGAGGAGAGAGAGTAGGGGGAAGGGGAGGGGTGGAGGAGCAGATGGTTTCTTCTCCTGTGTGCCCTAACCAGGAATTGAACCCAGGATGTCCTTATGCCAGGCCAATACTCTATCCACTGAGCCAACTGGCTAGGGCTATGTGCTTGAATTTTTATATTAATAATTTAAAAAATTTATCAAAGTGAAAATTGCACATGATAACCAAAAAGGTAGAAGCACTTACGTTGAAAATTAATAGTTCCCTATCCCACTCCTTACCTTCAGTCTCTTCTCAGCTGTAACTTTTAATTTTCATAGCATTCTTCTATATCTTTAAAAATATTCTTATATTGTTAGTTCTTGTGTTATTAGTCCTAGATATAATATATGTCTTCCTATGCTGACAGAGAGAATGTAACTCAATTAAGTTACTCAATACCTCCCTGCTAGTCATATTAAGATCTTCATTGGTTACCTATGCAACTTCAGAGAAAATATTTATTCCTTTATTAACTTTAGATAAATACTTTTACTGTTAATAACAGACAATTAAATGAGTCCTATCTTTTTAGTTCTTCTCTTCTGTTTCTCTTTCCAAATTTTTGTAATCTGTACTTCTACAATGTCAAAGTATTAGCCTTTGCCTTCTGTTCTGTAATCATAATTTTCCTATCTTTGTCTACAGGTTAATTCTAAAATTGTAAACTAGTAAATGGTGTTTACATTGGGGCTCAATATTGTTTATTGCAGTGTCACATACTATATTATTATACTTCTTGAACAATTTCTTATTTTTCTAGAGTTTTTTTTAATGATATTGGGATTATTATTTAGTACCTTTTTTCCCTTTCCATTTTTTAAAAGATTTTACTTATTTATTTTAGAGAGGAGAGAGAGAGAAGGGGAGGAGCAGGAAGCATCATCTCTCATATGTGTCCTGACCAGGCAAGCCCAGGGTTTCAAACCAACAACATCAGCGTTCCCAGTCAATGCTTTATCCGCTGCGCCACCACGGGAGAGGCTTTCTGGAGTTTCTAATTGCCTTTCTTTTCTTATTCGAGGTGTTACCTGTCTTTGTTTAGCTTCTCATTTCTGGAACTCAAGTCTTTTGCTATCTTTGTTTACTTTTTTTGCTGTAGAGCAAACTCAAAAAAGTTCCTAAGAAATTATATGTGAGATGTAACTTTTCTGGTTCTCTGAATGTGTTAAAATCAACACATGCAAGTGTGATCTATGTTCACACTTGTATAATAATTTAATTAAATATAGGAAATATAGTTTAAAATAACTTTTCCTCAGAATTTTAAAGTAATTGTTCATTTTTCTTGAGCATTCAGTATTGCTGGTGTGAAGTTTATGCCAGCTTACTTCTCATTCTTTGAGGCTCTTCATTTTCTTTCTGGTTTTTCTTTCAGCAATGATCCTAGATTAAGACCTTCTTACAGCCACTGCTAGGTTATTCCAATATGGTTTTAAGTTTCTCAGCTATCCAAAATTCTCATGTATCACTCAAATGAACAATTTCTTCCTTCCATTTTGCTACTCATTTCCCATGATTCTTATTAATTATCTAGTGGTCCTCTTTGTTTGATACTTTTGTCTATTTTTATTTTATTAGACCCTGGCTGATTGGGTCAGTGGTAGAGCATTGGACTGCTGTGTGAAATCCTGGGTTCGATTCCCAGTCAGGGCACACAGGAGAAGTGACCATCTGCTTCTCCACTCCTCCCCTTTCTTTCTCTCTCTTCCCCTTTTTGCAGCTGTGGCTGGATTAGATTAGTGAGTTGGCCTCAGGCACTGAGAATGGCTCCATGACCTCCACCTCAGTCGCTAAAGAATGACTCCGGTTGCAATGGAGAAAAGACCCCAGATGGATAGAGTATCACCCCCTAGTGGGCTTTCTAGGTGGATCTGGTTGGGGCATGTGTAGGAGTCTCTCTACCTCCCTTCCTCTCACTAAAATAGATAATAATAATAATTTATTTTCTGAGAGATTTTTTAAATTTTATATTCTAAAATATATTTTTTTTCTTGTGTCAATCAGATTTTTTAAACAAAGATTTTTTCTTAACATATTTGTTCTTTTTTATAGTATACTCTTCTTGTCTAATAGATACAACACATTCCTGAATCTTTCTGAGGATATTAGAATTTCTGTAAAAACTCATGTTCTTCATATATCTCTTTTTATTTTGAAATTAGTATTTCCTGTTTGTTTATCTCGATCGGAGTCTCCTATGTTAGGGACTTTTCCATATGCATATTCATCTTGGTTTTTTTTTTTGTTCACATTTTAGAGTGAGACAAATGCCAAGACCAGGGTCACAGTTTACATAGTGGTGAATCAGCTGTTCCATAAACAGAACTTTGTTTGATTTCTCTATTTTTCAGTCTTATATATATGTCACATATATATGTCACTACCACTCCTATGTATTTGAATTTGTAGAATTCTGAGCATTTAAATGGTTCTAGGCAGCTTGTCTCCACAACCTGTTACTATACAACCCACACTCCTTTGATGGTATCTGAACTGATCTCTGATTGCTTTTCATCTGTTAGCATGTCTCCATCCACTTGTCATCTACCAAAAATTTGTTGAAGTCATTTATCAGCTAATGACCACTTCTTATTCGTTTATACGTATTTCTTATGAGTTTATATGTATTACATTACATTACTGACATTTTAATGGGATTCTGAATAGAAGAGAATATAATTATGTGTGCACAATCTGCCATCTTTATCTGGAAGTTCAAATTAATTTTTCCCCAGTTATTTATGTATGTATGTATGTATGTATTTCCTCTGAATGTCAGGTGTATATATATTTTTAATTACAATTTGCATTCAATATTATATTAACATTTAGATGTACAGCATATTGATTAGACAATCATATAGTTTACAAAGTGCTTCTGATATTTCCAGTACCCACCTGGCACCATAGTTATTACAATATTATTGACTATGTTCTCTTTGCTGTACTTTATATCCCCATGACCATTTTGTAACTACCAATTTGTAATCTTAATCCCTTCACCTTTTTCACCCTGTCCCAGAACAACCTTCCCTTCAGGCAACTAACCGTCTTTTCTGTATCTATGAATCTGTTTCAATTTCCTTTGTTCATTTATTTTATTTTTTCTATGTGTGTTTTTCTACATATAAGTGAAATTATATGGTATTTTTCTTTCTCTGACTGTCTTCTTTTAATTAGCATAACACCCTCTAGGTCAGGGGTCTGGAACCTTTTTGGCTGAGAGACCCATGAATGCCACATATTTTAAAATGTAATTCCATGAGAGCCATACAATGACCCGAGTACGTTACGCATTATCCAATAAAAATTTGGTGTTGTCCCAGAGGACAGCTGTGATTGGCTCCAGCCACCCGCAATCATGAACATGAGCGGTAGGAAATGAATGGATTGTAATACATGAGAATGTTTTATACTTTTAACGTTATTATTTTTTTAATTAAAGATTTGTCTGCGAGCCAGATGCAGCCGTCAAAAGAGCCACATCTGTCTTGCGAGCCATAGGTTCTCGACCCCTGCTCTAGGTCCATCTATGCTGTTGCAAGTAGTAAAATTTTATTCTTTTCATGGCTGAGTAATAGTCCACTGTATACATGTACCACCACTTTTTACCCACTTGTCTGTTTATGGGCATGTGGGTTGTTTCCATATCTTGGTTATAGTAAATAATGCTGCAATGAACATAAGGGTGTAAATATTCTTTCAAATTAATGTTTTGGATTTTTTTTTAGATATATACCCAGAGGAGAATCACTGGGTATTTTCATTTTAATTTTTGAGGAACCTCCATACAGTCTTCCACAGTGGCTGCTCCAATCTACATTCCACCAATGGTGCATGAGGGTTTTTCTTCTCTACTCCACATCCTCACCAACACTTGCTGTTCATAAATTTATTAATATAGCCATTTTGAAAGAACAAGGTAATATTTCATTGTGGTTTCAATTTACATTCCCTTGATGATTAGTGATGTTGAACATCTTTTCATATGTCTATTGATCATCTATATATTTTCTTTGGAGAAGTGTCTTTCAGATTCTTTGCCTACTTTTAATTGGTTTTTTTTTTTTTTTTTTTTTTTTTGCTGTTGTTGAGTTGTATGAGTTCTTTATAAATTTCTTTCTGCTGTACAATAACTTTTCAGTTTGATGTAGTCCCATTTGCTTATTTTTTTTCTTTTGTTTCCCTTGCTCAAGGAGTTATATCGAAAAAAAATATTACTAAGAGAAATTTGCAAGATTTTACTGAATACGTTTTATTCTAAAAGTTTTACGGTTTTGAGTCTTACCCTTAAGTCTTTAATCTATTTGAATTTGTTTTTGTATATGTTGTAAGAAGGCAGTCTAGTTTCATTTTTTTTTTTTTGCATGTATCTGTCCAATTTTTCCAATACCATTTATTAAGTATACTGTGTTTATCCCATTGTATATTCTGGCCTACCTTATCAAATATTAATTGAACATATAAGCATGTTTTTTTTCTGGGTTCTCTATGCTGTTCCACTGATCTATAAGTCTCTTTTCATGCCAGTACCATGCTGTTTTGATTACTATGTCCTTGTAGTTTGATATTAGGTAGCATGATGTCCCACTTTGTTCTTCTTTCTCAAGGTTGCTTTGGGTATTTGTGGTCTTCTCTGGTTTCATATAAATTTTTGAATTATTTGTTCTAGTTCTTTAGAATACACCATTGGTATCTTGATAGGAATTACACTGAATTTGTAGATTGCTTTGGGTAATATGGACATTTTAATGATGTTAATTCTTCCAATCCATGAACATGGTCTATGATTCTACCTATTTGTTTATTTGATTATTATTATTTTTTTTATTCAGTGTTTTATAACTTCCCAAATACAGGTCTCTTACTTTCTTGGTTAAATTTATTCCTAAGTATTTTTTATGCTATCATAAATGGGATTGTTTTCTTAGTTTCCCTTTCAGTTGGTTCATTATTGGTGTATAAAAATGCAACTGATTTATAGATATTTATTTTGCATCCTGCTACTTTACTGAATTCATTTATCAGTTCTAGTAGTTATTTTGGTGAAATCTTTAGAGTTCTCTATATACAGTATCATGTCATCTGCAAATAATGATGGTTTTTGTTTCTTCTTTTCCAGTTTAGGTACCTTTTATTTCCTCTTGTCTGATTGCTGTGTCTAAGATAGAAGCCCATGTTAATTTTTGAATACACATCTGTATGACCTAAATTTTTTTATGCATTTATTTATAGCTCACATGATTTGTAAAAATGTATTTTCAGTGAAGACATATGTATTTTTTTCAGTTAAAATATTTAAAATATTTTTTAGCATGTATCATATTTCTTTTTTATTAATATTTGAAGGTATAATAACAAGTCAAACATTTGTTTAATCCTTTTGATGTATAGTTTACTTCAAATGATTATATCTGGTCTTTGACACAATACTGTGAAATGGGTATTACCATTGTCTCATTTTACAGATGAGAAATGGAGTTTTAAGCCTGACCTGTGGTGGTGCAGTGGATAAAGTGTCAACATGGAATACTGAAGTCACTGGTTCAAAACCTTGGACTTGTCTGGTCAAGGCACATATGGAATGCTTTCTGCTCCTCCCTCTGCCCTTTTCTCTTTGCTTCTCTCTCTCCCCCTCTCTAAAATGAATTAAAAAAGGAAATGAAGTAGAGTTTCTGAGAGAGTTGAATAGACCTAAGGTTCAAGAACTGGTGGATATTGGCCAGCTTAGATCCAAGCCTTTAAATGCCTTTTGCCCTGAACCACAGCATGTCTTTTAGGTACTACCCAATAAAGCCCCAGTAAGTACAACAGCAAAATAACAGATTTAATGTGGACAAAATTAATCCCCACTTTCACAAAGCTTTGTGTGTAACTTTTCAGTTTTAGTCTTGGTTGTGCTTTTGAAAGAACATTGAAAACTATTCCTGAATATTTGGTAGGGAGATAGCATTTCTCACTTCTTCTCCCAGTGAATTTCAGGATAACTTCCACTCATAAAATATGTCATGTTGCATAAAGGAAAAGCTGTTGTTTCAAAATATTGGGGAAGGGGTAAGGTAGAGTTAGACTATTCTAATTGTCTTCAACTATTCTATATCTTACTACATTTTAGGTCAGATCATTTGGCTTGTGATATTCAAAACTGTATTAATTATAGGATTTTATAACAAGGTTATGCAGTATATGTTTGCCAATTGGGAAGAAAAAAGATAATTATGCTTGAATGTAGGTCACATTTAAGAAACTCTCTTAGGCCTAATGGGAACCATGTTTCCTTGAAAATCAGGAATTAATGATATTCAAGAGAATGGTGTTTCTCTCATCTGTGACCCACTTCTTCTGGTCAGAGATTTGTTTTTAACCTGTTTTGGTGGCTGTTCTTAGGGGGAAAAAAAACTTGCATAATTTCCTGTAGGGCAGTTTGAGCTGCTAGATTGGATCTTGGATATAAGGAACTGGTGGGTGAAGTATTACTGATTAGGATATTTATAGCCATCATTCTTACGATTCATATTATAAGCAGATAAATCTCCTAACTCCCCCCAAAATGTTTTATACTGACTTTTTATGAGGAAATTTTTGTTTACCATGTCATAGTCTTTGTTCTTAAAAATTGCTGATAGGTTCAAATTGTCAGTACTTTTAATTTCTTCCTTTTTCTCTGAGCTTTTTAAATTTTCAGCAGTACCAAATGGCAAACTGAAAGAACATTTAAAATGAGAGTGAACTCCCTATCAAAATTCAGGGGTTTGATATTGTTGGGCAGATAAAATGTATTATGCTCACTTTGTTAAAGAGGCCGTTGCCCAGGTGATATTAATGTGTGTTGGGGGCAGGCAGGATCGTTGTAGCCTGGGGCTTGGTTTTGGGATTAAGCCTTTCCCACCCTTTTTGATGTGGGGTGGTACAATCCAATCATGCCTCAGAGAAGTGACTTTGTATTAGAGACTTCCCTATTTTGTATATTGGATTGGAGGTTGTGAAGCTACAATATAAAATGGGGGCAGAACAGAGTTTGTGCTCTTGGTTCCTGGGATGACTAGCATGAGAGAGCAGAAGGAGGCCACGTGGAGGAGGCCAGGAAAAGCAGCCAAGATGGCGGAGTGCTGAGTGAGATGCCAGTGTGTGTAGAGTTTGTATCTGGGATAAGGAAGGAGATGGGGAACTGAGGAGAATAAGGCTGGTGAGCTAGAAACCTTTGATTCTAGGAAACTCGGATAAGTCAGTGGCTTTGTGAGCACTGAATGTGAGTGGGTTTTGGAGCCCAGTGTGTGTTTTTACTTGCCCGCCGGGTGCAAACTAGAATTAAAGACTATGGCCCACCAGTTTGTGGCTCCGTTGTTTCTTTACCGACTGTCTGAATCCAATGCGAACCTGCATGGGCCAGAAGGCTGCTTTGATGGTGGCCACGGCTGTGCCTTCTGGCTTTACAGATATCATTTTGTAGCATCCAAGGAATTTCCGTTGTGACTAATTAACCATTTTAACTGAGGCATGACCAAATGCTCTGCTCACAAATTTCCTACTTTCTGCCCCATCCTGCTCAGGCCAGCTCCTCACCAGGAGAAAGGCTCAACAAAATAACAGATGATTTGAAATTCATTGTATGGACAAGGAAGAAACAAAGTTTTCTCTGATAGTGTAGTTGGATTTCCTAAGAATGGTGAATGATTTTACAAACTATATTGTTTGTAAAACTAGATCTCAGTGCCTGATAGCTAGAGCAAAGCTATGATTTTACCACTGTAATTTAGGTAGTTTAGTGGTTTAAAAGGGAGAGAATGAGAGAGAAGGGGAGATCTGAATTTTAATATCCAATTTTAACTGGGATGAGATTGTAGTCAGTTTGAAATGTGTCCATTATCAGTTAGTTTTTATCTTTGCCTTATCTTACTACTAATGGAATATGATAGCTAACCAGTCAGCCAATGAAATATTTTGAGGATGAATTTTATAGCCTCTATTTTTCTCTTTATCTTTTTTCCATCTCTAAAGAATCAAGTAATTTGAACAAACTGCTTTAAGAAACTAAAAATATAACAAAACAAAATGCACGTTAATCGGGATCAGGATTTTTCAGTGCAGACACCAAGCCTTGGAAAGACATGGTACTTGAACGATGATAGGGGGATGAAAAGATCTGGGTCTTGAGATGTGGTTCCTGATTGGGTCGTCCAAGCCTTGCTCCCAGCAAATACTTGGCTTCCAGGACTGATACTTAGCTAGTCATATGGTTTATATTTATTCTCCGGTTTTTCATCCACCCCACTTTCCTGTGGATATTTGTGTGCAGCTAGCTTCCTCAGATTGGTTTGATGATAAGTTCTTAAAGGGAAGCCTCAAATTTCTTCTCCTCTAGTATAGCTCCATGAAATGCATTTGTTGACTACAGAGCATGGCAAAAGCTCACAGCAAGCTATAGATGAGCTGGATGCATCTCTTGGCTGCATCTTACATATATGTTAAGATATAAAAAAGAATTCTAGAATCCAGAATTGAGAAAATATAGTTCTCCCTTAGCCTATTCAGGTCTATCTAGCTGTTAATTTCCAATTCAGTATTCTTTTGCAAGGATGCATGTGTGCTGTGTGAATTCCTCCAGGTTTGAGGTTTCCATGAGATCAACTATGATGAATAGGTGAGCTGTGGCCCAGTAATCAAGCTGCTGCTAGTTTTGGGGGCGTAGTACATTTAGCTAATTCTACTGACTATCATTCTAACCTGGTGGGTGTTCCATCTTTGAGGAAAGATGTAATCTTAAGACCAAGGGCACATGAAGAAAATACTTCAACTATTCTATACCATTCCCCAGGTCTCAAAGCAAGAATTTGATTTATTTTTTTAAACAAGATTTATAAGCCTCCTAGACTGATCTCCACTTAAAGGTTGTAGCTGCAACCTACTCAGGAGGCTTATTCAAGCCAGGCATTGTTCAAGGTTATAATGCAGAATGAAGGAGAAGTAATGAATATCATGCTTTAAAGACATGTCGAACTGCTGGAAGATCATTCACGTAGCAACCCAATAGATCTGCCCCAATGATTTGTGGGAAGATAATCTTAAATGCTGGGGAAGAGTGAGACTGATAATAGGGAAAATGCTGTGTTTAGCCGAGTCTCCTTAAATTCTTTTTTAATCCTTAGGATGACTTGAGGTGTGGACGTGACAAAATAAATGAAAGTGTTTCTGAAACTCTAAGACTCTGTAAGAGCTTTTAGGTCGATCTAAAAAATTTTGAAGTAGCAGAAATGGTGGGGATTGCATAAAGAGTATCACAGGTTGAAAGTCTAAATCTGGTGAATGTAAGTTAAAGATTCTACCTTTCCTTGTTTGGATAACATTCACTGGTTTGAAATGATAATTGTGGGACCTCTGGAAAAAACTTTAGACTAAATAGCAAGGTGTCTGTTTTAGTACTCAACATAGCAATTTATTTCTATAAGGAGATGAGTAATTTGGAGGTAATTTTTGATTTTTGGAACACTGCATTTGGTAACCCTACTATAAACTTTGGAATATATATTGCACTCCATTAAATTGCTTCAACAGTTTAGATTTTTTTTTTTTTTTAATGACAGAGCCATTATGTGCGGCTGTGCTTGGACTTGATCCATAATGCTTCTCAGTCCAATGGTAATCTCTAGAGCTCAGAACCCTGGGACTGATTCCAACAAAACAGTAGGTCAGCACTGGAAGAGAAAGAAGTTGTTGCTCAGATTGCCACAAATGGAAATGGGAGAAGAGAAATGCTTATCAGGGTAAATAAACTCAAAGTCTTATTATTAGCAAGGGGGAGTGTGTGGGCGGAGGAAGGAACAGGCGCAGGGCTGACATTTACTAAACAGTTAGTTATTCAAAGTCTCACAGGTTATTAGACACCTTAATAGCTTTCTTCCCCATCTAGTCCCCACAAAATCCTAAAGATTTTTATTATCTTCGTTAACACAGATAAGGAACGTGAAGAGAGAAGTTCAGAAAATCACCCAAGATCACGCAGCTGGCATATGGCAGAGATGCTGGTTCACTCAGATGACAGACTCTAAAGCGTATACTCTTTCTACTCTACTACAGGGAGGTATTATTTAGATGAGTTGTTATTAGTGTCCGTTGCAGATTTGTTATTGTTCAGATCAATAGGCAATGATCATGGGTAATCAAGTCATCCTGATTCTTAGGGCTTCAAAAAGTCAAGGTACAAATCCATGGAACCTTGATAATCAGCATTAGTCAGACATCTTTGGCTTTATTCACTCATTCAGCAAATATTTGTTGAGCTTCCACTACATGGCTGGTACTGAGCTAGGTAATGGTACTGCAGTAGGAAATAAGAGATGTAATTCCCGTCTTCATGAGCTCACCCTTTAGAAGCAGTAAACAAGTAGAGAAGGAAACAGATTCAAATCCGTGAAGGGATTAGTTCAGCAAGTAGAACCATAATGTGATTCCAGTGCTCCAGTTACAGGGAGGGGAGGCATAGGTAAACTGAATGTTCTGCTTATCCAGACTTCCTCGAGAACTGGATCTGGCCTCGCTGCGTGGCAAATGCCCAGGTGAGGCTTTCATCTATCGGTTGTTTAACTTCCAGATTAGCTGCTATAGAGGTTCCCCCTCAACTTGTTGCATCTTCAATTTTTTTCTGGCTTTTTCCTTCGGGGGACTTTGCTTGATCCCACTGATACTGAATGGGGAGACATACAGCACTTCAAATAGGGTTATGACATCTACATATATTTCGATGAGGATAGTTTTTTTAAGAAAGGGGAATGTATTTTTTCTTTTAAAGATCACACTGTTTTGATTTAGCATGCTCTCAAAGACATAGATGAATAAAAAATAAAATTTGTGAATGAATGATATAATAACGTTTGTTTTTAAAAATGTCAAAAAATACTGTAAAAGTTTAAAGGCTCATATGTATGAAGAAAGATATCTAAGAGGAGACACAGCCGACCCTGAGAAGAAACGCAGGATTGCAGCTGGTGCCCAAATGGGATTTTGTCTAATTCATGCTATTATGTAATGTTTTACTTGGAGAATGTACACAAATATTATTTCTGTAATTAAAAAATAAT
Organism: Saccopteryx leptura; assembly: GCF_036850995.1. Taxonomy (NCBI): domain Eukaryota; kingdom Metazoa; phylum Chordata; class Mammalia; order Chiroptera; family Emballonuridae; genus Saccopteryx; species Saccopteryx leptura. The sequence continues at coordinate 118,833,394 of NC_089504.1, forward strand.
AATGTAGCCTGACTGGTGATGGCGCAGTGGATAGAGCATCAACCTGGGATGCTGAAGTCCCAGGTTCAAAACTCCAAGGTTACCTGCTTGAGCACAGGCTCACCAGCTTGAGTGCCAGGTTGCCGGCTTGAGCATTGGATCATCAACATGATCCCATGGTGGCTGGCTTGAGCAAGGGGTCACTTGCTCTGCTTGAGGCTCCCAGTAAAGGCCTGCATGAGAAGCAGTCAATGAACAACTAAAAAGTGACACAACTACAAGTTGATGCTTCTTACCTCTTTCCCTACCCATTTGTCTGTCTGTCTTTCTTGTTCTCTCTTACAATAATAATAATAATAATGTAAAAAGAGGTAAGTTTAATGGAAACCACTTGGGAAGCTGTTGTAGTATTCCAAAAGAGCGTTGATTCTGACCTGAAATAAAATGGAGACAGCATGACCAAGTGGTTGAGAACAAGAGCTCAGATTCCAGACTGCTTGGACTTGAATTTCTGCTCTTACCCTCTCCAACTGTGTGCCAACTGGTTAAATTATCTCACCTATTTGTGTCACAGCCAATTCATCTGTAAATGGATATGCAAAAGTAGTACCTACTCATAAAATAGTTGTGATAATTAAATGACTTACTATATGAAAAGTACTTAGCATCGTGGTTAGTACTTAGTAAAGGCTCTGTAAATACCAGCTACTCTTTTAGAGGGAATAAACGGTATTGGGTTGGGAAAAATGGGAAGTGGTGAATAACTAAAGGAACTAGTACATTGGGGACCAAACTGATGCTGAATATCTTGTCAGGCCTTGTAAATCACCATGCTTTTGCACCTTCCCCTGCATGTCCTGAGGTCACAGGGGTAGAGAACATCATAATAACTCTCTACTAATCTATGGCAGGTACTGGAAGTTGCTTTTCTAATTACGAGTTGCAATCTGGAAGAGATGGTTACATCATTTAGCCTCCTGTCTATTTCTTTAATTAGTCAGTTGGTAACCATGTCACTTATATTTAGTGCTTAGATATTTTTTAATTAAGGTGAATATACACATTTCAAACAGATATAAAATGCCTCTTCACTTTTCCCTGCTTGCTCTATTGCATTTTTAGTCACAGATAAATCTGTTTCTCCAGAATAGTTTTGTGGAAAACAGGACAGTTCAAAGGAAAATTTATTACCTCTCAGGTTTCGTTAGTGTGAAAACACAAAGGTGAATATCACCCAGGCTGTACTGGGGTCGGTGGGGGTCCTGGGATGCTGCCTACTTCTGAATTGTTTTAAGCAGTCAGTGAGGAAAGCTGTGCTTTGACAACATGTAACACACACACATATTAACATTTAGTTCATCGGCCTCTTATTTCTCTTATGTTCTATTCTGTGCGAGAATACTGTATAGAAAATTCTAGATCGTTGCATTCTGAATAAACTGTATTCACTGAGTTAATATTTCTTTCTTTCTAGTTTCATTTACCAGTCTCATTTTTGAGTTTACCAACTGTTAAGAACTTGTTTAAACCTTGGCATTTTATTCACTTCAATTTTTAGGACACTGGTAGGACAATTGCTGAACTTTTGGGAAAGAGCTAATATTTAATTTATGTGTTATTCTCCCTTCCCTACCCCATGTATCCCAGTACATTTTTACCATTTTGACCCTACATGAAGTTTTTTGTTTTGTTTTGAAAGAGGGAGACAGGAACATCAAGCTGCTCCTGTTCATGCCCTGACCGGGGAATCAAACCAACAACTTCTGTGCTCCGGACAATGTTCTAACCAACTGATATATCTGGTCAGCGCTTAATTAAAAACAATATTTATTTATTTATTTATTTTAGACACAGAGAGAGGTAATGAGAGAGAGGAGTGGGGAAGCAGACATTCATTTGTTGTTCCACTTAGTTGTACATCCATTGGTTGCTTCTCAGTGTGCCCTGACCAGGGATTGAACCTGCAACCTAATGAGGTTTTGATGATACTAAGGCCTGTTCATCTATGCTCAGGGAATGCTTTGAGTCTCTCCTGGAGGTCTTAATTTAGCTTTTATTTGCCTCATTTTGGTTCAATGTCTAATCTAATTCAATGTCCAGCCTTTTAGATAAGTCTGCAAAAATCAACACACTGCAATCATAATTCCAGTGCTTTCTCTATGCTAGCCCATATTTCAGGTCATAATGCCTTTTTGCTTTCTACCATAAGAAAAAAGTTATTTTGTTACTATTGATCTTGTTCTTATTATTATTTGTAAAGCAGAACTATTGTTTTACATATTTCTGCAGTTTTTGCATCCTGGATTGTTCTTTTTTTTTTTTACTTCTTTTCCAAGTGAGAGGAGGGGAAATAGGGAGATAGACTGCTGCATGCACCCTGACTGGGATCCACCTGGCAACCCTCATCTTGGCTGATGCTCTGCCCATCTGAGGCCATGCTCGCAACCAAGCTATTTTTAGCACCTGAGGCAGAGGTTCCACAGAGTCATCCTTCTCAGTGCCTAGGGCGATGCACTCAAATCAATTGAACCATGGCTGCAGGAGGGGGAGAGACAGAAAGAGAGAAGAGTGGGGGGTGGAGAAGCAGATAGTTACTTCTTCTGTGTGCCAGACTGGGAATCAAACCCAGGACATCAACATGCCAGGCCAGTGCTCTACCACTGAGCCAACTGGCCAGGGCCTTTTCTTATTCTTAGACCAGGAAATATCTTAATGTGCTATGAATTTGAAATTTGACTTACAAATGAGAAGATAGTGATATTTTATAAAATTTTAAAACATGCTTTTAAAAAAATAACACTGTATTGAGATATAATTGGCATACAGTAAACTGTACACATTTCAAGTGCACAACTTCAAACCTACTTTTGAGTAATAAACATCAATTCATTTTCTACTGAAGCTCCTTTGTAAGCACAGAAACACTTTATTTTTCTCCTTATCTTCAAGGCTACGCTTATCAAAGACACCATGTTAACTCTCTTTGATTACTCACCTCCCAGAAAGTCCATTCCCAATCTCTCTCAATCAGAACTCTTCCCATTACTCAGGTGAAATTGCTATGGCAAAACTTGACTTCCAAACTCACTGGACAGTTTTCTAGACTTTTCTTCTTTGGGTTCCTTGTGACATTTGCTGCCATTGACCATTCTCTATCTTCTTATAAATTTCAACTCTCTTGGCATCCAAGAGAGTTCTTCTAGCCCTGGTGAGGTGCCTTCTCAGTGTTCTGCCACCTACCTCCTAAGTGGTGGCAATACCATGGCTCCGCCCTCCATTTCACCGCTTCTTAGTCTCTGCATTCTCCCCAAGTGAGTTCATTGCTCTCAAGTGGTTAGTCAAACTAAACATATGTTGATGAGTCACAAATGAATGACCTTATCTTAGCTGTCTCTTCTGACATCAGATATATATATATATATATATATATATATATATATTTCCCTTTGGACATTCCTATCTGCATTTATCATAGGCATATAAAACTTAGTATCTTAAAAAATCAATTTATTATCATTCTTTCAAAAATCTCTTTCTTCTCTAGTCCTTGACCTAAGTAAGACATAGGCCCTCCCTATGGGAAACAAGATATGCATAAAGTAATCCCAACCAAGCTTGTGCTGTTCATGTCAATTTGGTGCAATGAAGCAGCAAAGAGTTTAGAGGTGTTATACAACCATTTGCAAGGAGAAACTTGGAGAACAAAGTTCTGATGATGAGGAAGGGATGATAGGTGCAAAGAGTATTCAAGAAAGCGAGAATGTTAAAGTTAGATAGGAGTTGTCAAAAAAGCCTGCAGAGAGCCGATGTGACTTCATTTCTCCAATCATTCAACAGATACTTCTAGAGGATTTTCCACATGTCAGAAACTCTTCGCTTCTGGAGAAGTATCAGTGGATATGAAATAAAGCTGTTGCTCTCATGAAGCTTATATTATACCAGGAAGAATCAGACAATAAACATGAAAAATTTTAATAAAAATTTAATTTTAGATAGCAATAAATACCTCAAACGAATTGAGTATAATAAACTAGAAGGTAATAAAAGGGTGAGGAGACTCCGCGAGACATTAGGGTGAGGGGAATCTCTCAAAGGTGTGACATGTGAGCTCTTGCTGAGGGAATACATTAACCTTACTCTCTTTCTTAGCTTTAAAGAAAATGAGGTTTAAAAACTAAATCAAACTATTAAAAAGAACCCAGAGAGTGAGTGTGAGGCACTGAGTGTACTGGAAGCTCTCTAACAAATCTAGAACATGTCTCTCTGTTTCACGTTGTTAATATTTGAAGTAAGGTGCAGATTTACTGGACTTTTTTTTCTCACCTAAGTGGTTTGTGTTTGTAATGCAAAAGAAATAGAAACGTTTTGAATGAGGAGACCCCTCTCTGCAGTGTCTGAAATGAAAAATGCTTAATATTGAGCAAACTTTGTCTCCTGACATTTATAAATTATTTTTTACATTGATTTGAAAGAAAGAGAGTGAGAGAGAAAGATCAACTTGTTCCACTCAGTTGTTCCACCCAGTTGTGCACTCTTTGGTAGTCTCTCATATGCCCCTTGACCAGGGGTTGAACCTCTATCCACTGACCATCTCGGCCATGGCCTATCTCCTATTCATCTTTAATGTCATCCTCGAATCCTAAAGTTTCTCCAACATATGAAAGAAAAAAAGATAACAATCTTATAAGTGGTGTCCTGAAAGTCATTCGGGGAATTGAATTCAGAATGCTGGTTTCTGTGAAATAAAAAGAAAACAAATTCACATAAAGTCCTTATCTTCCAGTAGGAAGGAATAGACAATAAATATGTAAACAGATGAAAATACAGTATTAGACAGGGATAAGCAATATTAACAAAGTGGGGGGAGGGCATGGGGATAGAAAGTAATGGAGGAGGAGCCACTTCAGAAGGCATCGCCTGGGAGGAGACATTGGAGCGGACACCTGAGAGAGGAGAAGGTACCAGCCCTGTGAGGGGAAGCACGTCAGGAGGGGCAGTGAGTGCCTCAGATTCCAGGAGGCAGTCTGCTTTATTCAGCAGATGGGTTATTTTTCACTTTGATATGTTGCTATTTACACTATACCATGTTCACAAACATGTCAGTTAGACTAGGAGGGGAAGTCCGTTGGGTCTACAGACCTCTTATATCAAGGGATTTTTTTTCTCAAGTTGTCTCATCATCCTGAGTGAATAGATGTCCTCAAAAAGTACGTACTCACTTCTCTTGATGGAGACAAGAGTCATAAAGAGTTGATGCACCACATACGTAGCTTTGCTATAGTAGCAGCAACAGGAGAAAAATAATTCATTACTAATCTGGCCTTTTTGGGTCTTACTGACTTTAAACTCAGTGAAATAAAATTGTGAGAAAATAAATGTGTATGTAGCATTTCCTTCCATATAAGGGAAGGAGAGATGATGTCATTCCTGGAAGTTTCATTTCCTAAGCTCGCATCTCATTGCTTAACCCTTGGAAAGCCCACCTGGCCCCTTGGGAGTTAACATTTTTCACAGGGAATAAGAAGAACTAAGACTCGCTGCCATTGAGGAGAAGCCAGACCCCGTTTATACTTGGTTTTCATTGTTTTTGGTTTCTGTTTGAAGATGCTTGCTCTTGGAGAGCAAGCTGACACAGGGGATTTCTGCTTGAGGTTTGCTGATGACCCAGATGAGCTGGCCCATGAGACAGACATCTTTACTTTAACAAGGATTTTAGGAAGAAGATGAGGATTTGAAGTCAGAAGCTGGGAGTTGAATCCTGCCACCATTGTACTTGTATGGCTCTCAGCGAGTCACAGAACTCATCTTCCAACACAGTGAGGAGCCAGATGAGTCTGGCATTTGGTAATTCATTGCAAAGCATGTTGAACATGTTGGTTATTGGCCATTTTTACTCTGAATGGTGTTTTTATTCTCTTTTCAGGGACTCATTTTTCATAATAAACTTACTGATTTGAGTTTTTCTGTGTCAATCTTTTTATTTTTATTTTTTTGTATTTTCTGAAGTTGGAAACGGGGAGGCAGTCAGACAGACTCCCGCATGCGCCCGACCGGGATCCATCTGGCACGCCCACCAGGGGGCGATGCTCTGCCCATCTGGGGAGTCGCTCTGTTGCAACCAGGGCCATTCTAGCACCTGAGGCAGAGGCCAAAGAGCCATCCTCAGCGCCCAGGCAAACTTTGCTCCAATGGAGCCTTGGCTGTGGGAGGGGAAGAGAGAGAGAGAGAGAGAGGATGGAGAGGAGGAGGGGTGGAGAAGCAGATGGGTGCTTCTCCTGTGTGCCCTGGCCAGGAATCAAACCCAGGACTCCTGCACGCCAGGCTGATGCTTTACCACTGAGCCAACCAGCCAGGGCCTGTGCCATTCTTGTTTTGAAGGAGGAGTGTATTGTAATTACTCAATTCAACACAATCAATATTTAAATTTGTAAAAAAAAAGGGAAGAAGTTACATATTAGAAGGGGTTAACAAGACAGGTATGGCATCAACTTAATCTAATATAGGTTGAGAAAAGAGCTAGAAACAGAGCATAAACCAAGATTGAGGATTATAACAGAGGGTGTGAAGGATGGATTCTGTCAAGGAGAGCTGAGGACTGGACTCCATGGAGAAGTGGGCATAGAAAAAGTCCGTTCCTTGCACAGGGGTAAGAGAGGCTCAGGAAGGCCTGGCCCGGGAGTGGGCCAGCCTCCCGTGTAGGGGCAGGCATGGCGGGGGCAGGGAGTCCGGAGCAGCACACACTCTGCATGTCTGGCCAGCATGGCAGCAGCCAGCCTGTGATTTTCCAGTATAGCTGTCAACATTAGAAGGCTGAGAGCAGGAAGGAAGGGCACGTCCCCACAGGCCCAGTGACAGGGGCACAGGAGTGAGTGATAATAACAGCTCCTGGCAGCCAGGCAGTAGCTAATCAGGACCAGAAAATCTGGCATGAGTCGCAGTATCTCAGAAAGCTTTCTCACTATCAACACCTGCCTGCCCCTGTCACATACACACAGACACACACACACACACACACACACTCTCTCTCTCTCTCTCTTTCTCTCCTCTTTCCCATGGGGCAATTTCTCAAGCCCTCTGTCACATGGGATGGCCGGCTGTGCAGTGCTCCCCAGCACAGGATACTGTGAGGACTCAAAGAGATCATGTGTTGAAGGCATGTGACACAGAGTCTGGGGCAAAATGAATGCTTAATAAACATGATGAATAAAAATTAAACCAGTGCTGGAGCCAAAACTGGGCTCACACATGAGATTCAAGTTGCTTTTCACAACAGATGCACTTGAACCTGGAAAATCACCAAGCCTTCGGTAACGTCGCACCTCAGAGGGTGGGGTGAGTTATATTTGTGTCTCTTGTGTCTGACTCAGGGCGAGTCTGGATTGGCACAGGGTTGCACTTCAGGCCAGGGTCAGGGAGAAAGATGCAGGATCAAAAGAACTAGCAGGTGCATAATGTGCTTACAGGCAGAGGTGTGAAAATTCTAGAACTGAGATAGTGCAGCAGAAGTAAAAGCCTACATCAGTCCAGAAAACCAGGTATAAGAGCTGAGAGGTGAATGAGTCACTAGGCAGTGAATTCAGTGATCCAACCAAGAGGTCCTGTTATAAAATTCCACAGAGTTGGAGGATGACTGAAAAGATAAACAAGTTTGAGTGAGAACCCTCCAGGAGAGGGGAGATGGCAGAAGTGAGGGAGCAATTCAATAAACAAGAACGAGTGTGATGGTGGAACAAGTCTCTGGAAGAAAGAGGAAGTGCAGGAGCACGTGGTTCATTGGAGTCACTTTTGGAATCAGGAGGCATTGCCCTCTAAAAAATGGAGGGTGTAAAGGAGAAATACCAAGATGGACAAGCAAAAAGACGAAGGAGCCCTTGTCTGCTGGCCTCGATCTTAGAGGAGAATGAAACAAAGTCATTGAGGGGGCAGGTAGAGGGGACTTAAGGAAAACGTGTCAAATGGTGACTGTGGGGAGTTTGGGAGGGAAACCACTGGAGATGATCACTCCACTGCCGCGACTTCTGTGTGTCTGGAAGGTCCCTTCCCTGGCTGGCTCAGATGGAAACCGAAAGTCGCCTGTGTTGATGGCCTGAAATAGCAAAACTATGCTCATCCTCCCCTGCTCCAGGGACCTCACAGGGCCTGCCCCCACTTCCTACTGAGCGTTCTCCCCTTCACACCCACTCCGCTCTGCAGACACAGCTCTCAGAAGCCGCCCCGGCAACCTGGAGGAACTGTTGCTTGTCTCAGTTTCATTCTTACAGCCATCCCTAGAGAATAAATACCCCCTTTCTTCTTGAAACCTTCTCCCTTACCCTCTACGTCTACTTTCTCCACAACGGAGTTCCTTCTCGGTTTGCAGGTCTCATTTTAAAGGTCACCAGCTCAGAGCTGACTTTCCTAAAACCCTATCAGAAGATCTTCTCCCAGCCCACGTTCTTGTAGCATTCCCCCTTGCACTCCTATCACATAGGAAAAGGAAGAAATAAATCTACTGCTTTGTTCATTTTCTGGGTCCCCAAATAAGTGCCTTGTCTTATTGCTGATGCCCAGTAAATATCTGTGGAAATTACAATAAATGCGTAAAACTTCCACTTTGTGTCAGACTTGGCTTATTGACAGAGAGCACCTTCTTCCTCCCTTTTCCTTTATTGGCATCTCATCTCACTTTTGCTAAAACATGTAACCTCAATCGTGGGCCCCATCTGTGACTAGATGAAAACTCCTTTACACTACTACAATGTGACTGATACGAAGTATTATCCATCTCAAGAATATTAAAAAGAAAAAAGAGGCCCTGGCCGGTTGGCTCAGCGGTAGAGCGTCGGCCTGGCGTGCGGGGGACTCGGGTTCGATTCCCGGCCAGGGCACATAGGAGAAGCGCCCATTTGCTTCTCCACCCCCTCCCCTCCTTCCTCTCTGTCTCTCTCTTCCCCTCCCGCAGCCAAGGCTCCATTGGAGCAAAGATGGTCCGGGCGCTGGGGATGGCTCCTTGGCCTCTGCCCCAGGCATTACCGGTCCGGCGCATGTGGGAGTCTGTCTGACTCTCCCTGTTTCCAGCTTCAGAAAAAATACAAAAAAAAAAAAAAATAAAAATCACCTGAGAGGTCAGTATTTAACATATGCAATATACCATAGTCTCTAGATGATGTTTCCCATGTTCCCTTAGGTAATGAATTTTATAGCATCTTGCTGAGTGGCACAGTTCTCCTGAGTATATCTGAACGATGGGAGAAGAGTTTGTGCCACAGAATGTTATTGGGAATTTTCATAAACTCAAAGTCCTTTATATCAGAATTGTATAAGCACATAATTTTTCATTTGCCTTGGTTTCCGAATGCTCACCCATGTGGTAATCTGGAGGGGGTATTTCTTTGTGATTTAGACTTCACAATTTCCCACTGTCCTGGAACATAAGTGAACATCTCCTCCATGGTCCACATCATACCATAGTATCCACATGATATGCTCAGTCTTGGGAAAAAGAGGGGGAAAACCCCCCTTCTAATCCTCTCTGTGCTTGTCCTGGGTGGCACTGCTGCATTCTGCTGCAGTAGCTGTTTTTGAGAATTGATGGACCTTGTTATCAATGCACATCAGCTCTCTACCCATGGACACATATCAACAAATTCCCATACGTCTTGAAAGAGTGAGAAGGTAACTCTTAACTCATCACCTATTTTAATTTTTTTCTTTTTTCTTTTTTTTTTTTTTTGTCATCTGAACTGTGGTGGGGAGACCTTGCTGGACAGACCTTTCTGGTGCTTAGCCAGGCTTTTTTTAATCAAAGTATCTCTCTTCCCCCACTGCCCCCAGCCTGTACTCCTCTCTATGGTAATGCTTCTAGGGCAGTAAGAGCATAAAGGAACTAGGTTCTCACGATGGGATTTCAGAGCCATTAACACTTATGTAATCAGGACTTACTTGACCACAGGGGACTTCCCAGACCCATAGAACGCATTCCATGTAGCCAGTCATTTCCTACACCTGTGCCTAAATTCACTCTGACCAGGGAAGGCCATCTCTTGCATGAATCATAACTGTGGGATCTATTTTGTCATAATAGCTTCATGTAGGCACAATCAAGTTTCAGAATGTGGCCCTTTCTCGAGCCACTTGCTACTTCCCACTTTGAACCACTGATGTTTAGAGCTGTGTGTGATATAGCATGTAGGGCACTTGGCCAATAGAATATCATGGATTGAGACAGAGGGGCCCCGGTGCTTTCTTTAGGTGAGATTCATGACCCACCATCTTGATTCTTCATGGTCAACCATGGTTTTTATTTTATTTTTTTTAATTCTCATTTATTTATTTTTTTAGTGAGAGAGAGAGAGAGACAGACAGACAGGGAGGGAGAGAGTTGAGAAGCATCAATTCTTCATTGTGGCACCTTAATTGTTCATTGATTACTTTTTTATACGTGCCTTGGCAAGGGTGCTCCAGTCAAGCCAGTCACCTCTTGCTCAAGCCAGCAACCTCTGGGCTCAAGCCAGCAACCCTGCACTTTAGCTGGGGAACCTGTGCTTGAGTTGACAACCTCAAGATTTCTAACTTGAGTCTTCAGCGTCCAGGTCAACTCTCTATCCGCTGCACCACTGCCTGGTCAGGCAACCATGGTTTTGTTATGACTGTTTAGTAATCATTTGTCATGCACAAAACAAAAGCATTTTTATGCATCAACATCCTGTTTTAGTCTCTTTTGTTGGGGAGGATGAAGCTGTCACACAGAATTATTTGAAATGACCTCTCTTTAAAAAGGACATGTTAAGGGTGTGACCAACGGATCATCTGAAACCCCAGAAATTGGAGGTGAAGAGAATTTCACCACCTGTTTGAGAGAGGCCACCCTGATGTAATTATTAAAGGTCTGGAGCAGTAACTATCATGAAGGCTGTTTCAGAAATTAACTTACTGTGAAAATAGGAATCATCTGACTTGCTTAAGTGTAAGGACAGGGAACATATGGGCCCAGATTTGGCTTCGATTTCCCTTTGAAGTTAATGGGTGTTGCAGGTGCTTATCTAATCATGGCATTTGGGCCAGTATGTTTTGCACATTCAGGACTTTGTAATGAGATGCAATGTTTACTTACTTTCCGTACTCTTCCCCACAGACAGTAAAAATACCCTTTGCTCAACCCTGTCTAATCATTGCAAGTGTCAACAGAAAAATCTAATCACAGAAGGTAGGTTTATGGGGCAGTAACCCTGCCCAGTTGGCATAAAAGATCTCTTCCCAGAAAAGAGATTTAAGTAATCATGTGAGCTTTTGTCTGCCTCAGGGAAACTCAGTGGCTTGGCGACTCCAAAATAATGATCTTTCATCAGGTTGGCTGTCAGTGTAAAAGTGAGGGGTAGGTGGGGAAGGGTGCACTCGATGGCTGTTTAATATGTAGAACAGGAGGCTCAGCCTTATAGCTTTCAAGTTCAAGATTAAATCACTAAGTCCAGTGCCCCTGTCCATCAAAACAGTTACTGGTCAACCTCTAAATTTAGTTTTATTTACTAAACATTTGCCAAATACCTACGAAGTTCCAGATGCTGGTTTAGGCCTTGGAGAGTCAAAGATAAAAAGATGTGAGACCTGGCTTTAGGAGTTCTTGATCTACTTTTGAATGAATCCTTATATTATAGTTTGTTTAGCATGGTAGTCCCAAACCTAGCTACTCAGTGGAATCACCAGTGTAGCTTTAAAAAAAAGTTCTAATGCTCTGGTCCCTCCCCAGACACACATCAAATCAGAATCTGTCAGATTGGGGCCCCGCACCTGTATATTTCACAAGTACTCAAAACAATTCTTATGCAGCCAGCTCTGCGTACTCAGCAATGTTATTATATACATTTATTACTTGCTTTATATAGTAAACTCATACAACCAAATTTAAAATTACTTGAAAAACTCTGACTCTTATATTTTCCAAGTTAATCATGGTATTGGGTACAAGCCTATGATGAATCAACATTTCTTAAACCTGGGAGCATGTTAAGAGTTTTTTGAAGAGCTTTATTTATTTTTTTTAAATGCTGATACAAGGTCCTCACTCCATACCAAGTAAACCAGAAACTCCAAATAATGAGTCCTGGACACTGACATTGACATGAAAAATTTCCTCCATATTTCGGGACTATATTAATCTCGAGTGGAGACCCATTGGAATAAACGTTTGCTGTTGATGTGAATAAACACACTGATGGTGCCGTCTTTCTGGAACCAGCCTGTATCTTTTGATAATTTCTTCCACTTGTATGGTTGTTATCTTCAGTTTCAAAAGTGCTTTCATCTGTCTACACATATTCTTGTAAACCCCTGAAAGAGACCCTTCAAGGTGGTCTCTGCTATGGGGTCAGCAAACATTTTCTGTAAAGGGCTAGACAGTAAATATTGGCTTTGTGGCTGATACGCCACAACCACCCTGCTGCTATAGAATGAAAGTAGCCATAAACAACGTGAAAATGAACAGGCAGGTACGTGTGTATGCTCCGTCAACTTTATTTACAAAGCAGGCTGGAGCTGGGTTCGGCCCTCAGGCTGTTATTTGCTAACCCCTCATCTATACCAACACTCTAATTTTCCAGATGAGGAAACGGAGGTCCACCTGGTGATGTGATTTGACTCAGATCTTCTGACTAGGAAAAGGCAACAATGGGCCTAACATTCAGGTGTTCAGACTTCAGACAAAACAAAACAAAGACCCACAGTCAGTGAGGGGTGTTTTTTTTTTAAAGTTAAAGCATTGAAGAGAGGGTTTGTTTGCCTGGATTTTGGTGGCTGTGATGCTGGTCTGTCTCCCAGGCTGTGAGCTCCTGGAGAGGGGACCCTGAACTTGTTCGGTGTTGTGATCTTGTGGGCCTGGGACCAAACAGTGCTCAGTACACGGAAGTGAATTAACATATCACAACTGCATTTGGAGCCTAGTCTCAGGCATTTATGTCAAGACAGCCTGAGGCTGGCTGGCTCGTTGGCTTCCTTAGCTACCTTTTGTTAATATCTAGTTTACTACACTGAGCTTGTGCATTTTGTAACTTCAAATGCTGTTTATATGATGACAGAAAAAGTCATGAGGATGGGCGCTGGGATAAAGCAAAGGACTGAAGTCTAATTATTTTTCAAGTATCTACTGTCGTGTTTGCCAACAATACTGTAAGAAATCACTTTGAGCATGATTCTCCTGGGTATTGTTTTCTCGTCACTTTTTTCTCAGTCTGTGGGTGCAGGATGGTGCATATGCAATATGTTACTCTCTGCTCTCTTTGTTATACCCAGAAGCCTTTCCCCCTCTGTCCCCCAGCTCTGTGCAGACTCCAGTTTGACCTTGGGAGGTTCTGTTTACAGTTGGGTGAACCTGGAACTCTCCCTTCTTGATTCAAGCTCAGCACATGAACAAGAGAAACCTGCAGAACCTGTTCAGCAATTTCAGACTATAAACAAGCAATCCAAAGGGAATAGAGGGTACATATTACTTTATGACTACAATTAAAGTCTTCTCTCCCAATGTTGTCAACACACCAGATTGAACAGAGGCCTGAGAAAGTTGCTCACTTCCCAGGCAGTTTTGCTGGTTAGCAAGCAAGTAATGCCATCCTGGGTGCTTGCTTAATGCAAGGGACAATTGGCTGTTATCCCACATCCCTTGCCTTATCACAACATATGTTTTCCATACACGCATAAATCCACCTTCACACACACACACACACACACACACAAACATGGTTGCTAGTATAAAAAATGCAACATGGAATATTATAGTCTTATGAGGGAAAAAAACTTTTAAAGGACAATTCACTCTGGCACAGAGTTGGTCAAATGTTAGGTAATGAATTAGGAGGACATTTAGTCAAAAAATACAAGGTGTAACTTTAATGTAATATACTTTTCATATCTACTGTACAGAACCACATTATTTGATTTATACATTTTGTGCCAATATAAAATTTGAGAGCTATGAAAGAAATAAACAGCATAGTTCCTGCTTTTTACTGGTTGACAATTGAGAAGAAAGGCTAATGAATGTGTGTATATATATTATTGAATGAATGATGTACAAATTTTAAAAAATAAAGACTGCAGATGAATAAAGTAGGCAATAGTTTTGACATGAATTCAGTGCAAAGACATTTTTTGAGTGACATAGACAGAGAGAGAGACAGAGAGAGGGACAGACAGGGAGGTAGAGAGATGAGAAGCATCAATTCTTCATTGTGGCACCTTAGTTGTTCATTGATTGCTTTCTCATATGTGCCTTGACCAGGGGGCTACAGCAGACCGAGTCACTCCTTGCTCGACCCAGCAATCTTGGGTCCAAGCTGGTAAGCTTTGCTCAACCAGATGAACCCACGCTCAAGCTGGTGACCTATGGGTTTTGAACCTGGGTCCTCTGAGTCCCAGTCCCATGCTCTATCCACTGCGCCACTGCCTGGTCAGGCACACAGATATTTTATTTTTTTAAATTTTTATTTATTGATTTTTATAGGGAGGGAGAGGGAGAGCGAGAGTAAAACATTGAGTTTATTTTCCACTTATTTATGCATTCAGCTGTTGCATCTGCTATGTGCCATGACCAGGTATTGAACCCACAATCTTGGTGTATCGGGAAGGTGCTGTAATCAACCTACCTACCCGGCCAGGCAATATGGAGAATTTTCAGGAATAGAATGGCTAGGAGAAGGTGATATTTGAGTTAGGTCTTGAAGGAAAACTTTGGAGAGCAGAGTGGAGGATGAAGACCATTTCAAGCAAGAGGCTGAAATAAAGCATAAGTAGGTGTCCCACCTGGTTGGGGAAGTGCATCTTCCTGGGCCCCGGTCGTGCCCTGGCTGCACAGTAAGGTGGAAGTGGCTTGTGAGAAACCAAGTAATGTCATGGTAAAGTCTACGAGCTTGGGATTCTATCCCAGCTTCACCACTCCACCTAAAACTCAGAAAAAGTAGCTTAATTTTCCTGAACGTCACGTACTTCTTCTGTAAAATTGGGTAATGAAAGTGTCCATTTCATTGGTTATTTTGAGGATTAAATGAAATAATCCATATTTAATTCTCTGTGCAATGCTGGGCACACAGAAAGCACCCAATAAATAACAGCTATTAAATTACGGCATTTGCCGAAGGTCAAGGGTATTCTAGCTTTTCAGACATGTTAGTGCTTACCCTCTTTAGGCATGTCTTTGTGACCTAAAAATCTCTCCTCAGACTATGACTTCTTTCTACTCCTGTTCCTGATTCAGGCTAGGCTGCCCCCATCACAGATACTCACGATGGTTGAACTCTCTGAGGTCTGGCTTGCCAGACTAAACATCATGAGTCATGACTTGGAAGATAAAAGCTGAGTGATATGATTGACATGTTCTCTGTGCTCCTGAAGCTATAAGATGGACTTTAATGTTTTAATACAAGGAGAGAATAAACATAACCCCACCACCATCTTTTACCCCCTAAAAACATATAATGCTAAGATAATGTATCTCTTTGTACACTTTATTGCATGTGTGCTAAGTCTCAACAAAAGAGTTTTAAAAGAAAAGAAGTGCATAACTATTAGATGGAATAACTCAGCGGAACAAAAAGTTAATGCTTCTCTCTCTCTCTCTCTTCTCTCTTGTGTTCTCTCTCTCTCTCTCTCCCTCATAAAATGGAAAAATTAAAAAAGAAAGAAAGAAATGGTTTACAGATGAGTAAATTGAAGAAGAAGCCTAGATGATTGACCTAATAAGTGAAGGTGACCCAGAACTTGAGGTCTCCTGATGTGAAGTGGAGGCCTCCTTGTCCATCATACTAATCCATTTGGCTGATTTATAGAAATATAAACAGCTTAATTTTCCCAATCATAAGAACCTTTGGTTAGGGCAAAGAGTAATTCTCATTATTGGGCCAACTAAAGATTATGCATGGGACATTTGTTATGTGAAGGGCTGTCTTTCCTAAATAGACTCCACGTACTGTGTTCTCCTTCCTGGAGCTGTGTCTCAATTGCCAGAAGGGTCTCCCCATATATGGGCCTACATATATGGGCTGCTCCTTTGATGAGCCTGTCATGGCTGTTTGATGGCCATGAAATATCACTTAAGAGAGGGGGTAATGTCTTTTTGTTGTTGGTCTGCTTTCATGTCATGAGCACAGAAAAGTTTTGCTTGGCCTGAGCCAGTGTGGTGCTGGTTGCCAGGGCTAGCACATACTGACTGCCACTGAGTTTCCCAGCAGAGTCGGGGGGTCTTTCTCTCCTTAGCTTCTCCCTAAGCAATTCTTCCTGGGGCAGCTTTGTGTGTGCTTCTCCATGGGCTTGAATAGTTGGTGGCTTCGGGTAGACACATCCTGCCTTCTCCTTTGTGTCTGAGCCATTGGAATCTGATTCCTGATTCCTGGGCAGTTGGAGCTTGGGCTGCACCTCAGGGCATCCTCTTGAGGTGGCTACTCTATCTTGTACTATTTGGAGGGCCTAGAAAAGTCACTTGGGAAGCTTATCAGATGGTCTGATGAAAATGGTGGGAGCCTGTCTCCATGGTCAGATTGTCCTTTTGTCATCATCTTTGCCTTTGTATTGCTCTTGCAAGCAAACCTGTGAGAAAGACGTACTCCTAAAGACTGACAGGTTTTACCATGATGGTTCAAAGAAGCCTCTCTGTGTACACACCTCTCCTTCCATTCTCCCGTGGCAACTTCCTTGTTTGCTTTGAACCTAGGTCAGACCAGGTGGTCTTATAACCTCTCTTCGCTCCTCCTATCCCTACCTTCTCACCCTCTGGTGTCCCCTGGCTTTTCTGATTCCCAGAGGGTGGCCAGAGAGTTCTCCCAGAATGGGTAGGGCCAGGTCAGCTTCTGAAGGTACCTGGGCACCTCAAGACCCTGAGAAACAATGTCCCTGAGAGAAACTGACCAGGCCTGAATTCTGGGAGAACATGCCACAATAATAATCTTTTACACATACTGAGTGTTTGTTGTTTGTCAGACCAGAGGTCAGCAGGTTACAGGGCATTATTTGCTGTTCATAAGATTGAAAAAAAATTGTTTTTTATTTTATTATCATTTTACATATTGAGGCTCTGAAAGGCTAACTGGGTTGCCTTAGACCACATAGTTCATGGCAGAGTTCACATTTTATCTTCAGGGCTGGTGGACTCTGGAGGCCATACACTTAACCACTGGGTTATCCTGATTTAGTTCTAGTGTGTGGAGACTATTGCCAGTTTTAAGAATAAAGTGTGCCTAGATATAAATAAAGACAAATATGGGTGTGTCCAGCTCGTGGGCACATTCCTTTCAATCTACAAAGGACAAGAGGCTATCCTTGTGACTTTGATAGGAAACAGAAGACAGGTTGTGATATTTCTTGGGTAATTCTAGGTATTTTGGGCACCTGTTCAGCTATTCTGGGATACTGTGGTGTGGGTAAGGGGAGCATGGGGTGGGTGAGCTCATTATTAGAAAAGCCATTTCCTGAGAGCTCAACTTCAGGAAATGCTGCAGCATTAAAAATACCAGTTGTGTAGGAGCAGTGGTGGAAACATGACTCGCATTCAATAATTGTGTCCATAGGTCACAAGGTACTTGGAGGACACAGAAGATGTTCATACAAGATTGTATTTGTAGGTGGTTCACTATGACATTTTTAGTAGAATAAGCAGCATGGCCAAATTTTGAGAAGAGTGACATTTAAGATTCTCCATGGAAATTATGAGACTTGACTCATCCATTCATACAATAATTCACAGACATCAACTGTCTACCTACTAAGTGCAGGGTCTTGTGCTGGTGTTTCTGGGTAGTGCAAGAGAAATAAAGCATGGTCCTTGCCCTTTAGTGCAGAGAATGAATTGGTAGCAATGAAAACAGGCTGCTTTCTCTAATTCTTTATTCCTTTGCCCCTTGAAACTTTGATGAAAAGAAGACTAGTCTTTAAAGAAAGACATTTTGTCTTATTTCTCAGCACAGATGATTTCCCAAAACCTGATCTGGTAAACTACCAGGCCTTCTAATCAGGAGGAAGTGATTATCAGGAGGAAAGAGTCAGGAGTGTGGCCCAGCTCAGACACTTTTTTGTCACTGTAGAAGGAGGCAGAGTAGGAGTAGAAGATGTTAACTGCTCATGTTCTATACTTTCGAAATGTGCACAGAGGATGTTTGGCTTTGTTTGATGGTTTAAAATTATATATTATATAAAATTTGATGCTCATGAAACCACCACTCAACCCAAGTATCAGATAAAGTGTGGCTATTTCAAATCTGTTGATCTGTATGTAATGCTGTGCATAAGGAGAAGCTGGTGAAAACAGAATTCAACTGAGTAAATTTTAAAGATTTTATTGATTTTATTCAGTAATTCATAAGTAAGCAACACCTCATTTAGCAGATAGAAAGGAGCTCTGAGGAGCTGTACAAAATAAAAGACTTTGGCAGGTAGAAGAGAGTGGGGCACAAAGAAGTTATATCAAGCAAAAACCAGATTGGTTGTGGCAAGTTCATCTTCCTTTAGGGGATGAGAGGAGTTTGTTATGGAGATTACCTCACTAGTGTTGACCAGGTAATTTCTCATTGACTGGTTTAAGATTTTATTTCTGAAAAAGCTCAAAACTGTAATCAAATTTCAGTTTGGTTGGTGATGTGGGACTTAGTATAAGTGAGTCCATTTTGGGCCTGTTGTCTTGTTTCTAACACTGTCCAGGGCTTATTATGCTACCACTGATAGATCAGCAACTGTGATCTATCAACACGACAAAGAAATGTCTTTGTTTCCATTGAGGGGCACAACTAACACACGGATACCATTCTTTCTGAAGAGGCTGCAGAGCACAAGGCTATAATAGTGGACCCTAAGATCAGTAGGTCTGGCTTCAACTCTTACTTCCATTGATATGAATCAGCTGTATGACCTCAGGCTCATAACTTCAACTCTCTGAGCCTCAGTTTCCTCATCTTTAAAACAGAGATGAAACAAGTAACACCATATCATAGTGGCAGTAAGAATTGAAGGAATAAATGCATGGAAACTGCTTGGCACATGATTGACACTTAATTAAAAGTGGCCAAATTCAGCTCAAAGTAAAAACTAAAAAATATGGTACCATGCACCCTGGCCAGGCAATTTGTTGGTTAGAGCATCATCCTCATGTGCCAAGATTTCGGGTTTAATCCCAGGTCAGGGCACATATAGAAAATGATTAATTAATGCACAACTAAGTGGAACAACAAATCAATGTTTCCCTCTTTCTCAAATCAATAAGCCAATGAAAAAATAAAATAAAAACTGTACAGTGTCCTAGCTATCACTAAGGAAATATGAGGAATCTAAATTTGGAAATCTATATTACTTCTACTTTTGCTTTTTCCTTTCACCTTTTATGGTCTTTTTCTCACTCTTTACCACTGGGTCTTTACACATTTTCCAATATTATATAATATTTAGGTCATTAAGAAAAAGTAACTCAAACAGTAGCTATTTTAAGCAAGATGTGATGATGGAATTCTAGGTTAAAAGTGTACATGCTTATAGCTACAAAAACTAATGCAAATTAAATGTAATGACAAAGATTGATTTAATCATTTCTCTGTGTTGGTGGTCCCTGACTAACAAAATTTTGGTGGTTTAATAAGTTCATTATTTTTTTAATTGCATTAATTTTTAAAATGTACGGGTATCAGTGCATAAGAGTAAAACATTTTTTAAAAGTCTTATTTTTCCCTTAGTAAACAAAGCTATTTTTTCATCTTAGAAAAACTTTGTTTCTGAATAGTATATAAAAATATATATGTATTCACGTATACATATGTATGTATGTGTATTTACTATGTTTTGAAGATCTTTTTATTGAAGTTGACAGAGAAAGAGGTATTCACTGTGAACTACTGCCTATGAATTGCCCACAAACAAATTTAGAGTTTTTTTAAAATTTGAACTCATTCATTTAATAACATATTCAGCAAATATTTATTGCATAAATATTATGAAACAGGTGTGTTTTTTAGGGTCTGGAGGGAAGTCATAAATGCCAAGAGTCATTACACTGAAGATGATTTTCCTTTTCTGTGAGATAGTTTTCAAGTTGGGTTTTAATCACAGAGTTGAGAAATTTAAGAACTATCTATTTGAAAATATGTTTATAGTAGAAAAATTAGAAATTTAGGAATAGAACAAGACATTTTCTTCGTAAAGAATATATTCTAGATGGAATTAAAATGTATTAAGCATCGGTCATGTGTGTCAGGTGCTTTACATGCTATGTTTCAGTTATTCCTGCAACTCTGGGATATAAGTGCTCATATCCTCATCTTATTGATGAAGAAGAAACTTGGGTTCAGAGAGATTATGGGATTTTTCCTGGATTTCAAGCTAGTAAGACACACTGTCAGTATAAAGTGACCTTCAAGTCTTATTCCAAAGTCTCATTTCTCCTAATAGAAATGTTCCATTTCAAATAAGTAAGAAAACAAAGACAAGCATTCCCATATGTGTTAAATATTGTTTTGGAAATATTTTAAAAGAGAGGTCTATATTATATCTTATTTAATATAAACAAAAGTGTAAACTTTAATTGATTAATAATAGGGAAGACAAATGGAGAGGTACACTATTGTCTTTTAAAATAAGGATAAACAAATTCTGTTTTATCAAATCAAATTAAAGGTTCAACCTAATCTAACTGAAAAATATTAATAGATTTTATTTTATTTTAATTATTTTTTGCGACAGAGACAGAAAGAGGAACAGTTAGGGACAGACAGAAAGGGAGAAAGATGAGAAGCATCAATTCTTCGTTGTGGCTCCTTAGTTGTTCATTGATTGCTTTCTCATATGTGCCTTGGCCTGGGGCTACAGCAGACTGAGTGACCCCTTGCTCAAGCCAGCGACCTTGGACTCAAGCTGGTGAGCCTTCCTCAAACCAGATGAGCCCGCGCTCAAGTTGGCGACCTCAGGGTTTTGAACCTGGGTCCTCCTTATCCCAGTCCATCGCTCTATCCACTGCACCACTGCCTGGTCAGGCAATAGAATTTTTGAACTTAATCATTATAGTTTATATTGCATTGATATTATACATAGTATTTGTTGATCATTTACCATATAGAAGGCATTATTTAAAGCCTTCTCAAGTGAGTAAATACCTCACTTAATCATCACAAAAAACAGATATTTTTACTATCCAATTTTACAAATAAAAAAATTGAGATCCAGGGAAGTTAAGTAACTTTTCTAGGTTCACACAATGACTAGTGAATTGCTGAAGCACGGTTCTAACCCAGTGCTATGTGTTTTTTTGTTTTGTTTTGTTTTGTTTTTTGTACTTTTCTGAAGCTGGAAACAGGGAAGTAGTCAGACCGACTCCCGCATGCGCCCGACCGGGATCCACCTGGCATGCCCACCAGGGGGCGATGCTCTGCCCATCTTGGGGCGTCGCTCTGCCACAATGAGAGCCATTCTAGCACCTGAGGCAGAGGCCACAGAGCCATCCTCAGCGCCGGGGCAAACTTTGCTCCAATGGAGCCTCGGCTGCAGGAGGGGAAGAGAGAGACAGAGAGGAAGGAGAGGGGGAGGGGTGGAGAAGCAGATGGGCGCTTCTCCTGTGTGCCCTGGCTGGGAATCGAACCCAGGACTCCTGCACGCCAGGCTGATGCTCTACCACTGAGCCTACCAGCCAGGGCCCAGTGCTATGTTTTTAACACTACAATGCTCAGCTAAGAACAGTAACTAGCATTTTGTAAAGTGGAACCTTAAAGCAGAACTAAGTCTTCTCCAAATAAGCATGCAGATAAATAGAATAAGATAGTCCAGAAATAAGCGTATTGTGTTTAAGGATATAATAGTAACAAGAGACATCTCAAAAGAATGTGAAGGGAAAAATTATTTAATATACTTTATTTAGGATACTTAGCATTGTTTTAAAGAATGAGTTTAGTACCCCAATTTTGCACCCCAAGATCAAAATAAATTTTGAATGGCTAGAATGATAGATAACAGAAATGTAGCAGAAAATGTAAATCATTTCCCATCAGATGTTTAGAAAAACTACTATTTTTTTCCTTTGAAGCGACAGAAGAAACCACAAAGGGAAGGATTGACAGATTTGATGACATAAAAAATTGTAAACTCATGTACAACCACAAGAGCAAAGCAACTTAGATCAGCAGAGGTCACATTAGACATGACAAGCAGGCTATCACCTGTGCTGAAAGCCCTCAACGGAGAAGTGAAATCAATGGACCAGCTCCTTTTCAAGTGCAGGGCTGTAGGGACACAAGAACCTCTTCCAGGCAGGAGCAAGGACAGGTCATGGGGACCCGCCTGGGGTTTTCCCATTGCCTGCTGTTTGTGCACAGAGCCAGGGGGCTGAACTGATGCTTGTGTGAGTCTGGCGAGGCTCTGGTACCAGGGAACCGAAATGGTCCTAGGGGAGGGCAGGTTGGGGTCACCCAGGAATTTTGTCTTCCCAAGAGGGTCCTTTACTCCAGAAGAGAAAAAGGAAGGAAAAACA
The DNA here is from genome assembly GCF_036850995.1 of Saccopteryx leptura. Classification (NCBI taxonomy): domain Eukaryota; kingdom Metazoa; phylum Chordata; class Mammalia; order Chiroptera; family Emballonuridae; genus Saccopteryx; species Saccopteryx leptura. The sequence goes on from NC_089504.1 coordinate 118,855,826, forward strand.
GAGGTTATAGCCCTGGATATGGAAAGAGTTGGGAGCGCTTTTCTAGGAAATCAACCTCAATGACAAGGAGAGAAGCCGCTTCTACAGGCAAAGAAGACCCGCTGAAGAAATGGAAGCTCTGCAAGCCGGAGAAACCCAATTCCACGGCAGGTGGATTTTTCTCAGCAGGGAGTAGCTTCTTTATGGGGTGGTGACAGGGCAGCGATTTCTAAGGACAGTCATCCCAGGAATCAGGAAGCCACGTAGGAACTTGGAGGAAAATACAAGCTGTGTGTCCCCTGCACATGAAGAAGCCACGAGAAAGCAGTTTCCACAACTGCAATGACAGCAAAGAAACACCGAGTGCTGATCACCTTCACAAGTAACCCAGAGGAGGAAAGCCAAAGCAACATTGCAAATGACTTTATGTTTAGTAGACCAGCCTCCTTCTACTAATTCTAAGCTTCATGCAGGCAGAGAATTCGGGGTTTTGTTCACTGTTCTCTTGTAGTCAAAAGAGCAGTCAATCATAGTAGAAACTCAGTAAATATTTGTTAAATGTAAAAAACAACATATAGCTGTCTTGTTTGTGACAAGAGCTTGATCACTCAAACATTGCTGATGGCATGCTAAATGGCTTCAAAATCCTGGGAAATAAAAACCAAAAAGGTGGTGGTTTACTTCACATCAGGCGAGTATTCAAAGCTTTTAAACCTATCAGTGTGCCCTTGGGAATTTATAAAAAAAATTTTTTTTTTAAATTTATTGATTTGAGTGAGAGAGAGGTAGGAAGACAGACAGAGTGAGCAAGCAAGAGAGAGAGACATTCATTTGTTGTTCCATTTATTTATGCATTCATTGGTTGATTCTTATATGTGCCTTGACTAAGGATGGGGATCGAACCTGCAACCTTAGTATATCCAGACAACACTGTAACCAACTGTGATACCCAGCCAGGACAAAGGAATTTATTCTAGGAAAATAATTGAGTATCAAAACAAAGTTATATGGCCTGACCAGGTGGTGACGCAGTGGATAGGGCGTGGGACTGGGACACGGAGGACCCAGGTTCAAAACCTTGAGGTTGCCAGGTTGAGTGTGGGCTCATCTGGTTTGAGCAAGGCTCACCAGCTTGAGCCCAAGGTTGCTGGCTTGAGCAAGGGGTCACTTGCTCTGCTGTAGCCCCCCAGTCAAGGCACATACGAGAAAGCAATCAATGAACAGCTACAGTGCCACAACAAAGAATTGATGCTTCTCGTCTCTCTTCCTTTCTGTCTGCCCCTCTCTCTGTCTCTATCACAAAAAACAAACAAACAACCTCCCCAAAACACAGTTATATGTGTGAACTTTAATAATCCTAGCACAGAACCAAAAATAGAAAGATTAATAAACTACATATATCATATCAATAAAATATTATTAATCCATTTAAAATTATAATTAAGAAGACTATAGCAATGTATAGAGACATTTTATAATGTTAAGTGAATAAAACAGAATGCCCTGGGTGCCCTGCTGCCTCCAGGGCCGTTATTGAAACACACCTTCCTGCTGCTTCAAATTCTGCTGCTGTGGTGCAGACTCTGCGCTACAGTGCAGACACCTGATAGAGCCCCCGTGTTCCCTCGGTGCCGCCGAGCCCAACGAGTGTGACTGCTGCAGCTGCTGACACTTGGCGTGCTCCCTGCTAATGCCCCTGAAATCTTACCACCTTAGTGCCTTGTCTCCTATGCTGGTCCCCCAAACTGTGCAACCTTATCTTCTCAACTGGTTCACAAAACATTAAGTAGTAAGGATGTTATGTTTACTTTTTGTCCTTATGCTGTGCTCCAAATCATTGCACCCTACCCAGCACTGGTTAACCAAAGGTATGTGTCCTGCTCTAACGTGTCTAAGGTTGACTTCCTTAAGAGGCTTCACAGTTCCTCATGCAAACGGGCCCCTCGGTGGGCCTGACTCCGTGCATGCCCTGCCATGTCTGAATCTTACAAGAACTACTTAGGTGCAAAGTAGGACTACTGATATGAAAGTGATATATTTTGTTAGGTGGTTAGATATGATGTTTTTAGATTTGAACAATATTTTGATATTTTATTTCTATATTTTAATGTATAATATAGAAAAGTGAATCAGAGATGTTTGTTAATTTCTTTGACAGTTCTTGAGTTACCATTTTGTGCTCTACTCTAGTATTTTTTAATTTAATTTTTAAAATTACTAATATAAAGCATACTTGAAACCATCCAAAGATTATAAAGAAAAAGTGAATAATCTCAGCGGTAGAGCATCAGCCTAGTGTGCGGAGGACCCGGGTTCGATTCCCCGGCCAGGGCACACAGGAGAAGCGCCCATTTGCTTCTCCACCCCTCCGCCGCGCTTTCCTCTCTGTCTCTCTCTTCCCCTCCCGCAGCCAAGGCTCCATTGGAGCAAAGATGGCCCGGGCGCTGGGGATGGGTCTGTGGCCTCTGCCTCAGGCGCTAGAGTGGCTCTGGTCGCAACATGGCGACGCCCAGGATGGGCAGAGCATCACCCCCTGGTGGGCAGAGCTTCGCCCCTGGTGGGCGTGCCGGGTGGATCCCGGTCGGGTGCATGCGGGAGTCCGTCTGACTGTCTCTCCCTGTTTCCAGCTTCAGAAAAATGAAAAAAAAAAAAAAAAAAAAAAAAAAAGTGAATAATCTTTCCTTATTCCATCCAACCCATTTTTAATTCCCTGAAAAATAAAGGTTCTTTATTTTTATTCAAATAAACCTACATGCATGTCCTCATATATGGGGAAGCTGTGTTTATACTGATGTAATCATCCTATTCACATACATTTGGAACTTGCTGTTCTTTACTTACTAATTTACCTGGACATCTCTTCTGGTCAATTGATATAGATCCCACCAATTATATTTATAGGAGTGTAATATTCTGACTCATAGTTAACATCTCCACTTTTGGACAATCAACTTATTTTTGTGATTATATGAATATACACATTATAAAGAAATGTATATTTACATACACAGAAAATTTTGGCACTTTAGTTTCTCTCAGATATAATATTAACATCATGTGTTTGTTTCATACAATTGTTTCATTATGTGTTTTACATTTTAGAAGGTGTTTCCATCTTTCCCAAAATGAGATGGCAATTTACAAGCCCATTAGTCCCATACTGAATGGGCACATTTGTTTTCTTCATGAAATTGCATGCATCTTAATTTTCATTTGATGGTTGAAAAATGGAATCTCATCATTATTTATTTATTTATCATTGTTTTAATTGGCATTTCTCCAAATACATTGTTAGGTTGTGTGTTTTTCATTAGTCTATTGTCCTTTGAATCTCTCTTTTGATAACATGTTTTAATATATATATTTGTCTATTTTTCCATTGAGATATTAGTCCTTTGCTTATTAATTTGTAGGAGCTTTTTATCATATGATAATACAGTCTGTGGTAGAGAGGAGGAAAAACGATTTCCCGTCTACCCATCTTAGGTTCACTGACTGAAGCCTTGTAAATTAAACTGACAAAAGGTAGGTTGATAAGATGTTTATGACATGTTTATTAACATATGCATTGCACTTATGCATGAGAGTACCCGATGATGAATAACTCAAAGGAATGTTTAGAACTTGGCCTTAGATAGCATCTTAGCAAACAATAATACGTTTTCACAGAAGTGACAAGACAAAGGACAACACCTGAGTTTCTAGGTGGCAAATTGTGGGAAGGTAAATATATGAGGTACACTAGGAAATGAGAGCTAGTTAGTAAAGTTTATTATATGAATTTCTCCTGTGCTATCCCTGGGCTGATATGGGTCTGGAGTTGTCTTGAGTGATCAACTTCTCGTCTTCCTGGGAGAGATGAGAGGGGGATGCTTTTAAAAATTTAGGCCCTACTTTTATGTAAATAGGGGAAGGGCAGAGAGTTTGCTTGTGTCTATCTGCTGGCTTTCAATAGCCTTTAGCTCCAAACAATTTTATGCCAAAGTTGCATATTTTGGGGTGGCATCTTCCACTATTCTTCAGTTGTTTACTTTTCACTTTAATAGTGTCATTTGTCATGAAAAAACTTAAGATGCATGTAATTAAGTAGTGTTTATCATTTCCTTTATGATTTATGGGTTTCCTGTTTTGCTTTTCAGAGGAGCTTGTAAACTTTTTTAAGTTTTCTATTTTTTTTTGTTCTATTGTTTACTTTTAAACTGTTTCTTAGAGATCAGTCTCAATTTTCTTTTTGATGTCCACTCTGTTCTTAGATGATCTCATTTACTCCCATGGCATTAACTCCTGACTATATACACTTAAGTCTCTTCTTTTTTATTTTATTTTATTTATTTATTTATTTTTTTTTTCATTTTTCTGAAGCTGGAAACAGGGAGAGACAGTCAGACAGACTCCCGCATGCGCCTGACCGGGATCCACCCGGCACGCCCACCATGGGGCGACGCTCTGCCCACCAGGGGGCGATGCTCTGCCCATCCTGGGCGTCGCCATATTGCGACCAGAGCCACTCTAGCGCCTGAGGCAGAGGCCACAGAGCCATCCCCAGCGCCCGGGCCATCTTTGCTCCAATGGAGCCTCGGCTGCGGGAGGGGAAGAGAGAGACAGAGAGGAAGGCGCGGCGGAGGGGTGGAGAAGCAAATGGGCGCTTCTCCTATGTGCCCTGGCCGGGAATCGAACCCGGGTCCTCCACACGCCAGGCCGACGCTCTACCGCTGAGCCAACCAGCCAGGGTTAAGTCTCTTCTTTTTTAGATGAGAGGAGGGGATATACAGAGACAGACCCCTGCAGGCACCTCAACAGGGATCTACCCGCAACCCCCATCTGGGGCTGATGTTTGGACCAACCGAGCTGTCCTGAGTGCCTGGGGTGACACTCAGACCAATGGAGCTACCCTGAGTGCCCAGGGCTGATATTTGGACCAATAGACCCACTGGTTGTGAGAGACCAAGAAAGAGAGAAGAGGGAGAGAGAGAGGAAGAGAAGCATATGGTCGCTTCTCATGTGTGCCCTGACTAGGGATCAAATCCAGGACATCTGCACTCCAGGCTGATGCTCTATCCACTGAACCAACTGGCCGGGGCCCACTGATGTCTTCTAAATCCATATTTTTTATCTAATTCCATAACTCTTACCATATCTCCAGAGCAAGTCCCATGTGTTCCCCAGTCTACTGAGCATCTCACATGCACTAAACTAAATGCAGGACTGTATTCCCTATTCTCATCAGGCTTTCTGTCCTGAGCTCTCCAGCCATGCGTGGCACCACCACCAACAGTAGCTTAAGTCCAGAACCTGGAAGGGATCTTGCAGTCTTCCTCCTCATTTATGTCCAATCAACTTTTATTTCTCATGACTTTTTTACTGTTAATTTCTCTTGAATCTCTTGACTTTTCTCTGTTTTCATTTTAACTTCCTGGACTACTGTAACAGCCTATCTTTCGAATCATCTTCCTCAAAGGCAAATCAGATTAGTCCTATATATAAAATCCTTCAGTGACTTTTTTTTTTCTTCGAAGAAGAGTCTAAATTTCTAGTCATGGCCTGAAAAACCACTCATGATAACAAACTCCTTAAGGGCAAGTTCACATCTTATTTATCCTGGCATAGTAAAGTGCTAAATATGTATTAACGGGATAAATATAAAAAAACAGAATTCTGGAAAAAAACTATTACATACATGCATTTCATTAATGTCAAAAGCTAGAATTAGTTTTATGTTTTCTTTGTAATTATTTGAGTAGTTTTCTGTTAAATCATAAGTAAGAGCTAATGTTACATTGGATGCCATAAAAAAAAGCTCAGATTGAGGACTGAGAATACAACATCTTTTGAACAATTGTTTAGGTGTGATATTATTATATTGATTTTATACCTTGAGCCAAATTTGTTTAGAAAGATATTGTTCATATTCAAACACTTCCAGCTTCAGGTTAAAACCTTGAGCCTGAAGCATCATTATGTCTGCAACTAACTTTTAATAGTTTAAAAAATTATATATATATCATATATATATAATATATACACTGATATACATGGGCATATATGGTGAGAGTGAGAGAGTAAGCGAAGTGACAAATGTTAACAATTAGTGAATATAGGTGAGGGCTATACGGGTATTCCTTGTACAATACTTTTAAATACTTCAAAGTTTAAAAAATTATCAAAAGAAAATTTTAAGAAAAAGAGTTTCAACAGCAGTATTTGAAAGCATGAATTTTAAAATAATCTTAGCAACCCAAACACTATAATAAACTTGAAAAAAATCTTTGTTGATTCAATAGAAGTTGTATATAATTTTATTCTTTACTTGCTTAGTTATAACAATGAATGCTTTTCATATGTTTAAAAGAAATTTTATTTCTTTTTTATGAATGGTCTTTGTTCATGTTCCCATAGAAGGTCTATTTCTTAAAACCTTTTATATATGATATAGTGTATTGTCATTTTGTAACATATAAACAGGTAACCCTGAAACACATGACAGTATATAAGCATTTTATATAGTATAAAGAAGTAGAACAAACCAATGGAGAAGAGATAAATTGGTAAAGTTGGCCAACTCTCTCTAGCACACATATCTCCCATCAGGACAAAGACCAAAACTGATGCTACATGATTTGAAAGTTGATTGTCAAAAAATTAATAAATCTTAAAAATGTTAAAAAATATAGATAATTATTGGTTGACCTTAGGATTGAGAAGAACTTTCCATAAAAACAATGAAAGAGGCCTGATTAGGTGGTGGCACAGTGGATAGAGCATCGAACTAGAATCTGGAAGACCCAGGTTCGAAACCCTGAGGTTGCCAGCTTGAGCGCAGGTTCATCTGGTTTGAGCAAGGTTCACCAGCTTGGACCCAAGGTCTCTGGTTTGAGCAAGGGGTCACTCGGTCTGCTGAAGGCCCGCGGTCAAGGCACATATGAGAAAGCAGTCAATGAACAACTAAGGTGCTGCAACAAAGAATTGATGCTTCTCATCTCTATCCCTTCCTGTCTGTCTGCCCCTATCTGTCCCCCTCTATGTCACACTCTGTCCCTGTCACACACACACACACACACACACACACACACACACACACACACACACATACACATACACACACACACACATACACACAAAAAAAAAACACAAAGAAAATTAAACTGTCAATGTATTTGATTTGCTACAAACCTGAAAAAAATACATAACAAGCACAAGAAAGTTGAAATTCTTAATATAAAGAGAACTCTTGAAATCAATAAAAACAATAATGACACATAGAGAAAAACATTTTAAAAAATAGGAGGAAGAAATTTTAAGTCAGAAAAGAAGAAATCTAAGTTCCTCAGAAGCATATGAGCAGATTTTTAAAACAGAGAATACAGGGTGTTGGTTCAGCTGGCTGAGGTGAGATTCAAATTTAGTTTATGATGGTCCAGGAAACTGGCAATAATGCCTGTGAAAATGTTAATTAACTCTCTGTTAGCAAGGACACAGCAAGTGAGAGGGGCAGGTCATTCAGCCCTACTTGGCATTGGTCAAGTCTTCATTAGAGTAATGCAATCTATGTGGGGCTCCACCCTTTGCAATGCATGTAGGGAAACTAAAGAGGTCTCCTAAGAGGCACTACCAAATGATTAGGAGAAAGTTAAGCCAACCAGGGAAGATTTAAGGGGATTGTATTTATTTAGTCTAGAGAGAAAAAAAGCGAATAAGTAGTATTTTCAACTCTGTAAGTATATGAAAAAAATATTATCTTGAGGAAAGCCAGACTATTTTATCTGCATGATAAAAAAAAACCAACAACAAAAAAAAGAACTAAGAGGAATATGGTTAAATTGCACCAAGAGACTTTAATTACCACTAGGTCTTGCAAAAATTCAACTAACAAAGAAACAAAGGAACCTCTGTCTTTGTGTATCTTTCTGAGCAATTTAGATACCTGACTATCTTGTGGCTTAGTTATAGAATAGCAGGTGGCTGGATACTTGATTAGAATTACAGGGTTATAAATTCTTAGAATTGAAAAAATAACCTCAGTAGATTATAGTTTCTTATTTATAGTTTTGTAGCTTTCTGTCCCCACCCACTCGCCAATAACATATACAAGTGAAAGTATAAGATGTGAAGTCTTGAAGGTTAGAAATTTATTATGGTCAAGTGACTGAAGCTTGTTAAAGGGTCTACTCAGATAATGTGAGCAGATCTTAATTATCTGGTATGAAAATACAAACTGTAAATTAGGGCAGTGTAGTACTGGATGCTAAGCTTTTGTCAGTTTACAGACAAAAACCTCCACACTTATTTCTGGTCTACTTCAGTGTTCTCTGTCGATCTGAGACTTTATCATTGACTCTCTTCCCTCAGCCTAAATAACCTCAAAAAAAAATACATATAGTTTCATATTTCCATTCATAATATTCAGGTCCCCCAATTTTTTTTAAAGCATTTCTAAAATTTTATTTATTTTGTGACAGAGAGAGTCAGAGAGAGGGACAGACAGGAAGGGAGAGAGATAAAAAGCACTAATTCTTCGTTGCAGCACCTTAGTTGCTCATTGATTGCCGTCCCATATGTGTCTGACCGTGGAGCCACAGCAGACTGAGTGACCCTTTGCTCGAGCCAGCAACCTTGGGCTCAAACTGGTGAGCCTTGCTCAAACCAGATGAGCCCACGCTCAAGCTGGTGACCTCGGGGTCTCAAACCTGGGTCCTCCGCATCCCAGTCCGACACTCCATCCACTGCACCACCGCCCGGTCAGGCTGGGTCCCCAAATTTAGTGGCCAGGTGGAGGTAGTGTGATATAGTGCTTAATAACATAGCAATTGTTATATCTACATTGATATCTTCCCTTTTCTACTTACTAGCCTTACAATCCTGAGAATGTTAATATTTCCAAGTCTGTTTTCTCACTTCTAAAATGAGGATTACTTAGCTTCTGTGTATTTTTTGGTGAACATCAATTAAATAACAAAAGTAAATTTAAAAATATTTTGGTCTTTTTTTTAATTGATTGATTTTAGACAGATGGAAGAGGAAGGGAGAGAAAAATAAACATTCATTTTGTTGTTCCACTTATTTATGCATTCATTGGTCACTTCCTATACGTGGCCCAAAGAGGGATCGAACTCACAATCTTGGTGTTTTGGGATGATGCTCTACTAACTGGCTTGGTGAAATTAAAAACATTTAAAGCAAATTATTTGATACATAGTAGATACTGCAGAAAAGGGTTTTTCTAATTTCAAGCTGTGACCAACTGTAAGAATTTGATAATAAGATTGATTCAATAGGTTATGATTGGTTTAAAAACAAAACAAAACACTTATCATACTTAGTAATCATAAGTATTGATTTGGGCCCTGGCTCATTGGGTCAGTGGTTAAGCATCGTCCACCATGTGAAATTCCTGGGTTTGATTCCCGGTCACAGCACATAGGAGAAGCACCCATATGCTTTTCTACCTCTCTCCCTCTCACTTCTCTCTCTCTCTCTCTCTTCTCCTCCTGCAGCCGTGGCTCAATTGGAGCAAGTTGGCCCCAGGTGCTGAGGATGGCTCCATGTCCTCCACCTGAGGCACTAAGAAGAGTTAGGTTGCTGAGCAACAGAGCAACGCCCCAGATGGGCAGAGCTTCACCCTCTAGTGGGCTTGCCGGGTGAATCCCACCCAGTCAAGGCACATGTGGGAGTCTGCTCTCTGCCTCCTCTCTTCTCATTGAATTAAAATAAATAAATAAATAAAATAAGTATTGCTTTTGATAATTCTCTTTTGTTATATATTTGTGTGTGAGGGTGTTGTGGGGCATTTGTGTTTGAATTGTGATAGCAATGTGATTTTTCTTATTGCTGATTATAATCAAAAGCTTTTGGTCACTATAAGTTGTTGTTTTAAATTTAATCCTTTTGTTTTATTTTTCTAGTGCTTTCTGTAGGACCACAACATATATCCCCCCCCCCCCAACACTGTCTCTGTTGAAATAACGTGATATCATCTTATATATAAAGTAACTCTTTTATGTAACTCTACAACAATATACCTCCATTCACCCTCTCCAGTCTTGGGTACCATGATCCTCACATATTTTACTTCTACACATGATGCAAACCTACAGTATATTGCCATCATTTTTGCTTTAAATAGTCAAATTTTTACAAAATAATTTACAAAATTAAAAAAACTTCCATATGCATTATTTCTGGTCTACCTCAGCGTTTCCTGTAAAACTGAGGCTCTATCTTCCACTCTCCTCCCTTAGCCTGAAGAACCTTCTTCTACATCCTTTGTAGAGTGGCTCTGCTGGTAATAACCTCTATCAGCCTTGACAATCTAAAAATATCTCTGTTTCATTCCTACAATTCAGGGACATCTTTGCTACTTATAAACCTTCAGACTGACAATCCCCCTTTCTCTGCACCTCAGAGATGTTCCATTGCCATACTTTGCTTTTAATGAAAAGAAAATTTCTCCGCCATTGTTTATCTGTATGTTGTCTCCTCTTGTTGCATATAAGGTTTTCTTTTAACCCTTGGTTTTCACCAACTTGGTCATGACATTCCACAAGTGCTGTTTGGCTTCCGTTCTTCTGCGTGACATTCACTGAGTTTATTGAACCCTGGAGTGGATATTTCTAACCAGATTTGAAAGTTGCATAGTCGTTAGCTCTCCCGATACTATATCTCTCTCCTCTCCCCTTTCCCTGACTTCTCCAGGCTGCAGCCACACAACTTTATTTCAGTTTCTTAAGTGAGCCAAAATTTTTCCTACCTTGAAAATTTAACCCTTGCTTTTCCTTCTGCCTTTCATTTCCACATCTTTGCATAGCTGTTTTCTTGTGACACGGCCACCTCCTCATGGGGATCTTCTTTAAATTTCTCTTCAAAAGAAGCCGCAGTCCCTTTGCATGGTACTCATAAAAATTTGAAGTTATCCTTCTTAGTTATTTGTCTCCCTGATCATTATACCTCCTACCACTAAAAGCAAATCCTACAAGAAAAGAATTCTTGTCTGTTTTATCTACTGTTGCATCTTCAAATTTAGAGGAGTGCATGATGCATAATATGCACTCAAAAATATGCTGAATGAATAAAAGATCAATGAATGCTTTTATATTTATTGATTATTATACTTATTCTTTGAGGAATACTATGGACAGAACCCTGTCTCCCCCCCCCCCAAACCATATGTTGAAGCCCTTATCCTAAATGTGATATTAATTGTAGAAGGGGCTTTTGGGACATAATTAAGCTTAGCTAGGTCATGAAGGTCTTCCTGATGGGAATAGTGCCTTTATAAGGAAAGGGAGACATCAGAGCTCTCTCCCTAAACCATGTGAGGACACAGTGAGAAGGTGGTTGTCTATAAGCCAAGAAGAGCATCCTTACCACAAACTGACCATCTTGGCACCCTGTTCTTACACTTCCAGCCCCTAGAACTGGGAGGAAGTAAATTTCTGTGGTCTAAGCCACCCAGTCTATGGTATTTTGTTATGGCAACCTGAGCAGACCAAGACTAGGGTGTATAAGCACATATGTTTTCCATTTTTTCATATTAGGGTCTCTATCCTTTTCTCTTTTGTAATATAGAGTTAACCTTTTGATTTATCGTGGGATTTTTACAGCAGAAATAAGTGAAGTTTCCCAGAGTCCTCCTTCCCTCTGCATCACTGTCCAGGTTGTCCTGTTGGTTTTTACTATGAAGTGATGGCTGAGGACTTAGGGCTCATTTATCTGTAGCTGAGCTAGAAGCTATTTAGTGTTGATATAATATTATCTATTAAAATGTGGAAACCAGAGAGAATGAGGGGGTCTGAGGTCAACAGTTTTGCTTGTTTTTAGAACACCTTCTCTCACTATGGTACTTCCTGTTGTTCACGCTCACTGGCGACCGGTGATCTGAGGGGAGGACCACTCTCCCCTGTGTGTTTTCTCAGTGTTGTCTGGGCAACCTTTAAACTGATACCTTTTTATGCTTGGCTATTATTCTCCCTCCCTAGAATGCCTTCTTCCTCTTTTTTTTTCTTTTTTTAACCACAGTACATTTTACCAAAACCTACCTCATGTGTCATCTCCTCTGAGAATCCTTTCCAAAATCTTTTAGAGCAGGAGCCAGTAAACATTTTCTGTCAATGGCCAGAAAACATTTTAGATTTTATATGTCAGTCTCTGTTGATACTACTCAACACAACCAGTATAGCATGAAAGTGAAGGTTACATGGCCTCCTTGGTCATTCCTGCCTTTTTACCAGTAAATGAATGACGTGGCTATGTTCCTATGAAACATAATTCACTGAAACTGCTAAACTGGAGTTTACTGACACCTCTCCTAAAATTGTAGACCTAAATAATTGTGCTTGTCAAATTGTAAGATGGCCAGTTGTTCATTTGAGCTACTTTGAATATAGTTACTATGAAATGTACTCTGTTCCTAGCAGATATGTTGGGCACACCATAATTCTTTGCAAAATAAATGAAAGAAAAAAAGAAAAGGATGAAAATGTGAGATGACTATGAAAATGAAGAAACAGAAGTGAGAAAATAACTGTATTTGATAGTGTTAGTTGCTATAACAAATAAACCCCCAAACCTCAGTTGTTGTTTTTTTTTTTTTATCACAACAAAGATTTATTTCTTGACCTGACCTGTGGTGGTGCAGTGGATAAAGCATCAACCTGGAACACTGAATTCACCAGTTGGAATTCTTGGGCTTACCTGGTCAAGGCACATATAAGAGTTGATGCCTCTTGCTTGTCCTCCACTTCTTTCTCTCTCTTACTGTCCTCTCTAAAATGAATAAATAAAATCTTAAAAAAATATTTATTTCTTGTTTCCATATAGTTTAACATAGAATGGCAGGGTCAGGTGGAGCAAACTCTGTTCCATAAAGTCATTTGGGACCCAGGTCCTTTCGTTGAAAATCTCCACCACCTATTCTAGATCCTCAGGTTCTTTTGTATTCAGGTAAGGAAAGAAAGCAAGAATCACAAGTAAAAGGTTCTAGTAGCCCAGGACTAAAAATGGCCTATCACATTGCCCACATTCTGTTGTCAAGATTTCAGTCATAAGCACCACTGTATATGGAAAATGGAGGCTGGAAAATATATCTTAGCTCTATGCCTGAAAAGAAGAGGGGGTTATAACTATTGGTGAACAGTGGCAATCTGGTTTAGGTTGTATGAAAAGAAGGCAATGAGGTCCTGAGCTGTGGTAGTGCAGAGGATAAAGCATCTACCTGGAACTCTGAGGTCATTGGTTTGATACCCTGGGCTTGCCTGGTCAAGGCACATATGAGAAGCAACTATGAATTGATGCTTCCTGCTCCGCCCCATCACCTTTCTCTTTCTCTCTCTCCTTTCTTTAAAATTAATAAATAAAATCTTTAAAAAAAAGACAATGAGGGATAAAGCAGTTTAGGTGACAAAGTCAAGCAGACATTTCACAGAGGAAGAAGCAGTATTTTCAGTGATGACATCCAGGTTAATTTTCTCAATAGAAGCATGCGGCACTTTTAAGTGCTGTCATGTGCAAATACATAAACTATTTTAGATAAATATAATTGTGGGCCAATGTGGAAAAATCCCACAAAACTATGATCGGTCTTCAAGATACACAACAACACCGTAGCAGACATATGAGAATGCACCTGCTTTGGCCTGGGTGAGGTTATAGGCATTAAGTTTGGTTATCTAAAGCCCAAGGTATAATTATCAATCTCTGAAAACAATTTTATCCTAATTTAATCTTAATTACAATGAGTCTCTTCCTCAGTAGTTATAATTAGGTCCTTCAAAATAATCCCACTGGACATTTCTCAGAGTTATTGAGAGTGCTTGCTTAGCAGCATTGGTGGGAAGTACTGGTTAGAATGGGAAGACAGAGATCATGTATGTAGGAAAGCACTTGTGAAACATTGTATGGAAGAAGTACATTGATAATGCAGTAGTGTATGGTTATTATAATATGATGATCACCATTATTTCAGTTTATTTATGGCATTTGGATTGCTTATGGAGTTGACACACCAGTAATGGTACCTGCCTAAAGGATAGTAATCCCTGAGAACTTTTCTTTATTAAGGGATTGTGAAGAAGCTGTTTTTCTGGTGATGCAAACAAGAATTGTGGGTCCCTTCTGAAATTCTACTTCCTTTAAAAAATCTGGTTTCAAAGTGGGTTTTACAAGATAGTAGATTATGTGGAGCTACTGTAATTTAGCATGAGTTCCCAGGCTTGAGTTCCTATTGCCCTTCTAGTGGTTTATGACATAAATGAAAAACACCTAGAATTAGATTCAGGCTTCTGAACTGAGACAACCTGAAGAAAGCTGCAAGGGGGTTGGAAAGAAATGGCTGCCTTTTTGTTGATGAAAGGATGAGGCATTGCCATGGAAGCCACAGTGTCTTAAACAGGCCACCTGTTCCATTCATGACAGTCCCAGAGCACCCAGCACTGGTCTCCCTCATGATCTCCAGCAAATCAGCAGCATTTCAAAATTGCTGTCATGCCTGTGGCTCCCTTGGCAGGGTGTACCATCTACCTGACCGCCATAGAGCATGGATATATGTAGCTCAGTAACCATGCTTAGCAGTTGGCCAGAATGGGTTGCCATGACTTCTGGTTTCTGTCCTGTCTTTTCTTTTGCGATGCGAGTTATCTCTGTTGACACTACCGAATAAATAGAATGCAAGTGTAGTGAAGGCAAGTAAAGGCTATGATTTGTTTTTATGATTGTTAAATTTTTATTTTATAGATTCAGGAAATTTGTATGTGTATTTAATTAAGAATGTAAAAATTTACCATTACAAAAATTAAAATGGCATAGATGTGTGTAATATCAACTAATGATAGAGCTAACAAAAAGAAAAAAGAAAGAAAGAACACATTGCCATTAAATCGCTAGTTGAAATTTGATTTCACTTTGGTAAGTAGAAATTCGTGGTAAGATGTAAGGAAAGTGTGCTACATGGCGGGCACTCAGAAACACAGTGAGCTCTCAATAAATGGTAGTCATCGGTAATCATTTTAATTAATACTGACTGAGTGCTTACCACGCGCCAAGCATTATTCTAATAACACTATGATAAAATAACTCTATGACAGCTAAAATAACTCTATATCTCTATAATGTAAGCCTTATGACTTCCATTTTATAGATGAGGAAACAGAGGTATATAGAATTTATGGATCTTGTCTAGGTTCACAAAGTAATTTCAGAGCCAGAATTCCATCCCAGCTGGCTTGACTCCAGGAACCCACCTGATAATCTTCCTTACATTCTATTGCTCACCAAATTGAAATATGGGTCTACTTTCCTGTGCTGCTTCTCTTTTTTCTGTTTCTTTAGGGTACAATTCTAAGAAAAAGGGGGACTCGTCCTTTCTCATGAGATGTTCACAGTTTTTCTTCTGTTCAGGCAGCAGCCCTAGTTCCAGAGCTTCACTGAGGAAGCGCTGATGTCTGCAGCTCAGGCTGAGTCAGGGGAATTGGAGAAGGTATAGAGGCTCTAGGCTAGTGAGAAAGGGGAAATGAAGGGCCTTCTGTCTTCTCCAAATGCCCCAACGGCCTCTAGCGCAGATGAGCTGGAATATCTGTGTTGCACTAGGTTGAAGAAACTTTTCTGCTGAGCATAATTAAACCACAAAAAACCTCTTCAGCCCAACACTCCCCCCTCAACACAGACACTACATAGTTGAAATTGTATATATATTTCCAGCATTAATAGATTGAAACTTGTTGCATTGTGGCTTCAGTGAGCAGATGAAAATCATTACAGCTCACATGGTTCTGCCCTTTTTACATAATGAATAAGAGGAGATAATAGTCTAAAATGCATAGCAAAACATTTTTCTGCTTTGGCTTCAAACCGTCTAATAGAGAATTTTTTGAGATATGCCTGTGGAAGAGTAAATTCCATAATGTTGGTTATTCAAGTAAAAAAGATGAAATTCTACGGAATGTGCTGGAGTGTGTCTTCCTGTAGTAGAGACTGGAAGGCCATGTGCTTATTCCTATGTTCTGGCCATGGCTAATCACATTTTCTTTAAATATACTTAAGAACCTGATTAATATGCTTTCTAAGTGATCTTGATCGGTAACAGATCATTGCCTTTTGAAGACAATTTTTTTTTTAATAGGGGAAAATAGTCAGGAGCTGAATCTAAAACAAATATGGGTGATTAAAAAAGGTGATAAAGTTTTTGGTGAAACAGAGGGTGTGGCTATAATCATAAAATTAAATTTAATTGTGTAAAGTCATTGTTGTGAAAGCAATTTCCAAAAAAGCAAATACTACAGGAGCAAAAACCGCATAGATGTGTGGCAGGCAGTGTTGAGTTTGTGGTGGTCTCTTGATCTAATAAGTGGCTACTTTATCTAACAATGATCTTTTGGATGTTTAAATTCTCTTAAGGGTGTTTATAAGATTCAGTTTCATATTATATAGTCACATGATATATACATTTAAGCAATAGTTCTGGTAGTAATTTAGATTTAATAATAGGAAAATTAATGTCCTAACTTTGTTTGATAAGGAGAAAAGTCAAATAAGGTCAGTGTTTCTGGTTTACAGCTAATTTACAATAAAATCTTGTCTTTCTTTTGTATGCCTTACATATAACCCTTTAGGATCATTCAGAATGGGTAAGAGTAATGCAGCAGTATTCTGAACAGAAAAGAATTGAAAGAGTTCTCCTGGTAGCTGATAGAGGAGTAGTAATTCTTTTTTTTTCCCCCTGTAGCGTAGAGGGAAAATGAACATACTCTAAACGTTTCTAGTAGAAATTCATTTTTATTATTGCCACTAGATTTAAAATTTCAAAGGGATATTCCACAGTTTTAAACTCTAATTGAAAGTTTCGCATTTCATGCTTGTTACTCCAGGGTTTTGTTTTGAAAAATGGTGGTTGTTTCTCAAGTGACATGGCAGAGAGGAAAACCCTGGGCTGTGGGTAAACAGATTAAGGCAAAGTCCTTTCTATATGTTTGTTATTGCTAGATTTGTGATGCTGAGCAAGATATCCTATCTCTCTGAGCCTGATAATCACATAGTTAAAATGAATAGAATGAACTATAAGATGTCTAAACGTTCCACTCAGTTCTAACTTTTAGTGACTTGGTGTTCACTAAAGTCACAAGTTATGTATTTTATGGTTTTAATAGAACAGATATCCTATGATAGTGGCTTACTTGGCATTTTGGCATTAAAGAAAAAAGCCAGTTCAGCAAGTTCATTTTGTCTTCCCTCAAAGTCTGATCTGGGAGAGGGAATGACCTCCCCAAGCACTCACACGGTCATTATTCTTATGGTGAGGCAACTTAACAACCAGCTTGCCTGTTTCTCGGTTGACATACCCAGGCATTATCATCATTACATGTTTTATGTATTGCTTAACTGATGGAGTGTAGTATTTTTGAAGTGGTGCATTTTGCAATACTCTCTTTCTTTTGATGGCTTTAAACCATAGAGCCATTATGGAAAATCAAGTCTCTTTTGTATGTATACATAATTGGCATTAAATTTTTATGCTGGTCAGTCTGATTATAACTATTATAGATTGCATTAAAACCATTCAGAATACAGAACAGTATATCATATTCATGATCTTGAAATTGTAAACCATTTACATTTGTTAGTTTACACAAATCTGTATATAAAACCATTTTAGATATCCCTAAGCTCCTAACTCCTCATCCAGCACCCTTTCACTATATCAAAAAGCTACCAAAAAAGGTAAAAATATTTGCCAAGAGTAACTCATTTTAAATCCCCAGATTACCAGAAAACTTTCCAAATTCAGATATCATGGCACATAAACACAAAGCATCCTACTCCAAGTTTTAGATGTGTTTCAGGGACTTAACACTGCAGTGTCTGCCTTGTGCATCAGTGCTCAACTTCCAGAAAGTGACTTGAGTGATTAAACCGTCTAGCTTTGCACATACACCTTTCATTGAACATTGAAAAAAATCAGCACATTTAGGGGGTGAATATTGTCTGGTGATAGGAAGTGATAATTGGTAATGTGCACCACAGTTCAGATTCAGAAACGTTGGAGGGGTGTTTAACTGGAATTGATATTGGAATAGAAAGCTCATGGCAAAAAGACTCTTCAGTAAAGTAATCTGTACTTTCAAACTGCAAATCCTAATGAAGGAGTGATTTATGGTCCTAGCAGACACTCAAGGAAAGCTTACAAAGTTGAGTTAAAGTTCATGGCCAGCCAACCTTGGGAGAAATGGGCATACACATTAGCATACTTAAAAGAAAATGTAAAACCCTTCAAATTTTAAGTGGATTTTGGAAGGTTTTTAAGCTTTAGATGTTTAGGTTTAAACAAATTCTTTTACTATTTCAGAATTATAGACTGAACATCTAGAAATAAATATATATTTATATTTTGCTTTCAATAGGGATCTACCTCTATATCTATGTATCTATGCATATACACACACACACACACACACACATATTTATCATCCTTGCATCTTTCAAAGATGGCCATGAGTATTTGGGGCAAGGACAACAAAGAAAAACAGAGAAAAAAAATTAAGCAAGAATTGGAGAAAGAGGAGAGGAGGAAGAAGAAATGTTAAACAAGAACTTAAGCCAATTTGTATAAACCAGTGGTCAACAAACTGAGGCTCACGAGCCACATGTGGCTCTTTGGCCCCTTGAATGTGGCTCTTCCACAAAATACCACGTGCAGGCACACAGGTATGCATGGGGGTGTCGGTGGGTCAGTGACGGGAGACACGGGCGCAGGCTGGCCACAGGATATGCAGCACGGGGGAGGCGCACACGATTCATGCACGAGTTGAGTGAGCCAGTCAGTCAGCAGTCTCATTGTACAGTGGTTAGTGCTAGTCGCGTCAGCAAATCCCGTGGGTGAAAAAAGTACCTACTCGAAGCATAAAGTTACAAGTATTTTTCCACCTAGCTGCAAATCCTATAGGTATTTTTGTCATCAATTTAAGAATTGTAATTATTTTGTGTTGGTGGCTTTATTACTATAAAATGAAATATTTTTTTAGGTGCCCTGTCTGGCATGGCTACAAAGAAGCAGCAAAAAAACCCCACAAAAAAACGGAAGATGAAAACCGTGAGTTTAAAGTTGAATGGATCAAGACTTTTGTATTTATTCAAAACTTAAATGGCTTCCAACCTGTCTTATTTGTCAGAAAAATTGGCACATAACAAGAAATCAAATTTGGAGAGACACTTTACAACTAAACACATGTCATTTAGTACTAAATATCCTGTTGGTGATGCAAGGAAGAAAGCAGTGGAGGAACTTCAGAAGAGTCGAGAAAAATCAAGTTCTGTATTTAATTACTGGATGCAATCTTCCAACAATGTTAATATTGCAAGTTTTGTGGTTAGTCAAGAGATTTCTAAGAGAGGAAAACCATATACAGATGGCAAATACATAAAAAGTTGTTTTATAAATGCATCCGAAGAGCTATTTCGGGATTTTAAGAACAAAGCAGATATTCTAAAAAAAATTAAAGAGTTACCATTGTCTGCTAAAACAGTGAAAGACAGAACAGTCAAAATGTCTTTGAAGGCCCTGGCCAGTTGACTCAGCGGTAGAGCGTCGGCCTGGCGTGCAGAAGTCCCGGGTTCGATTCCCGGCCAGGGCACATAGAAGTGCCCATTTGCTTCTCCACCCCCACCCCCTCCTTCCTCTCTGTCTCTCTCTTCCCCTCCCGCAGCCAAGGCTCCATTGGAGCAAAGATGGCCGGGGCGCTGGGGATGGCTCCTTGGTCGCGGCAGAGAGACCCCCCCCCAGGGGCAGAACATCGCCCCCTGGTGGGCAGAGCATCGCCCCTGGTGGGCGTGCCAGGTGGATCCCGGTCGGGCACATGCGGGAGTCTGTCTGACTGTCTCTCCCCGTTTCCAGCTTCAGAAAAATACAAAAAAAAAAAAAAAATGTCTTTGAATATAACCAATCAGCAAGTTGAGGATCTTAAATTGGTTTCAGCTTTATCAATAGCAGTTGACAATTCTTGTGACATAAATGATACAGTGCAAGTTTCACTTTTTGTATGATTTATTTCATCTACAGGTCCTAAAGAAGAACTTTTAGGATTATTGCCACTCAAAGGTCAAACACGTGGAGAGGATATAGCAAATGCTGTAATTGAGTGCATGGAAAAACATCCTATTCCACTCGATAAAATTATCTCAATTTCAACAGATGGGGCGAAAAGAATGACTGGCATAAGAAATGGGTTTGTTGCTATTTTGAAAGAAAAAAATAATCACGAAATACTTACTTACCATTGCATCATTCATCAAGAAGTGCTGTGTGCGCAGACATTTCCAGAAGAAATTTGCAAAGTTATGGAATTGGTGATTAAAATGATCAACTCCATTATAGCTAAAGCTCTTAATCATCCCCAATTTAAAGAATTTTTAATTGAAATGGAGAGTGAGTACAAAGATCTTCTGCTGCATATCAAGGTACATTGGTTATCAAGAGGAAACATTTTGAAAAGTTTCGCTTCCTTATTGTTGGGCAGATAAAATATATTATGCTCACTTTGTTAAAGATGGCACTGTCCATGTGGAAGCCCGTCACCCAGGTGATATTAGTTGCCCTTCTTCTTGGGATGGGCATGATTATATTAATGTGTGTTCAGGGGCAGGCTGTGGGCAGGCAGGATTCTTATAGCCTGGGGCTTGGTTTTAGGACTAAGCCTTTCCCACCCTTTTTGATGTGGGGTAGTGCCCTCTCATGAGGAATCCCATTATGCCTCAGATAAGTGACTTTGTATCAGAGATTTCCTTGTTTGTATATTGGATTTGGTTTTGGTTTCTACACTATAAAGTGGGGCAGACCGGGAGCTTACTCTCTCTCTCGGTTCCTGAGATTAGCATTAGAGAGGAGGGCAGAGAAAGGCCACATGGAGGAGACCAGGAGAGGCAGCCAAGATGGCAGAATGCTGAAAGAGAAGCCAGTTAGTGCAGAGTTTGTGTAGAGAGAAGGAGATAGGGAACAATGGAGAATGAAGCTAGAAACCTTTGATTCTAGGAAACTTGGATAAGTCAGTAGCTTTGTGAGTGCTGAATGAGTGGGTTTTGGAGCCCAGTGTGTTTTTTTACTTGCCCACCAGATGTAAGCTAGGATTAAAGATAATGGCCCACCAGTTCATGGCTCTGTTGGTTCATTACCATCTGTCCAAATCCAGTGAGAACCTGCATGGGCCAGGCTGCTGTGATGGTGACCGTGTATACTGGCCATACACTTATTAACAGAAATTAAAGCATTTCTCTTTGAGAAGGGTGTTCACTATCCAGAACTAACAAATGACTAGTGGATCCAAAAATTTTATTTCATGGTAGATGTTACGTCTCATCTAAATCAGCTTAATCGTATACTACAGGGGAAAGGAAACACAACTTTTTCAATGTTAGAAGTTATTTCATTCAAAAACAAATTATCTCTTTTTGCTCAAGATTTTGAAAGAGAAACTTTGATTAACTTTCCAAGCCTGTTGAAACTTTGCCAAGAAAATAATTTTGATATTGACATTTCCTATTTCAAAACAACACTTTTAAATATGAGAGAAGCTTTTCTCAACAGGTTTCGGGAATTCAGAAACAGCAAAGCGATGTTAGCCTTTGTTAAAAAACCTCTTAATGCTACTATAACAGAATTAAATTTTTCTCCCTTTAATATTGACATTGGCAATTTTGAAATACAATTGCTGGATTAAAAAAACAAAGAATTATGGCACTTGAAATTTGAACATCTTTGTGCTGATATAGAAATATTGGAGAAAAACAAATGTGAACTTAGTGCACAGCACAAGTGGTCTGCTTTGAAAGACCTGGAGAAGGAAGACATGTTGATTTTTAACACCTGAAATAGTATTCCTGACTCATATAATCTGCTGAAAAAACTAGCGTTTGCTGTTCTTTCCTTATTTGGATCTACATATTCATGCAAACAATCATTTTCAAGCATGAACCTTATCAAGAGTAAATTGAGAAGTCGTCTTACTGATGAGAACCTGGAATCGTGCCTAAAATTGAAAACAACAACATCCAAACCTGACTTACCCAAACTTTCCAAGGAGATGCAAGGCCATTGTTCACATTAGTGTTTGTCAGTCATTGTCATGATTTAATTTTATGGATACTTTACAATTTAATTTTATCAATAAATAATATCATTATTAAGTATGATATCAAGTTTTATTCAATGTACCTATAGTTTAACTAAGACTTAAAACTTTGCATAAAGTTTATTAAGTTAATTTTATGGAGCATTGTGGAGTGAAAGAAGATGTAGTGTCAAAGATTGAGAAAGGCATGTTGAGATGGTTTGGACATAGAGAGAGGATGAATGAAAGATAGACGGAACAAGTATACAAGACGAATGTGGATGGGAGAGTTGGAAGGGGTCGACCACAGCGAATATACTTCGATCAAAATGAGGATGTTTTTAGCAAAGGCCAGCTTAGGAGTACCCTAATTAAGTTAATAACAATGTACCTACTTATCTAATTTAAGTTTAAAAAATTTGGCTCTCAAAAGAAATTTCAATCGTTGTACTGTTGGTATTTGGCTCTGTTGACTAATGAGTTTGCCGACCACTGTTATAAATTATTTTTGTCTTTTATAAGCTTCTTTTATACTTTTCTATGAGATGTTACTATTAAAATGATATTATGGTGAGCTCTGACTTGTTTCAGTATAAAGTCTTATTTCAGTATAAATCAGCAGATAATGTTTGTTTTTTTTCTCCTGAATAATTTTCTTTCCCAGGCAAGAAAATCCTGTCTAGTTGGCATGAATCTCTTCTTAGTTTTCCCCTGTATCTAAAAGGAGACCCTTCTGGAACTTCCAGCAGAGAGCAAGCAGCAAGGCAATGGCTTCTGCGCATGAAGACTGGTCCGCTGACCTCCATGGTTTAGAACGCCTTTCCATTGCATGAATATATTTATGCCTTCCTGAAGCTGTGCTCATGGATAAAAACAGATTCATCCATGTGGGTATGGTTACCCCTTCACTAGGTATCTAGCTCTAAGTTCGAGTTGAATTATATACAATTTTTGTGAAGAAAAGTGTATCAGTCATCTTTTGCTGGGCTGTGTCTCAATAACAAATAACCCTCAAATTTCAGTGCCTTTTCAAAAATAAAGCAAGTATTTTTCTCAAGTTCCATGTTGGTTGTAGGTAAGTTGTGGCTTTGTTCCTCATTTCCTTCCATTAGGATCCAGGCTGAGAAAAGAGCTTCAGCTGAAAACACAATAGTCCTTGTGCTGGAAGAAAGAGAGGCGGTGGAACCTCACTTAGGTTCTCAAAGGTTCAGCACATGTCACTATCCTATGTCGTTTGCCAAGATCGTCAAATGGCCAAATCTGATAGGAGTGTTAAGTCCTCCTACATGGAGACACAGGGGATATTTTGAAAAATATCAATAATTCAACCTACTAGAAACATAACAGTTTAAAGTATTGTTCTCCGCTGGGGAATTAAAATACTAGACTGATCTATGCCTTGGCAGCCTTTCTCATAAGTTATGGCTTTTTCCTTGTGAAAAACAGAAAAGCCAGGGAGCAAGGTTTGTGGAGAAAACCTTGTGTTGGCACTCAGAATACCACATATAATTTTTTTAAAAAGTGCTATAAAGAGGCCTCCAAACTATAACAAAATAGGCCATCTCCCCCAGGAAGCTTTCCTGGATTAGCCCAACCATCCTACTTAACAGTTCTTTTACAACAGTCCCCTTCTATTGCTCTTCCTCCATCAATGAGCCCTCTTGTTTGTGTTAATATAAAATCATGATGAACAATTGTTTCATTGCTTGTTTCTCCTGTTGGATTAGTAGTTATTAAACAGCAAAGGTTGCTATGTAGCACAAGGATGTTGCCTATCTGTGAAGTTCCTTAAAATCATATCAAACCCTGACTTATTCTATTCACCTTCTAAAATAAGAAAATAATTCGGTTTCAAACCTTTTATCACTTACCTTTTTTTTTCAAGATATAGAGTAAAACACAGGTAACTTTTCATGCATGCATTTATTTATTCATTTCACAAATATTGAATATCCATTATATTTCACACACTGAGACAAGTGCTGAGTTGTGGCATCAGGTGCTCAGTTCAGCTCTCATGAACCTTACCTTTTAGTGGGAGTGATCCAGATAAATTAAATAATCACAAAATAACAAACATAGTTAGAAATGATAACAAACAATAGAAGAAAATTTTAAAGTGTATTCTAATAACCTATAGGAAACCTGGCTTCCTTTTTGTCTCTATAAAAACTTTTTTGAGTTGAGCTGAGATCTGAAGGAACAGGGGCAATGAACTGCATTAAGAATAAAGGGAAAACAATTCAAAGAAGATTTGAAAGTGTGTGCAAAGGCCCTGTGGTAGGAGAAAGAAAGGCCAGTTGAGAGGGAGTACAAAAAGTAAAGTATCACACAATGTCAGAAGCAAGTAAGATCAGTTTACTCAGAGTCATGTATGCCATGTTAAGGATTTAAGTGTTCAGCTACTAAAAGGTCTTTAGGATAGAATGACCTAAGTAAATTTTAATTTTTAGATGTCACCTTGACTGGTATGTGAAATAGATTGGAGAGTAGCAAATGGATGGCAAGATAGCAACATGAAGTCTTTTGCAATAGCAGACATAGGGGTTTCTGCTGAGTGTAAAACACATCTAAAAGTTGGATGGCACACTATTGATATTCTGAATCTCTAGTTCTTGCAATTAAGTTTAGGAAATCAGACCCTAATCTAACAGAAAAAAAAATAATTTAAGATGGCCCATAGTTCATGATTTACAACAGTATTCAAAACATACCTCTGAGCTAAATAATCTCAAATATACCAAGGTTAGAGGCCCTCTAATTATTTCAATGAATGGGCTTCAGTGAATCCAAGAAGCTCCCAAAATTCCATGAAAATGGTGTGTGCTTATGATTATATATTTTTCTAGCGAAAAAGTCCATAAATTTTATCAGATTTATGATCCTCAAATGGTTAAGAACTATTGTTTTACATTGTCACGTGATCAATCCATAGTGGCTCACCAGAATGCTGTCCTGGGTACCACCTTTAATTGGCGAATAAGGACAGCTGACTGCCACAGGTTTGAGTTCCTCTTCCTTAATGCAAAGTCGTTGCTAGGAAGTGGCAGCCTGGGCTAATAAGCATTTTCCATGAATTTTCCACCTTCTCTAGTTACCTTGAAGGACACATTTTGAAACTGGCAGCATCACAAGATGAAAGAATCCTTGATTACTGACTCATAGAAGAAGCCAGGACAGCTGTCCAACTATGAACACCTGCATTGGATTTTGGCGATTAAGAAATAAATTTTTATTATCTTGTGTAATTGAGATTTAGAGTTATTTGTTACAGCAGTTAATCTACCCTGGCGTGCAAAAATAAATGTCTCGCACAAAAAGATATAGCAAAATGAATGTGATGGTTAGGCAAAAGTCCTCTTTGGATTTCTTCCTGGTTCCAAGAAATGCCACTGTTTTGCAGGCCACAGTTTCATAGTGTCGTTTTGCAATGTCTAAGTTACGCTGGGCTCAAATTTCTCACAAATCTAGTCCTCTGTTGAATGAGAGTATGATTACCATAGATAGCTCATGTAAATTGATTTTAAACACATGAGAACAGTTCTAATATGTAAAAGAGCAATAAGGTTTAAGTGGGTGGGGATATTCATTCATTCATTCATTCGACAAATGTTTGTATGGTGAGTTTCTATAGCATGTATTAAAATGTACCCAGAATTTTGTTTTGATCAGGTATGGTAAGATAACAGACATAGACAACTGGGTTTTTTTTGTTTTTTGTTTTTTTGTATTCTTTTTTTTTTTTGTATTTCTCTGAAGCTGGAAACGGGGAGAGACAGTCAAACAGACTCCCGCATGCGCCCGACCGGGATCCACCCGGCACGCCCACCAGGGGGTGACGCTCTGCCCACCAGGGGGCGATGCTCTGCCCCTTCGGGGCATCGCTCTGTTGTGACCAGAGCCACTCTAGCGCCTGGGGCAGAGGCCAAGGAGCCATCCCCAGCGCCCGGGCCATCTTTGCTCCAATGGAGCCTCGGCTGCAGGAGGGGAAGAGAGAGACAGAGAGGAAGGAGAGGGGGAGGGGTGGAGAAGCAGATGGGCGCTTCTCCTGTGTGCCCTGGTCGGGAATCGAACCCGGGACTTCTGTACGCCAGGCCGACGCTCTACCACTGAGTCAACTGGCCAGGGCCTAGACAACTGTTTTTGGGAAAAAAAAAAAAGGTTGAGTGGCTCTGGTCGCAATATGGCGACGCCCAGGATGGGCAGAGCATCGCCCCCTGATGGGCAGAGCGTCGCCCCATGGTGGGCGTGCCGGGTGGATCCCGGTCGGGCGGGTGGATCCCGGTCGGGCGCATGCGGGAGTCTGTCTGACTGTCTCTCCCCGTTTCCAGCTTCAGAAAAGTGAAAAAAAAAAACAAACAAAAAAAAACAAAAAAAAACAAAAAAAAAAGGTTATTGCTTCTAGTGAATTGGATGAGACATGCTAAGTCATGCAGAGCTACTGGGAAAAATACCAGGGTTAGTCAGGAAGCAGGCAAGAGAAAGCATGAGTAATAATAGCCTTTAGTTTGGTTTTAATGGGAAGGAATGAGAAAGGCAGGATAAGCAGTGGAGAAGGCTTTGGATTGGATAGTTAGACTAATTTTTGCATGCTCTGGGATATAGGCATGGTCTCTAGTTGTTGGGTCCTTAGCCATGGAGTGGTTGAAGGCAGGGGGATAGCGTCCAGGACCACAGGCACCTGATAAAAGCAGGTGGATGGGAGTATGGACTCAGGATGGGTTGGTTTATAAAAGGTGTGCTTGCAGGCAAAGTATTTAGTATATCTAGATTTTAGCTAATCCTGGAAGTGGCAGTTCCTCCTTAATTCACAAAAACCCACTATGTCAAATCATTGTAAAATAGAGAAAATAAAAGCTATGATTAATAGATAATGTACCACACATATTTAAAAATAAGACATTATGCAAGTCAAATTAACTAAATAATGAGAAAGGCACAGATATACCTTATAGTCAATAGATATAGTTTTGCTTCTCATTATTTCATATCATGGAAGTCATTTGACCACTGCACAATTCTATCAAAATTATTCACTTAAAGGTATACATTAAGTTGTTTAAGATCAAAAAGTTATAGTAGGAGGTCTTTTATTTTAGCTAGAGAGAAAGAGAGAGGGACAGGTAAGGACAGACAGACAGGAAGGGAGAGAGATGAGAAGCATCAATTCTTCATTGTGGTACCTTTAGTTGTTCATCGATTGTTTTCTCATATGTGCCTTGAAGTGGGGGGAGGCTGCAGCTGAGTCAGTGACCCCTTGCCCAAGCCAGCCACCTTGGGCTTCAAGCCAGTGACCTTTGGTCTCAAGTCAGCGACCATGGGGTCATGTCTATAATTCCACGCTCAAGCCAGCGACCCCACACTCAAGCTGGTGAGCCCATCTTCAAGCTGGTGACCTTGGGGTTCTGAACCTAGGTCCTCTGTGTCCCAGGCCAATGATCTATCCACTGTGCCACTGCCTGGTCAGGTTAATAGGAGGGTCTTGCAGATTGGCGCAAGTATGTCAGGGTTTGAATTAGAGTTTATACTAAAACATGAACCTAAAAAAATATGCAGTCTACACTGGTTCTGAAAGACAAATCCAATCTCCCTTAAAAGATACTTCTGATGTCTAGACATCCCCAGATTCAAAGAACAACATTCTAAAATATAATCCAATGCCTAGAAGTTTTCAAGGACTCCTTATTGGCTACTGACAACGTTTCCAACCTTCAGTCATTTATATACGACTGTCTCAATTTTTGCTTATTTGTATAGCCCCTCTTTTGGTTTTTCTACAGATCAACTCACCTCATATTATATATGTTAGCATCACCATAAGCAATATTTGTATCTGTACAGTTTTGGATTTAATTCTCTAATTACATATTTTTCTAATTGTATAAAATAAGTACTTAGCACTGAAAATCTTTAAAGCATTATTTGTGTGTGGCACCCATGCTACCCTGTGGGGAGTAACAGCTGGGAGGATAGTGTTCAGTCCACTGAACATACTTTTCAAGGTTCCTTATCTTGCAGCCCCTGACTCCTTCCTTACTAGCATTCTCTTCAATTGTCCAGGCATCAGCCATGATGACTGACCTTAATTTTCTGACTATGGTATGCTTTCTCATGCTTCCACAAACAGTTCTGTGCCTTGAACACTGCCCCCTCCACCTCAGAGGAGCCCTAGGCTGCCCCTAAATATCCCTGATAGCTCTGCGCAAGGGCTTCCTCCAGGCTTCCCCCCTGACAGCCCCAAACTTGTATTGCCTCCAGTTCCTGCTTTGCTGCTACCGGATTTTGTCTTTCTAGCTAGTCCCCTCAAGATGATATGGGGTTGTTATTCTCCACTAATTTTAATTCTACTTTTATCCCTAAATGCTGTATTTGGGGCTCCTTGGTTTCAAACTCTGAACCCTCTTGGCCAATCCTATTCCATCCACTCAGTTTTCTGTGTGTTCAGTTTCTAGAACTCAATCTTGGTACACCACTGCAAACTTCATCACTTGCCTAAGAGGAAAACAAGGCTCTTCCGTGGCTTTTTCTTGTGCCTGGAATGTTTTTCCTTCCTTTGGTCTTGTGGTATGCTCCTACTTAGCTTGCAAAATTCAGTTCCAATATCACCACTTCCTGGAAGCCTTCTTCATCTGCCCTCAGCAGGCTTATGTTTTTTCTGTTCTCTTGTCTCATAGAACTGAGTGTAATTGCTATAATTGTTGGTCTAGACATCTGTCTCTTCTGCTTATTTGAAGATGTGCAATGCAGAGAATATATTTTAATCTTTTCCCCCCCGCACTTAAAATAAAATGCCTAGTAAATAAATAGTGCTTAAATGATGATTATTGAATGCATGAATAATTTAATAAACTAGAAATGTTTTAAGTAATAGGTACTTTGGAATAAAGTTTTGAGAGTTAGTTCCTGGCTATAATACAAGAGTGGAAAGGGAAGTGTCCTTACAATAAAATAATGTGAGGAATGAATAGTCTATTGAGCTTGCTCCAGTCCTCATTCCCCACTTCCCACCTTCCCATCCCCCAACTCATCCCCACTCCCGGGCACTCAGAGACCCTTGGAATAGCAAGAAATTTTACTTATGAGAGAGAGCAGGAAGTGGCCTCTGACCCAGGGGTAAAATATCATGTTCACACCCCATCCCCAGAGATCCTCTTTACTAAGTGGTGTGAAGAATCTTGTTGGGGCTAAATCCTAGGAAAAACACTGGCTATTTCCTTGGTACTTTTCCCCCCAGTTTAAGCTGAAGAAAAAAATGTAAAAGTGGGGAGAGAGCCAAAATTAAATAAGGCAGCTGGTTTAATTTCTCTTTTTACATATTTTCCTTTGCAATCCTCTCTTAGTCATGTCTTTCTCAATCGCTTTACTGCTTTTCCTTTGGCTGAAATTTTTCTGCTTTTTCTAAGTTAAAAAAATACAGAGTAAAAGGTAGAACAGATTATGACTTTATCTTCTCTCTTTTATCCTTCCCCTCCTACTGACACACACACACACACACCTACACACACACACACACACACACACACACACACACACACACACACACACACACACACACACTTCGGCTGTGTTTGGTTAAAACCGGTTTCTGATAACAGTTACCCAGAAACAGGATCTCTGCTCTTTTTGAGAAACAAAGTTCATCTTTCTGGAGGTGTAAAAAATCTTAGATGTGACTCCCCCACCTGCCAGCATCACTCACGCCACCCCCCCACCCCGCTCCCACCCCAGTTTACCGGCAGGAAGGGCTTCTGAAGAAACAGGAACAGCTGGTGGACAACAATAGTTCCTTACGGAGCCAGTAAATAGAAACGCCTCATTTTCTTGACCTTTTCTGCCCTGCTCCATCCTCAGAGAGAGTGTTTTGATGTTTTGATTCTGGGTTGGGAGGGGGAAGGGCAGGATAAGGGAGGATCCTTTTTCGGTTTGTCTTTCTCTGTCCTTAAAAATAAAAGGGAGAAGTGTTCATTGGGAAATTTTGCTTGGTAATGCTCCCAGTCTTAAAAAACAACCGAAACCTCCCCTCTCCCCACATCCACACATTGCAGTGTGAGTGAGTGTACACGTATGTGTATGTGCACGTGTGTATGTGTTGAGCAATTCCATTTTAAGAGGAGTTGCTCCATAGAAGAGGCCACTCTTTCTTTCAGAGGCTGGGCCATTTGCTCATTGGAGGAGAATCTCACTGGTGTCATTCCAGTGGGTCACTGCACTTGGACAAGCCCCAAGCAGGTCACTGCACTTAGACCTTTGCAGGAGTTCAGCATTTCCAAGGGAGTAAAATAATGTTAACTCTTTCAAAGAATTAAGTAGGAATTCGCATGTTCTGTTCAGCTCTCAGACTGGGACCACCCAATGATGCCCTTCACCATGTGATAACAAAGCATTCATTTCCACAAACTCTTCTTAACAGCTTGGGAGGGTTTATCTGCATGGAGTTGTAATGTAACCTTGGCGTGGTGGCTGTGAACTGCATTCTGGGAATGCCAGTCACTCCAATCCATTACTGTACAAACTTCCAGCAGAACAGCCTGAAGTGGTGAATCCTTTCTTTCTTTCTTTTTAAAAAGTCAGCCAGTGAGAAGCAAATCAAAGCTTTGAGCCTTGCCCTGCTAGGCCGCCCATGTGTATGGAGCTCAAAGGAGATGCTTCTCTCCCTCTCCTCCACCCTAACAAAAGACCCACTAATCCTGATTCCCTCACACAGAAACAAAATGCAGAACCAGCCCAGGGACAGGAGCAGCTGACACATTGATGCCACCCAAGCACTAGCTGGCACATCAACGTGAATCCCAATCATCCTGTCTCCATGGGGGCTGGAAAGGGATTTAGTTCTATTACAACACAGTGAAGTATATTAAAAAGAAAAAGAAAAAGAAACACAAGTCTGGCAGAGTGTAGGCATCGTTAACCAATAAATGCCGTGTGTACTCGCTGTCAAGTCTCTGTGCTCCTTCCATCCTCAGCGACCACCCCCTCACCCAGGAGAAAAAGCCAAGTGAACACCCACAGATGCCCATTCAATCAACAGAGAAAGGCTGTGCCCACACTGTGCAACCCAGTGTTACTTCCCCTTCAGATTAGCCTCTGTCTACCGCACTTTTGGTCACTTTATCCACATTTGCCGAGGTCTTGCGTCCTGCCTAATACTAGCAAGGTTTGCATTTGATCACTATTTTCTGAACCGTGTTCTCTGTCAGCCTCAGCTTTTCTCAAAGCAAATGCGGCCCAGACTTCTGGGAAATTGAGTGTCCAGAATCTCTGAGGCAGGTTAGGTAAAGAGTTGTGCTTGGTAGACCTACATAATTTTCTTCGTCCTGGTGTCTGTGCCCACTGATTCTTTGGGGCTGAGAACGAACAAGGGTAAGGA
The DNA here is from genome assembly GCF_036850995.1 of Saccopteryx leptura. Lineage (NCBI taxonomy): Eukaryota > Metazoa > Chordata > Mammalia > Chiroptera > Emballonuridae > Saccopteryx > Saccopteryx leptura. The sequence continues at coordinate 118,887,254 of NC_089504.1, forward strand.
ACTCAGCCAGCTTTTCTTAGTCCATGCTGGGAATTCACAGCTGCTGCATGGTGGCTCGGGGGAGATTTACTGGGAAAGAATAAGCTTTAGTTAATTTCAACAGCTTATGAAGTCACATGAGACTCTCACTCAAGAGTCCAGGTACCTCTAGGAGAGAGATAGGACTGCAAGGGGAAGTGAGAAGAATTTGCTGAAAAAACAGGAAAAAAAAAAGAGAGAGAGAGAATTGTAGAAGAGAAAGAACATGCATGTGGGATTCAGGCTGCAAATGGGAAAAATCCCAGAGAAAGGGTCCCTGCCCTCTTTCTGAACGCTGTCCCAGCTCCCTGCGACTCAGAGCTTCTCATCACTGAAGTCTGAATTGGCATGCTTCCCGTGGCTGTGAGTGTGATCACACTTAATTTCAAATACCAAAGTCCATTTCAACCCACATTTTCACACTGACAGGACTCTGAATAATAACAATATTGAGGCTGATTTTTAATGACTTGCTCTGTCGATATGAATGTTACTTTTTCCAAAGACAATGTGGTTAATAGTTCAGAAACAACCTTCCACTGACCCAGAATCACCTCAGTAATCCTGTCAGGTGCAGCTCTTTGAATGCTGGTCAGAAAGGATGATTGTCCCCCAGGTTCCCTCCCAGGTCTGGCTGACTCCATCTCTACTGGGCTGTTTCACCCAGCCAGGACCGTGCCCTGTCAAAACCCCTGGCTTCGTTTCAGTTCCTGATACCCTTGACTTCAGAGTCCAACTTGATTTTCTTTGCCGTCCTAGAATCTGACTTCTGTGTCTTTCATAGGATTTGTTTCTTCTTCTAAGTCTCTGAATCTGAATACTTTGCCAAGGTTTGGTTTCTGGTTGTATTATAGGAGGCTTGTGACCATTGAAGCCTGACCCTGCAGGGGCTTAAGAAGGCAGAACGGGTTTTATGTCAAGACCAAGGCAGAACAATTTCTGAAGGATAACAGGAGGCAGTCTCTTCTCAGGCGTCCTCAGTAGTGAAGTTCTCAAATTCCATTATCCAGATTTGTATCCCATGCACATTCCCAACAGAGGCAGAAATGACCATCATTGGCCATTGGATTTCATTAGTCTAAGCCTTAGACTAATGAAAATCCACCTTCTGAATCTGGGAACAACTTCAAGGGAAGCTCATGGTTGAGAGGAGGTAGGGTGATAACTGAAACAAATGAGAATTTGGTTAGGAAGGTCAAGGTGGGGAATGGATCTCAGAAACCAGCTGCGTCTGCCAAACTGCTTTTCCTCATCTTTCCTTAGAAATTCATGTAATCTCAAGATTTTAATTGCCTCTCTGCAGATGAATCCCCAGTCATTATTTTTGGCCAAAACCCATCCTGATTTCTTGCTGCTCCTTTACATTCAATGTTGTTGCCTCTAATTCAGTTACATCACTGAAATTCAGCTTCCCCTTCTACTCCCCCACTTCCCTAAAGCTCAGACCTTCTCCTGACTTCCCTACTTTTCTCATCATGTAGCCTTCGTCTTCATCTCCATTTTCCCAACCTATGTAGAATTAGTCACCAACCCTGTTGATTCTTCTTTGAAAAAAATTTTCTCATTCCTCTCTTTCTTTCCATATGCTGATACTAGCTGTTCACAGCGTAGGCCAAATTCATAGCTCCATCAAATTTCTCAAGTCAGAGCAATCAATTCAAAGTCATTGAGATGTTTTACCTTTTTTTGTACTAACTTTTTAAAAACTTTTATTTAGAAACCTAAATTTAATAGAGTGACATTGATCAATAAGAGTACATAGGTTTCAGGTAAACATTTCTGTAACTGTTGATTATGTTATATACCCATCACCCAAAGTCAAATCATTTTCTGTCATGGTATATGTGTTTCTTTTTACACCCTTTCCCTCCCCCCTCCACAAGGTTCCCATTCCCCTGTTAACCACTTCACTTTTATCTATGTCCATGAGTCTCAGTTTTATATCCCACCTATGTGTGAACTCATACATGTAGGTCAAATAAATTTGTAAATATGATATATATGTTTGCTTGCTTATAGTTTGCATGGGGTGTGGGAGACAGGCTGTAAACTGGCAAAGTCATTATAGCCTAAGGCTTAGTTTTAAGACTAAGCTCTTCTCACCCTTTTACTACTAAGATCTTTTCAAAACTAAGCTTTTCCCCACACCTTTAACTGTTGCATGATGTGGGGTGGTACACTCTTATGAGGAATCCCATTTATGCCTCAGATAAGTGGCTTTGTATCAGAAACTTCCTTATGTGTATATTGGCTTAAAGGCTTTAATTTCTACACTATAAAATGGGGCAGACCAGGAGCTCTCTCTCTCGGTTCCTGAAATTAGCATTGCAGCAGAGAGGCAGCGATGGCAGAGTGCTGAAGGAGAAGCCAGTCTGAGCAGAGTTTGTGCAAAGAGAAGGAGATGGAGAACAGAGATGAATAAGGCTGGTGAGGTAGAAACCTTTGATTCTAGGAATACTCAAATGAGTCAGTGGTTATAACTTAATTATAACCAATTAAATAGTTTATCGCAACATATACTGAGTGAAATAAGTAAATCAGAAAAAGCTAAGAACTATACTGTAAATGAAATGCTAATTTCAGGAACCGAGAGAGAGAGCTCCTGGTCAGCCCTGAATGTAAAGGTGAGTGTTTTCCCACTGTGTGTATTTTCTGGCCTGCCGGGTATGAGCTAAGATTAAAGGTAATGGCCCACCAGTTCTTGGCTCCATTGTTTCATTACCATCTGTCCAAATCAAATGCAAACCTGCACGGGCCAGGCAGCTGTGATGGTGGCTGCGGCTACTAGCTTTACAGTATAGTTCTTAGTTTTTTCTGATTTACTTATTTCACTCAGTATATGTTGCGATAAACTATTTAATTGGTTATAATTAAGTTATAGTTGGGTTTGTTAAGTAGTTAATGATGCAAAAGGAAAGTAATTAGGAGTCAATTGAATAGGTAAAGACACTCAGAGCAAACTAAATAACATAGACTTTAATTTACTTATGGTTAAGACGAGCGGCCTTCTAAGTCTAGGTCTTTGCTTTGGTGGAATCCTGAACAAACTTGCTTAGAGAGTGTATGGCCAGGAGCCGCCATCATGGCCATTCACATGCAGGTTCCCATTGGATTTGGGCAGACGGTAAAGAAATGGCGGAGTCAGAGGATGGTGGGCCATTTTGTTTATTGGTGTCTCACCAAGACAGGCATGCCACAAGAGAAGACAAGGGCAAGGGATGAAGGGCAAGGGATCAGGCAGGCCCCTGCAGTGGTGATAGCAGAAACCTAGAGAGAGCAAGCTCCTGGTCTGCCCCACTTTATATTGATAGTATAGAAATCAAAACCTTTTAATCCAATATACAAACAAGGAAGTGTCTGATACAAAGTCACTTATCTGAGGCATAATGGGATTCCTCATGAGAGTGTACCACCCACATCATGCAACAGTCAAGGGTGTGAGGAAAAGCTTAGTCTTAAAACTAAGCATTAGGCTATAACGACCCGGCCTGCTTACAGCCTGTTCCCCACACACAATGCAGACTATAAGCGAGCAAACCTATATATCATATTTACAAACTTATTTGACCAACAGAGAGGCAGAGTGCTTTGCAGCAGTTGCCAAATGATTGTGGTGGGAGACATGGAGTCTGCGTTGGAGTTTCAGGAGACTGACTTGATCTTCACCCTAGCTACTTTTATATGGTTTGGCCACTCGTCTCAACATAGGGTAACACACTTGGGGAAATTCCACTCATAATCACAGTACAACACATATGTTATCTTGGGGTAACATACTTGGGGGAATTTCAATCTTAATCACAGTCTTGCATGCATAGTTATCTTGGGAAATCACACATGGGTATAGCTAATTGCATGAATATACTCATTATCAATTTTGACACCTTAAGCCTTGGCACATATTTAAAACATATGGAGTTATCAGAAAAGGGCATAAACTGGTTACACCTAAGTCATTCCTCATTTCCTTTTTACATTTTATATTAATTTGGTTTTATGTTTACTATAACAGTATAATGTTCTCAAGGTCCATCCATGTTGTTGTAAATGGCTGTATGTCATCATTTCTTATGGCTGAGTGGTATTCCACTGTATATATCATATATACCACATCTTCTTTATCCAATCCTCTATGGGAGACACTTTGGTTGTTTCTATGTCTTGGCCACAGTGAATAATGCTATGATGAGCATGGGGGTGCATGTTTCTTTATGTACCAATGCTTTCAAGTTTTGGGGGTAGATATCCAGTAGAGGAATTGCTGAGTCAATGGTAGTTCTGTTCTTAATATTTTGAGGAACCACCATATCTTCTTCCATGATGGTAGTACTAGTTTGCATTTTCAAAGTATAATGTATATTTCACACCCTCATCACAGCTCAGTTTAGACAAGACATATTCAAATACTCTGTAGTCACACGTGGCTAGGGATTGCCATATTGGACAGCATGGGTCAGGGTCATAAAGCCAAGCAGGCCATTAGCACTCCATCAGCCAGCTGACTCGATAATTAGCATAAGGGGAGCTCGAAAACCTCCTGACTCTGGTAAGTGAATAAGCAGATGAATACCACTCCCAAGGCTCCTCCTCTTCCTCTTCTGTAAACTCTACCTCAAACCACTCCTAAAGAATCATCAGGTACTCTCTATGACAAGCTGGTTGGTGGAGAAGAAGAAGATACTGTCTGATCTCCAGACAACTCTGCAAACTATGGACTGATGGCAGCTGGAAGGTGACTATTGTAACTACAGGAGTAACCCTGAAGGAAAATGGAAAAGGGAAGCTCACTGGGCAGAGTTGCAAGTGACACATCACTTCCACTTTCCCTGAAAGGAAACATGTTGCAGGAGGACTGGTTACTGGTAAAATTCAATATGCCAGTGTGTGCTCTATGCTCTAAAAGCAAGATACAACTGCATGCTGGAGTTAACCATTCCACAGAAGAGTTAAGAAAAAATGCCGCATCATTCAGGTATGGATTCTTCGCTGAAGTCCAGTAATCCAGAGCATTGTTGGCTTGGAAGTCAATGACTTTCACACCTGAGTCTGAAGCAGTTTAGATAGTAGCACATTTACCTGAGAGGGCCACGCAAAAGTGGTGAGCAACTGGCAAGGTAGGGTTTGGGTTGCTGTCTCCTCACTTGAGAACTTTGTTTCAAATGGATTCAAGACCCTTCTTTGGAGAACTTGGAAATGACAGAACACAGTGGCTAGTAGGTGAAAGAAAGTCTTTAGGTTCAAAAACTTTGTTTAAGTAAAATATTTGACTGTGATGGCCTGCACAGAAACTTACTAGCAGCAAATAGATGCAAAGTCTACTAAGTTTTTGAGAGAACTGTATGGCCAAAGAAACCCCAAGCCTATCGAAACTAGCTTGTGCCTGTAAAAATTCTTAGATAAATTATAGTTTCCTGAACGCACACCACCTGGAAATGGGCTGCAGGTACTAGGTAATCCCAAGTGTTATGGACTGAATATTTGTCTTCTCAAAATATATGTTGAAGCCCTAACACAATGTTATAGTATTTGAAAGTGAGGGTCTATGGGAGGTGCTAAGGTTTAGATGAAATCATGAGGGTAGAGCCCTTGTGATAGGATTAGCATCCTTACAAGAAGAGAAAAACACCAGAGTCTTCCCTCTCCTCTTTCTTTAGAGACAGGATAGTGGGAAGCTAGGAAAATTCCTTAGCAAGTAGAATGAGGGAAACTGAGACAAGATAATTAAACATGCCCCAGCAATTAACAACCTGCTAATAAATCTTAAGATATTACCTTTCCTAAGCAAGAACACTTAGGAGAACATAGTTTATACCTCTTGTCCCCAACCAGACAAAGAGTAGCTTAAATCAGTGGTTTTTAACTGCCTGTACGTGAACCAGTGCCAGTTTGCCAGAACTTTCTTTCCGATCCGTGAAAGAGTTAACCACCCTGATGTTGTATGAAGATTCTAGGGTGCTTAATTCTTTTATGGGCCTACATGAGATTTCTGGTGAACCGGCACTGGTCTATGGACCAGTGGTTAAAATCCACTAGCTTAAATCACCCTAGTCAAAGAGAAAGATAACAGAGACCCAGTTGATTACATTAGAGCCAGCCAAACCCCAGAACCAATAACGTCAGGGGCATCAATAACAAAACCTTTATAAGATTACAAAGGCCCAGAATTCTTGAGGGGGGAAATATTAACATAGGCAGTTAGTTAGGTATTAACAAAAGAGGAGGAAGAGAACAGAACCAGATATCTGATTAAACCTGATTATGTAGGAAAAATAGCTCTACAGCCACCTTGGAGATTCTGCCCAGCTAGCAGAGGGAGGGAGGAAATGGGTAGAGAAATTCCTTTCACTGAATATGCGTAGCAGAAGCCAAATGACAAAGTGGAACTATGAAGCATGAGCAGTATGAGCCAAAATGGCAACTTTAGAAGCAGAAGAGCACTAGCCTGGGAAAAGAATTGGGTAAAGGAGGGCACAGACCCTGGAAAATCCAGGAAAGAGATCGGATAGTTTGAAAGAAAGCCTGCTCTTTCCCAAACCCAAGGAAATATAAGAAAATTTAACAAAGACCCCATGCCACAGCCACTAACTACCCTCTACCCTGCCTTCTCTCTGCCTCTCTGAGAGTGTACTGTTGCTTTGAGCTCTAATAAATCTTGCCATTATTGCTTAAAACTCCTCCAATGTGAGTATGTTTGAAATTCTTTTCCCATGACACTACAGAAGAGTCCATTTCCTCCAGTAACACCCTCTCTCTTTCTCTCCCCCCTTTCTCCACCTTCTCTCTCTCTCTCCCTTCCTTCTCTCTCCTCTCTCCCTCTCCCAGCCCCCTCTCTCCCTTCCTCTCTTCCTCTCCCTCACCCTTTCTTTGCCTGTCCCCTCCTCCTCCATGTGGAAGCACAGCTAGAGGTGGCCATCTGTAAACCAAGAAGGGTCCTCACCAGAAAATAACCTCACTGGACCTTAATCTTCAACTTGCCAGCCTCCAAAAAATGTGAGAAATAGATATCTATTGTTTAAGCCACCCAGCCCATGATATTTTGTTATGACGTTCCAAACTAAGACTTCAAGGAAATACTCTGCAATGTCTACCTTTGCTGTGGTTGTAAAAAAATAACAGACACAGAACTTTCTGGAGTAACCAGCGTCCAGGCCACAAGAGACAGGGTCAGAAGTAAACCTCCTCATTGCCATGGTCCTGCCCTGGATGTATTGTTTCTGCTCTGCAGAATCTGATCATTTCTGGGGAGCTGTAACCACTGTGTATTTCCTTTCCCTCTCCTTTCCAACACAGTTTCCTATTGCAGTTTCCCTATTCCCTTCACTACCATTTTATACCTGCTGTAATGGGAGTAATAACTTGTCTTCAGTCTTATAGCAGCTACATCTGAACCTGATAGAGAGGCAAGCACAGAGATTTCAGGCTTCAGGCGGGATGCAGTAAATGGATGAAACTTGTTTTATATATGGGAGTGAGTGTGTATATATACACACATGCGCACACATACATTTGGGTAGCTTAGAGAATGGAGTCCACTACCAGTTTTCCAATAGACATACCCCTTCTTAGTAAAAGAACCCTGAGCCATGGCCAAGCTGAATGGCATGGGGTGGTAGTAAACCTGGTAAAAATGGTTGCATTTGCACTAGATATTCATGTACTCTTTTGTGTGTGTGTATGTGACAGAGACAGAGAGAGGGACAGATAGGGACAGAAAGGAAGGGAGAGAGCTTAGAATCATCAATTCTTTGTTGTAGCACCTTAGTTGTTTATTGATTGCTTTCTCATATGTGCCTTGACCGGGGGGCTACAGCAGAACAAGTGACCCCTTGCTTAAGCCAGTGACCTTGGGCTTTAAGCCAGCAACCATGGGTTCATGTCTATGATCCCACGCTCAAACCAGCGACCTCAGGGTTACAAACCTGGGTCCTCTGCATCCCAGTCCAATGCTCTATCCACTGTGCCACTGCCTGCTCAGGAGATATTCACATACTATTGAGGTCATACTCATTCATTTTGTTTTTCAGGAGAGTGATGACTGAATTTGTTCAAGGAAAAATAAGTGGTAGTGGTGGAATGGGCTTTTAATTAATCAGCTGTCACCAAGTTTAATGTCCAGTAGCATCTGACTGATTGTTTGCCCCATCTGTAAATGCTCTAACCCTCATTTCTGTCATCAGAAATATTAGATAATGAATATGCTTCAATTGTGAGGTATTTGGCTCACTGCATCTCCCAGATGGAATCTGAATATAAATTGGGATTACCCTAGTCAACAGGATTTCAAAATGAATCTGTTTGAATATGGAAATTAGAACTCAATAGCAATTTGTTTTCAGCTCCGTTTAGGGACCTCATATTATGCATATTGATACATTTAGGGGACTTCGTGAATATTCTTATCCCCATTATGTTCATGTTATAGTTGCATAATCCAGTAGGAATATAGCTGTTTGTTACCCTTAAAATTAATTGTAAAAACAAAGGGATATTGAAGCATAGCTGATCATCTTAAAGATGGTACTTTCTCCCTCTTACTGCAAGAAACCACTAATAATCTCAGGAAAATAGGGTGTTGTCATAAAAATAGAGTGTGAGAGCATCCACATAGACTGTCTGCTTTGAATTTTCTTAATTTCAAGCATTAGATTTGAAAAATATTGATTAAAGAGCCAACTTCATCAGAAAAGTAGAATTTTTCTTTCGTTTTTTTACATGGCTACTCATTTCAGAAGGATGTTTTTCCAAGAAATTCCTGTACTGTGTTGAGGGCTCAATCTTGCACACATACTTTCCCACATATGATCCTGAATAGGCGGCTGAATGATAAGATGATAAGATGAACAAAAGCAACAGCAGGAGGTTGCTTTTCTTTCTTTCTTATTTTTTTTAAAGGAACAATAGGTTTATTGTGCAGGCCTCCAAATGACAAAATAGCTTTACTAAAAATGCAGGTTCCAAGCTAGTTGATGTTTCACTGCAGTTTAAAAGCTCTTTCCGAGCTTAGATTAACACACCGATAATTGAAAACTATCTGGACACGTTATATGTTCTAGATATTAATCTGAGGCTTTCCTGAGTGCCTATACCTGCAGACCTCCACACTAGCTAAGCTGCTTTAAATCCTTTCTGGAAAAAGACAGGGTATAAATAAATCCATTGGTCAAATGAAATTAAACAAATACAGTTGTTCCACATTTTCAGAGACAGGCTTCAACCCACAGAATATCTGTTCTTCTTATCTAATCAGTATTAGTAAAGATGCATCTGCCCAAAGCAGGAGTGGCATCCCTGAAATAATCTAAAATTAAGTGATTTCATAGGGGTGTTAGAAAGTTTCCAGGTAATTTTGCAATGTAGTGAGCCAAAGGCATTAACTTTATCTTGCAGCTGCCTTTTCTATGGAAAAAGATGAAATTTGTTTTCCTGGAGAGATGCTGACCAATAGTTGGTTTGCTTACATTTGTTTTCATGTGAACATAAACAATCCTAACTGCAGAATTTCAAAAAGATATCCAACAAAGGAAGGCTTTGCTATTAAAACTAATGTTTGTCATCACATACACAACCAGAATCACTGGCCATTGTGAATGGCAATGGGTTTTCTGGGACTTATACCATTCCAGTCACCACTGAGGGTAGAGTTTGAGTACTTCTAGTACACTTGAAACTGAGGCTATACAATTAACCTGAACACTGAATTGAAGATGATGTTTTTCCACATAGTTTGTTTAAAATGAGTCTCCAAGGTATATAACCATTGGACCCAGATATGCTTATGAGACCTATGTGTTTTGAGAAAATGTAACCTATATAAATTTGTTTTTTTTGCTATCCCACTTCTTTTAAATCTTTCATGTGCTGTTTTTTTTTTTAGTTTGTTCCCTTGCTTTAAAATTTATATAAACCAGTCTTAAAATATAATTTTAAATTTCAAAGGACTTGGATTTGAAAGCAGTTTTTTTTTTCCTCCTCACATTTGGTCTGGGTGGTGATTATATTAAATCAGACTTTTATGGAAACACTACCATTATAAACTTCTAGTGGTCCCTAAGGACAAGACTTGAAACTACCAAGCAGACCTTTCTGATTAGGGGTGTGAGAACTTCCATTTGTTTGCGATGCTTTTGTTTTGTTTTTGATTTATAGCTCCCAGCTAATGATCTTGTCTCAGAGCTATTTAAAGAAGTTCTAAACTAAATTGTACAGGAACTGGATTGAAAGCATTACCAAAAACCATTAATACAACAAATAAGTTTGCGTTCCCACTCGCCCAGCAGTGCCCAGTCCTGCAAACTTCTCTCTCTGGTTTTCTACCCTTTTCTTTGATTTCACTTGTTTCCTCCCTTCCCCCTCCTCCTTACCCTCAGAGGGCCTGGTCATTCTTCTGGGGTCTAGAAACTTTTATCTGTCTGCTTTCATTGTTTTCTCCTGTGATTCTCTAGGCCCTTAATTCTGTTCTGACCTCCCACTGATTTTTCTTGAGTTTTCCATTGCTGATCCTCCTCTGGGCTGCTCCTCTCCCTCTTCATTTTCTTCGGTCTGAATCTCTTTTACTCACCTTCCCACTCATTCTGCTACTAGTCAGAAGCCACGTCTTAACCTTGGAGGGTTCTCACACTTCATTGAGCTAGGTGCGAATCTGGTAAAAATCTTTCTCTACTCTCAGAGCAGGAATTTCTTATGTTTCACAAGGAATGGTTTTGGTTTAAGAACGATAACTAAACATGCCCTTCCTCACTATAAATTGTGAAGAATATATATATAGATACAGGAGGCAAATGGGAGATCAAAATATTAGCTATTGGTAAATACTGATAGTGATTGACCCAGCTGGACACCCTGGCTTGACCTGTGGTGTGAACCAAGCTTTTACCTTGAACTGTTCCTTCTGGTCACTGGCAGAGCAGCCAGGGAACCTTCCCCAGGTGTTGCACAGCATGGATACATGGCTGAGAGCCCTGCTTCTCCAACCTTGGCGATGCTATTCTATTACTTATCCCTGCGGGAACTTTGTGGTGAGTGCAGGTACATCCCTAATTTTATCCATTAGATCAAATCATGTGTAAGAATTAATTTAAATTAATCCATACATTTATCTAATGCATCAATACATTTTTATAAAAATCCTGATTGAACACTTGGTAACTGAGCACCAGGGACACAAAAATGGATTGGACATGGACAACTTTGGCCAACATGTTACAGATACAGGAATGTTAATTATACACAAATGTAATGTTATCTAGGAATCCTGTATGAAAGTCTTCAAGAAGGGGGTCAAATTTGTTTGGTATATGCTTTTATAAATCTATTTAGATAGGTTTTGTAAGTTTGAAGCTTATAAAATTTGAAGGTCCCTTTTTTTTTAAAAAAAGTAAAATTATGAGTTAAAAATATGGTTTAAAACTGAATATTTAGAATAAAAACAGAAAGCACACAAAAAATTCCTAAAACCTCAGAGATGCAGTTCCCTTGCTTCTGATATCTCTTGAAGCATTTTCCCAGAAATAACTTATATTTGCAGCCTTTTCACCTAGAATAGTTTACTGTTTCCTTTTACTCTTTGAACTCACAAGGGGTGTGCATGTGGAGCCTGAAACTTGTGTCAATAGCTTCAGGATAAATATTTTTAGGCAAATTTAAAGCGCCTGAGTGTTGATTGGCTCATACCTTCAAATAATAAAGGAGTAACTTTGCAAAAAGGGGAAATGCATAGCAGAATTCTATGTACACACTGTGACAGCATCTCATAACCCCCAAATCTTCAGGAAAAAAATACAAAAGTCACATTATGTCCATTGTGTTTATATTTTTGTAGAAATGGGTAAAAATTACTTCTGCATTTTGGTTGGTGAAGGATTGAAACAGAGTTTAGAAGAGCATTGGCATGTAAATTACCTACATTTCAGTCTGCAGACCTTAAATGCCATGATAAATCTTTATCAGAACTATATTAGCTTATAATGTATAACTGTATACACACCAAACCACTTCAAAATGTATGATAACATATGCTCATATATTGTAAGGATGTTTGCATTTGCATCTGGTACTGAGTTAATTTATGCTATATTATGTCTTAAACTGAAAATATTTTTTAAGTGAGAGGAGAAGAGATAGACAGACTCCTGCATGTGCCCTGACTGGGATCCACCCGGCAACCCCATCTGGGGCTGATGCTCAATCAACTGCGCTGTCCTCAGCACTTGAGGCTGACTTTTGGAACAACTGAGCCATCCTCAGCACCCCAGGGCCTATGCTCAAACCAATTAAGCCACTGGCTGTGAGAGGGGAAAAAAGAGAGAAAGGGGAGAGGGAGGGTACGAGAAGCAGATGGTCGCTTCTCACGTGTGCCCTGACCAGAGATCGAACCCGGGATGTCCACACGCTGGGCCAACCCTCTATCCACTGAGCCAGCCAGCCAGGGTCTGAATATATTTAAAATCATATTTTTTCCCTAAAGCCTTCTCATGTATTTCTGACCTTAGTTAAGGGCACCTACATCCATGTCTTCTATCTAAACCAGAATCCAAAGTCACCAAGTTTTGTCTGTTGCACAAAGAACATATCATGCTTAATTAAGTCTTAACTCCAGTTTTCTCTGTCTTGACCAGTTAGTATCCTTTTAAAGAGCCCTGCTTTCTGCTAAGGTGGTGATGGGTACTGATAGTTCATTCATTGCTAAGGTGATGAAAGGAGCCTACAATAGACAGAAAAACGCTTCCCCACCAAAGACATTTGCACTCTAGTTCTTAAAACCTATGAATGTTTCCTTACATGGCCAAAGGGACTTTGCTGACTTGATTAAGGGTACAGACCTTGAGATGGGCACACTATCTGATATTTTGGGTGGCTTCAATGTGATCACAAGGCTCAGTTAATAAGAGAAGGAAATACATTTCACACTGAATATAGAAAGAAAAGGGGAGGGAAGAAGAAAAGGGAGATTTTGAAGATGCTACATTACTGGCTTTGAAGATGAAGGAAGAAGCCACCAGGCAAGAAATATAGACAGCTTCCAAAAGCTGAAAAAGACAACAAAATGGATTTTCCCCAGAGCTCCAGAAACAAAGCAGCCCCAACAACACCTTAATGTTAGCTAGTAAGATCCACCTTAGACTTCTGACCTCAGAACTGTAGGATAATGAATTTGTATTGTTTTAAGCCATTATATTTGTTACATTAAGAAGCTATTAAGTTTCTTAACTTAAGAAACTATTATACTATTAAGAAACTATTACAGTGTCAATAATTCATTCTTTGTCACTGCAGTTGGAAAGGTCCATTCATCAGCCTGAGGTATTAAAAAAAAAAAACTAACTTAGTAAAAAATAAATAAAAAAATAACTGATCATTGAAACATTCACTTTTTTTCACCTTGAGACTTTCCTCTTCTCTTCGTGTCACCTCAGAATCCCAGAAACCAAACTAACACAAAGTGAGCCAGTGCTGCTTAGAAACCCCAGAAGGCATGAGAGCAGGGGACTCTGACCCAGCAGAGACAGGCTGTGGTCCACGATAGCTCAGTGGAAAACCCATGAAGTTGGTGTACACCTATCTGCTGCTATGATGGAGGCCTTGCTGGGCTAGGGTCTTGGTAGTTATACAAGTGAAAATGAGCTTAATCTCTCAAAAGGCTATGCCATTTTCTGAATGCTGTCCTATTTAATATATCAGGAGATGCTTCTAGTCTTGACCATTCTCTGTCTAAAGCTCCCAGCTCTGACGCTGAGGCTTCCGCATGACTCCAGACACACTTTCTCTTAGAGAGCTTCTCCCCTCTTTTAGGTTCGTTTAACTGCCAAGAGACCTCAGTTGATATTATCCCAATCTACTCATGATGTCAAAATCCATTTAATCTTCAAGGAAAATGAATGGGATCATGCAACTTTCCTTCTAAGGAGGCAATTTGCTTCAACATAGAATTTTTTTTTCTATCCTTTGTGACCAACTCCATTGAGGATATTTGGGAAGAGACAAAGAAAAAAAACACACACAAAAACAAACAAACAAAACATTTCTACCTTTCCCAGAAAAATAGGTGTCTGCTCCCTTTATTTTACATAATGGCCTAAATGTAGGGATAGCAAGTTACCAGGAAGCCAGTTTTTTTTTCTTCCTTTTTTTTATTTTAAGTGAAAGGAGGGAAAATAATGAGAGACTCCCACATGCTCCCTGACCGGGATCCACCTGTCAACCCCCATCTTGGGCCAATGCTTAAATGAACTGAGATATTTTTAGTGCCTGAGGCTGACTTGGACCAGTAGAGCTATCCTCAGTGCCTTGGCCCATGCTTGAACCATTTAAGCCACTGCCTGCAGGAGGGGAAAAGAGAGAAAAGGGGGAAGAAGACAGCGGAGAAGCAGATAGTTGTTTCTCTAGGTGCTCTGACTGAGAATTGTACCTGGGACATGTGCACACCAGGATAATGCTCTATCCACTAAGTCAAGTGGCCAAGGCTTGCTATCCAGGGATAGCAAACTTTTTGAAGTCGGGCGCATTTAAAATCCTACAAATAATTGTAGGCACACTATATACAAATTTCTGATAAATGTTATAATAATTAAGTCAAATATTAAAGAAAAAAATATAAAGTCTAAGTGTGCTTTTATGGTAATTAAACAAATTAAATATAAAAAAATTAAACTTATTCTGACATTAAAAAACACATTTATGTTACAGTTTTTGAGTTATGTTTTTTAGAATTTGTAAAAAAGAGGGGTTAAAAAATAAAAAAAACAATAAAAAGTTATCTTTTTATATATATAGATACATTCTTAGTAAGATTTATTAAATTTGGCATTCCTGGCATGAATGTGTTAAGTTTTTTCATTCTTGTGTTTATGAGAAACATGAGCCTGATGTGTCCTAATGATTTCTTCAATGTTTGGGCATATATTTGAAAGGCAAACTCTCATTTCCTCATCAATACATTGAAGAATTCCTCTTTTTTCACTCTTAATTGTGTTGAGTGCAGAAAATCCCACCATACATATCATCTTAACTTTACACCAAACAAAGGATAGAAGAAACTTGCCTCCAGTCTTTCTGGGGAACATGGGGGGTAGTGTAAACAATCCAGCACCACAGTTTAACAGCCTTTTGCAACCTAATTAGACAAGTGAGGTGGGGGGTTGGGCAGACTGTCAGTTTATAGCCAATTCCCCACACCTCTGTCTCCCAAAAATCTAAACTCCAAAAACCCTGTTGGTATTTTGGTCCCCAACAGGCACATATTTCTCTGGAATACCATAGGGTGCACCTGGAAATCTTCTAGGGCACACACTTTGAGAACCATTGGAATAAAACATCATAAGAGAGTTAAACAGCTGAGTGGTGAGAAGAGAGGCTACACCACATAAAGTTTCAGTCACTTGGGTACATGGAAGTCTGGTCATTACCATAACTCTAGTGTGCCAAGGCTGTTATGTCTTCTTGGGGTTTCTCTGTTTTTAGAAATAATGAACTGATGTAATCATCCTTCTTCATGTGTTCCAGTTTCTCGATGAGAAGATGACCATCAGAACTATATTTAAAATAATCTTTTGGCAATCTGGAAACTGACTTGTGAACTGTTGTTTTATATATTGTTGCCTTCTGCTCTTTAGAAGTGTATCAGCTCTCTCAGCTTTCTTGATTCCATTAAATATTTTCTGTTTTATCTTTATTTTAAATATATTTTAAGTTTGGGCTGTAATAACAAGAAAGAACAAATTCATTTTTACATTTTCATCAACATCCACCCTTGTCCTGAATTTCTATCCCATGCCTTTTATCTAGACAAAAGTAAACAGAGATACAAATAAGCAAAAACCTTGACAATTTTAAGAAATTTTATTGAAAAACATTCTATCTTCCAGGCAAAATTAGAAAATGAATTAGACCCTGGCTGGTTGGCTTAGCAGTACAGCGTCAACTCAGCATGTGAAAGTCCTAGGTTCTATTCCTGCTTAGGCACACAGGAGAAGCGCCCATCTGCTTCTCCACCCCTCCCCCTCTCCTTTCTCTCTATCTCTCTCTTACCCTCCTGCAGCTAAGGCTCCATTGGAGCAAAGTTGGCCCAGGCACTGAGGATGGCTCCATGGCCTCTGCCTCAGGTGCTAGAAAGGCTCCCACCACAAGGGAGTGACGCCCCAGGTGAGCCAGGCATTGCCCCCTGTTGGGCATGTCAGGTGGATCCCGGTCGGGCACATGTGGTAGTCTGTCCTACTGCTTTCCGCTTCTAACTTTGGGGGAAAAAAAGAAAATAAATTAAACTCACTCTCTGTTCTAGGGACACTCTCAGCCTAATGGTGGAGAAAGGCATGCGGTCACCAGAGGTACATAACAACTCCATCACAGGTGAGCTCCTACTTTGTGCCAGTCTCTGTAGTTTCAAAAATGAATCACAACAGACATGAAGTCTGTCTCCATGTAGCTTAATTCTGGCAAGAAAAACAGCCATTGAACTATTATTACAAGTACGATACAGGTCTGTATGGAAAACCAAAGCATTTTGAGGAAATGTTCAGTGGGGCTCCCATTTCAAATATGAAGGACAAGACAGAGCAAATATTAGTTTGGAAAATGGTTGCAATTGGGTGGGGAGAAGCAAGAGGGCAGAGAGGAGTTCCAACCTAGCATGTACGTAGGAAGAAGAGAGGCTAGAGAGGGACCTAAAAACTATAGGCTGGAGTCAGAAGGGAGAGGGGAAAAGTTAAAATGAGGTCACTAAGATGAGCCTTAATCCAAGATGACTGGTGTCCATTTGGACACAGACAGATATACAGGGAGAACTCCATGTGAACATGAAGATGGCCGTCCACACACCGAGGAGAGAGGTCTGGAACAGCGCCTTTCCTGACAGTGCTTAGATGGAACCAACACCTGCATCTCAGCCTTCTAGCCTCTGAGTTATAGTCTGAGACAATACACTTCTGCTGTTTAAACCACCCAGTTTGTGGTACTTTGTTAGGGAAGCCCTAGAAAACTAATACAAGCAAATAAGATTTGGAAATTCTGAGTTATTCAGTTAAAATGATTACTCTGCTGCGGGGCCCTGAGGAGCTCAGATATGCTGATGTGTCCTATGCCACATTGAGAGGGGACAGGATATGCATCTCACCCTATATTTGATGGCAGAATGCTTTTTATTTGCTGCAGAATATTGCATGAGACTGGTCTTCTGGGTTCCAAGTCAAAGAAACTCTGGACTCATTTCTCTGGAGGAGACTGTCATGCTGTGGGTCTCATAACTGTGGAAAGGCCAGCCTCATGGAGCTTGACTGTTTTCCAGAAAGAAGTGGAGGTGAACATTTATGAATCCATTAGTTCAAATCCTTCACACCTCCTGGGGAAAAAAAAAACAGCTAAGGGAATAATCCACTGGAAGTTATCAGGAACCATCTTTCTTGATCCATGAGTCCTTTGTTACTTTACATCATTGACTCTGAAGCAGCCATTTAAAGGGGGAAAAGCAAAGAAGTGCTGAGTTGGAGTCGTTCAGAAAATGTAGGAGAAAAATATGCAAGGGTGATCCTGTCAAATTGCACACACCACTCCACATTTGTGTTGCAAGCCCTCCATTTATTCCTATTGTTGTTTCTTCACACCTTGCCAAACAGTGATCCATCTTTCTTGAAATGGAAGATCGGGAGAGAAATGGACCATTGTCATCATCTACGGTAAAAACAAGTAAAACTGGAAACTTAACTTGTGGATTTTTTTATTAACACACACACACACACACACACACACACACACACACACACACAAGGAGGGAAACGTGAACTGGATGAATCTAGGCTTTTTAAACTTTTGCAAAACAGCAGTACTTCAACTTCTTATTGCTTTGATGTCTTTTTTGTTATTTAAGGCTAGATTTATACATACGAAAGTTTTACACTAGTTATTTGATTTACAACTGTGACAAATGCTTGCGATTACACCCCATGAAAAACTGGGATCATGCAAATAAAGCATTCATCAATCTTTATTTCCTGTTTGAAAGCCATTTATCTATCTATAGACGCCCCCACCCTTCACAGCCATCTCCAGTTCCTTTTAACCACCTCCTGCGGACTTGCTGATCTAACTCATTCAACACTAGCTGCCAATCATAACAATTCTTCATAACCAGAGCTCAACAAACAAAACTAGTGCCCACTTCAAACAAAAATGCAGTTTATTTAGCTCTACTTTCAGCGTTTCTGACTTATAAGGGCTTGGTAAATTGAAAAATCTCATTGTTTTTTTGTTTGTTTGTTTTACAGAGACAGAGAGAGTCAGAGAGAGGGATAGACAGGGATAGACAGACAGGAACGGAGAGATGAGAAGCATCAATCATCAATTTTTCATTGCGCACTGCGACGTTAGTTGTTCATTGATTGCTTTCTCATATGTGCCTTGACCGGGAGCCTACAGCAGACCGAGTAACCCCTTGCTTGAGCCAGTAACCTTGGGTCCAAGCTGATGAGCTTTTGCTCAAACCAAATGAGCCCGCACTCAAGCTGGCGACCTCGGGGTCTTGAACCTGGGTCCTCGGCATCCCAGTCCAATACTCTGTCCACTGCGTCACTGCCTGATCAGGCGAAAAATCTCTGTTTTTAACAGTCACATGAGATGACTAATGATCAGCTAGTTCAATTTGAGAATCAAAACTACCCATTTGACATTCACTATATACTACACTGCTTCACAATGCTAGTGAGCCTTTCTCATCTTGAACTACCCTTCTCCTAACTGAATTTTGTACATTTAAAAACCATGTTATTAAGTGCTGGAAAGTTCTTTTCATGCTTTTTCTGGTTTCTGTGGGTGTGGTTTTTATTCTTTGTTCAAGTGGTTATCTGTCTCCTCTGGCCATTCTCTTTTAGCAGAAAATATTTATCTAAGTGTGCTGGTTGTTATTTCTCAATCTGGCTACTGGATTCCCTTGGGATGTTCATTATTTTCACTGCCAACCTTTGGTTCTAGTTGCCTGGTTTAGCATTGAGAAACCTTGAGTTTCAGGAAGTGGGTAAGATACAGCCGTCTCGGTTTCTGTCGGTAAACTGTCTGTAGCCAAGAGGAAGTCACTTCCCCACAAAGCTGCAAGGTGATTAACCAACCTCAAGGGCAGAGAGGATCAAACCCATCTATCCAACTCTGTCCAAACTCCTCTAATGTCAACCAGACTAGCAAGTGCCCCCAAGACCATCCCTTAAGCTGAAACGCCCTTCAGAGGTTCACAGATCCCACCAGCCTCATTCAGCCTCATTCTCCCTGGGAAGCATGGTGCTCTGATTCTTGGCCCTCAGTCATTAGTACTGGTGCATGGAAATCAACCCATCACCAGCTTTTTTCTAGTTGGATGCCCACTGATGGGAGGTCTTGCATGCATCCTCCAAGCCCCACCTATAACTGTACCCCAGAAGATGCTTTGCTTAATTAAGTAGCTGGAAGTGAATTAGAAGTAGAATGCAAGAGTTCAGGAGCAGGGTAGCAGAGCTCAGGCCACCATGTCACAGAATACTCTCATTGTTATTGAACTCCTTGTGTGTGTATGTCTGATTTCTCTAGCTAAGGGGCTTTGGACTTAACCTGTAAGCTCACCCTGCCTTACTTTCCTTATTTTGAAGGAGATAATAATAATTTTTACATAAAATTGGCATTGAAGTCACAGCTACCACTAATATATATATACTCTTTCTGTGCCAGGCACCTGGCTAAGTGCTGTTGCCAGGCAAAGGTGGGTGCCCACTACCCACCAGTTCTCGCTGTATTTAGCTGCTGACCTCCATGAAGGGAGATGCTGTCTTGCACATCTGAATCCCTCTCTCCCCTTTTCACTTTATGCCCTAACTTGCATGGAAGCACACAATATATTTGTTGGTTGACTAGCTAATAGATCATATACTTTGCAATGATAACTTCCTATTTTCTCTACACTTGGTCAACCCAATTAATTTTACATGTTTCTAAAAGTGTAAGCTAAAAGTTCACTTTTTTTGCAAAACTGCTCTCTTTCCTCTAATAGAATTTTATCTACTCATTTTATAGGTTATGTTTCCCCAATTCTACTTCATATTCAAGTTATTTATGCATATGAATTATATCTATTGCTAAGATCCACTCCTTTTCTGCTCCAAGCTAAGAATTATTCTACATCTGGAATTCCTTCATTTAAAACCTTTTCCTAAAACTTGGGAGACTTGCTATAGGAAGCAAGAATCAGAAGAATTCTTTCTTCATCAAGATGAAAAGCTGTCAAATTGGGAACAGATCTTGTGAAGCAAGGTCACTTTGCAAGTTAAAGGGTAGACAGGCAGGGAGAATATACTAGAATATTCTGGTTAGTGTTGTGTTGACCTACCTTGGGCATCTTGCTCTTTCTTATGAGTACTAATGCTTATACACCCACCTTCTCAAATAAATTTGCATTTCAATTGACTCAGATTTTCTTTTTAAATGATTAATTAATATTTTATTATCAGCACCTCATTTTACCCAAAAAGTATTTTATAGATAATTGTTTTGAAATAGATTTTTTTAATCATCAAAATTGGTCCCTAAATATGATCAACAACTACCCCAGGTGTAACTGCCAATGTTCTGTTCAGTATAATAGACATTCATTAATTGTCTGGTGTGGGCACTGCCTTGTGTTAGAAACAAGAGAACCAGACTTGAGTCCCAGCCTGAAGTGATTACAAGACAGCTGGGGTCAAGAGAGAAGGCCCTGGGTACGGACATCCATGCACCAGGGTTTGAGTCCTGAAATACCACCTATGTAGCCTCTGGATCCATGATAAGCTTGATATACAACAAGTTTTTTAAAGAAGATTTTATTTATTGATTATAGAGAGAGGAGAAAGAAAGTGGGTGGAGGAGGAACAGGAAACATCAACTCCTAATAGTTGCTTCTCATATGCGCCTTAACCAGGCAAGCCTGGGGTTTCAAAGCAATGACTTCAGCATTCAAGGTCAACACTGCATCCACTGTGCCACCACAGGTCAGGTGCAACAACCCTTTAATATAAATTAACTATTATTATTGGTAAGGAAATAGGGTACTTGGAAAAATTTGCTGAAGTGCCTGGTTCTGGAAGACTTGACTCTGGTTTGATTTATTCTTTAAAATTCCACAATGCCCAGCACAGTATCTTATGACAGGTGTTGTGACAAACCTCTTCTAAAGTCTAAAGTTGTCACTGGGAGGTGGCTGTTCCCCAGGGAATACATTTCTCAACCATCTTGCATCTAGGTGTTATGTGATTTGTTCTTTTCAATAGCTGTGAGCAGAAGTTTGTTGCAAATTGGAGAGACCTCTCAAGCTTCTTCTTTATCTTGGCTAAATGCAGAGGACTCTGAAGCTCCGGGAGATGATAGAGATACAGGATGGAGAGGAGAGGATTCCGGCCCCCTGAGTCCTAGGAGTCACTCATATTGTACTGTTTTTTGAGTAAAAGTCAGAACTTCATGGTATTAAAATTTAGCCACTGAAAACTGGGGATTTATTATATAAAGTTTTATTGTTATAATTAGTGCAGTTGTTCTACAAATTTATTGAGGTAATAAATGGGCTGTATAATTAAATCTCTCCTAATCCAATTCCATTTAGTACCTAAATACAGATGTATGATAAATTCATTGATCTTATTTCACCACTCTGTCTGTAGTCTCACACTGACACAGTTATGTTGGTTTCAATCAGAATTTGAAGTGGGGCAGTGATATGGGATAGCTCTGAGGCAATATAATGGCTTTCCTTTTTATATTTTCTAAAGTACATCAGACCCTTGTTGTAAAAAGAAGCAAGCAAAAGAAGCACCTAGTGAGGTGGGGGCAGGGAAGCTTTCCTACATTGTTGGAGTATTTCATCTTAGTAACCAAATAATGACCGCAATAGAATGTATTAGTTTGTTTGTTTTCTGTTCAATCTATTGTGTATTTTTGTCTTTTAAAAACAATATGTGGGATTGTGAAATATGAGCCATAATTCTCTTACTGAACTAAAAGAGAATTAGAAAAGGCTGCTAATGGCTTTTGTGTTTAGAAGTATAATGTCTTCCTGTGAGTTATTTTATGGGTGAAATGTCTGGAATTGCTTATGAGTACTGGGTTTTGTTTTGTTTTTTTTCTTTCCTTTTTAACTAAAATAACTTAAATGTGATATTTAAAAAGAAATCTTATCTTGTGGTAGAAATGTCAGCCACATTTCAATTCACTCTTAGGCTTCCCTTAAAAAGAATGACTTTTATGCATAACAATAGTCTTATTTTTATAAGAGGTTGGTAATATCTGCAAATGTGTAAGGCATTCATTTTCAAGGAGCACTTTCCTCCCTGGTAACACACCAGGAAATATCAGAGTGTCCTTATTTGAATTCTTTCTTATGCTCTGATTCCCAGATGAATTGAAATTCAACTTCACAGTCAAATGAGTAGCCTTTTAAAGCTCAGGTGTGTATTTCTCAAGACCCTCTCAAAGAATATATAAGTGCTTATTTCTTTCCTAAAGACAGCAAACTTAAATTTTAATTGGATCTCTCCTCTAGCAAGAGATCATTATACCTCCACTCCAAGGCCATATATATTATAAAGCTTCAGTATGAATTGGAACATGGAGTCTGTGTTTCGGTTTCATATTTAAACTTGAAGTTATAGTCGCTGACACCCGAGTCATTTCAGCAACTCCTCAACTGAAATTTCATTAAATTCAAGTCCCTCAAAAAATACACACACACACACACACACACACACACACACACACACACACACACACACACACACACACCCTCCCACACATGTATGCATGTCAAGTTTTCAAATTTCCATAAGCTTTCAGATTATTAAAACCAGTGTGTTTTTCTCAGGAAATATGTCTCAAATGGGACTAGTTCCAAATTTTTCTTGTCTCAACCACACCTTAACCTTGTCAGATGGATAAAAAAAATAAAGCAGTGGAAAAGTTTATATATATATATATATATATATACACACACACACTAAAGAGCTGCTGACTCAGAACTGGACTGGGAGAGCCTCATGTGGCACTGCATGAACAGAAGGAATCTTCTCACCCTAGGGGGTGGGATGGCACTAATGGCCACTGTATGCATGAGAGCTTCTAGTGGAGGCTTCTCCTGCTCTTGAAAATGAAAAGACAGTATCTAAAGGGAAACCCAAAGACTCGTGGGGCTAATTCTGTAACATTAAATAACACAGCTGTGAGCTCTTTGTTCTTTATAGTTCAAGAATCCATGTTATTTTCCTGAGGTAAATCAGACTGTGAAGACCAAGGTTAAACATACTGTGAAAATATCCCAGAACATACTGAAGAGTGGAATTCATACTTTCAAACTCTAAAAAAGGCAGTGTTATGGTCTTGCCTTATGCCATAACAAAGTAGACCTTTGTGTATTATATGAAGTTATGACTAGCTTTTTCACCCCTGTCCCCCCAGGAAATTTTAAGTGATATCTTTATTCAAGATTCGAATGTTTAAGTTCTGGCCGGTTGGCTCAGTGGTAGAGCATTGGTCCCAAGTGTGGATGACCCAGGTTTAGTTCCCAGTCAGGGCACACAGGAGAAGCACTCATCTGCTTCTCCATCCCTTCCCCTCTTGTTTTTTTCTCTCTCTCCCTCTCTATTTCTCTCTCTCTCTCTCTCTTCCCCTCCTACAGCCATTGCTCAACTGGAGTGAGTTGGCCAGGGAAGCTGAGCATCCTCATTGGCCTCTGCCTCAGGTGCTAAGAAGAGCTTGGTTGCTGAGCAATGGAGCAATGCCCCAGATGGGCAGAGCAATGCCCCTTACTGGGCTTGCTGGGTGGATCCCAGTTGGGGCACATGACGAAGTCTGTCTGCTTCTCCTCCTCTCACTGAGTTAAAAAAAAAAAATTTATATATATATAAAATTAAAAGAAAGAATGTTTTAGAAGTCCAGATTTTTTTCTCCCCTTAAATCTGTAGACAGATTTGGATTGGCAACCATGGTACCAGGGTAGAGAACATGTTTCAGTTTTTTTGAGATGTAGTTTCTTCAGTTGTAACATTAAAGGGTTGAAATAAGTGATCTCTAGGCTAGAGTTACACTGTTTCATAGTTTTAGATTTCAAGTGGCTTTTCTTTACTTATACATCTTTAGATTTTAGCATTTTTCTGTCATGATATAAAAGAATATTTGGATCATATAATCAGTATACTCACTACTGGAATCTTAAAAAGGCATCAGTTTGTCCAATGATTTCTACTTAATTATCTCTCACTGATAATAGACTTCTTGCCTCTTCTTCCTTTTCTCGATATTTCCACGGCATCAACAGCTTCTCAGTTATGAGGCTCAAAGCCTTGAAGTTTCCCTCAATTTTCATTCTCTTTTGTCACTAATGTTAAATTAATCACACTGTTCTGTTGGGTGCACCTCCATGAAAGGTAAGACTAGATACATAAAACAGAATTGCAGCTTTGGGAGGGACTCCATTTATTAGTTCACAGATTTTATTGAATTGCTTTGAGGGGGCGAAGAAATATATATACTATCTCCACAGGGGGGAAATATATATGAAAGATATAGATATAGATATACAATTTTGTATATAACTCATAACTTCCTGGATTGAAAGACTCCATGAAGTTTACTCATGGGGCTCAAGTAAAGAATGTCTCAGCTTGGCCAAATGTCTCTGAAGGCAGACTTTCACTTAGGAACAACCCTAAAATGTGGCTCTTAGTATCTGCTTGAAGACTTGTAGTGACTAAAAGTGCTCAAACCTTTTTTGAACTTTCTCTCTCTTTACCTATAATAAGATTTTTATTTTAGAAAATTTATTTGGGGTTGAAATCTGTTTTCTTCTAGCTTCCAAATGACCCTTGATTTTTGGTATTTGAAGATCATTCCTGTATTCATCCAAATCCTCAGGTTTTGTGTTATATATTTATCATCTCTGCAATTGTGCCTTTTATTGCATGACTTTCAGAACCTTTGCTATCCTGGTCTACATTGTCTAAATACTTTCTCTAGACAGTGGTTAGTGCTTTTATTTGTTTTTGGTTCCTTAAGATGAATATTATTATTTAATATGTGATATGAATAACTAGTGAAAAATTCTTGAAAAATTTTTTTTCATTAATAACCTCCAACCTTCACTGAAGTCTTGGCTCTGCTATTTGCTAGCCATTTTGACCCAGTGTTGGTTATTTAACCTTTTCCATTTTTCCATCTGTAAAATGGGCATAGTTATATCACCATTATAAGTTCGTTATCTTGACACATACTAGATAGTAAATAATAGATGTTGTTTTTATTGTTTATTCAGATTGAGGTATTTTGGAAGTTCCATCAAACTTAAGAATGGACAATCTCCAAAATATTTTTATCATTAAATTTAGCCTTTCCTACCCCCAAATTATATTAAAATTTTAAATTTAAATACAGAATTTCATAATTACTTAATATTGCTAAATTTTATTATATTGGATTTCACTCATAATGCTAGACTCCTAAAATATTACAAAATCTTGATCTTGCCATTTAATATGTTACTTATTCTTCCCAGTTTTGTGATCTCCAGTCAGGTCCAAGATTGAGGACTAAGCTTAACAGCACACATTAGCCACTGTAATTCATTGAACAATTCTCTATCAAGAATAGTTTATTGTGTACCTTGCTGGCAACATGAAGCACTTATGCATTTGGGATTGACCTTATTTAACTACCAAAATAAAAATAAATACATAAATAAATAAATAAATGAATGAAAGGGAGAGAGGAGAGAAGATGACATTAATGTGAAATGAATTGTTCTGCAGGAACTCACAATGACCCAGTTGTTTCACTGAGTTTTTTGTTATGTCATAACAAAACTATATAAAGAAGGCAGGAAATTACCAAACAGATCTTGAGGTGTTTTCCTAAATGTATAATGGATCACTTTTTGATTCACAGATCAGAGTAAAGATAATTTCAAGGGCAAATAAAGACAGAAAGCTTTCAAAGCATGATCCAGTTGTCTCACAAGTATGGTGGTTCTCTGTTCTTCCAGAATATTTTCACAGTGCATGCAGGAAAGCGTGTGGGGATGTTTCTAAAGAAGAGTGTGGGTAGCTGGGTGTGAGCCCTCTGTCCATGCCCAGGCTCTCTGGTCCTCCTGAAGCTCGGGAACAGGAAGAAGAAATAGTAAACTGGACATTCATTCCCCCCAAAAGATTTGCTAAACCAAAACTCTCTAAGAAATTCTTCAACAATTTTTATGAATGAAATATTTTCAACAGTTTTTAGATGAATTTTTCAAACATCTTTTAGTGATGTTTTAGAACAGACTCAATTCTAATACCATTCTCACGAGCTCAGTCTCCTTTGCTCTGGTCTCTGGCTGCTGTGCGAATTAGGGTCATGTTTGGAAGGACTGCTCATTTGGCTTGGAAAGTTGTGGGAGGGAGTGTGGAAGAGGAGGAATGCAGAGATGCCAGACAGGCAGGCGAGCCAGCAGACACGCGCGGTCAGGGCTCCGCATGCTCCTCTTACTCCTAGAGTGTCACTGCCTGAAATGGAATCCCAGCATCCTAACTGGGTGGGCAGGAGGACCGTGACCTCTCTCTGAACCTGGCAGTGCACTTCTGTAGAAAGCGCTTTTACTCAACATTCCGGCCTCTCAGGGAGGCCTTCACTTCGAATTTCCATTAACTGAGAACTCTGTTAACATAATTGAGTGCATCCTTGCCATCTACAAATAGAAGAACATTCAAAGAGTTTTCCTTGTATTAGAGTCTATCCTAATGTTTTAAGGCATGATGTGAGATGTAGGACCCAAAAAGTTTCACTTTGTTCAGAGGATGATGCAATAGCCAATCAATATAGTGTAGCTTTTTTTTTTTTTTTAATACTGTAGCTCTCTTATGTTAACCTAAACATTTATTTAAAATAACAAATGTTCCAAAACATCTGGCTCTCATTTTCTGGATAAAATGTAGAAATTAATTAAATTCCCCAAATACACAAACTTCTTACAAATTTGCACATGGAATAAGGCATTGATGTTTTCAAATAAGTGTTTAGTACATAAAACATATGATACTCATAAGAACACTTACAAATAGTATCTTAGGGTGTAACAAGGAATTAATTTAACGCTCCAAAAATTCTTATTATCAGGAATGTATAAAACCATGGGAGAAATTGGCACTCTGAGTCTACATGACTCTTTTGGAAAATGATTCTTTTATATCATCTATATAAATTAAAGAGAAAACCTATCAAATTGTGTGGCCTAGGGCATGTTACTTCCATTCTTATGGCTCAAGTTCCTAACCTAAAAAAATAGACCTAGTTCCTACCTTTCCTACTCATAAGTATTAAAACTACCACATTATAGCACAATTCCTGGCACCAAGGGTTTCCTTCACAAATGGCAGCCGACCATTCTTCTAATTAAAAGGCAGTCAAATGCAACGGCCTAGGACGGCTACTGGCTTTGTAGAATTGCTCACTTTGGAGCAATTCTGCTGCAGAAACCTACTGGGGGACCCCCTTGGGTGAGACAGTATGGAATGAGTGTTTTAGGCTGAACCTACCATCTGCTGACTTCCATTCATTATAAGGAATACAGTTTATTGAACTTCAGAGATCATGAAAATCATTGATTCAAAGTGGTTTTCCTTCCCATCTACCTGGGATTTACAAGAATTTCAGCCATTTCTGAATGTCACAAAATAGTCTGACAGTGATTTTAGAAGAGAGATCTTTGGCTCAAGAAAGGCTGCCAGGGTCTAAGAGATGGCTGGGAAGACGGGCCCATCGGAGATGCCGGTGTTGGTTTTCTCACTGAGGCAAATGCCTTTACTGATAATGTTTCCAGGGACCACAGGGCAGTGAGTCATCACTGGCCAAACCCAGTTCTCTTAAGAGATGTGAAATGAATTTAAAACCCAGATATTCGAGGAAAGTCATCTCATGTTCCTTTGGCTCACACATAGCAGCGGCAACAAAAGGTGATGATAATGTCAAGGAGGTAGAGAAAGAGACCTAGAAAACAATGGTCCTTAGCTTCGGTTTTCATTTATAGATGTGAGGAAAAAAAGATGAAGAAAATATGTCAAATTTTAACTTCTCCCAACTCCTGTCTTTTTGAGATGATAAAGATGAGTAGCTTCCAATTGGGGGGTGGGGGGAGGGGAATAAATGCTTTGAAGAAGTAATTCATTGATCATTTCCTTTCACTTGACATGCTTAACTAGACAAAATCAATACTTCTTAGAGAAGCAATGGCTTTGTAGAAACATGAACACAATCGGGTGACACGAGGCATCATAGGATAAAAGAGTCCTGTAGACAAATTCTTTCTTTAACCTTTACCCTATCTGGAATACCTTTGATTAAAAGCTATATATATATATATATATATATATATATATACACACACACACACACATATATATATTAGACATATTAAATTACGGAATCTGGGCATAGAAGAATTATTTTTCATTTTCAGTGCATTTACTTGCCAACCAAAGTGCCCTAAATGACACACACATAAACAAAAGGCTCTTAGTTTTAAACTGAAAAGAGATTGAAAATATAACCATGTTTATCATTCAAGTTCCATCCATTTTTAAAAGCACTTGTTCAGTTCCAGCTGAGTTAGGAAACAGAGCCCCTTGCCTAACACGTGAACATTACATCAGCACAGAGGCTGCTGGCTTGCAGGCTTTATTTCTTGTAATTCAGTGAGTACAGGATTTCAAATGGAGAACGTGAAACAACCACAAAGGCTTTAAAATCTTTTTAATCCCTTCAGAGAAAACATTAAAGGACAATCACTTCTTCATTTTGATTATCACCTGGATTCAAAACACTGCAACCAAAAACGGTTTCAGATGGACAGGTGGCTCTGGCAGTTAGGAGGGGTGTGGGTAGAAAAAGGAATACACAAACACCCTGTTTTCTGTTTAAGGGAATGAAAGAGTAGACGAAACAAAAGGAGCGAGTCAGCCATTTGAATCGGAGAACACCTCTAAACATACCTAAACTTTCCTATTCAGGATCTGCTTCTCCATGGGCCAATTCAGCACAGATGCCTAGATACGCTGCCGAGAGTGCTTGCCTCTCAGAGATAAACATGGCTTCTTTTGCCTGATGCACTCATAGGTTGCTGAAACTTGACAACACCCCTGTGTGATAACCAGTAATGAAATGCTGAGTGAGTCAGGGGACTTAAATCACATTCATTTTATTCGGGTTGAATTGTACCTCTTGGGCAGTGTTTAGTCAAGTGAACAGAGCAGGCAAAGTCCTGGCTTTTTCTCCGTACTTTGGGGGACTGAGCGTCACTCACCTCTGGTGCTGGGATGGTGACATTTGAATGCTCGCTGCTGAATGGTGCTGAGCACTGTCAGCTTTTGTTTACTTTGTCTTACTTGCAAAGATCACACAGCTGTTTCTTTCAGTAAAAGGGAGTAGAAGTATGTAGCAACCTGCCTCATATTTTCCCCTCCTCTGAATGTTTGTGGAGCCCAACAGCTGTCTTTGCAAATCCTGCCACTCAGGATTGGAATGGCTCTACATAATCAAGAATGGACTGGTGTAGCTGAGATTGTTGGCTAGCTTAAGGTGGCAGGTGGGAATGAACTGTTCTCTCTCTTTTTTTGAGTATGTGTGACACAGACAGAGAGAGACAGGGAAAGGGACAGACAGGGACAGACAGACAGGAAGGAAGAGAGATGAGAAGCATCAATTCTTTGTTGCAGCACTTTAGTTGGGCATTGATTGCTTTCTCATATGTGCCTTGACTGGGGGACTAAAGCAGACCAAGTGACTGCTTGTTCAAGCCAACGATCTTGGGTTCAAGCTGGTAAGCCATGCTCAAACCAGATGAGTCCACGCTCAAGCCGGTGGCCTCGGGGTTTCGAACCGGGTCCTCCACGTCCCAGTCTGATGCTCTATACACTGCGCCACTGCCTGGTCAGGCTGAACTGTTCTCTTAATGGGCTCACGTGGTCTGCTTCTGCGGGGATTGACTCTAAAAAGGAGGAAAAAGCATGTAAAGGAGGCAATGATGGAAAGTTGAATACATGCATCTTGTGTTTCATATTTGTAGGTTTGAACAGTTGTGAAGCATGAATTCGCTAGTTGTTAGAGCTAGAACAAATTTGAAATGTCCTCTTGTCTAGGCGTTTTCAAATTATTTTTAGCAACAGACTTTTTTTTTTGAAACATCTTAGACCAGGGGTAATATGTCATACATAAAAATACTTACACAGAACAAGTAGGAATGTCCATGGGAAAAGTGGGGCATAAAAAAAAGCAGCTTCACTAAGAAATGAATTCAGTGCCAGAAAAGAGTCGGAGTAGTAAAGACTGCGGCAGAGTGGTTGCTCCTAGAGGGGCCAGCTGTACTCGCTTCCAGTGTATTATTGCCTTTGCCAGGCAGGGAGTCAGTGATTCATTCATTCATTTAATAAATATTTATTAAGTGCTTACTACATACCAGGTACTTTCTAAAGCATATATAAAGCAGACAAGATCCCTGCTCTCATAGTGCTTACATTCTAGGGAAGGAGGCAGCTAGCAAAAATGTGTGTGTGTATATTTATATATATATATATATATATATATATATATATATATATATATATATATATATATATATATATATATTTTTTTTTTTTTTTTTTTTTTTCCAGCAGCAATAAATGTTAAGAAGAAAAGTGAAGCAAGGTAAGGGTTAGGAAGTAGGTGGGAAAGGAAATATTAGAACTGTCTCCATGGACTTTTTGTTTTGTTTTGAGAAAGAGAGTAAGAGACAGACAGGGACAAACAGGAAGAGAGATGAGAAACATGAACTCATAGTTGTGGCACCTTACTTGTTCATTGATTGATTTCTCATATGTACCCTGACCTGGGTATTTTAATCAAGCCAGTGCCCCCTTGCTCAAGCCAGCAATCTTGGGTTCAAGCCAGTGTGACCCTGGGCTCAAGACAGCGACCTTGGGCTCAATCCAGAGACCATGGGGTCATGTCTATGGTCCCATGCTCAAGACGGCAACTTCGGGATTTTGATCCTAGGTCCTCAGCATCCCAGATTGATGCTTTATCCACTGCAACATGGTATGATCAGGCTGACTTGATGAACTTTTAAGGGAATACATTATAGCGGAGAACTAAGTGATGATCAGGAGGTTGGTGGAGTTAGGTGTGGAGAACATTCCAGGGAGTGGAAAAGAGAGTGTAAACATTCTCTTACCCACAATGCCCACTATGTACAATTGGAATTCTGCTCTAGTCAATCTCTTCTGTTTAAGATGATAGACCAGGAAGGTGAAGATGCTTGTCTCAATTCACACAGGGATGTGTTGAGACGAGAACCAAGCTTTTCAAACTTCTACTCAGTTCAGTGCCTTTTTCCTAAACAGCAGAGTGTTCACTCAACATTTTCTTTCATGCCCCAAGAGTGGAGCAGTCTTAAAAGAATCTACGTTTCAAGGTTTAAAAGACTAATGAACAGCAGCAATACAAACGGGAACAATTTCCAATTAGGAATTCAAGAAAAACATTTAACTCTTACTGGAGTTCTTTCCCAATTTGCTTTGACAATTCCTACCCTAGGGCATAATTCTATGTTGTTTACAGTCTTAACGTCTTTTCTGTGCTTTTGGTTACAGTTTAAGTCATTTACTCTTATCCAGTAGATTAAATGCCATAGAAATGGGGTAGTCTAGAATACAGAGGGAAAATAATCTTCAAGTTACTAACAAAGAGAACAACAACAAAAAACAACGAGCTAAGTCTGACTAATTTCAGGAGATATGCTGATTGTATTTAATATGCTTAAATTATCTAGTTCATTTGCCACTCACAAATTAGGTCAGCCAGGAAATGAAATAAATCTTGGATTATCTCCTGGTTCAAAGAACAGACTATAGCCCTGGCCGGTTGGCTCAGTGGTAGAGCATTGGCCTGGCGTGCAGGAATCCGGGGTTTGATTCCTGGCCAGAGCACACAGGAGAAGCACCCATCTGCTTCTCCATCCCTCCCCCTCTCCTTCCTCTCTGTCTCTCTCTTCCCCTCCTGCACCCAAGGCTCCATTGGAGCAAAGTTGGCCCGGGCGCTGAGGATGGCTCTATGGCTTCTGCCTCAGGAGCTAGAACGGCTCTGGTTGCAACAGAGCAACGCCCCAGATGGGCAGAGCATCACCCCCTGTTGGGCATGCCGGGTGGATCCCAGTTGGGCACATGCGACTGCCTCCCCATTTCCAACTTCAGAAAAATACAAAAAAACAAACAAACAAAAAAACCAGACTATAACAGATCATCTCTGCTCAGGCAACCAAGTTCTTATTTTTTAAATCAACTTTAACACTGTGACATCAACTTCAGGTAAAGAAAGAATATTTACACATAAGAATGGATAAAATTTTAGGCCAGGGATGGACCCCTCTTCTTCATCCATTTCTCTTCCACATGGGCTGCAGCCAGACCAGGTTAGCCTGGGCCTATTTTGAAGGAACTTGACTTGTCGACCAGCTCTAAGACAAAAATACATATTCATCCTCAGAAATAGGAGCAAAATGTTCTCTGATATTAACAACCTACAACTCTCTTCTCACTTCTTAAATCCAAATAAAATTTTTTTCATTCATATTACAGTTTTTTTTTCTTTTTTTTTTCTTTTTTCTTTTTTTGCTATTTTTCTGAAGTTGTCAGACAGACTCTCCGCATGTGCCCAACCAGGATCCACCTGGCTTGCCCACCAGGGAGCGATGCTCTGCCCATCTGGGGTGTTGCTCTGTTGCAACCAGAGCCATTCCAGCAGCTGAGGCAGAGGCCATGGAGCCATCTCCAGCGCCTGGGCCAACTTTGCTCCAATGGAGCCTTGGCTTCGGGAGGGGAAGAGAGAAACAGAGAGGAGGGGGGGGAGGGTTGGAGAAGCAGATGGGCGCTTCTCCTGTGTGCCCTGGCCAGGATTCGAACCCAGGACTTCTGCATGCCACGCTGATGCTCCACCACTGAGCCAACTGGCCAGAGCTATATTACAGTTTTTAAAAAACACATAAGGTTTAAAGAATCACAGAGAGAATTTTACTCAAGAGAAATTTTTTTGTATTTGGTTTTTCTTTCTAGTCAGTATATGTGAAATGTAGAATTATGTCCCACTCATTGAAATCTCTTGAAATGCCATTAAACTTTCCCAAATCTTCTAGATAACACTAAACAAAATCGATAGAGATCTTACTAGGTGGAAGGAGTTTGACTAGCTAGTGAATCGTTCATTTTGTTTAATCAATTAGAAGGCAGTCAGTTGTTAAATATTTGCTGTAATTCATTCTTGGGCATTTATATATGCTTCAATGGCAGATTTTATTAATAAATATCAATAACAATGGCAATGTTCAAGGAGACAAAACAAATTATAAAGTTATTTAGGTTTCCTTTTCATTAATAATACAGTGGAAAATTACTCTGAGATAAACATGGACCATGGGTAGGGCATGTCTCAGAAATATAATTTTTTTTTTGTATCTGAGCTTTAGGATGATTTCAATTTAATAAGTCCATGAATTATTGTACTAGGCATTTACTCTGATTTAGTGGGCATCTACAGTGAAGGAGGTAAGGAAATGTGGGTACAATTTACATGGATGCCTACAGTCCCCATTGAGATCGGAATTACTGATACAATAATATAAATGTCATCAAGTACAAAATTTGTGCTATGAATGTTCTAAAGGACTAAAGAACCAGAGACGGGTTCATGGAAAATGAAGGTTGGCTTAGGTCTGAAATCACAAGTAGGATTTGGATCTAGGGAGAGAAGTGAACCCTGGCTGGCAGACAGACAGACAATGACAGAGACACAGAGCAGCTGCTGTGTACGCGCCCTCTATGTGAAGGACTGTGGAGAGGATGACAAGTCTGGAACAGAGAAGATGCGATACAGATATTCATAAGACATGACTGCAATATGGAGATACTTGAATCCTAGGAAGAGACTCTTGTCTTGTTTTGAGAGGCATTAGAGGAACCTTGTTGGAGGTTTTGAGATTTCACTGACGGTGACTTGAAGAAAATATCTGAAGGAGGTAGGATCAAAATTTCAAAAAGTCACTTGGAAACTTACTGCAACATTCCTGCGTAAGTGGCCCATGAGTAGTGGTAGCAAAAAGAAAGATCTTAGGCAAAAGAACATAGAGTGGTGCCTGACTCTATCATGCATTTATCAACAGATATGATTTTGATGCCTCCAAGTGCTGTGGACATAAATACCCAATATTGCTCTTGCCCTTATGAACTCCAGGAAATTATAACCAGGACTGAGCCTTAGACCAATATGTGGATTTTAAATTTTTTTAGCAAAGTGTTATGTCAAATGACTCCTGCAGAAAATGGGAGAGAGTCCAAAAAATATACTAAAAACAAGGGTTTAAGCTGCTCATGTATCGTTAGTGAGCCTAGACAGCATGTAGGAGAACAACCAAGCAGTAAGACATGCTTGATGAGCCTGCATCTCCATCAGCTGTGGAGATGGCAAGTTTGACCTCTGAACTCCCAAAGTACCATTCCAAAATCCCAGCTACCTTATTTGGGTCTAAACACGGGGAAAAGCTCTGGACCAGTAGTCTTAAGGCTTGTGATTTTAGTCTCAACTCTGTTACTCACTCAGTAGTATGATCTTGGGAAATTATTTATACTCTCAGAGTCTCATTCAGCTTCTTCATTTATAAAAACAAGACTAATGCTACCTGCATGGCAAACTCAGAGGACTGTTAGGAGGTACAACGGACTATGTATTAGGTCACAGGGACTTAATGAGAATGGTGGGGGAGAATAAAGGATAATGAAGAACTCCACTTGGTAGCTATTTGCCTTGTCTTAATTATCAGGGTAACATTTAAAAAGATATATACATAATTATCTTTCTCACGCTAAATGATTCAAGCCTTGCTCTAAAAAAGC
This sequence comes from Saccopteryx leptura, assembly GCF_036850995.1. NCBI lineage: Eukaryota > Metazoa > Chordata > Mammalia > Chiroptera > Emballonuridae > Saccopteryx > Saccopteryx leptura. Next base: position 118,922,182 of record NC_089504.1, read on the forward strand.
CTTGATCTAAGGAAGCAGCTCTAGTCTAGTTGTATTAGTTAAATGTTTTCAGGGTAACCTCTTTTCAATGTCCAAATAAAAACTTGCATGAGCCTTCAATATATAAAAAAGAAATAACAAGTGCATCATTTTTAGTATAAAGGTTTTTTTATAACTTATAACATTTACTCATTATGAAATCAGTTAATGGGAATAGTGAAGTTTTTCTGATAAACACAAAATTAGAAATGATAATAATATACCCACTTAACCCTCCAATTATTTTATTATTTTTACTTTGGTTGCACAGTGTTAAGACAATTCTGATTCACATAGGTAAGCAGTTAAACTTGGTAATAATTATTTTTATCAGCTTATTTGAATTCTGTGCCAAATCTTAAAATAAACAGAAAGAATATGAAATGCTTTGCTCCAATGTCTGAGCACATAAAAGTCAATTTGACAGCACCAGTTAATACACAGAGGAATACAACAGATTAAATTTGGTATACATTGCATCAGCATAAGTTTTTTATTTTTTCCTACTAATTTTGAAAAATATTTTAACAGCATTGTTTGGATCAAATATCTGTGGAATCTCTGAAAGAATTCTCTGGGCCCTGGCTGGTTGGCACAGTGGTAGAGTTGGTCTGATGTGTGGATGTCCTGGGTTCAATTTCCGGTCAGGGCACACAGGAAAAGCAACCATCAGCTTCTCTAACCCTTCTCTCTCTCTCTTTTTCTTTTCCTCCTGCAGCCATGGCTCAATTGGTTTAAGCACATCAGCCCCAGGCACTGAGGATGGCTCTGTGGAGGTGCTAAAAATAGCTTTGTTGCCAGCATGATGCCAGATGGGCAGAGCATTGGCCCCACATGGGGGTTGCCAGGTGGATCCCAGTCAGGGTGCATGCGGGAGACTATTTCCCTTCCTTTAACTTGGAAAAGAAGGGGGGAAAAAGAGAAAGAAATCTCTGGAACCTAAGTGTCTACAGAATTGCATTTGAAGCTGGCCACATGTATTAAGCACAGGATACTATTCTAAGCACTACCTGTGGTTTGTTTCTTAATCCTATAACCACTGCATGATATAGGTGAAGACCCTGAGACACACACAGGTGAGGAATTTTCCATACAGCTCACAGTCGGTGAATAGCTGAGATAAAATTCAAACCCAGGTTGCTTGACTCTATGGTACTAAGTCCTGAAAGAGAAGAACGGATCCATGGAACACATGTAGGTTTGCATTCACATCTTTTTAGCATGTCTTATACATCATAAAACATGGCCATGCTTATAACTTTTTTTTAAGTTAGAGTTAAGAACTTCAAGCTATCAATGGTTCAGGAATGATGTAATACTTTTATAACGGTTTCTAAAATTCAGGAAAGATTTTTTTTTAAAGTTTGGGCTAGTCTTCATCATGAATGAAAACCAAACAAATGAAATTGTATGCTACTTAAGTTAGAAAATAATTATTTCCTTTGAGTTTAAATTGCAGTTTTTCTTTTCTGTAGAATTTCTTTATTGTAACTTAAGGAAGAAATAATTTGAGGAAGGTAGGGAAGTGGTACAGAAACTGTATTTCATTCTCCCAAGCAGACAGGGCTCTTATTGTCAACAAATTCCACAATTATATTTATTAACCATCTCACATTGACAGTTTCATGCCTCGTCTTCCATTTAAATAACATGTGAGACATATTAGAGAGTGGATTCTGTTTCAAAAAGCTCAGTTATTATTCCCTTCCTCACAGCTTATTATTTCCTTATAGGAATATGTCTGTTTAGCATAAATGGGTATAATATGTTTTAAGTATATAAGAAAACAACTCAAAATCTTAGTAGACAGTTCTGTCATTCATTCATTCATTCATTCAACAAGTAATATGGTGAACACCAATGACATATCAGGCACAGTACTAGCCACTGGTCATACATAATATCTAAAAAAGACATTGTAGCAACATAGATGGAGCTGGGGAAGACCAATAAAAATAAACTTAATTTTTCTTTTTGCAAATTTTGATAAGCACAATAAACAAACAAGGTAAAGAGATAAAGAAAAAAATGATAGACACCATCTCAAATAGATAATAGCAGTTGTGAAGTTTCGGTAGGAAGTATGTGAATATGCAAAGGCCCTGTGGCATGATAAATGAGCTTGTGGTGTTCAGTGAACTGAAAAGATGACAGTGAAGTTGGAGAAAGTGGAAGGAGGTAAGGTTAGAGAATGCATGAAGGGCCCCCTGAGCCATGTTAAGAGAGCAGAACAAGTTAAAGTTATAGATATTAAATAAAATATACAATTTGTATTTATTAAATACAAAAAAGCTTGTTCAGATAAACTTTTGGTATTTCTTTGAGGGCATCATTTTTCATCTATTTATCTTTGAAATCTCCAGCTAAGAAAAAGGCAGTAATTGTGTAACATAACACATTCTTTTGTAGATAATTGCATAATGCTTTTGAGGTAAAACCATTTAGAGAGAGGAGGCAATTTTATTCTTTTCAGCTTGGAATTTTCATATAAAGATAAAACATTTCTAGCTGTCTCCAATATATTGTCATCTCTGCAGAGAATCAAATTACTGTCCTTTCTCACTTTTACAAAAGAAACATGTTTTAATTTATCACACTAAATAAAAACATTTACATAAACCCTGCAAATTGCATTCCTGAGAAACCACAGCAATAAAAAAGTAATGAATGGAGGATTAATCATATATATGTAATATATTAAACTTTCTAAAAAGCCATGCAATGTAGCAATTTATGATATTATAATAGTGAGCTTGACAGAGAATTACAACTTCTGAAATATTAGTGTTTTGCAAATGATAATTTATGACAACCTCATAAGAATATGATCTCAGCAGGTATTCCGGTTCAGATTGAAATTTAAGAGATTCTTAATAATACTGATAAAAATAATGATAATGAGCCTGACCAGGCAGTGGCGCAGTGGATAGAGCATTGGACTGGGATACAGAGGACCCAGGTTCAAAACCCTGAGGTCGCCAACTTGAGCGTGGGCTCATCTGGTTTGAGCAAGGCTCACCAGCTTAAGCCCAAGGTCTCTGGCTTGAGCAAGGGGTCACTGGATCTGCTGTAGTCCCCCGGTCAAGGCACATATGAGAAAGAAATCAATGAACAACTAAGGAGCCACAACAAAGAATTGATGCTTCTCATCTTTCTCCCTTCCTATCTGTCTGTCCCTATCTGTCCCTCTCTGTCTCTCTCTGTCTCTGTCATACACACACAAAAAGTAGTAATGATGAAGATAATTATTAGAATGAAAGCTAACTAGTCCTAAACAGCTGGGAAAAAGACAGCAGGATTTAATGACCCGTTAGAGCCAAGAAGAGAACTTAACACCTTTCGTGTTGTGGGTTGCTCTTCTTGGAGGGGCCTGGTTGTGAAACATGAGACGATACCATGCATTGCCTTAATATCACTAACAATCAAATGGAATCAATATAGACAAGTGAAAGGTAGAGTTTCAGGTTCTATAGTTTCCACTTGCAATTTCACTGGTTAAGTGGAAAAGCCTGGATTGATTACTGAGAAGATTAAATTACTATTACTGTTAAACTGCTATGGGGAACAGATTATATATCTCTTGTAAGTGTGCTCTTTGGGGGAACTTTTACGATATCCTGCAAAGAGCAGTTTTGTTCACCACAGAATCAGTTTGACCTTGGAGAAGTCACTTAATCTCTTTAGTCATCAGCTGTATCATCAGGAAACAAAAACCAAAAAATATTGTCTCTTTTGCCTACTTCACTAGATTTTTGAGGTCAAGAGAAAACACTTTATTTGGGAAGCGCTATACTTTTGCATTAATAACTACATTTTGTTATACAGTAGAGATCACGGGATAACTATGTGGTCACTGTAGTATGGTTGATGTTTATGCCATGTCATATTGAGTCACCCACCCACATTTTGGGGGTCCCAAGGACATCTGCACCATAGGAGAGGCAGCAGAGAGGGGGAGGGGTTGTAGATGTACTATACCTTTTTAATTATACTTGGTCTCATCTAAAAGTAGCTCTAGCATTTTTCATTTTGCTGATTTTAAGGTGTGACTAGAAAAATAGAAATCTTACAATAGAATAAGACAACCTCAACCAACTGAGGTTTTCTTGTATCAAAATATGCTCTGTAAGTCTTAGGTGTTACAAAAATGATAAATACAACTGCTCTTCTGATGACTCACAGACAATGTGTCTGCAACCGAATTTGTTTCTTCTTCTTCCCATAACGAATACTATCGTAATCTCTTTCATGGCCAAACCCAGAACGCTTGGAGTTCTTTTAGGTTGTTCTTCTTGTTTAGCTTCAATGTCTACCCTCGACACCAATCGTGCAGATTGAATTTCCCTCGTTAGTCGTACAACCAGACGTTCCATTCTATCTTTAGTGCCTCTGCCTTGATTCGGGTTCTTTTGTTTTTCTTTTCACAACAGAATTACTACAATAACTTCCTAATGGGTCTTTTTTGTCCAAACTAGCACTTATAAATCATCCTCTTCCGTGATCCTAAATTTGAGATCTGACCAAATCATCCCCTTGTTAAGAATTTGTTAATGCTTCCTAGAGCTTTCAAGTGACACTGCCTTAGTATGGAAGATTTTTATTCTCCAGCCCCATGTCTATTAAGCGTCATTATGCCACACTTCTCAGCATGCCCTTTATTTTGTCCTCTTCATGCTGTTTCATGCGTCCGCAATTTCACACATGATGCTAACACTGCTTAGACAATCCTTTTCCCATTAAATGCTTGGTTAACCATTATTCATTCTTCAAACCTCAGCTGCATTGCCTCCTCTTTCCAGAACACTTCCTAATACCTATTTATTTAAATATTCTTTCTCATGGCTCTGACAGAACCCTCTGTATACCACTTCTGTAGTCATTAATCCTGAATAATCCTAATCTTAATGTTTTTCTGTGTCTTCTTAGATTCCAACAGTGACTGGTACATAACCTGGTACAATTTCTTTGAATGAATGTGTGTGAATGAATGAATTAGTACAATCTAATACAGCAACTCAGCCAGAGGTAAAGATGAAAGCCATACACTGAACAAGTTGAATGAAATAAGAAAAGACAAACTGTAAAGTCATATAAAGTTAAGGAGGCAAAGAACAAGAAATTGAAAAGGCATTAGAAAATGAACCAAAAGAAGTTTGGGATAAACCTAACAAACATAGTGTTCCAGCCAAGAGTTGACATATTCATTCAGTTAAGGAAGTGTCCTTAAAGTTACAAGGTTGCAGCAGACACTAGTGTACTTTACAGGGTTTGAGTGCAAAGGCAAGAGTTTGTTTGAAACACATAGAAAAGGCCAGTTTCACTGGAGCAGAGTGAGGGTGTATGGGTTGAATTGTCTTCCCCCAAATTTCACAGTGTTGAAGCCCTAAACCCCCGTACATCAGAATATGACTCTATATGGAGATGAAGCCTCTTTAAGGGGTGAATATGTTAAAATGAGGCAATTGGAGTGAGCATTAACGTTATTCTACTGGCATCCTTATAAGAAGAGGAAATTTGAACACAAAAGACACCAGAAGACTGACCATGTGAAGGCACAGTGAAAATGCCACTGTTTGCGAGTGAAGGAGAGAGACCTCAGAAGAAACCAAATCTACCGACACTTTGATCTTGAACTTCTAGCATCCAGCACTGTGAGAAAATAAACCTTCATTACCTAAGTCACCCATTCTGTGGTGTTTTGTCATGCTGGCCCCAGCAAATTAATGCAGCGGGATAGAGTAGTAAATAAAGTCAGAGAAATAACAGAGGAGTATGGGCAGGAAGGACGGGAGAAAATTACATCGTAGGGTATCTGTAAGGCCATTGAATAACTTAAGGTTTCATTCTAGTGAAATAGAAGGCTATCAGAGGAATTGGAGTAGGTGAATATTGTGATTTGACTTTCATAGAGATTGGGAACTGATAACGCAGGCGTTATACTGAGAAGAAAGTCAAAACTTATAAACTATACGAGAGAAGGGGTAGAAAGTGATCAACAGTGTCTCTCGTTTATCACGGGGGTTAGGTTCCATAACCCCTGAGATAGGTGAAAATCTGCGAAGTAGTGACCTTATATTTATTATTTATATTATATATATATATTAGGGTTTTATAAACCTTCCCTACACTCTTATAATCCTTTCCCACACTGTTATTAACCTTTCCCATGCTTATTTTGCTTATTTTACTGCAAAATAATTAAAATAATAGGTATATAAAAATACCTATATACCGCAAAATCCCGCGATATAGCGAAAAATCTGCGATATAGTGAGACCGTGAAAAGTGAACCGTGATATGGCGAGAAACAACTGTACGAAGATGCTTACTTTATTCTATTTGATAACTAAAAAAAGAAGGAAAAACTGAGGATCTTAAAAGAGAAGGCAGAGAATCCAAAAGCAACTTGCCTAAGATGACACAGTAATTGTGTAGTAGTCCCAGAAAGAGGGTCAGGCACCCAGTGCTCTCTAATACATACGTTGTGCTTGGAAAGGATGCATTTGCCTTTTCACGGAAAGGACACAAATTTGATTGTCTGATGTTTTGAGGAGGCTGGGTTTATTCTTATGAGCAGATATTAGCACTTGAGTGAGTTTTGGTGGCCACGGAGTACACACTGTGACACTCTCAGCTGCCCATCCATGTCTCTATGACTCAAGGACACATAGCTTAAAAGACTGGCAGGAACAAATAGAAATTCTTTATGGGTTCTAGTCACAGGCTATGTTTAAACAGATGTCCTTCATGGCAGATCATTTTATTGATAGAACAATTATAAGGGATGATGATAGTAATGGCGATCTCTGAACTGTTCTCCCACATGCTAGTAGAATGGGGCCTTGTGATTCTAGGTTGATAAAGGTTCAGTGTGTGTATGTATACATATATATGTGTATATACACATTATATATACACATGAATGTAGTGTATGTACATTTTATACTGTATATACATATAATATAAATACATACATATAAAATTTGACATTTTTTATTGTATGTAAAATATATTATACACTGTAATGCCAGTGGTAAGGCCAAGCAGGTCCACATTGGATTTGGGCAGATGGTAGAGGAACTGCAGCGCTGGAAAGCATTGGGCCATTCCTGCTTATTGGATTCTTGCACCCGTGGATGGGCAAACAGGTAGGGGAAAACCGCTTCTCATGGCAACAGTCAAAGGAACAACAAAAGGGCCCCTTACAGTGTCACACAGACAATCCGCAATCCACAATCCGCCCTGAGTCAAAACACACATAGCCTTACACAGGCTATATACACATGGCTCTGCCACGTGCTCACGCACTAATTACGCTAAGTGCAAGCAAGCAAGCAAGCCTAACACAGCTGTTTTTCCAACATACACATATATGTATATCTTATGTATATAAAATACATTCAAAGTTTGATGTATCTTTTATATTATATACATATGTGTATAGTTAAAATAGAGAAATGTCACATTTGAAGATAAAATATGTTTAACAGCATAAATATGCTCAATTAAATCTGCAGGATGTTGCACAGAGATCTGAGTTCAAATCACAGCTCTGAATCTTAACTAACTACCATGAACTTGAGAAAGATAGTTAACCCCAGAAAGGTTCAGTTTCCTTATTTGAAAAATGGGATAAGGTGAAAGGAGTAAGAAGTATAAATTGGCAATTATAAACTAGTCACAGGATGTAAGATACAGCATAGGGAATATAGTTAATAATATTTTAATAACTATGTATAGTTCCAAGGGGGGATTAGAATTATTAAGTTATATGAATGTCTAGCCACTATGCTGTAAACCTTAAATAAATATAACATTGAATGTCAACAGTAATTGATAAATAAATAAAAAGAAAAGCAAGATCATAATCATGACTAACCCATAAGATTGTAACAAGATTAGAAAAGACAGTGGGCCAAAAGCATTTAAGATAATACCTGGGTAAATGTTTGATTAGAGTAGCTTGCCTTTATTTTAATGATTGAAGTATTTATTTATTTTCTTACTTTGGGTTTAATTATTTCTTCTTTTTCTAGTTTCTTAAAGTGGAAGTTGAGATCATTGATATACAAGTCGTTCTTTTTCTCTAATGTAACCATTTAATGTTCTAAATTTCTCCCTAAGTAGTTCTTTAGTGGCATTCCACAGATTTTGGTATACTGTGTTTTTATTTTCATTCAGATCAAAACATTTTCAAATTTTTCTTGTCATTTTCTCTTTGATTTATGGCTCAATTTCTAAATATTTTGAGAGTGTTGCACATATATTCCTGTGCCAGAGGTTGGAAGCTTCCTATAAGCAGTTAGCTGGTGAAATCACAAGGCTTTTAGGATGGAAAAGTTTTTCCTGGTTAAACCAGGACTTTTACAGTTTCAGCACTGAAAGTCTCATTTTCGGGGAAACCCCTAAGTACCAGGCAAACTGGGGTAGTCGATCACTTCTAGTCATATTGTTGCTATACTTATTTGAGGGGGGGGGCGGGTTACAGTCCTGTGCTACCATTAGGCCAACATCTGAAAATTATTACATAGTTTTCTAATTGTTTCAAGTTGATTCTGTTATTCCATTTTGGCTGGAAGTAGAAATCTCTATTTATTTATTCATATATGTGAACAATCAATTGGAGAGGACAAAAATATAAGTTGGATGTCTAGTTGAAACTTATTATTGTGGTTGTTGATGATGATGGCCTAGACACAAGTGGTGATATATACAATAGCAAAAGGTGGAAGAAGTTGGCATATAGTATATTTGAAAAATATATTGAAGAGGTCAAGTGCCTAAAATATTTAAAAAGATTTTTTACAGACTGATTTTGATGATCCAAGTAATTACAATTTCAGCTATAGTGTATGATCCAGTCTATGTGTTTGTCCTTTGCCCACAAGGATTCATGGATGAGATCCCCGGATGCAGGGCCCACAGCTATTGGGCAGAGATCTGATAGTTGATGTGAAACGTGAAAGAATGGAGTCAGCAATGTACAGAAGATTTGGAGGAAGAGATTGCATTTCAGGGCATAGTGGCTGGACAATTGGGTCTCTCCGTATAATGGAAATTTCCATGGAGCCTGTAGTGACCGGAAGACAAGAGGAAGTTGTTATATATGTCTAGGCCCAGTGGGCCATTTCCTTTTGACATCTGATAAATTCACAGCTCCTTAGGCACAAAGTCCCTGCTAATCCACATTGTGCTGAAAGATAGGCATTAGCAGGTTTTACCAGGATCCAGGGGAAATTTTCTCATTTGCATTTGCATGTTTTCCTCCACACCATTCATCAAGATTCAGATGCCACAGTTAATTGGATGCAGACCCACTTGGGAATGGAAGAGAGCCATAGCATAAGAAAACACCCAGATGAGAACATCCTTTGGAATACGACGAGGTAGAGAAATTTCTGTTGCTTAACACAGGCCTTTTACTTCACCTGCAAGAAGACCATGGATTTGGCTCTATTTTAAGGAGAGACTGTGCATGTGTGTGTGTGTGTGTGTGTGTGTGCATGCACACATACATGCTTACATGCTTGTATGTACACGTGTGTTAGGCTGATGAAGAAGACCATTAAGTGCCAAAATTTGTCTAGTAATCGCCAACATATAACTAAAACCTTTGTAGAAATGTCTCATAGGAAGTCCAAACAAATTTAAATGGCTGCTGTCAGAGCTTTTCTGAGTGAGCAGAGGAAGGAAAGTGTGAAGATTTGGTGTCTCATACAGGAGAAGGAGTCAGACCCAAAGGAAAAAAGAGAAAAGAGGTGATGGCTTTGTGACCGTGTCAAGGATTTCTATCCTCAGCTAAAACCGACCAAGGATGGGGAGAAAAGACAACCAAGGCATTTTTGTTATGCCTGGCTGCAAATGCAGGTGTTTATTTTGTTTTATGAAAACATCTTTCTTACAAGACTATTCATTCTCAGGTGACTTATATGTTTGTGTTAACAAACAGCTTCTCAGGGACAGAAATCTGGGAAATTGGTATAGAGAAAGATCCCTCCAAAGGGAATTCTACAGAATAAAGGACTGAGATAAATAATCCATTAAAATATGAAGTCTTTCATGTTAGGGACAATGTCTTATGTGGCTATTTAATCCTTAACACCCCTACCTCATACCTACACATAGTAATGTTCAGAAAATATTTATTAGATACAAGCCAGAAATTTGGGGAATAAAACCATTCCATGGACAAATGAGCTTGAAAATGCTATACATACAACATCCCCTTCTATAGATTCACAACACATATTAAACTATTAGAGACTCTTAGAAGACTTTTTTTTTGAGTAAACTACCTTTTTACCAGTATATTTGACCATGGAACTCCTTTTTAGGGAACACCTTTTAGCATCCTTCAGAAATGCTACTATAACATAATATATCTTTGAGGTAGCAAAGCTGATTATAAAGACAAGAATTTGAAAAAATGGCTGGGACATCACATGGCAGTCTTATTAAATTGAATCTGCACCACAAAACATTTTATGTATTTAAGTTAAACTGGTTTACTGTATAAGCTGAACCTGGTAGGTTATAAATAAAACACAATTTTTATTTCAATTCTGTCTCTTCAAATCGATATTTGGTTATTCACCCCCAACCTTCCAGGTTCCACTAACCCAGAGGTCGGGAACCTATAGCTTAAAAATATAAAACATTCTCATGTATTACAATCCATTCATTTCCTACCGCTCATGTTCATCATGGATGCAGATGGCTGGAGCCAATCACAGCTGTCCTTTGGGACAACACCAAATTTTTATTGGATAATGCATAACGTACAATGGGTCGTTGTATGGCTCTCATGGAATTACATTTTAAAATATGTGGCATTCATGGCTCTCTCAGCCAAAAAGTTTCCTGACCCCTGCACTAACCAGTAAAATTCTGGGAATTTCTCCATTGGCTTTTCTGAGTACCAACAGGTATTAAATGAAAAACAATTTAAGTTAGTAAAAAGTTGAATGCAATACAAAGTCCAATCCACGTAGCCTTTAGCTCTGTTCTCTTACAAAGCTTCATTACCACTTGGGTTGGAAATCCAAGAACAGGACGTGGGCCAGGTTAGTTTCCTATCTATATCTTTCCTATCTATATCTTTCCCCTTTTGCTGTGATTTCTGGATTTTCCAGAGATAGGAGAAGGTGGGCAATCAAGGAGAAGGTGGAAAGGTAAAATACACTTTACTAATGCTGTTATAGTCTGTCATTGAGATCCTCTTAGTGTAGTGGAAATCCCAACTGGCATTTGTCTCATGGGCATCTTGGTGAAAATTTTTACAAGATACCTCTCTTTGCCTACATTACAGGGCATCTCCTAACAATTGTTACACTGAGTCTAGGTATGCCTTCTCAGGCTAACCACTCATGTTTCTTCATTCTCTTGGCTACTAGTGGTATATCCCCACTAGTAACAATCTGTCCTAATAGAACCCAATGTGCCTTTTTTATGGAGGGTCCTGTTTATCCCACCATAGTCTGGAAGTGCTGATTAGTTCCTATATAGCTTAGTTCTAGGCATCAAAAAAAAGGTTGTCCAGGCCACAGTCCCTATGTATGAAGTATGAGTAAACCTCAGTTCCTTTGTCTTTAAAGTCCAGAAGATATATATCAAATTCTCCAATTGGTTCCATTGACTTGTCTCTCTTTTGGTTTGTGTTAAGGAAGAAACACATCTCTCTGGGTGGAGGGTGAGAGTGAAGACACTTACCAAGTTGGTAACACCCTCCAAATAAATCCTCAGTGCCAGGTTCTCTAAAGTCATTCTTGATAGTTTGGAGTTTGCCAATGTGGTAACATGGGTAGAAGCACTTCCATAACTTCTTAGCAGGTCCCTTTATAGGTGGCTTTAGAATGCAGCAAGTTGGCATCAAATGTATTGGGCCTCTGCTGAAACACTTAGACAAAGAAGAAATGCCCCATTTAACTTCTCATTGCACATGACCTAATATACTCAATTCACATTAATGTCTTTTATGAGAAATAGAGCAATAGAAACCAAAACTGAAATAAGAACTAGCCAGGGATATAACCAGTGAGACTTAATCATGTTTTTTTTTATCATGCATAAGGCGTACAAAATAAGGAGAAAAAAAACTCCAAAAAGTATTAGTTTTATGCACCAGTTATTAGCTTCATGTGGTCACTTGTACAGCTGTTAGAATGTGGAAAGAGATTGAATTTCATTTGTAAAAGGCTTGTTTTGCTCTACTGCCTGGTTCATGGTCATCAGACAATGAATTAATGTCCCCTGTAAATACTCATCTATGTTTAAGCTTGCATGCATGTGTCCTTTGGCTTTTGTTGTATTTGATCTTTACAACAATACTCATGTTTGCCAGGTAATCTGTTGTCAGCCTTGGTTCCTAATGAGCCTAAGGCCATTAAGGCCACCAACAATGATGCTAGAGTTAAGAGTCCTAGTTTAAGGGGGGAAAAAACCAATTGATATTGAATGTCCATTCTCTGTCCCACGTTCAGGAATTAGCTGTTCAAGTTAAAACTCACCCAAATTCTAAAATTCTTAAACTTTGCCCTAATATTTCCTCTCAATCATGCTTGTGCATTAGACTCCTTTGGGAAGTATTGTATATTTAAAAAGTGCCGTGCTCAGACTGAAGCTCACTCTAATTAAATAGGGCTCTTTGTGCTGGAATCCAGACAGCAATGTTTTTAAATCTTACAGGTATTCCAATGCATAGCCAAGGCTGAGTGTCACTGTAACACCTGTGCTTTATATGTAGCTTCAATCCATTCATAGCAGAGTAGGGAATTAAAACCCTTATGAAACTCCATTTCATCCACAGGTAGAGGAGACATGGGAAGTACACTGCCTAGACTATGATATGTTTGGCTTTGCCTGGTCAGTACTTCTTTAAAAGTTGATTAGGCTCCATTATTTAAAAATCAAGAATTCTTTGGCAAAAATCTAATTGTTTTCTTTCTCTTGAAAACTCAGCTATTCAGGCCTGTCTCCTTGACAGACAGCAGACACTGGGTAGCAGCAGACCAGTGGCTTTAGAGGGAGCCTGGACTTCCCAGTGTGTCCACAAGTCTCTCCTGCTGTCAGACCCTGCGTGGCCCTACAGGCAGAGTCCTGGACGCCTGCTATTGTTCAAGTTTGGAGAAGCCTTTCAAACCTTAGCCCTTTCCCTTTGCAAATGCATGCAGTTCCAACTTATTCCAAAAAGCCTACTTTGATCTGAATGCCTTGAACAATCCTTTAACCCCTGGATTGTTTAAAAGGTTATTCGATTTCTTTCTTCCATTCTCTGCCAACTCATTCTCTCCCCCTCCCCCCAGAGAGTTTGTTCTGTTCTTTTGCTTTAAAAAGCAAAACAAAGTGTGACTACACATCTATTCTCCAAAGACCACAGCTCCTCAAGGCTGAGAGCCAGATGCCTGATTTGTTTTCCATCTAGAGCTGCACATACAGAGAAAGTCGTCAGACACAAGGCCATTCCGTTTTTGACCTTCTTAGGGCTGGATGCACAGCGAGTCAACAGTGGAGCTGAAAATAGAACCCAGGACTTTCAAATCATTGTTCTGCTCGCTGAGCTGTGCTTCCTCCCATAAGGACATGGTTAAGCAATGTCCTGTTTTACAAAAGCAGAAATCATAATATACGTATGAGAAACTGGACGCAGAAGAAACACAGGCCCCTCCTTCAGGAAAGATGGCACCGAGGCACTGAAAGGACATGACTTCATCTCTGGCACTGTGGCTCCCAGGTTGGATGCACCAAAAAAATGTGCGCTGGATCACTGCCTTCATAACGTGTAGCATTTTGAACAAGGAGTTCCCCTGAATGCCAAGAATGTATTTGCTTGACAACCCACGGAAAGAAAATTTAGAACATTAGAAAGGTTATGATGAAAATGACAGGACCTGTATAAGAAGATGATCAGGGATCTGGAATCTGGGTGTGACTTTTCAGCACAAGGAAACGTGCTGTAGGGAGGACCCAAGGTTTGTTTGGCAATGCTGTGATTCTCCGCTCAGGGTGTGTGTGGCCAGCAGAGAAGGCAGAAAACAGGTCTGAACAACAGGAAGGTTGGGAGTAACTGCCACTTTTCCAGGCTCCCAGGAAGGGTTCAGAACTCTCTTCTGCGCTACCATTTTACAGAGGGCTGGCTTCACACTCACTGGTTTTCCGTGAGCAACCAGAGGTCAGGACCTGTGTGGTTCTCATAGCTATTGCCCTATGTCTAGCACACAGCTCATCCCGGCAGCTGACTGAGCAGAGCCTAGAATCAGACCTTCTGAGTTTGAGTCTGGGCTCTGCAATCTCCCAGCCTTTGGACAAGTGATTTTGTCTCTCTGTGTCTCAATTTCCTCCTTTATAAGACAACGATATTAATAATAGCTCTTACCTCAAACAGTGTATTATGAAAGTGAAGTTCTTAGAGTGGTATGTGGTAATAGTAAGCATTCTTTAAGTGTTAGTTATTAGAAGCTATCAATATATGTTATGAATGGATAACTAGTCTAGGGAACAATATAACACAATTAAAATGTGCCAAGTGATTTAATAAGCTCTTTGCATAGATTACCCCATTTAATTCTAAAAATAGGTACATGAAATATCTACTCACATTGCTCCACATTCCAGATGGGGCATAGTGGCACAGAGGGGTTGAGAAACTTATCCAAGTCCCCACAGCAGGTGAGTGACAGAGTAAAGATTTGAAACTGTATGGTGTGATATCACATTTTTCACCACTCTTCTGTCATTTAAATATATATTTCCTCAGAAGAATACTAAGGTAAAAGCTGCTTTCTGATGTTCTTAGGGGACTCAAATATACTAATTTATTGACACTTTGAAAGTAGTGAAAATTATGTATATGTGAGATGAAGGTGATGACTAGTAAACACGTGAGAAACCCTACTCTTACTAGCCTTCTTTAGCATATCAAAAGGTGTTAAAAATAATAATTAGCCTTAAGAACCGAAGAACAAGTAAAACTAGTCATTCTGACACACCTAAATGCAATGTGACATGCAAGTGTCACTTACTGAAGATAACAGCCATTGAATAAATAAACAAAGGAGCCTGTTGAGAACTGGAACACCGTGATCTTGTGCTTGTTTCTTTACCAAAATATACTTAGTTATGACATTTTACTTATTTACAGGCTTCCTCTCATAAGAGTTTCCCCTGACATAAATATGAGAAGAAATGATGAGATGCTTTTTCTTCTCAGAAGTCATTTGGAGTATTCTGGCATCATGGAAAGCAAATCACACTTACTGTGGGAGGATGGGTCTCTGGCTCTGGCTTTTTTATAAAGTAATTCCCTGTGCAACCTGACTGAGTCTCCCAGCCTTCCTGGGATTCAGATTTCTCTCTCAAAATGGCTTTCGAGGCTATTGATTATAAAATTCCTAGCACCTTTTAACAACTCTGATTTCCCTCCTGAGAGGTTTTTTGTTTGTTTGTTTGTAATCATTATTTCACACTTAGAACACACATTAAATTTTATTTTCTTTTTCTCTTCTTCCTCCTCCTCCTTCTTCTTGCATAATATATTGTCATTATATGAATAGTGAATCTTAAATTGAAGGAAAAAAAAAAATAAACAATATAACATCGCCACCACAAACAACATCTAAAGCTATTTCAAGGGCTTGATTGACATGTGAATGAACTTATGTGCTGAAAATTAGGAAAATATCGCTTTGTCATTATTGCTAATTCTTTAAAGTTCAGCCCATCTTCCAGGAAATGAATTATATTTTCTCTGTAACAGGCACAATCCTTGGGTTTCCCCTGCCAAGAGTGAGCATCCTATCAGTGACAGAATACTTTTACAAATGAAAATGTCTCAGTACCTTTGGCTCTGCAGCCATCTGCATGTACCTGTGACTCATCTGGATGAAGGTACGTGGTTCTTTGCAGTCAGCTGAGAATATTAAGGGACTCTGCTTTATTCTAGCCATGTTCAAAGAAGAGATCAGCTGTCCTTCATTTTAGGAAAGGATAGGGCAAAGGTTAGTTCCTGGGTAGAGTTTGCTGTTTGTAACGTCTGAAACGAAGAGAAGTGCCAACAGTTTTGAACATTTTATTAAAAGGGAGATAGTTCTTGCTGGGGTAAAGTTAAAATAAAAGTAAAATTCCGGCCTGACCTGTGGTGGTGCAGTGGATAAAGCGTCGACCTGGAAATGCTGAGGTCACCAATTTGAAACCCTGGGCTTGCCTGGTCAAGGCACATATGGGAGTTGATGCTTCCAGCTCCTCCCCTCTTCTCTCTCTCTGTCTCTCCTCTCTCTCTCTCTCTCTCTCTCTCTGTATCTCCCTCTCCTCCCTAAAATGAATAAATAAAAAATTTAAAAAATTTATAAAAAAAAAAGTAAAATTCCTTCCCCAGTTGATGTCCTGGTACTTCAAATGTGCATAAGACTAATCACACAATCTCCCTGCTAATAGAACTTCAGTGGCCCCCATTTGCCTGCCAGATAAAAGTCCAAAAACCAGAGCGCTCTCTGAAGTCTACACAAATCACTTGCAGTTCTGTGAATTCACCTTGCTTCTCTATGCATGGAATGGTTTTCCCACATTGTCACCTGGACAACTCAGCTGTTTGGATTCAGCTCAGCTATCATCTTTCCTAAAGAGTTGTAGCTTATCAGTTAGGGTAAGAGCCTCTTCTTTGTCTGATCAAAGCATCCCACATTTTCCTCTATCCAAGGGATCCTCAAACCTTGCTCCACTGTGGGGTCACCTCGAAAGCTATCAGAACACATCAGTGCATGGACCCTACTTAGGGTTTTTGATTTCAAGGGCCTGAATTGGGTTCTGCTTCTCTATTTAATGTGCCAAGGTAATCCTAATGTGCAGCCAATGACATTGTATTAAACGTTTTGTGTTTATCTTCACCCAAATTAAGTTTCTTGAGGACTGGAATTATTTTTTTTGTTGTTGTTTTGTTTTTTGTATTTTTTCCGAAGCTGGAAACGGGGAGGCAGTCAGACAGACTCCCACATGCGCCCGACTGGATCCACCCGGCATGCCCACCAGGGGGCGATGCTCTGCCCATCCGGGGCGTTGCTCTGTCATGACCGGAGCCACTCTAGCACCTGGGGCAGAGGCCAAGGAGCCATCCTCAGCGCCCGGGCCATCTTTGCTCCAATGGAGCCTCGGCTGCGGGAGGGGAAGAGAGAGACAGAGAGGAAAGAGAGGGGGAGGGGTGGAGAAGCAGATGGGCGCTTCTTCTATGTGCCCTGGCCGGGAATCGAACCCGGGACTCCTGCATGCCAGGCCAACGCTCTACCACTGAGCCAACCGGCCAGGGCGAGGACTGGAATTATTTTATATTGATACACATATCCTCTGAGATTGAAAAAATGCTGAGTACTAAGGAGGTACTCAGTAAGCAGTTAATGAGTGACGCACAGATGATAAATGAATAACACCCACACGCCCAGCCTTCCATCCACCTATGTGCAGAAGCTCACCCATGTTTATGTGGTTGCCTGGGGTAAACAAGTGTGGAAAACAGAAGGCCCCGTGTGGATCCCAGGTGTCTGCAGACAAGGAGTGCAGTCTAAGAGAGGTGTTTGAGTAAGCAAAATAAGGCCTGAAAGAAAACCTGAGAAATTTTGAATTAATGAAGAGCAGGTGCTGAATAAACAGAACCATGAAATTTGACCTGGGCAGGTACTTTGAGAGAAAGACAAATGCAAGAGATTCTGGGGCTGGAGAGCAGGAGAGGGGAACAACCAGTTCACAGTGCAAGTGACCGGAAAGAGGTTAACTTCTTCCTACACAGAATAAAAATACAAGGTTTGTGGAGTCTGTCTGGAAGAGACTTAAGACCTTAAGATTTTTTCTTAAGACCTAAGACCTAGGGCCTAAAAGTCAGTGTCCTAGTAACGAGAGGAGCAATCCGCCGAGTAGGAGCCAAGCTCGAGCGTCACTGTACTCTGTTCTATAAATTTGTACTTTGTGGGTCATAACACACACTGGGTGCCTTATCTATGTTATCCCACTTAATGTGCAAGATTAGGCTTATGAAATAGTCTTTCTTATCATTTTAAAAACGAAGACACTGAGGTTTAGAGAAGTTGAGGCAGAACCCCAAGTCATCTGTGCTATAAATGGCAAATATCACCTTCTAAATGACCAGTTTGCATTACTGACCTGATGACTCTTATGAAAGAGAGATATTGGAGAAAAAAGGGAGGTGGGCTGGAATTTCAGGGTCTCAATTCAAGAAGAAGGCTCTACCCTCAAGTCTTGCCAGGGGAGTAGGAGATGGGGTGAAGGAACCTTTTAGTGATGGTTGCCTCAAGTATTTTGCTTTTTGAAAACTCCATTTATCTGGACCCAGGACCACTGAGTGGCCTCATACAGTGAGGACATGATGCTCCCACTTCTCAACTTCTAATGAAAGTATTTCATGGAGGCTCCTGCCCTTTCTCAGAGGAAGAAAGACAGGCAAGAACACTAAGAAATCAGTGAATCTACAAGATAAAGAATGGGTATAAAGTTTGAACTATTTTTTTTAAGAATGCATTATTTATTACTTTTGTCATATATAAATTGGTTGTATTCTATATAATATGTCATCAAAAGTTTAGTCTTGAGTATTTGGGTTGTTATGTTAAGGGGAATTCCCACTCGCTGAATCTCCCTCTTGAATGCTGACTGTCTGTGTTTGGGCAAGCTTCTCTTCTCTGACCTTCAAAATTTAGGTTCACACAAGGTCTGGTATTGACTATTGGTCTAACGAATCACTGAAGTCTGTCTCCTTTATGGTGAGATGAAGGTGCCTGAAGATTTTGGTTCACAAAAAGCAACTTCCCTTTCTGTGATGACTAGTTCATCTGGAATAGTTCCTGCAATTTCAGCTTTCACGTCAAGTACCTTGGCACCACCAGCCTTCCCCCGGCCTCGGACACAATTCCTGTCAGTGGCACTCTAATCATCTTGCTGTAAGAGATGTTTGCTTGTCAACCTGCCAGGAGAAGGTTGGAGTTGGAATATTTCTTTGGCTTTATTGGGGTTTAAACTTCATTGAATTTGGGTTCGAATCCTGACTCTGCAATTTGCAAACACTTGCAGAGCCAAGGAAAGCAAAACAAAAAGGTTTTTTTTCCCCTTATGCCTTTTTGTTGAGAAACAGTGCACCCTTCTTTGTGGTGGATCATTTCTGAGGTCCAATATCAGGTACATTCTGTCCAACACACCCACGCAAAAAGCACATGGTTGTGGATTTCACTCTCCACTGCCTTTGGTTTGTTTTCAAGGAGCCAGGATTTCACAAAAAGCTCAGGAGCAGTGTGTATTTCATGACGATTTATGATCTCACCTTTCGCCAGAAAGTGGATGTTCTATTACCCCTGGCTTCCTGACATGTACAAAAAATCTGTTCCTTCTCCTTCAGTCTGTGTCTCCTGATAACAAGTTCAGATGAGCATTTCCTAATAATAAAAGAGAAAGTGGTTGCTGCTGGCATTTATAACTGACCTTATTTCAGAATTTGGTTGGGCAACTCTTACCTCACTTCCCAGAAGAGGCGGTGCGTGTCGTGAGATCTCTCTAGAGGTAGTCAAAACAGATGGCAGGGCCTGACCTTGGGCATGTTTTCTCACCCTCTCTGGTCTTGGATTTCTTCCTCTGTGAGATGCAGACTGTACACATGGCATCTAAGGTCTATTCTTTTTCTCAAATATCTGAGTCTACTTCTCACTGATTTATAAGAAAATTCATTGACTTGCCCAAAGACAAAAAGGTATGAAATGGCAAATATTTAAGAAGAGAACTGGTCTTTCTTTCCTCTGTCTCTTTTATATCTAGGTTATAAAGTTATGATAGTGATCATTTTTTCATCACCCACTTAATCCCATAGACCACCCCTCCCTGTATAAATGCACATGGCCTGTTTTCCTGTAGCCATTGCTCATTCTGCCCATGGGAATAAGGTCTTCGGTAAAGGCCAGTAAGGAAGGGTGACAGCTTTCTGTTAACAGACTTTATTTTTCTCTCTGGGAAAAAAAGCTTCCTCTGGCTAAGGCTAACTCTACATCACCCTATTGTCTTCTCAGGGAGCCTTACCAGCTACAGTTTAGGAGCTGCCAATGCCAGCAGCAGGTGCCATGATGCTGGGGGAGAGGGAAAGGAATATTTATTAGTTGAAATAAATGAGACATAATAGATCCTCTGTATTGTGCCTCTCTGTTGCTCAGTATCAAACTAAAACATTTTACATAGTGATCTCACTTCTGTGTTCATGAGCACCCTTCAAAGCAAGTCTCTCACTTCTTTTATCACTGAGAACCCAGAGGCTCAGAGATGCTAATCTCTCTCAGAGACCTGGGGAAACGCCTGGGTCTCTGACGACGAAGCCTATATTGATTTTATTTATTTGTTTGTTTTATTTATTTGTTGTTTATTTATTATTATTTTTTAAAATTTTCCATTGATTTGAGAGGCAAGAAGGGAGAAAGAAAGAGAGAAGCATTAACTTACTGTTTCACTTAGTTGTTTCATTTAGTTGTGCACTTATTGGTTGCTTCTCATACATGCCCTGACCAGGGATTGACCCCTGACCCTTGATGCACTGAGATGATGCTTTATCCACTAAGCCACCCAACCAGGGCTGCATTCATTTTATTTAGTCAGCTTGGTCCCTGCCAGGCAATCCTAACTGTGTCTACAGTGGGGAAAGAAAAAAATTGTTCTGGGATGTGGAAAAATCCTGAAATGACCGGCATCGCCATGCAAGCATGACAGAGTGGTGTGTTCCATATTTGCAAAGCTTCTAGAAGAGACCCCATGAACTTGAAAACAAACACTGAAATAGTTGACATCCCTATGGTGAGAGGGCCTTGAATACTTTTTCCCAGTAGAATCACAGGACACATACATTATTTGCAATGTAATAATAATGGATACTGTTGATTGAACTTATTATACTCCTGACTTAATGCTAAATACTTCAGAAGAATTCTCTCACTTACCTAGACAATGCTTCTTCTATGTAAGAGGTTACCATTCTTTCATATAGAAGTAGGCATTGAGACTTACAAAGAGGTGTCACTTATTCAAGTGGCGTGGCTTGGGAGGATCGGGATACATCTATATCTGGATCTAATGCACAGTGCTCCTATTGCCTACTCGATAATGCCTCTGCACTGCAGGAAAGAATAGAACCAAGGGTGTCCTGTTCTCTCTCTCTACTGGGTCTGCACTTCCACGTGGTAACTTGAAGAACTTGCGAGAATCACCATTGCGAATATAAAATGTCCACAACCGGCAGTAACAAGTACAGGGAGGATCAGCACTGTAAGTTCTCAGTGTACTCACAGTTGTTAAAAATAGAAATTAAAGTGGAAGAAGGCAAAAGGAAAAATGCCTGTCCCAGGTAAGGTCATTTGAACAAAAGAACAATCTTAGTCATTTAATTATTTAGAGGGAACAGATTAGATATCAGAAACAGAACTAGAGACCCTCTCCAGAAGCTGCCTCCCTTGCAGAGTTCCCTGAAGGAGCGCTTATTATTAAGTTTAATAGTTTCAAAAATAATAAAGAATGACAAGAGCTGCCAAACTAGATCAATTAGACGATAAAAGAGTCCCAACAATGGAATGTTTCCAGTTGACTGTAGCATAAAGAAACCAAGTCTAGTAGACCATGATTATGGAAAAGTATGCAAATACTGCCCTTGGATTTCAAAGTGCCATCAGTTAAGTGATCCTAGTCTAACCCAAGTGTATTTGCCACGAGATGCTAGACTTTCTTGTCATGGCTCTAACTCCTTAGTTAAGAGCTAATTACGACAGCAAATCTTTTCCTGTAAACTGAATGTGTTTAAAATATATGGTGGCCTGATATAATTGTGTTAGAAAGACAGGGTCAGAGATGGGAAATAAGTCAAGATTGGTAAATGATCCTGGCTACATGTATTATAGCTGTGTGGGATAAAGGGCAACTGGAGTCCTGGAGTCCTGTAGACTGGACTGGCTTTGAAGCATCTACCAGCCACTTTTCTCATTTGATCTTCAGCACTCATCACTTTCTCAAAATGGCAGAAGCAAAAGGTTCTATGTTTGTACCCAGTTTAGAAAGATTATCATTTCCAACTTCCAACTCTGGCTTAATGTGTATAGGCATTTTGGAAGGTGATTAAAAAAATAAATTCTTTGTTTTTTCATATATTTACTGAGGCCTATAAATATGCCAGACATTGTGGAACAGCTAATACAGATGGAAGAACAGGACAAAGCCATTAAACAGCAATGTAAAAGGATTTATGCTGAGTGCAAAAAGAGGCAGAGGTCAAAAGTGTAAATGTATGAAACAACCATGGGCAGCAGAGGGCTGATACTCTCAAAGTTACAGACCAGACACACTCAGAGAAATAAAAATGTCCTTAAAAGTGAAATGTGCCAGACAGCATGGCTTTTCTGAAATTATTCTAGATTTAATGATGTTTTAGACATAAAAAATTTAGACCTTGAAATGAATGAATGAATTAATTAATTAATGAAAGGAAAAAAGGAAGGAAGAGAGGAAGGAAGGGAGAGAGAGAGAGAGAGAGAGAGAGAGAGAGAGAGAGAGAGAGAAAGGAAGGAAGGGAGGGAGGGAGGGAGGAAGGAAGGAAGGGAGAAAGGAAGGAAAGAAAGAAAGAAAGATGAAATTCACCCACCTAATCCCATAATGAAAGCACCATGAGAAGGTTTGGAAGAGACATTAGTTCAAAGATATTTTATGTTTTCCATTCACTTCTTAAACAAGACCCACACAGTATTGTTTATAGGAGTCAATTCTGGTAGAAGTCAACATCCACTAGGCCTTATACACACAAAAATAAAATAAGGCTCAGAGACAAGGTGACCCAGGAGTAGAATAGCTAAACTCAGGTGTCTGGACTCTATACTGCCTCCTTAATTTTTGTTATGACTCTGAACTTGGCTGCACAAAAGGTATGGAATTCTCAGAGGAAAAAATAAACACATTAAATTATAAAAATAACAGAGTCACTGGTTGGTTGTTATCAAGAACACCAATAAAAAGACATAAGGAAATTCACCCTGTAACTTTCTGAAAAACCACAGAAACAAGAGCAAGCTTTCTACTTGCATTTGCAGAGCAGGGTAAAAAGATACTGATCTCGGTGCAAAGGGAATTTCCTGCCTGCCTCCAACAGAGCACATTCCCCAAACCTGATATTCTTAGAACATAGTGTTATACCTTGGAATTCCCCTACATTTGAAAAGAAAGTATCATTTTCAACCTTCCTTGTTCTAAATAACATAGTCTAACTTCCCTAACAAGATGGATCTTTGTATGTGTTAAGAACTTGATATCTTCAGTTTCTCCAGACCCCCTCCAATTTTCTCTCCCAATCTACATCTTCAAGTGATCACCTTAAAAAAAAAAAAAGGCTATCATTTTTTCCTCCTGACCATCGACACACATCAATTTCCTCCCACGTGGGATGTTTATAACACTATTGGCACAAACCTGCTCCATTATTAGAAGTTTGGATTGCCTTTTCCACTAAAAGTAATTTTCCTTAAAGCTTTTCTGAGTTGGAGTTAACATGTGTGTGAATTATTTATCAGAGGGTCAAATCAAGAGATGGAGTCCACAACCCATTGCTTCCTTAAGCCTGGGAGGCCTTTGTGAGGGCCCTGATAAATAGAGTGCTGGAAAGGAGGTCCTGGATGACTTTCAAGATTAGGTTGGAAATGTCTGGATTCTCTGCCAGTGTCCCCTGGGGCAGTTTCTATGGGAGCCCATGCTCCCAGGTAAGAGTCACTTACACTGTGTCTACTGCATAGAAAGACCATGTGGCGATATCAGATTGAGAGAGGGATACTGAGCAACCTCAGCTATTCGATCCCAGCTGAGTCGTCCCGGTACAGAGGTCAGTTGTGAGTAACAAAGCTTTATGATCATTTCAGTCTCAGCCACTGTCTGACCACAGCCTCATATGAATGATCTTGAGTGAAAACTGACTACCCAAGCCCTGTCAAGTCCAAGATTTGTGAGCAAAATAGGTGCTATTATTATTGTTTTAAACCACTGTTAGAGATTTTCTTTTCTTTTTTTTGAGAAACTCCAGGAAAGAGACAGGAACATCGAGCTGCTCCTTTATGTGCCCTAACCGGGGAATCAAACTTTTTTTAGAAAGACAGAGAGAAGAAGGGAGAGAGAGGGGAGGGGGAAGGGAGGCATTTATTGTTCCACTCAGTTGTGCATTTTTTGGTTGCTTCCTGTGTGTGCCCTGACCAGGGACCAAACCCACAACCTCGTTGTTTTGGTATGATGCTTTTAACCAACTGAGCTAACTGGCCAGGGCCTACTTGAAATATTGCTCATATGGTAATAGATAATTGGAGTTGATTCTGAGAACTGGATGCTGCTGTACTAAACCTAATAGATGGGCTATTGACTCTGGAGTGGTGGGGAAAGTTGGCAGGGGTTTGAAGAGATTGCTAGTAGAAACCGAGTGGCCCTTGAGGAACCTATTAGAAGGGCTGAGGGAAAGTGGAAAGATTGTTATGGAAATCTAGAGAAACATTATTTTTATCAGGCGCAGAAATTTTAGCAAAACTATCACCTGCAGTGACAGAGAAAATACAATAGATAACTAATGAACTGGTGTACTTGGTTCGAAAGAATTCCAGCCAGAATGTTGAAAATTCCAAATAGCTTCTTTTAGTCGCATATAAGTATGTTGAGAGATGAGTTATAAAAAGGAACTGTTTAATTTTCAAGGAAATTTTAAGAAAATACATAAAAGATCCAGTACTTGATACATTTAAATATAAAAGTATTCCTCAGACTCATTCTCTTTGTACAGCGGAGGATTCTCCAATTAAGACAGGGTGTCAGGCCAAAGATCAAAACCAAAGTCAAAGATCCTTTGTTAATACCTTAGAAAGATTTAGGCCAATGTCTTCCACACCCCTTGAAACAAGATTCCTCTGAGAATCTAAGGGCATCGGGTAGACTCTCTCAAATAAACAATGGGACTTCTAATAATCTTAAAATAATGAGGCCATAGCAGCTTTAGGAGAATCCCAAGGTAGAGAAAAGGTTATATCAAAGAGATTTGCAGGTGGACTTTTGTCTAATGGAATATACTTCAATAAGAATGCTAGAACAGCCCTGGCCAGTTGGCTCAGTGGTAGAGCATCAGCCTGCTGTGCAGGAGTCCTGGGTTCGATTCCCAGCCAAGGCACAAAGGAGAAGCGCCCATCTGCTTCTCCACCCCTCCCCCTCTCCTTCCTCTCTGTCTCTCTCTTCCCCTCCCGCAACGAGGCTCCATTGGAGCAAAGATGGCCCAGGCACTGAGGATGGCTCTGTGGCCTCTGCCTCAGGGGTTAGAATGGCTCTGTTTGCAACAGAGGAACGCCCCTGAGGGGCAGAGCATCGCCCCCTGGTGGGCATGCCGGGTGGATCCCGGTTGGGTGCATGCGGGAGTCTGTCTGACTGCCTTCCCATTTCCAGCTTCGGAAAAATGCAAAAAAAAAAAAAAAAAAGAATGCTAGAACACCCACAGAGGTGTTGGGAGGGGAGGTTATTGAGATATAATTGACATTATAATTGACATCATTATATTAGTTTTTGGTATACAACATAATTATTTGATATTTGTGTGTATTGTGACATGATCACCACAATAAGTCTTCTTAACAGCTATCACCATATGTAGTTCCATATTTTTAAACAAACAAAAAAAATACAATTGCAAGATCTTGTGGATTACTAGTTTGCTCGAGAGGACTAAAAGGGACAGAAACAGAATGAAATTCAAAGAGGTTTTTGAACTGCAACTTTATGTGAACAGGAAGCAGAATGTTCCTTTTAAATCATCTTTCCTTTTATATAAAATGTGCCCTGTATTTGGGTGAAAATGATGCTACATCAATTCCAAACCCTGGTCTTAAGAATTAATACAGTTTCATCATGGTTCTTTCTTGAAATACTCAGCCTTCCAAGCCCCCAACCTTGCCATGAGAAAGCCCAGGCCAAATGGAGAATCTCAAATGTAAATGAACCAACCCTCAGCCCCAACAGAGCGTCCTCCCAGTCAACATCCAGCATCAATTTGTCAGCTAGAGGAGTCAGCTGCTTTGGAAGTAAATGCTCCAGTCCTCTGTTGAGCTGATGCCCCCTGTCTTTCCAGATAACCCTGCCCAAATTGCAGATTTGTTTGCAAAATAAACAACAGTTTTTTCTTTAAGCCATTAAATTTAGGGTAGTTTGATATATATACATATTAATAGTAATAAAGTAATAAACAATTTCTCTTTTTATATATATGTAAATATAAATATACATTATAAATATACATCTTTTATATACATTTATTCATATATTCTGAATTCATTTATATATATATATATATATATATATATATAAAGAGAGAGAGAGAGAGAGAGAGAGCATTAATTTCTGCCCACTCCTTTCCTAAATTTGATCACTGCCAGGTTAGACTCCATCCTTACAATGCCAATTCTTAGATAAAGCTTGATGGCAGTGAATGAAAATATTAGCTAACACTTATATATACAAGGTGAGGCAAAAGTAGGTTTACAGTAGTAATGGAACTAAGTAATACCATAATTAATAAATACAAAAATAAACTCAGTTTCATATACAGCTGTATACTTTTGCCCTGCCCTGTGTGTGTATACAGATAAATATAGATATATATCAGAATGTGGCTGCTCACACATAGAATAGGGCTTAAGCAATAAATGCCATATATTGGTTAAGCCCTATTCTATATGTGTTACATGTCTTAACAGAGGAATGGGGAAAGAGACCAGGTAACTTGACTAAGGCCATACAACTGGATTGACGCAGATAGAACAGAGTTCATTCATAGCTATTATGCTTCTCCGATACTTATGACTGCATTGTCTACTTTAATTTTCCAACTTTCCATTAGCACCAAAAAGCCTCTTCATCTCCATAACTCTAGCCTTTATCTTTCCTTGAGGAAACATCTTTCTCCTGCTAGATAGATGGCAGTCTATCTCTTGTCCCTAAAGACCACAATTATGAGCTCAGCCAAATATGGCCCATGGACTAATTTGGCCTGCCATCTGCTTTTGTAAATAAAGATTTTTAAAACTATATATACACACAGCCACACTTGTTCTTTTATGTTGTGTCATGGTTGCTTTGTACTACACAGCAGAGTTGAGTAGTGTAACAAAGACTATATGGCCCACAAAGCCTAAGATAATATCATCTGTTTTTTACAGAAAGTTTGCTGACTTCTGACTTACCATATTTTTTGCTCCATAAGACACATCTGACCATAAGACACACCTAGGTTTTTAAGGAGGAAAATAAGAAAAAAAATATTCTGAACCAAATGGTGTGTTAAAATATTTAATAAAACACTGCATTTTTCACTCCATAAGATGCATGGGCATTTTCTCCTCCACTTTTAGGGAAAAAAAGAGTGCATCTTACAGAGCGAAAAATACGGTACATCACCAAAGATCTCTTTCTTTCTGAATTCATAATATGACATAAATAGAATATATGGGAATTGTATGCAGACAGGTCTGGACTAAAACACCTCTGTTATCTATATGAGGTCTTGGGAGAATCTCTTTCTGAATCTTAGAGAAAATTGTATGACCTCAGTCTTAATTGATAAAAGGCTAAGAAACTGACACATACAATATTATTAATATGTTAAACGTATTTGACAATCTTTCATGATTAGTGGCAAATTCAAGGGAGAATATAATTAGAGGCAAAAAAAGAAAGATGTTTAATATACTGCTCACAAAAATTAGGGGATATTTTTAAATGACTATGAAGCCATAAAATATCCCCTAATTTTTGTGAGCAGTATATTTACAGGGAGTCCTCATGTTACAACAGTCTCAACCTATGACGTTTCAAGTTTACAATGCTCACCCCCATAAAAACTTAAAAAAGTTAAGACCTGAGTGTTTGGGCTTACACTGATAGCGTCGTACTTACGGAAGAGGTGGGTGAACTCATTTGGTTGCGCATGGCGGAAGAATACGCAGCCATACGCAGTATGAGTGAGAAGTCGGCATTACCTACCCCACTTTGGACTATTAAAAGTGCAAGTGTTCCATTTGTGTTAGGCTAGGGTGTGTTTTGATTTACACCAAAATTTGGGTTACGTACCTGTCGTAGAAACAGAACTGTGTCATAACCTGAAGATCCCCTCTCCCCGTATTTTTATTTTAGTAGAATGCTTGGAACTGGACTGACATGGAGATGTGGTGGCATGGTGACAAGACAACCAGCATGCCTGAGGTCACTAGCTGCAGTGAGTGACTTAACCTCCCTTAGCCTCAGTTTCTTCATGAGTGAATCCATTAAACGGCAGTCTTTTATCAGATGTTCAGTACAGTGCCTAGAAGTAGGAATCACTATGAAGTAGTTTTCACACATTTCCTGAGGTAGATGTTTTCACCTCTGTAAACCAGGGAGGCCAGGCTTAGAGCAGTGGTGTCACTGCCAGGCTCACAGTGACAAAGGTGTGACTCTGTGTCCCATCTGGGCCTCTTGGATTTCCATTACATGGTGCTATGTACTCTTTTTTATATCTTTTTTTTTGGGGGGGGGTAAATTTTTTATTGAATTTATTGAGGTGACATTGGTTAATAAAACTATATAGCTTTCAAGTGCACACTTCTATAATACATCACCTGTATATTGTATTGTGTATTAAGACGCTTCATATTTAATCTTAACAAACATTCCCAACGGCTAGAGAACCCGAAGGAAAACGAGTGGCAGTATCTTCTATTGGGAATAAAGGCACAGAATTGTGGTCGGTGAAAGTCCAGGTCATGAATTTCTTCCTGTAATCCAGAGTTTTGAAGAAAAATCCTACAAGCAGAGATGGCTTCAAAGAAAACAATTCCCCCAAATCAATTTCTGATCGATTAAATGTCAAACTATGAAGAAAGAATTTTTGGTCGTTTATTGAGCTACAAGAATAATCATATTTTTTCCCCACTGTAATTGAACATTTTTCTTTGAGAATATGAGTAAATTTATAATCCCAAAGACAGTGTGACTTGACCTGATTAAAAGTATCATATTTTCCCCCTGTCTACAAACAGTCCAATCAACTGTCAGCAAGTTAGTTATTTCATTGTTCCAGCCAAAACGATGTGATACAGTGGAGGGCTGGAATTTTTTAAATGGACCCAAGTAGCTGAATTGACTGTTTCAGTTCCTTGGAGAGATGAGCAGTGACATTTTGATTTCTTGGGGGAATTCTGAAAACCAACTTCTAGGAGAGAGCTTTTGGGGGACCTCTAGTATCTTTTGGCACCGTTATTGGGAGATTTTCCTCCTCGGTGTTAGGGGTGTGCCATCAGAGTCCATTTTAGCTCTCAGGTGAGGCAGATGAGCTTTGCAAGCAGTGACTGCATAGCTGTCAGAGGGGCGTGTGACAACCAGAGTGTGGAAGAGGCTCTGCTGTGAGAAAGAAATTGTAGACCCGTCACCACATACAAGGTGTCAAGAGAGCAGAGAGATGGATGCCGGGGGCCTGAGGAGGCCAGTTGAGTGGGAACCAGCTGAACAGCCCCTTCAAAGCTGCTGTGCTGATTCTGGTTTTCTTCACTCCTGTTTCTTTTTTTTTTCTCTGTTTTCACTTGTCATACACATAAAGGGCAGTGAAATGCCAACCTGAGTCGACTGAAAGGCCTGGAGATATGAAACTGTAAAAGAAGATAATGATTAGTCACATACGGAGATGACTAGAGACACTTGATAGCATACTTGATGTTCCTGTGTAATCTTTTAACTAGAAAAAAGCTCTCATTTAATAGACACACACAAAAAAAAAGGAAGGAAGGAAAGAAGGACGGAAGAAAAAAGAAACATGGGCATAATTTTGTCTCAAATTATCCAGACATACTTTTAGTATGGTAACATTCTGATGAATTAGTTCAATAAAGAAATCACAGTGCTGGCTGGGTAGCTCAGTTGGTAAGAGCATTGTTTAAATATGCTAAGGTTATGGGTTTGATTCCTGGTCAGGCCACAAATAAAAGACAACAAATGAATGCATAAATGGATGGAACAACAACTTGATGTTTCTCTCTCTCTCTCTCTCTCTCTCTCTCTCCTTTCCTTCCTCTTACTAAAAATTCAATTAAAAAGGAAGGGAGAGAGGGAAGGAGGGAAAGAAGGTGAAAATTCCTCAGAGGTCATTTTTTCCAGTTTCGGACTCATTCAGAACTCTTTTGTGTAACTACCAGGAGATTCATTTATTCATTCAACAATATTTTTGGATCATGATCTAAACCAGTGGTAATCAACCTGGTCCCTCCCACCCACTAGTGGGCATTCCAGCTTTCATGGTGGGCAGTAGTTGGAGCAACCAAAGTATAAATAAAAAGATAGATTTAACTATAGTAAGTTGTTTTATAAAGATTTATTCTGCCAAACTTAGCAAAAATCCGACATAAAGTACTTGGTTAGTAATTATTATTATATGCTTTAACTTGCTGTAACTCTGATTTATAAATTTTATAAAGTAAAGTTACTTCCCTACTTTATAAATCACTATTACTATGGAACCGGTGGGCAATTAGAAAATTTTACTACTAACAGAGATGCAAAAGTGGGTGGTAGGTATAAAAAGGTTGAACTTATGTAGTGCTCTCAATAAGCCTACAAGGTAAATGCTAGTATCATTATCATCCCTCTTTTACAGAGGAGCAAACTAAGACACAGAGAGTTTAAGGAATGCCTCAAGTCCACACAGTTGATGATCAGCAGGGCCAGGATTTGAACCCGGCAGTCTGGGTTTAGAGTCTGGGCTCTTAACTACTAGGCTATGCTGCCAATATTGGGCTAGCTTATATTTACGACCTGGTTCTGTTTTTCCTGATGTTGATATCCCTTATCATGTTTAGCACATTTTTATTTGGGATCTTCTGTGAACTGTAATCTGGCTACAACCAAACAAAGACAACACTTGATTCTCTTGAATTATGTGATTATACTGGTTAACCACCTCTGTAAGAGGTGTGGACCCCACTGGTGCCACCACTCTCCCTGCCCGCATGAAAGGGCAGTGCTTACACATATTCAGTGATCAGTAAGTGATAACTCAGCATTAATTCATAAGTTTCTGGCTCACTGATGCTTGCAAGCCTCTCTGTCCCCCCAGGTTAGCTTTCTTACCTAGCGCTAGCCTCTTTTCTAGGAGGGGGGAAGCCAATCAGCCTTTATTGGACACATTGTCAGAAATTTCCCTGAAAGTAGGTTTTAATAAATGGGAAAGGACTTCACAGGGCTGAAAGGAGAGGCACTGTCATCACCAACAATGAAAAAGGAGGGAGAGGAGGATGCTGTATTTGGGAACATAGAAAAGCTCACTGATGCGGGACCATCTTGAAGGCTGCCTTCCATAGAAACTCAAGCAATTAACCAAACTCCCTGCACAACATGTAGAAATAAAACAGCTCTGTTGAAACAGATTTCTTGCCTTAGATATGAAAGAAAAAAATCATGTATGCCATTTCATCATAGAATAAGAAGTAAGGAGTTAGATAAAAATTTGACTAGGGCTAAATTCTTTTTCTGTCAACCTACAGGTTGTTTTAATCCTTTGTTTGAAAGAATTTAAAGAATGTCAGGTGCCTTCTCCTTTCAAATAAACGCAGTACTCTCAAAATACCTTCTAACAAAACCCCAAGGATTTCTAGATTATTGCTCATGACTCCTTTTGCTGTCATTAATGAGATTAGTCAAATTTCTTTACTAGTTTACTGGTTTAAGAGTTCTCTGCCAATGAGTCTCAGCCAAAATGATGTCCTTTCTCTTGTCCAGTCTTTCTACCTGCAAATTTGGTCTATGGAAAGTATAATTCTTCTTGCATCCCCTCGTATGCCATCTGTCATTCCAAACAAGTGTCTCTGCCCTACATAGAATCACCCACCTCTTCTACACATGTAAAGCCTATCTTAAAGTTTGGCTCCTTTATTATTATTATTATTATTAAAGTGAGAGGCTGGGGGCAGAGAGATAGACTCCCGCATGTGCCCCGACTGGGATCTACCCAGCAAGCCCCCTGCCAGATGGTGCTCTGCCCATTCTGGAGCTGCTGCTTCGTTGCTTGGCAACTGAGCCATTTTAGCACCTGAGGCAAGGCCATAGTGCCATCTTCAGCACCCGGAGCCAACTTTCTCAAGTGAGCCATGGCTGCTGGAAGGGGAGAAAGAGAAAGACAGAGAGGAGAGCAGGGGGAGGGGCTAAGAAGCAGATGCACACTTCTCCTGTGTGCCCCGAACGGAAATTGAACCTGGGACTTCCACACACTGGGCCA
Organism: Saccopteryx leptura; assembly: GCF_036850995.1. Lineage (NCBI taxonomy): Eukaryota > Metazoa > Chordata > Mammalia > Chiroptera > Emballonuridae > Saccopteryx > Saccopteryx leptura. The sequence continues at coordinate 118,954,511 of NC_089504.1, forward strand.
TCACTCCACTGCTGAGCCAATTGGCCAGGGCCATAAACTTTGTCTTCTTTTGCATGAGTCTCCCTCGGTGTGATTCTAAAGACAAGCTGCAGCTGCTCCTTTGTCGGTTTCTCCCCACTTCAATCCTTCCCTTTAAGTCATTGTTTAAACTAGTAAACCATATGACTCAGTGAATATTTTCATGAAGAGTGGTGTCAAAGCTGTTTTAAAACCAATCTAGCTATGATAGCCAATGTGTAGGTATCTAGAAAGCAAAAACAATAGCTACTCATTGTGGGCATTTCAGACTATTTGAATAAGCTTTTGAAAGAGGTTGTCCTTTAAAAATTTTCACACTACATAGTATTCAATATCTTGTCAATAAAACTTTCAGAATTGTACATATCTGCAAGAAAGGTTTTTGAAATTAATAAATTTTAGGTTCTTTGGCATCTATACATGAAAAATTATTTTTTAATTTTTTTTCTTTCTTTTTTTTATTTAGTGAAGGTGGGAAGGCAGGAAGGCATGTGCCCAACTAGGATCCACCTGGCAATCCCACTAGGAGGTGATGCTCTGCCTATCTGGAGCTGCTGTTCTGTTGCTCAACAACTGAGCTATTTCAGTGCCTGAGTCGAGGCCATAGAGCCATCCTCAGTGTCTGGGGCCAACTTGCTTGAACCATTTGAGCCTTGGCTGTGGGAGGTGAAGAGAGAAAGAGAGAAGGTGAGGGGGAGGGGTGGAGAAGCAGATGGTTGCTTCTCTTGTGTGCCCTGACAAGGAATCAAACCCAGTACTTTCACATGCTGGCTGATACTCTACCGCTGAGTCAACTGGCCAGGGCCTATTATTTTCTAAGATAAAGAAAAGTTGACAAAAATAATTTGAGACACTTGCCAAAATTTCACAAAAAATTAGGCTCAGAATGAGTACTGAGACCAAACACAGATACTGACAATGCAGGTGGGTTGCTATTTCACCCAAATGAGTTTGTTTTTCTTTTTTCCTGGCTGGATATTTTTAAATGCCTGCTGGTTACTAGTCAGAGAAGTGTGTTGTAGCCATTAACTTCAATAAAAAAATAAATAAAAAGGGTATTTCTTCTCTTGAATTCTTCTCCAAGTGCTTTGGATAGATTTCTAATGCATTATTGCTTAAGTATATTCTTACCACGATAATTCGCTTTTAGTAGCTTCATTTACATTAGCTATCACTCTGGAGAGCCATAGTAGTAACAGTCTGATGAATTACCTGAGAGAAATTACTCTTGAAAGTAATCATTGTGAATGAATTTTCATCACTTGGTCTCATCATTTCATGCTGTTTTGTTTCTCTTTTTAGCCCCTGCCAAAAGTTAAGCATAAAAAGGTCTTTTGTTATTACCTCATTTTCGTTAGAAAACTTAGTCTTAATCATGGTAGCTATTTTATACAGATAACCAAAGGATATTACAGAGAGAGAGAGAGCTTTTAAGATGGATTTTATTTTGGTGGTGCACATTGCTTTATTTTATTTTACTCTACAATATCTCATGTAAACTTGGTTTTTAAGTAATTAGCGCAAGGCTTATATTTTAGGTATAGAGATGGGATTTTTAAAAAGAACTGCATTGAATTTATTTCAAATTATCAACACACAAAAGTGTTGAAATTTTAAACTAAAAAAAAAGAACCTTAGAATAAAGTAATATTAATAGTCATTTGGCAAGTACTTAAAGAAGTAATATTAATAATTATTAGCAAGTACTTACTCAATGCCAGGTCCTATTTGAAAGACTCTAAAAAGGTTTTACTCATTGTTATAAATCTCTTGATACTATAATTTTTGTAATTTTCCCCATTTTTCTTATTTCATTTTCAGGATTTCAGAAGATAAGCAACTTGCTCAAACTCACACATTTATCCATAGTGGATCCAGATTTATAGCCCAAAAGTCTGATTTCTTAATCCTTCTACTATGTTGCATTATATTACATGATATCTGCTAAAAAATGCTAAAGTGAAAGGAAAAAAATTCTATTTAGTTACTAGTTTATATGGGATTATAAAGCAACAGATAATGACTGACCCGGTTGTTAAATTGTTGAAAAGATTTCTTCCAAAATACAATTTGTCATTATTCACAATGAAATTAGGTTGTTACATGGTGCTTAAAGGTTGGAATGTTTGGATTTTTGTTTTTGTTTTTCTTTTAAAGTATCTAAAGATGGGCCAACAATGAGATAACCATTGGGGAAAACTGACACCAACAGCTGTTTCTTCATCTCAAATCATTTGTGTTCAGGGTCATACACAGCAGCATGAAGTCAGAGTTTTATAGGTTGAGAAACTGGTAGAAATTTCCACCAGGCTCTATTTTTAAAATTTAAACTTTAAGTAATAAAAAAAGTGGTTACAAATGTTATCCTTTTTATTTGTTAAATCTGGCTATCACTACTGTTTCCAGATGTCCATTCTACAATTAGTACTTTGAACAGATGGCTGCTGACACCTGCTCTGTGCCAGCTCGGAGGCCCCTAACATACAGTGGTAAACAGATCATACAGTGGGCTTGCAGAGGAAAACAGACAATTGAACAAACTAAGAAATAACTATGTACGATAACAACAGGAAGTGATCAATTCAATGAAGAGAAAAAGAAAGTTGAGTCAAGACCAGGGAAGCAGTGACACCTTCTCAGACAAAGTGACATCTAAGGGCCTTCTCCGAGGGGAGTCACAGAATCAATATAAAAGGGTGAGGGGACACTGAACATGAGGCAAAAGAGAAGCCTTTTACACATTTTTGAAACTTGAATGCAGGCATCTTGTTTTTAATTCTCTGTTATTACCAGCCCCTCTCCTCAAATATTATTCTTTTAAAACTGTTTAGAGTACAAGTTAATGTTCGCTGTGTCAAGGGCTAGCCTTTTAAAAAAAGAAACATATAGCTGTTTTATTTTCCACATCTGAAAAACAAAACACAATTTAACAAAATGTTGGTGAAATCTTTTTTTTTTTTTTTTTTTTTTAGTTTTCAAACACTTAAAATTCCAATATGCTTTAATGCAACAGTTTTGACATTTTTACTTCTCCAGGCACTTGTTAGTAATCTATTCTCTGAGAGGAGACAGGAGTTTTCTTTCATGGTTTCCACGAGTAGGAAGCTTTGACAAATGCCTTGCTGTTCACTACAAATAAGCTTACTTTAACGTCAGAATCAATGACAAAAATATTCTCTATTGTTTATATATACCTCAAAAACTAGTCACTTATAAAAATAAGTAGAGTCCCAAACTTTTCTTCCACCCGGCCCTCCTTTCCTTAACTCATGGAATCAACTGTTCTTTCCTCAGAATTTATGACTTTGATTCCAGATTCTTCCAATAACCAGACGGGGGAACTAAAAATCAGCACTGTATTGTGCTGTAGATTACACAGAGCATCTGCAACCTCCTTTTTAGGTAAAATGGTTGGAAAACTCTGAGGGCTTTTCCAGAATGCTCCTGTTGAGTGGCTGCTGGCATGGTAGAGGAGTGCAGAGCTGGGACCAGATGTGCATGCAGGGGTTTAAATGAGCTTGAAGGTTAAGGACTTTCAGCCCCAATAGACCAACAGCTCCCACGGAGTCACAGCAGAAGTTAGGGATGCCGTATATCTGACTAGATCTGTGCAAGGAAACCTATTACTTTTGTCTGTTTTCTATCCATTTTTTTTTCCTGTTGATGGTATTTTGATTTTTTTCCTTGGGGAACATCCCTTTGTCTCAGACTGAGTAGAACTGATCTTTCCCTGAGGTAACCAAGTAAGCAGAACTTGTTCATTCAATGCAGTTAGTCCCCTGCCTCAGGATAGGCACCTGTAGCACTGAACCGAGTCTGTCCAATGAACACAATGGCTGGACCATGGGAAGAGAGAAGTTCTCCTTTCTACAAATACTGACATGTTATTATTTGAGTCTAAGACTGACAACAGCTGTTTTGCCACCTTCCTGGGGAGAACCTGTCTGAAAAGAAATCCAATAGGATGTTTAAAAAGTTAGGAAGGAGAAACCAAGGTCTGTAACACTTCATGGTACTTGGATCCATCCAGTTTCAAAGCCAGTTTTTCTCATGGACTTAGTTCACTGAGCTCATAATTCCTTGTGATTTTACCTGGGTTCATATCACTCACGCTAAAAGACTACTGATTAGACATCAATGGAAGCCCCTAGGACTGGCAAGCAAGAAACTAACTAGTCAAAGCAGAATGCAAACCAAAAGATCTAGGTAACCAATGGCTTGGAATGCACTGGTTGCATATTCTGAGACAGCTATACTCAGAAACAAAAAGACTAACTGATCCTCATTCTAGGGTAGGGCTGCTTGCCCTCTGGTCTCTTGTTTTCACATGGTACTCTGAGGTTCCAGATACTTAGGACTCAACAGTAGCTGAAGGTAAAATCTACAGAGGCACACACAATCTAGTCCTGGCTGGAGCAAGATAAGAAAAATTAGGATGATTGCGAGATTCTTCCCATCCTGAGCAGCTGTAAGATCAGTAAAAAAGATTTCAGGACAAGACTAGTTTCTGCTACTTAACTTACTACATGTGATCACCAGTAAAGCACCTCATCCTGTCTGAGTTTATTTTCCTCTTTGATGAAATGAAAGAAAGTTCTAAGGTTATCCAAACTGGGACACTTCTCAGCATAAAGGGAGAGTATTCATATTCACGGTGAGCTAGCTAGCCTGCCTGTTTCAGGCAGATCAGGACCTGTGGGCAACCCCTTCCTGTGTCAGTCCTCCTGGGTTCTTCACACCTACCTCTGCCTTCAATTATCTTTAGAATAAGAGAGCACTCTAGATGGCTTCTTTCTTTTTCTGAGTGGACAGCTGGCTATGTCATGGTGCTGTCAGGAGCCAGGCACAGTTCATTATTTGTCTTGTCTCGTTGCATCTTTCCAGAAGCCCCGTCAGGTAAGAACGACTTGGGGATAAGGGACAGACAGAGAGGCCAAATGCTCAGACTTCTGCACAGCCAGGCAGCGGAGGATGAGCCAGACATATCTGGCAGTCAGACTTCAGAACCTTTGCTGCCCTTCTGCTTTTCAGATCTCTAAGTGGGTACTGCCAGCCTCATTTTCCTCAGCAACATTTAAAATCTGGGGGTGCATTATTTCCAAAGCTATAAATAATATTTTTTTGAAAATCAGAGATTGACCTCAAAGGTTTTCCATTGTGGCTTCTGAAGGCTGTGCTAATAAAAAGCCTTTAGGTGTCAATGGCGCCTGGGCCTCAGCGCTTAGAGTGAAACCTCTCCCAGATCTCTTGTGGCCTGAGCCCTGCCACCTGTCACAGGGCCTCCTAGAAGGGTGAAAATGAAAGCGAGCTCCCAGCTCCAGCCTATGCATTCCCCGGAAGCGGTGGTGAACGGTGTGTTTGACACCTAGACTGGAGTATTTCAACACCTTCTTCCTCCTTTCCACAAATTTATTTTAGGTATTAATCCTGCCATAATCAGTAATAATTGTCCTTGTTTTGTTTATTTTTCTTTAGTTTTGAAGAAAACATCAATTTTTAAAAGGAAGAAAACTTATTCTTTTAATGACACTATATATATTTAAGCTTAGGAAAATATGTTTATGACTTGAAAATTTGTGATTAAAAATCAAAATGATTATAACTTGTAATCCACACTCTGTTCCACTGTTTGAAATTTTGAATGCAAATGAAAATTTCAAGCTAAACCATTCAGTGATAGAGTTGAAGCAACTTCAGGTCTGTTTCTTTGTCTTTACAATTGTTGTATTATTCCCATTGATTTAAACCTGTGATTCAAAAGCAGGAATACATAAGTACCTCAGTATCACACAGACTAAGGTCATGAACTTGTCCCAAGCATTTACCTGGGTCCATGTGACATGGGTCCTTGTGACCTGGATAATCATAAAAATAATTTTCATGTTAGATTTAATGTTTCTTAAAGGATAAGTAATAAAATTGTGTTAATTTGAAACCTACCCATGTATTATACAACTCAGTGGTAACCTCAACAGTTACTTAGAACAGTGGTCCTCAAACCCCCGGCCGTGGACCAGTATAGGTCTGTGGGCCATTTGGTACCAGTCCACAGAGAAAGAATAAATAACTTACATTATTTCCGTTTTATTTATATTTAAGTCTGAATGACGTTTTATTTTTTTTAAATGACCAGATTCCCTCTGTTACATCCGTCTAAGACTCACTCTTGACGCTTGTCTCGGTCACGTGATACATTTATCCATCTCACTCTAAAGGCCGGTCCATGAAAATATTTTCTGACATTAAACCAGTCCATGGTCCTAAAAAGATTGGGGACCATTGACTTAGAACACAGACCAAGAAAATACTTTTTTTTTTAAGGGAGGAGTATTTTACCACTGATATTATTTAGAAATGTGATCCAGTGACCTTTGGGGCACTTGGGAGGAGGAGGGAGGTAGGCTTTTGGCAGAGACTCAGAGAGTGACTTGAACTGTGTGGCCTAGGAAGAGGCTCTGGCCTTCCCCAGCTGGAGTGCACAGCCAGCACTCCCCACCCCCATCTATTGAATCACTGGGCCTGCCTGTCCTACAGAGGTTGGCTGTGCAAGAAGATCAGATTGTTGCCGGGGAGGTTTTTGTTGGGTAATCACATGGGCAGGTGCTGGGTTGTGTGACTGCCCCTTGCAGGGGCTGGGGAGGCACTCTTACCTCCTCTGCCATACTATCCTGGGAAAAAGGAGAAGGGCCTGCTCCCTCCTTCACCTTGGAGGTGCCATCCCCAGTGGAAGAGCTGCCCTTCCAGGTCTCAGATTGCCAGCTTTGTTGAGCCTGGTTCCATGGAGAAGGGGAGGGAGAGCTGTGGGGAGCTGTGGTATTCAGAGTGTGTCCCTTGGAGATTATTGCCTGGGACCTGAATGAAATGCTTGATCCCATTCTGTGGGCTTTGCCAGGATCACCTCTAATGGGAGACTCTTTTCCTCTGACCTCCTGAGCTCAGAGTCTCTGCAGCTGAGCTTCCTCCCATAGAGAGGATGGTTGGCTGCATCCAATCTAAACCTGTGGCAGGCCCCTCCTGGGCAAGATAGAAATGGAGAACATGGCAGACACTGAGTAGTTTGGCTCTAGAAGAGGGACCACTTTCCCCTCGTGAAGTGCCTGAGCATGTGACCCCCAAGTAGGGGACCCAATAGCCTCATCTTCCTGACCTTGGTTGCTCCATACTACTAAGCTCACAACCTTTGAAAGGGTCTATGTGTGGCAGCTAACCTTGTCCCTCTACAATCTTTTCTCAGAAGGCTCAGGGGGAGGTAACCTCAAGGGAGGCAGTGTAGCTGACAAGTGGAGGTGAACCTAGTAAGTGTCAAAGTTTTACAGATCTACTCCCAGATCTAAGCTGGAGGGAGCTGACCCTTGTACACAGATTGGCCCTTGGCATGCACACCCAGGCCAGGTAGGTGCAGCCACAAACAGTGAATAACATGTTAGCTCCAGAGAGCTACCATGTGTTATGCACAATGTCTGACAATGACTGGTACCTGCACCTGGCCCAAGTGAACCCAGAACCAAAACAACCAGTAGTGGTTTTCATACCATACCAGACCTTAACCCAACTAGCTATACAAGGAGCACACCTAAAAAGGATTTTAGCAGGCACCAGATTCTCTTGGGAACAACTCCACCATGGGGGACAGACCCTGCACAGCAACTCATACATGGTGATAAAGGTTTATCCTCTAGTCAGCCAGCCTGAGGGGTTAACTCCACCCATGAAATGGTCAATAACATTCAAGACTCAACTACAATAAGAGGGTGCATATAGCCCACAAGAAACATTCTTGGAGTTTGGAACTCAGGTGATCTAAGAAGATTGGGCCACTGAATCCAAAAATACACCTACATTATAAAGCCATCATAACATGTTTGAGAGTCATAGAAGATCTACTTAATATACAGAGACAAAATGGAAAGAAAAGAAATACACTCCAAATCAAATAACAAGAGAAATCCTCAGATAAAGAATTAAATGAAACAAAAGCAACAAAAATACTAGATGCAGAGTATAAAACATTGATTATAAGGATGCTCAAGAACTTTAGGAGGAGAGTGAATGATCTCAGTGAGAACTTAAAAAGATAGTAAGTCAAAAAGGACATAAAAACAGTAAAATAGAACTAGTCAGAAATATAGAATACAATATTTAAAATAAAGAATACACCAGAAAAAATTAACAGCAGGTTAGATGAAGCAGGGGATTAAATCAGTGGTATAGAAGATAAGTCCTGACCAGGCAGTGGCGCAGTGGATAGAGCGTCGGACTGGGATGCGGAGGACCCAGGTTCAAGATCCCGAGGTCTCCAGCTTGAGCGCAGGCTCATCTGGTTTGAGCAAAGTTCACCAGCTTGGACCCAAAATCGCTGGCTCAAGCAAGGGGTTACTCGATCTGCTATAGCTCCACAGTCAAGGCACATATAAGAAAGCAATTATATGTGAACAACTAAGGTGTTGCAACACAAAACTATTGATTGATACTTCTCATCTCTCTCTGTTCCTGTCTGTTTGTCCCTATCTATCCCTCTCTCTGACTCTGTCTCTGTAAAAAAAAAAAAAAAAAAAAAAAAGATGAGATAACAGTAAGCACCAAAGCAGAGCATCAAAAAGAAAAGATAATTTTAAAAAGTGAGGAAGTCTAAGGGACCTCTGGGACAACATCAAGTGCAACAACATTCACATCATAGGAGTACCAGAGGAAGAAGAAAGGTAAAAGGTAGAGAATGTATTTGAAGAAACAATGGCTAAAAATTTCCCTAAGCTGTTGAAGGAAATAGTCACTCAAGTTCAGGAAGCACAGATAGTCCCAATCAAGATGAACCTCAAAGATACCCACACCAAGACACATAATAACTAAAATAACAAAGGTTAAAGACAAAAGGATATTCTTAAAAGTCACAGAGAAAAGTAATTAGTTACCTACAAAGAAGCTACAATAGGCTGTCAACTTATTTTTCAACAGATACAATGCAGGCCAGAAAGGATTGGCATAAAATATTTAAAGTGATGAAAAGCAAAGACCTACACTGAGACTACTCTATCCAGCAAGGCTACCATTTAAAATTGAAGGTGAAATAAGAGCTGCTTAGACAAAATATATAAAAAAAAAATTGCAGAAGAAGTTCACTACTGCCAAACTAATATTTTAAGAACTGTTAAAAGGGTATGCTTTAAGAAAAAGAAAATAAAGAAATATATAGAGAAAGGAATATAAGCATAAAGGATAAAATGGCAATAAATTAATGCTTATCAATAATAACTTCAAATGTACTGTATATCTTGCTCTAAAAGACACACTTTTCTCCCCCAAAAGTGGAGGAGGAAATGCCCGTGTGTCTTAAGGGAGTAAAAAATACGGTATTTTATTAAATATTTTAACACATCATTTGGTTCAGAATATTTTTTTTTCTTATTTTTCTCCTTAAAACCCTAGGTATGTCTTATGGTAAGGTGCATCTTATGGAGCTAAAAATATGGTAAATGGATTAAATGCTTTAATCAAACAGTTGGGATAGCTGAATGGATATGAAAACATGATTCATATATTTGCTGGCTACAAGAGATGTTCCTCAGAACAAAAGATACACACAGACTAAAAATGAAGGGATGGAAAAAAAATATTTCATGCAAATGGAAACAAACAAACAAAAAATGTTAGGATAACAATACTTATATCAGACAAAATAGACTTTAAACAAAAGACAAAAACAGTCCCTACATAATACTAAAATAATTGACTCTACAAAAGAATATGATCCTCAAAACACATATGCGTCCAATACAGGAGCACCTAAATATATGAAGAAGACTTTGGTGGACATGAAGGGAAAGATTGACAGCAAAACAGTCATAGTAAGAGATTTTAACACCCCACTGACATTAATAGATAAATGTTCCAAACAAAAAATTAACAAAGTTACCTTAAATTACACACTGGATTAGGTGGATTTAATTGATATTTACAGAACATTTCATCCCAAAGCAGCAGACTATATACTCTTCTCAAGTGTACAAAAAACATTCCCAATGATAGACCACATGTTAGAAAACAAAAAAAGTCTCAATAAACTTAGAAAGATTGAAATCATATCAAACTTTTTCTCTGAGACAATGGTACGAAACTAAAAATCAACTACAATAAAAATACTAAAAAACATTTATATACAAGGAAGCTAAATACCATGCTATTTAACAATGAATGGGTTAACAACAAGATCAAGAAAGATATCAAAAGTTACCTGGAAACAAATGAAAATAAACACAATAGCAACCCAAAATCTATGGGACACAGCAAAAGCAGTCCTGAGAGGGAGGTTCATGACATTACAGGCCTACTTCAAGAAGCAAGAGAAATCTCAAATCAACAATCTAATCCTTTGCCTAAAGGAACTAGAAAAAGCACAAAAACAAAGCCCAGAGTGAATAGAAGTAAGGAAATAATAAAGATGAGTGGAAATAAAAAAGATCAATGAAACTAAGAGCTTGTTTCTTGTAAAGGTAAACAAGATTGACAAACCTTTAGCCAGACTCATAATCAAAAAAAGAGGGAGGACCTAAATAAATAAAGTCAGATGAATGGGGAGCCTGAACAAGCAGTGGTGCAGTGGATAGAGAATTGGCCTGGGATGCTGAACATCCGAGTTCAAAACCGTAAGGTCAATGGCTTGAGCATAGGCTCATCCAGCTTGAGTGGGGGCTTACCAGCTTGAGCACAGGGTCTCTGGCTTGAGCCCAAAGGTTGCTAGCTTGAAGCCCAAGATTTATGCCTTAAGCCTAAGATCACTGGCTTGAACAAGGGGTCACTGGCTTGGCTGCAGCCCCCCAGTCAAGGCACATATGAGAAAGCAATCAATGAACAACTAAAGTGCCATAACAATAAGTGGATGCTTCTCATCTCTTTTTCTGTCTGTCTTTCCCTGTCTGCCTGTCTGTCTTTCTCTCTCTCACAAAAAAACAAAACAAAACAAAAAACAAACAAAAAAAATGGGGAGAAGTAACAACTGACACCAAAGAAATGCAAAAGATTGTAAGAAAATACTAGGAATAACTATATGCCAACATATTGGATATCCTGGTCAAAATGGATAATTCCTAGAAACATACAATCTTCCAAAACTGAATAAGAAAGAATCGTAAAACCTGAATAGATTGATTACAACTAATAAAAATGAAGCAGTAACTTAAAAAATAAAAACAAAGAACCTCCCAGCAAATAAAAGTCCTGAATCAGATGGCTTTATAGGTGCATTTTACTGAGCATCCAAAGAGCTAACACCTATCACTCTCAAACTATTTCAGAAAGACTTCCAAGTTCATTTTATGAGGTCAACATTATCCTAATTCCAGCACCATATAAAAACACTACAAAGAAAAAAAAATTGTAGGCCGTTATTCCTAATGAACATAGATTCTAAAATCCTCAACAAAATATCAGCAAACTGAATCCAGCAATAAATTAGAAAGATCATACACCATGTTCAAGTGTGTTTTACTGCAGGGATGCAATAACTGCAAAACAATTAAAGTGATATACCACGTAAACAAAATGAAGGATAAAGACCATATTATTATATCAATAGATGCATAAAAGGCATTTGATAAAATCCAGCACCTATTCTTGATAAAAACTCTCACCAAAGTGGGAATAGAAGGAACATATCTTATCATAATTAAGGCCATATATGACAGCCAACATCATATTCAATGGGCAAAAAATAAAAGTGTTTTCTTTAACATTGGGAACAAGACAGGGATGTCGGCTTTCAGCCCTCCTATTCAACATAGTACTGGGAGTCTTAGCCACAGCAGTCAGACAAGAAGAAGAAATAAAAAGCACCAAGATTGGAAAGGAGAATGTAAAACTGTCATTATTCACAGATGACATGATATTGTACATAGGAAACCCTAAAGATTCCATCAAAAACTACTAGATATAATAAATGAATTCAGCAAAGTAGCAGGATAGAAAATTAACATTCAGAAATTGATGGCATTTTTGTACACTAATAATAAACTATCAGAAGAGAAATTAAGAAAATAGTCCCATTTACTATTTCAACAACAACAACAAATAAGGTACTTAGGAATAAATTTAAATAAGGAGGCAAAAAACTTGTACTTGGAAAATGATAAGATACTGACAAAAAGTAATTGAGGAAGAGATAAATAAGTGGAAATATATACCGTGTTCATGGACTAGAAGAATTAACATCATTAAAATGTCCATACTTCCCAAAGTAATTTATAGGTTCAGTGCAATTCAATCCTATTTAAATATCAATTGCATATTTCACAGATTTAGAACAAATATTTCCAAAATTTATAAGTCATCAAAAAGACCCCAAATACCCTCAACAATCTTGAGAAAATGAACAAAGCTGGAGGAATCTCATTACCTGATATCAAACTATACTACAAAGCCATTGTAATCAAAACAGCCTGGTACTGATATGAAAATGTCATAAAGATCAACAAAACAGAACAGAGAACTTAGAAGTAAACCCATGCCTTTATGGTCAATTAATATTTGATAAAAGAGGCTGGAACATACAATGGAATTGATAATCTCTTCAATAAATGATGTTGGGAAAACTGCACAGCTACATGCAAAAGAATAAAATCAGATCACTTTCCTATACCATACACAAGAATAAACTCAAAATGGATTAAAGACTTAAATGTAAGTTGGGAAATCATAAAAACCTTAGAAGAAAACATAGGCAATAAAACCTGAGACATCTTTTGTAACAATATTTTTGCCAATGGATCTCCTTGGGAAAGGAAAAAAACAAACAAACAACAAATGGGACTACATTAAAGTAAAAAGCTTTTGCACAGCAAAAGAAATCATCAAGAAAATGAAAAATAAACCCACTGAATAGAAGAACATATTTGCCAGTGATACACCTGGTAAGGGGTTAATTTCCAAAATACATTAACATCCTATAGAATTCAATGCCAGAAAGACAAAGAACCCAGTTTAAAAATGGGCAGAGGACTTAAATAGACACTTCTTTAAAGAGGACATATGGATGGCCAATAGATACATGTAAAAGTGCTCAACATTACTAATTATCCGAGAGATAAAAATTAAAACCACAATGTGATATACCTCACATTTGCCAGAATGTCTATCAGCAATAAATCAATAACCAAGTGCTCACAAGAATGTGGAGAAAAGGGAACCATCATGCACTGTTGATTGGAATGCAGACTGGTGCAGCCACTGTGGAAAACAGTGTAGCATGTTCTCAAAAATATTAAAAATAGAACTTCTTTTTGACCTAGTGATTTCACTTCTGGGACTATAACCTAAGAAATCAGAAACACTAATTCAAAAGGATATGTGCACCCCTATGTTTATTACATTGTTATTTACAATAACCAAGATCTGGAGAAAGCCAAGTGCTCAGCTGTAAAAAAAAAAAAAAAGAAAAGAAAAAAATTTTTTTTAAAGTCTAACCTTTTGCAACATGAATGGACCCAAACAGTTATATGCTGAGTGAAATAAACCATTCAAAGAAAGACAAATACCATGTGATCTCACTTATATGTGTAATCTAATGATCAAAATAAACTAACAAAATAGAAAGAGGCATGAATACATGTCAGAGGGGAGGTAGGTTGGGGGACTGGATGAGAAAAAGTAAAAGAATTAACCAGAACACGTATATATATAACACATAGACACAGACAACAGTGTGGTGATGGCCAGAGGGAAAGGGGGTAGGGGTAGGTGGAGGTGAGAAAGGGGGTGCAAAATGAGTAGAAAAAGAGACTGCTTGGGGTGGAGGGTACACAATGCAGTGCACAGATGGTGTTTCATTGAATTGTACACTTGAAACCTGTATGGTTTTGAGAACCAATGACACCCCAGTAAATTCAATGTAAAAAAAACCACCCTGAATCTTGAACTAGAGTTGATATGATATATAACGTATAAACTAACTGATGAGCATGTAATTGACAGTGAAGACTTGTAGATAGTCTGTCTGCTTGATTTATAACTACCCAAAGGTTTTCATCAGTAGTCAGAAGTTCAGTTTGCTTATCCAAGCCCAGCCTGAACTTGAACTTCAGCTAAAAATGCTGAGGCAATGAGATTTTTGGATCTTGTTTCTAGAAACTAGGAAATGAGAGATAGTGACTTTGTTTTCCTTTTGGGAGGCATTTGCTTCCCAGTGGCATTGCTAAAAGTTTGCCTCCCAAACTGCAATTTCAGGGGGGAGGGTGCAGGGAACAATATGCCGTCTTTGTGTAGATGACAGCAGGAGAAGGAAGTGTGTGCAGGAGAAGAAATAGAACATTCTCTCAGGCAATTTGAAGGTTGATGGCAGTACTGGAGAAAATGCAAGAAATGGACAGCAGAGAAAGAGTAGAAGAAAGATGTGAAATGCAGGAAAGCAGCAATAAACATGGCAACCATCACCAATTTTGAAACTGGAACCAATGTATTAAGTATATGAACAAAGTGTCAAGAATGAGAACCACCCCAACAAGAGAAAGTGAAGCCACAAGAGATGTTTCATGTGACAACTCAGAACACACTACATGAACAAGATAGCAGAACAAGTGAGAGGTGGAAAACCATCCTCTATCTGCACGTCTTGGGCTACTGAACTTGAGTTCACACTTTGTGTTGGAACAATAAGTGGCCAAAAGAACCTATCTTTCAGTTAATTCCATAAGTAACAATATACTTAATTTTATATGTAGCTGCGTATGTTTAAAATATTAATGTTCTTATACTCAAAATTATAATGTAATAGTTTCAATCATTTAAAACTGCTAATATGCATTTATTTTTAACCTAGAAAAATTGCAATTTAACATGGTTCAAACTCATAGGCAGATATTCTTAAGCAAATGTTTTGTTGTTGTTGTAAAGTTCACATTGGAGATCAAGGAGAACTTTGGCCTTTAATTATGATTCTTATATTTTCCTGGAGTTTGTGATTTATGAATTTAATGCCGTATGGGGAAGTAGTAACTCTGGAAGTGTTTCAGCTTGCCCCTACCCAGGGTGTGAAAAGAAGTTGGGGAGAAAGAGAAGTTCTAGAATTATGTAACTGAGGAAGGTGGTAGTAGTTTCTGTACATGTTTATTTCTTTTCATTGCTTTACTTTTTATATCAAACTCATTTGACTTTGGGCTCCAGATTTGTTTTTCTCTTTATAAAATAAATTATTTGGCCCATCTGTTTGCTTCTCTTAAATGAAATATAAATTGCCTTTTGTTTTAAATTTTAGGTGCTTTAGGTTTGACTCTACTATTCATCCCCTAAGGCAGTTTAGCCATGATGGTTAATTTTTTTTTTTTTTTTTTTTTTTTGTGGTCAAGGACAGAGAAGTCTTGCCATTGAGAATCTTTTTTTTTTTTTAATGAATGTGTATTTTAGTACCAAAGCAAATTCTCAGTTTTTAATGGGTTTAATTTACTTGCCTCTATAATTTATGTTTCCTTTCCTTTTTCTCTCATTTTTCCTGTCCTGTGGCTCCATATTTATGCTACTATTATTTTTTCCATACCCCATCCTCTGCAACAAGAAGTCCAAGACAAGCCACTATCCGTTTCTTAAAAAAAAAAGACACCTATGGGATCCCATTGATTCTTGTGAGACTCTTGCATAAATGATCATAGTGCATTAGGTAATAACCCTTCATTGGCCAATCAATAATTATTGAGCACCTAGTTTGTGCAGAATACTATACATACAATAGTGTGGGCAATGATGGGAACACATTTCATGAGAGACATTGAAATATTCATGGACACAGACTTGCTTGGCAATTATGCTTTTGAGATCCATTTACAATGGACATATATTTGGAAAGAAAGGAAGCTGGAGACTCTCACAGTGGTCTGCTGCATGTCTTTTTTTATGACTCTAACCATTGTGAAGCTTGCCATTACCCATCCCTTATGCAGCACTGCTGGTGCCGTTCCTGGGGGTGGTCAAAGTCCTGCCATACTGAATACTCTCTCCTTTCACACCTCTGTCACACAACTAAAAGGTTTTCTTCTTGAAGATGCCATTTTTGTATGTAGTGTTTCTTATCTAGCCACATATTAGGAAGGGCAGTGAATCCTGTCTTCACACGGAAGGAAAGAAAGCTGTGAGCAGTTGTGACATGGGACTGTTTTACTTTGACATAATAGAAGTGGTTTGGAAAAGAGCTAAGAGAAATGTCACCATGAACAGCTCTAGGGAAGGAAAAGAATGTTGAGTCTCTCAACAAACAGGAGTACTGAAAAGAAGGAACAGATGCCAAAGAAGGGAACTGAAGAAACATCAACGAAGCATTTGCTCTTGTTGCAATTTAGGTTTTGCCCAACCTGAGTAGGGAAGTTCTAGTGAGTAGTGAAGCAACTTATTGGGAGAGCCTGGGAAAGCATTTATCAGCTCTGTAGGAGGAGGCTTACATAGGGAGCCCAACTCACCAAGATTTGCCTGGGACTTTCCTAATTTTAACACTGGATGTCCCACTTCTCGGGAATCCCCTCAATCAGGCACACGGGGATGCTTGATCTTCCTGGCTCATAGACCCAAATACTGAGAACACCATTGTCTTACTTGGAAATAAGTCTGCTAGGAAATTTGCATAAAAGCCATCTTTCTATGGGCTGGGTCAAATAGTGTCATTCAAACAAAAATTGTTTATTTCTTCCTGCATCTCCTGAAGCTTCCTGGTCATCTTCGTAGGTTATACTGTCTCTTGTTTTTTGTTAGCATTAGCCTTATCTTTCTGTAGATTATAACCTCACCTTCTCCCACTGCCCATAGTTGTTTTCCTTTTTAATTTTGGAAACCAAGTCATTCTAGGAACATCACCTCCTAAATATGCTTGGCACTATGTAAGAAGATTCTCTAAGGGCTTTAATTGGAGCTGTGAAGCTGAGCGGACTTCAAAGGTGTCATTCTCACTAGAATTCAAGAGTGGTCACCTATTTTCACATAGAGATAAGTGTGAAGTGTTACGGTGATTTCAGGAACACTAGGTTCTTTGTCCTAAGAGATAAACAGTTACTGATTTTTTTCATGGAAGGCCTGAAATATTCAAGATGCACAGCACTTATAAAATGTGTGCTTGCCTTTGTCTGGATAGGTCTTCATTTAAATGGTAGTTTATGGAAAGATACAAACCCATGATTATAACATCATATGCTGGTGAAAATCTATAGCAATACCATAAAAATCATATCTTATAAATCATAATTTATAAACTCCATAACTAAAGAATATTGTATTTTCAAAAAGTTTAAAAACAAGATTAAATAATTCATTTAAAAAAGACATCTAGGTGAAATCAATTACATTCTATTACCTGAAGATATTTGTAATAAAGTTTTATGACATGCTAATTCTTGGCTACAAAGTCAAGTTTCTATGTCCTTAGTAAGGAAAAACAATGAGAACATTTATACATTAGGATTCTGTTCATGAAGTTAACTTTCCAGTGACTTGGTTAACAGTGGAGAGAAAATGCAATATTTTTTTTTATTTTATGCTGAATCATAATTAAAACAAAAGTTGACCAAAAGTGAAACAAAACTCAGTTAGCTAAAAATATATCTATTATCTATAAAAACACAATTATTATAAAGTTAAGGTTATCCTAAAGTAAAAAGTTAATATAAAAACATTAGTTTAGGAACATTAAACACTACATAAATCGTTAGTAGGGACAGAGGAAGGAACAGCTAGAGCATTCAGATTGGTCAAAATAGTCTACTATTGTTGGTGTTCTTAGCAGAAAGCTCTTTTATTTAAATATTTGTTTAGTAAGAATTTTAATAACTAAAGTTTACTGGTTTCTTTATATGTAAAATCTCATTTAAATCACCCACAATTGTATAAGGTAAGTACAGCTATATCCCTCTCACATTTACATCTTGTGGTACATATGAAAGGATGTATCATGTGGCCATATCTTCTGAATTAGTGCCTCTGGAGGTGGACACAGGACTCCTTACATTAAACAAGTTCCTAGATAATTTTTATACCCTCAAATTAAAATACACATCTAATAATTAATGGTCTATTCTTACCATCAATTAATGGCATTACTGTGCTCATAGTGCTTTTTCCAGAAATAGCCAGTATCCTGCTCTCATTTTTAGCCAGAGCAAACACACTAATTTCCCAAGTTAGTCTGGGTTGTATGAGAGCTTCTGAACATGAGAGGAAATTTATCTTACTAGAACTCATAAAAAATTTGAATGTGTCTAGGAAGCAAATTAAATCTCCCTGTACTGACACAAGTATCTTAAAATTTTAGTGACCATTAAGGAAATAAAGTACATATTTTGTCCATGTTCTTCAAGTGTTTTGTACAGTTGAAATGCCACAGCCAGGAGCCATCAGGAGCTGGGGAGAGAGAGAGAAAATCCATGTGATTCATGGTCTTCTCCTAGAAATTCCATTCCTGCTGAAGTTTACGAAGAGGTGGGCATGAAATTGCATGAATATTTTTGTAATACTACCATCCCGGAGGTTTATTTGAAGACAAAAACAACAACAACAAAAAACCGTGGTACTAAAGAGAGTGTAAGAGTAGATGCAGTGGAGAAACTGGTGACTGTAAGGTCAGAGAGTTTGGCAGAAAAAAATGTTCCTTAATTTGGCTTGGAGAAGTTGAGCAAGTATTTTGAAACTGGGGTTTTGACAAATATTTTATAGTGTGGAATAGATGCTCTTCAAAAAGACTGAAGTAAATGGTTATTGGTCTTTTTTTTTTTCTGAAACATGTATGTATTTATAATCATATATCCTGAACTTCCAAACCTGAATTTCTGGACATACCTGTGAGGGCAAAAGTGCATTTTGTTCAGCAAACCCCTTAAGGATTGGCATGTCTCCTTACACTGCTTTCCCTTCAGCAACACCCACTGTTTACCTGCCTCTATCCTTTCTTGTTTCTCCAGGCAACCTGCTTTTCCATCTCTATTTTCTCTCTCTCCCTGATTTATCTCTCTGAATCCCATCCTTTCTCCAGTCTTCTCCAGCCATATGTCAACTCCCCATCTCATGTTCCCATCCCACTTCAGCCCACAATTATTTCTCATCTTACCAAATATCTGTGCCATAAACTTTGGCTCATAGAGTCGTCCAATTGTATTTTATGTGTAAGTCCAGTTCCCTCAACTAGATTCTAAATGTTTGAGACCCAGAAAGAGAACATCTATCACTTTTTCATTTCAAACAGGGTACATAACCAGTGTTCAGTAACTGCACAGTGTTTTGAATCACACTGATTTTTTTTTCACTTTCCTAGTTGAATGCATTTCCTTCCTTGTTCTTACCCAGCCACGCTAATTTTCATCTCTGACACATTTAATAAGGTAAGGAAGAAAAAAGGGTTTGCAATCATAATTAAGCTATTCACTTGGAATAGCAAAGTGCTAAAGAATATTATTAACTCCACCAAAGAATTAAAAAATAACTAACAAAATAAATGTAGTCTGAACATTTATTGACTTCATACAAAAAAGTTGAAGATGGTAATATTTCAACTAATGCTGACCAGTTGAATGGTAAGAGCCACCAGTCAACAGAGAGATCCCAAATGCTACCTAGAGAAGCTACCTGATAATCAATGTAAATTTCAACTCTAAAAAGTAACCATTGGAAATCTAGCTATGTAGAAATAACTTCCATTTATAAAAATACCTTTTGTAATTAATTTCATTATTGCTTAGTCTTGACATAAAGACTTTTTTACATAACTGTTAGTTAGACATTGCATATTGAAATTAGCCATGTTGTTGAACATGACCTATAGAATTTTCCACTTATAATCAAATAATTATTATTATTATTTTTTTTATTTTTTATTTTTTTTTCATTTTTCTGAAGCTAGAAACAGGGAGAGACAGTCAGACAGACTCCCGCATGCGCCCGACCGGGATCCACCCGGCACGCCCACCAGGGGCGACGCTCTGCCCACCAGGGGGCGATGCTCTGCCCATCCTGGGCGTCGCCATGTTGCGACCAGAGCCACTCTAGCGCCTGGGGCAGAGGCCACAGAGCCATCCCCAGCGCCCAGGCCATCTTTGCTCCAATGGAGCCTTGGCTGCGGGAGGGGAAGAGAGAGACAGAGAGGGAAAGCGCGGCGGAGGGGTGGAGAAGCAAATGGGCACTTCTCCTGTGTGCCCTGGCGGGAATCGAACCCGGGTCCTCCGCACGCTAGGCCGACGCTCTACCGCTGAGCCAACCAGCCAGGGCCTCAAATAATTATTTTTAATAACATTGAAACTACCAAAGAAAAGTCCCACTGACAGTGATAAAGATCAAAGGGCAAGTAACCAGCAGAGAGTAGGTGACCTTACTGAGTACAACATTTTAGTAGGAAACAAGTTTTTACAGACATTTGAAATACCTGAAAGCAGGTTTGTTCTACATTCATTCCCCAGTGGAATAAAAAGACCATGAACTGTGGAACAGGAGAGCTTCGATTTAAATCCCATTTCTGGCTGTGAGGCCTTAGACAAGATGCATTTGAATGTTAATTTTCCTCATCTGCAAAATATATGTAACAATATTTCAGTAGGCTTTTGAAGGAACAAGAAAAATCTATAAGTGCTTGGTGAAAAAAAATTGGAGGTGCTGTTTGAACAATATTGCTTATACCTCAGTTTCCCTATATTACACAGGTAGGACTGGCATAGGCATTATAGAACAAAGATAATTAACATTTGCAAATGAGACTCAGAGGTCAAGAGTTGTGACTTAAAGGTTAAAAATTAACCTTTGAATTAATTTGAAAAGTTGTATTTTTCAATGTGTGTTCATCATTGAGATAACACATATTAGTACTTTACTCTGTGGAAAACAGCCGTGGTTACTACACAGGCCCAGAACACAGGCCTCCAACGAGGCAGGCGAAGAGCCTGTGCTCACATGTGGAAGTGGCTGATGGAAAGCTCATACACCTTGGGCAGCAGTGGTCCAGATGAGTTCCGAAGCAGCTACAGCGAGGCACCAGGGCTCTAAAGTACGCACTGTCCTAGAGTGCTGGGCTGGCTAGGGACAAGACTAGAATTCCTAACAGATGGCATCAAAATGCAATTCACTTTTCCTTTAGCACTTATTGTTGCAGGGATGATCTCATTTAACCCTCCCAAGAACCCCAGGGTGTAGGGGTTATTAGGATCTTCAACTTACAGATGAGTAAACTGAGGCACAGAGAGTTTGTGCAGCTGGTACTAAGGCACACACTTAAGAAACTACCAGTAAGTGCTGAGTCCAGGCTTCCTGAATCCACAAGCTCTTAAATCTTTCTGAAAGCAAAACACAGTAGACACACTTACATGGACACTGAGGGAGGCGCCTCCTAGGTCTGGGACGGGGAGATGGATGCGTGAAAGAAAGGCAGTTTGGTCAGACTGCCCCGTGTGGTTTTGTCAGTCTGGTATGCTGCCTTAATGTCATGGAATCCGCTCCCAGACGAATGCTGGGTAAGAATGTCTGGTGATAAGGACGGCTATATACGCTGAGTGTCTGCATGCCTCGGCGACAAGGTGGGTTGTTTATTTTCAGGGCCTGAAGGCTGCTCTCCCCGAGTTGACCCAAATAAGTGTCAGACATGGGAGCACAGGTGCAACATCAACTGGTTTGTTTCTTGGGTGGAATTTTCCTGCTTTAAAAAAAATGCAGGAAAACAACAGCTTCCTATGACTTCATTATGCTTAAAATTCCTGGATATGTCTCTATTTCCCCTTTGGTTACAGTCTTTTCCTTACTTACTTTTAAACTAAATTCAGCTTTTTTAAAAGGAAACAAGTGTCAACTTTATAAAGAAGTGGTGTTATTTTTTTTTTCTTCCCAGAACATGCTGACCTACAGAGCCTTCAAAGCATCTTAGTTAACAATACCTGATTCAGATTTTCCCCAGATGGTCAACTTTTCCTGAGAAGGTGGCTTGTAGACATTCTGCTTTAGACTCTCCTGGGATGTTCCTTTAACTCAGTCATTGATTTATCAGAGCTATTTCCTGAGTATATAAAATGTGATAGACATTTTATTAGATGTTGGTTTGTAATGTTCTTCCCAGAACTCTTAAAGCTGTCTCTGGAGGTGAGGCCAGAAACTCTCATTTTTTATTTATTTATTTGTTTGTTTATTTATTTGTTTGTTTATTTATTTATTTATTTATTTATTTATTTATTTTAGGTGAGAGGTGGAGAGATAGTGAGGCAGACTCTTTTTTTTTAAAAAAGCAGCAAGCATCAACTCCCATATGTGCCTTGACTGGGAAAGCCCAGGGTTTCAAACCAGGGACCTCAGTGTTCCAGGTTGATGCTTTATCCACTGCGCCACCACAGGTGAGGCTTTTTTTTTTTTTTTTTTTTTTTTTTTTTGTGGCAGAAACAAAGAGAGTCAGAGAGAGGGACAGATATGGACAGACAGACAAGAAGGGAGAGAGACGAGAAATATCAATTCTTTGTTGCGGTACCTTAGTTGCTCATTGATTGATTCCTCATATGTGCCTTGACTGGGGGGCTACAGCAGACTGAGTGATCCCTTGCTCAAGCCAGCAACCTTGGTTGGGCTCAAGCTGATGAGTCTTGCTCAAACCAGATGAGCCTGCGCTCAAGCTGGCAACCTCGAGGTCTCAAACCTGGGTCCTCTACATCCCAGTCCGACGCTCTATCCACTGTGCCACCACCCTGTCAGGCATGAGGCAGACTCTTGCATGTGCCCTGACAGGGATCCACCAAGCAACCCCATCTGGGGGTCACACTCTAGGCTCGAACCAATCAAGCCCGTGGCTGTGGGAAGGGAAGAGGGAGAGAAAAGGGAGGGTGGTGGGAGAAGCAGATTGTTACTTCTCCTGTGTGCCTTAACCGGCAATCAAACCTAGGACATCCATACACTGAATCGACACTCTATCCACTGAGCCACCAGCCAGGACCATTTTTCTTTGTTTTAAAATGCTTATTTTATTGATTTTAGAGAGAGGATGGGAGAGATACCTGACCAGGGATCAAACCTGCGACCTCTGCACTTCGGGATGCTGCTCCAACCAACTGAGCTACCCAGCCAGGGCCAGAATCCTTCATTTTAAACAAGTTATCAGATAATTTTTATGCCCTCAAAATTCTGAAGACCACTGTCCTATAACATGAACTCTACAAGGACAGAGCATGGGGTTTTATGGAACTTTGTTTCTAGCCCCTAACAAATTGCCTGGCATGATGGTGTTGATGTGTGTTTGGTTGCAATTCAATAAGGAAATGACTTTTCAAACTCACTGCTTGGAGTGACTTATAAAGATCAAACCTACCATTTATTTTTGCTCATGTTTTTATAAATGTTAATTTGCTGATCCTGAGCCTAGTGCCCAAATACCTGCAAGTCAAGAATTTATTACAAAGTTCTGATTTTATTTTACTTTTTGTCTAGGAATGTATTAATGATTGGATTTATATGTTCATTTACTGGGATAGTCTCAAAATCTACTTTGCTTTTTTATTAAAAAAAAATCAAAGTTTGTCAAGTTTGAATAGATTTTCAAAGATAAATATGTCAACCCCTCATAAAGTACTTAAATTTTTCCCACAGTATATTCTCTGCATTAGTCAGAGCAGGGGTGCTTCTTTAACAAAGAACCTCAAAAATTTCATTAGCTTTATCACAATGAAATGTCTTTCACATTCATGTTTTATTCCAATGCAGATTAGCAGGCAGAAGCTGTGTCATTCACGGACTCAGGTTTCTTCCATCCTATTTTCCTTTAGGTAACCAAATCTTCTTTCAGCCACAGACAAGTGAGAGGTAAGGATCACAGATGGAGGGTGAAGTGCAGCCTGGAAGTGGCATGTACCACTGTCACTCCATAGCATCAGCCAGAACTCATCCCCAGCCCATACCTACCTGCAAAGGAGACTAGCACATATAGTTGAAGTGCATGACTTGACTATACACTCTCTAGCTTAGCCATCAAGTGGTAATATGGTCTCCCTATGATTCTTCCAGTCACAGGGAACTCATTACTTTTTGGATAAGATAACATATCCTTAAACATTCCAGACAGTTAGAGAGGTCTTTTTTTAATTGAGTAGAAATTTATGTTCCTGCATTGGTAAGATAGCATAGTACTTAAAGAACGAGGGTCCTGGAGTCAGACTACTTGAGTTTGTATTCCAACTTTATCAACTCTAGGCAGTTATTCACTTCTCAGAGTCTGTTTCACATAAGTTAATCTATGTACTGCTTGCCTTGTGCCTAACATGTAATGAATTCTCAATAAATGTTAGTTGTTAATATGTGGTATATCAGTCCTTATTCCATCCCTTGTCCTCACAGAGCTACATCCTCATCCTTAGATATTTCTGTCCCTATTCTGAACGTCTTCCACAATGTTCAACTGTTTCTCATGTGACCTCATTTAACATTCCTTTTCTATCCTGATCACCCTTCTCAGATTGTGGTCCAGAGTATCTATAGCCTTTTGAAGAGTGTGGCACCCTTATTAGAATATAAGATTCCTTTTCTATCCTGATCACCCTTCTCAGATTGTGGTCCAGAGTATCTATAGCCTTTTGAAGAGTGTGGCACCCTTATTGGAATATAAGATTCTAGTATGCTCTGGTCATAACAGAGAGCAACAACACTATAAATTCCTTATATTTAGCTACTATACATCTATTTATGTAGCCTAAGATATCATTAGGATTTTAGTCAGTACTTTATCCAGCTGATACCTATTGATCTTAATTTCAACTAAAATTAATAAAATTTTATATAAATGTAATCTTTCTTTGCTGTAGATTTTTTATTTTAAGAGTAGATTCTTATATTTTTTATTATATTCTAGTTCATTTTTTTTTTTTTTTTTTTACAGAGAGAGCGAGAGTCAGAGAGGGATAGATAGGGACAGACAGACAGGAACACAGAGAGATGAGAAGCATCAATCATCAGTTTTTCATTGTGGCACTTTAGTTGTTCATTGATTGCTTTGCCATATGTGCCTTGACCAAGGGGCTACAGCAGACTGAGTAACCCCTTGCTCGAGCCAGCAACCTTGGGTCCAAGCTGGTGGGCTTTGCTCAAACCAGATGAGCCGCACTCAAGCTGGTGACCTCGAGGTCTCGAACCTGGGTCCTCCGCATCCCAGTCTGACACTCTATCCACTGCACCACCGCCTAGTCAGGCTCATCTTATATTTTCAATCTAAAAGGAAAAGTTACTGCACCCTTCGAGCTTTCCTGCTACCTAACAGTGGTTAGGTAATATAGTCTACTTGACTCCCAAAGAGAGTGACTAAAACTCACCTTTGGTGTAAATTTCTTATGGCCCAAAGTACACAGGAAAAAAAAAAACAACTAACCCCAGGGATATTTACTAAACTGGTGGTTAGGCTTTTCTTTTTTTTCCTATTTAAAAAAAAATTTTTTTTAAGACAAAAACATCAGCACATTTTTTTGGACATGGAGACTGACACCACTGTCTCAACCCAAATTTCTTTGGCCATTTCTTCTCTGTGGGCAGGCGTTTCCCTGGGCGTGTTGCCACGTCATGTGGGTTTGGGGAAGGATAAGAAAGAAGACAAAAGATGTGGTGGAATAAGCAGGCGGCTACTGCAGATACCACTTCTGGCAGGAATCGGACACAGCAGCAGTTGAACTTGATGACTCCAAAGGCTCCTTACAAATCTATGATTCTAAGACTTTGTGTCATAAATAAGTGGATTCCAGCTCCAGAAGACTCAATGTACCAACCTGGGAAGCGGGAAGATTGTAATGTTTGAAATACTTGTTCTGAGTACTCTCTTTTCAGATCAAGAATGATATTCATTCTTCTTAATAGCTCTTCTGTGATCATTACTTCCACAATCACCTTCTTTATCACTATGAAAGCCTGACCTGGAGCTTAATCCACCAAGCTCCCTGGCCTTTTTTACTAAAGTCACCTTTGGTAATAATTTTTTTAAGACTAATACACTGGCCTTTTCTAAATAATAGCAATCACAATAATAGTCATTCAATAGATAATACAGCTTGAGCAGATACTATGTATCAGAAACATACTATAGAGTAGATATTATAGTATTATCACTCAGTACAGAAGTGAAAACAAAGATAGATAATTAATGTGCCCAGGGTTGCCTAGGGACAGAGCTAGTTGAACAGGTACTCTAACTGTAGAATGTGAACCACCATTCAGAAGTGGGCAAAAGCTCTGCCATTCACCACCCCAGAGGCTGCAGGCTTAGCTGCCAAGATGCTATAGTAAAGTCCCCGGCCATGCATAACCAATGCCCTTTTGTGAACACTCTTCACAAATTCACCTGACTTTTTATCATGCTTCAAAAGAGTGTCTATTAACCCAGCAGTTGATAAGAAACCAAAATGGTATTCTGATGTAATTTTAAAAGGATCAGCCTAAAGTGTTGGGCTACCAGTGAATTAGTGGCACTTCAGAGAACACAAGGAGAGGTTGTATAGCATTTTAACATGATGACTTAAAGAAAAAAAATCCTTACAGCACCAAGGCCACTAATCCCTTTAGTTCACCTGCGCTGGGGGTGGGGAAACCCCAAGAAACAGAGCAATCCAATCACCTTCTCTGGCAGCCCACATACATAGCTGATTTCTGAGAAATGAAATGAACTTTTAGAAGTCATGATCAGCTGATGGGCGACATCCTGCACCAATTTAACCACTAATCTCAGATCTCATAGCAACACACATCGCCTGGAACCCAAAATAGTCCTGCCTAGTGTTCTTTTCACTTCTTATCATTTGAGCAAGAGCCTGTGTAGGAAAGGTGTCTGTCAGCCAACAGCTGGGGATTTTCAAAGAAATGAGTGGATGTGTGGTTGCTTTTTGTGAATCAGTCACCATCTATCCAGCAGTATTAACACTTCCACTTACCAGCTCCTGTATCTATGCATATTTCCTTTTATCCAAGAGGCTACTGGACTTTTTCAAGTTCACTTGCACATGAGAAGTTTTCTTAAGGCTTAACATTGAATAAAATGCCCTTTAATCCCAACCCTTCTCCACTTTATTTTGTTTCTTAACATTTTCCTTCTGTAGCAACACATTGAAAACTAATCCCCAATCTTGAGAGATATACACAAGAAAACTTTCAACTTTGCTAGAGGATCTTTAACCTGCCTCCGACTTGGATATCATCTGACCACAGCTCCTCATTTCTTCATCCCCTGGCTTCAATTAGAAACTCTGATGCCATAAAGTGGATTACTCCTGAATAAAAGCATAGCATCCACTGTGATAACACTGCTTCCATCCCTGACAGCTGCAGGACTAGCAGCCAGAGGACACTTGGCATGTTTGCTAGGAGGTACGATGTGCTTTTGACAAATATTTTTTATTTTGTATTTTTCCAAAGTGAGAAGCAGGGAGGCAGAAAGACAGACTCCTGCATGTGCCTGGCCAGGATCCACCCGGCATGCCCACTAAGGGGCAATGTTCTGCCCATCTGGGGTGTTGCTCTGTTACAACAGGAGCCATTTAGTGTCTGAGGCAGAGGCCACAGAGCCATCCTAAGCACCCGGGCCAACTTTGCTCCAATGTAGCTTTGGTATTGGGAGGGGAAAAGAGAGATAGAGAGAAAGGAGAGGGAAAAGGGTGGAGAAGTAGAAGGGCACTTCTCCTGTGTGCCCTGACTGAGAAGTGAACCTGGGACTTCTACATGCTGGGCCAATGCTCTACCGTTGAGCCAACTGGCCAGGGCTTGACTTAATTTTTATCTAAAGAAAGTTCTCTAGGCTTGCCCAAGAACAATTTGCATCAACAGAAGAAGTCAGTAAGGATATACTAATGGAATATACTGTGTAACTTTGTTGAAACAAATGTGTCTAATGAAACACTAGTAATGATTTTAAGTGCATATTTGTAGAGCATTTACATGGTTGGTTCCTGCACTAAATTTAATATAAAGAGACAACATGAAAAATATTTATTCTTCCCCTAACCTCTGCCAAATCCCTCCTAAGTGGTTACATGTAGCCTTCATGTTACACTGTCATTGAAAGAAGTTGGGTAGCCATATTTATTCTCTACAATTTCCATATGTTCTTGTGTATGGTATAAACAACTAACAATACATTCTGTTTGTTTTGTAGGAACAAAAGTTCAGAGCTGAAGTTAAATTAAGCCAAAAGAGATGTTCACACTATGAAGAACGCCTAGCATATCGAGTTTGCTCATATGCTATATTGCTGAGGAATCAAGGGTTTCATAGCTTTCCATTCTATTTGCAAACAATCCTGAATTATTTACTATGAATAACCCATTTGTTCCAGTTATGAGTAATCTATCCAGCATTTAAAACAAATTTCAAGAAGAGGAAGAGGAGGAGGGAAGAGGAGGAAAAGAGAAATCAAAGGAGAAGGGAAAGTGAGGAAGTGAGGAGCTGACATTTAACTGAATATCTGGGTCACCACACCTAGGTTTGTCCCATCTTCTCATATCCACTTCACCTCTGCTCTGCCAGGAGATTAGTCTAGTATCTGATTTATAACCTAGTGGGCCTGACTTTCTTGCATAACTTGCCCCAAATGGAGTTTCCACTACTAATTCATATCTCCATACCTCTCTGGCAAGACCCTGCCCAAGCATGTGCATTTTGCTTTTGAAGGTTAGTCTTCCCAATGTGATTTTCCACCTAACACAAGACACATCATTCCTCAGATGTGAACACCAACGTCACAGCACACTAGATACACTGACATTCACCACAAAGATCAAAGAACTCTATTTGAGAATGCAAATACTGGGGTGAAATAGGAATCTGATAAAGACAGCTTTCATGTGAATTGATAACACTGGCTTAAAAGTATTCTGTTTTTGATCAGATCAGAAGATGCTATCAGGGATGCTATTATTTTGAACTGTGTGTTTGAGAAACCTTTTCGATGAAATAAGGACCTGTCTTCCTGAGTATCCATGGGCTCATTATTGAGATGAAAGAAAAAAATCACCCAAGATTTTTTAATATAACGTGGTATTATTTTTTTAAGAAGTAGAGTGTCAGGGAGAGGAAGTACCATCCCAATCTATATGAATAAGAAGGAAAAGGGTTTGGAGGAGAGAGGATTTAAATTTATCGAATGTTGACTCTGTCCACTTAGCTTGACACTTGGTTAACCTTATTTTATTCATTCCTCTCAACAATTCTGTGAAGTATAAACATTCCATACATGTGGGTGGAGTGCAGAGCGCATTCCTAGCAGCTGTGGCTGAAGCAATGCTGTGAGAATACTCCAGCTCCCAGAACCCTCTTCGGCATACCCAGAAAGGGAGCTCACCCGCTATAAGGAAGTGACTTAGCGCCAACCGTGCAGCTCCCCGATCTTTTCAGCCATTGGCTATGAAGGACATGCTGTAACATCCTATTGGCTGAACCCATGTATATAAGCTAGCTTACTTCCTGAATAAAGTGAATCTATATCACTGAACCTGGTCCCCAGAGTTGGGTCTTTGCGTCTCCATTGTCCTCACCCCTGGCAGGACTTGTCCACACACACATACTCCTAACACCACCTCTGCCACTGCCACCACCACCACTAACACTCAAAATGTAAGTAAGCACTTTATCTAGGATCCAATAGCTAGTGAGCAGTAAAGCTGGATTTGAAACCGTGTCTCCCTGCGCTGTGTTTCACTACACTACACAATCTCCTAATGAGCAAGGCTCTCTTTTAAGTTTGAGGAATTAAAAAGTGACAAAATATGCACCTTATACTCAAGAGGCTTACAACTGAGTTAAGAGACAAATAGATCTAAAAGGCCAAGAGCAGCATATACTTTCAAAAAGAGTAAGTATCAATTCAAGGAGTCACTGATTACAGGGTCCTCATGAAGGATAAAGATTTCAGTGAGGCTTAGAAGAAAACTGAAGACCAAGGAACATGGAAGAGAGGCCAGCAACTGTCCAATAGGGGACCATTCTGAGTCAAAAACGCTGGATTCAGGGCACAAGGTAGGTGGTGGTGGTGGCTGCTCTTGCCAGAAGTGAGCACAGAGCGGGAGCTTAGAAATGTCCCACTGGGAGGCATATGAGACCCTTGCCTCTCCAAGTGTTGTTTGAGCACTAGCACCACCCCTATGATTTGAGAGCATGTTAGAAATGCAGAATCCTGGACCCTGAACTGGATCTGTTATATCAGAATGTACATTTTAGTAAGATTCTTCATATGACTCACAGGCAGAGTGAACTTTGAGAAAGACTGCTCTAGAGAAAGGTTCACTCCTCTCACTTTCTTTCTTTTAGATCCCAAATTAAGACTGAAGAGGGCAAAAATATTCTTTTTTCTGCCCTTCTGCGCCCTTACTCTCTTTCCCTTTCTAGAGAGGCCCAGTTGACTGTTGGTGAACTCAGGGACTTGAGTGATGCTTCCTTTCTACTGCTTTGCCTAAAACCCAACATCCTCTTTCTGTCACTTCTGTGCGTCATTTGCTTCTTCCTTTTCACTGGCATTCACTGATCTGTGAATGTCACACTCAAGATTTGGAGCAAATGCATTTTGTACACAAATATCTACAAAATGAAACAACTCAATCGCTTTCCCAGGAGGCAGCCATAAACAACTGGCCTCTTTGTAGAAACAGTTGACCTGTACATAATAGAACATCCTGTGTTAAAATTGCCCATTTTAAGCAGTGGAGTTTGAAAGGTCAGTGCTACCCTCAGTGGGACAGTTTGGAAACTGTCCAATAAGAGAAAGAAGCAATTTTTATGTTTAGACCCTACCCTGTGGCTCACTCAAATTGTTCAATTCAGACTCTTCATTCCCATTGACTTTATTGATCCTCAGACTTGGGTCCATAACTGTTACTTGGGAAGATTCCAGGTTTAGTGGGAACTGGGGAGAAAGAACATTGTATACGTAATTGAGGACACTTCTGTTTTCTGATCTGACACCTTAAGAATTTGGAAGTCATCGCTGCCACCCACAAGCACAAAAGTGAAAAACTAAAAACCAGTAACTTTCTTAGCTCTTTCAGAGAACATAGGTCACAGGGCAAACCATTGTCCCCAAAACTGAAGAGACAGACAGATGAATACAGAGAATTACAATTTACCAGGAGCAGAAACTGCTGCAGAAACTAATACTAGAGTAAGAAAATCTAACCTGTGATTGACAATCTGCTGGGGGCTCTGTGTAGATAAGTTTGAGAATTAAAAACTATTAGGAAGCCCAGTCTTAGTGAAATTCCTCACACTTCTGTGAGTTTTTCCTCCAGGAGTCACATCAGGTTCCAGCTGTGAGGGTGGAGACAGGAGATCCTTTCCTACTCTTTTCAGAAGGAGAGGAAAAACAGCCATTTTGATGCCCTCCTGGAGGTCTTCATTCTCCTTAATAAGACCTGCCCTCAGGGAAGCTATGTTACTGGAGCTTTACCTACTGGGATTTTACAAAGGGCTTAACAAAGTTGGGAAAGTGAAATACTAAACTCAAGCTCAATAAAAAACTGAGATTTAACCATAGTACTTTGGAATGCTTCCTTAAACCCCACATCTTACCAACAGAATAATAATGTTTTTATATTACAACTAAAAGACCTGGAAGGCTCTGACTCTAGTTAAAAAGTCTCTAGGAAACTCCAAAGATAACCAAGGTGTTAAAAACAAGGACATAAAATTTCTACTTCTGATTTTGCCATATGTATGTTGTATACCAAAAGGGAACTCACATATTCTATCTGGGACTCAGTTTTTCCATCTCTGAAAGAAGAGATGGAATGGGGCCTATTTCAGCCCCAAAGTTAAGATCAAATAAAGTATGAAATGTGACCTCAAAGCACAGTTATCAATGTTTTTAAGTTCGTAAATGCATTTGTTTATAATACGTTGAGAGTAAAAAGTAATCAATAAGCCTGACCAGGAGGTCATGGAGTGGATAGAGCATTGACCTAGGATGCTGAGGACCCAGGTTCAGAAGCTGAGGTCACTGGCTTGAGCGCAAATTCATCTGGCTTCAGCACAGGCTCACCAGTTTGAGCACAGGGTTGCCGGCTTGAATGTGGGCTCATAGAAATACCCCATGGTTGCTGGCTTGAGCACAAGGTCACTGGCTTGACACTCAAGGTTGTTGGCCTGAGCAAAGGGTAATTGGCTCTTCTGGAGCCCCCCCATCCATGTATGAGGCATATATGAGAACAATCAATGAATAACTAAGGGGCCGCAACTACAAGTTGATGCTTTTCAACGCTCTCTCTTCCTTTCTGTCTCTCAGTCTCTCTCTGTGTGTATGTGTCTCTCTTTCATTAAATAAATAAATAAATAAATAAAATTAAACATAATTTACATCAACTTAAAAGTCAATCCTCAGAAAATGTGAATATTTTATTAGAAATAATGGGTTTCTCTAAGTTCACTTTATTTTTCTGATTTCTGCACCTTCTCATGAGATTCCCCGTTCCATCCCCTCTGCATAGCTCCAGTTATGTTTTGAAAGTGTTTGAGGAGAAACAGTTTTGAAACTTGCAAACATCTTTGGGGCACTCTAGTTGGCTGAAAATTGGCTGTACGTGGATTTTCTTTAAAAGAAAACCAAATAAAACATTCTTGACATGGCAAACAAACAGCCATCCTGAGGGCAATATTTTTAGGAGCTAAGTGTAAATAAATCAAAAACATCAATGGTGACTTTTTTTTTCTCTGAACACACAAAAAGCTAAAAAATAAACTTCTTATCCCAAATGTAATTTAGATCTTACCAAATTGAAAACAATTGTGTAAAATATGGGGGCCATTTGAGGATCACATCAGGCAGTTGGATTCCACATCTGCCTAAAAATCTTACCACTTATATGTAGCACACAATTACTGGTTCACCGAGAAAGAATAAATCATTCCAGTGATCCAGGAGAAACAAAATTGGAAAAACACGGCATTAGTCACCTCTCCCCAGGCATGTGTTAGGAAGGCAGGCTGGTGAGAGGGAAGACACCCGGCTCAAGATTGGTTCCTGCTGTTCATGTGTTAGCGGGATATGGGAAGTGTACCAGGTCTGAAAGCCCTGAGTACCAGCTGGGGTCTGGGACTTGAAGTGAGTTCCATGCACAACTGGCAGAGTTGATTAATATAAAGGAAATGGACTAATGCCAGGACTATTCATGTCTTCAAAATAGCATGGGCTGAAATAAACTTTTTCACAGGGCTATGAACTATGAATCAAGTGTTAATAAGTTTGCTAACAAGTTTGGTCTTCTATACCCACTCTCCAGTAGACAGGAGAGCACAGATGTTAAGAAATTGGTTCTGGAGTCAGACAGTAAATTTCTAAGCTTCTCGTCTATAAAATCGTCATGATAATGATAATACTTAATTCATTGGGTTGTTGTAAATATTAGAAGAAGAAATAATCTATGCAAAATGAAGCCAACTAGGCTTGTGTCCTGCTCATGGTAATTATTGTTGCATATTTTCTTATCTTTCTCTGTTCTTTCTCAAGACTTCCTAGGGGCTCTTCTCTCTCTGCAACCTCCTATGCCTTAGGTCTGACAGTGGTCGGCAAACTGCAGCTTGTGAGCCACATGCGGCTCTTTGGCCCCTTGAGTGTGGCTTTTCCACAAAATACCACATGTAGGCACTACCTTGATAAGGAATGTACCTACCTATATAGTTTAAGTTTAAAAAATTTGGCTCTCAAAAGAAATTTCAATCATTGTACTATTGATATTTGGCTCTGTTGACAAGTGAGTTTGCCGACCACGGCTAGGATATTAGCCAATAGCCTGTGCTTTAAGCATATCTTAATGAACACTGTTTCTTACTTTCCCCCAGTCTAACTTTTTAAAGGTTTTGCTAGAGAACTGCTTTTCAACTCTAATGTACATGTGAGGGTTCCTGAGGGTCAAGATAAAATGTGCATTCTGGTTCTGTAATTTGATTGTATTCCTGGGAGATTATATATTTCTAACAGGTTGTGATGTTGTGGGTCTATGGGCCACATTTAGTAGCTAGGCAATTTTTTTTCCCCCGGGCCACTTGAATGATTGAGCTCTTCAGTAGAATGCTAATTATAACCAACAAGCAATCAGACTATCTTTCAGTATGGAATCCATTTGTCAGATAGATTCTTCACATGGCTGCATTACTTGTATGCAAAACTTAAAATTAATTACATTAATTCACACTAAGTTTTTTTTTGTGTGTGAGGAATGACACCTTAATGTGTGACTCAGTCAGAAATCAATTTTATATCTAAAAAAGTTTGATCCAAGGGTAAAATGTGAATCTAGAAATTTTAGATTGATATATATATAAAAGGAAAGATGCTTTGTTGACAACCCTTAAATTACTAGACAAGTGTTTACAATGTCAAGCCATCTAATCAATGGTTGGTTGGACAAAATGAATGGTAAATTCAGGCAATTTTTTTGCCACTTAAAAACTTATTTTTATTATAATTTATATTTAATATTATTCTGTATTAGTTTCAGGTGTACATCGTAATTATTAGATAATCATATACTTTAAAAATGGTTCTCCTTAATATTTCAAGTACCTGGCACTATTACAGTTATTACAATATTATTGACTATATTACCTATGCTGTAATTTACATCTCACAACTATTCTGTATCTACAAATTTGCACTTATTAAGCCCTTCATGGAAGCAGCCTAAGTGCTTATCAACAGAAAATGGATGAAAAAGCTGTGGTACACATACACAATGGAATATTACTCGGCCATAAAATAAATGAATTACAACAGCATGAATGGACCTAGGCAGTGATTTTCAACCTTTTTTTTCATGGCGCAAACACACACTAATTACTAAGGTCAGTGCCCCTGACTAAATACAACCATTTTCATCTCATGGCACAAATAAGTTAGTTACTAAGGAAGAAGAGGTCAGGGCCCCTTTTTCTTTAGTAATTAGTTTATGAGTGTGTGAGAAACAAAGGTTGAAAATCACTGACCTACAGGATATTGTACTATGTGAAATAAGTCAGTCAGAGAAAGACAAACACCATATGATTTCACTTATATGTGGAATCTAAAGAAAAAATAAACAAATAAATAAAATAAATTCACAGACTGATGGGTGTTAGAGGGGCACTGGGTAAAAAAGGCAATTTATTTTCAGTGTTAAAATAATGGTTTGAATAGTGTTTCCAAATATTCATGTTTACCTAGAATCTTATTTATAAATAGGGTCTTTGCAGTATAATTAGTTAAAATAAGGTCATGCTTCATTAGGGTATGCCCTAATCCAATAGCTGACTTTATAGGAAGTGCCATACAGAGACGAAGAGGGACAAACACAGAGAGGAGTACATGATGATAAGACACACAGGGAGAATGCCATATGACTATAGAGACAGAGATGGGAGTTACGTTGCCACAAGCCAAAGAATGTCAAGAGCTGCTAGCAAGTACCAGAAAGTATTAAAGAGGCATGGAACAGATCCTTCCCCTGAGACTCCAAGAAGGAGCCAACCCTGAAGACACCTGGACTTTGGACTTCTGACCTCCTAAACAGTAAAAGAATAAATTAATGTTGTTTAAGCTATCCTGTTTGTGGTAATTTTTTCCACTGGCCCTAGGAAACTAGCACACCATCTTTGAATGGCCAAGGTCAGCCCAGTTGCCAACAGAGTCCCTGGAGCTCAATGTTCAAAGGGCTCCTGTCTTTTTTCTCTCTGGAAG
This sequence comes from Saccopteryx leptura, assembly GCF_036850995.1. NCBI lineage: Eukaryota > Metazoa > Chordata > Mammalia > Chiroptera > Emballonuridae > Saccopteryx > Saccopteryx leptura. The sequence continues at coordinate 118,990,155 of NC_089504.1, forward strand.
CTGAGCTGCCAATGGAGCAGTTAAGTGTATATTTGGGGATACTGCCAGAATGGGCATCCTGGCCTCCTCTGCCTCTTAGATTAATAGTGACAGGGAAGAGAAGGGGCAACCTATTCCTCTTTAGTTCAAAGACCAATACCATCAGAGTAAAGATAATTGAGTGCAGCCAGATGAATAATCAACCAGTTGCTCAGCTTTCACATCTGGCCAAATTGCTCAAATGCATACCCCTTCATGTGTCTAGGTCTACGGGGAGACAGGTTGCAAAGGGGTTCCAGTGGTGAAGGAAGCACTGACTGAAGTCTCCTGGGGATTACGTCCTTGGACATGGCCTAACAGAGGGTAAGGAGAGATGTTCAGGAGGCGAGGGAGGATGTGGGTAGTGAACGGAGTGGAAGCGGTCCAATCTGTTGTGCTATTTTAACCTCCTTGTAAGCACTTTGGCTCAGAGCTTCTTGTCTCTGCATGGGCTCCAAGTATTACCTCTCAGACTTTCACAACTTCAGACAACTCAGAAAGTTTTGCTTTGACTGGTGAGGAGCCTGAGATCCACATTTATCTCAAGAAAACATACTCAATTAAAGAAAACATACTCTCCACCCATGATTATTCTATATCCAGTAACACTGGTTAAACACAGGCCTCCTGCCAAAAAGACTTTTCAGTCGGTTTCAACAGAATGAAAAAAATGCCTAAAATGATTCTTTTCCTATTTCTAGCCAAGTGCATTTGTATCATCTTTATTTCACTGCATAATTTAATGTAGTAAATACAATGCATTCAGAAAACACCTCTTATCTACAGAAACTAAAATATCCTACTGAGGTGCTCCAAACACACTTCTAATCTGCTAAAGTTAGACGACTGTTATGCCACCAAGTGCTTGAGGAGATTGTCGAGACGAACATGTGCATCTGAGGAATTCAAGTCCCCTTCTCTAGCCAGCCTCAACAATAGCACCAGATTTGGATTTGAAAGAACCTTTGAGTTCAAGATCTGCCAGTTATTCGAAAGCTTAAGAACATTTTTAACAAGTCTCTGGACCTCAGTGTTTTAGACATAAAGAAATGACTCCAAATTTGCAGAGAAGATGTTATCACACATTAGTAAGTCATATCATAGGTCGGCTAAACAACAGTCATTCAGATTTATTGTTTGAGCTTGCACAGATGATGAAGAAGGAACTTCAAGCAGCTTCATCATTTTCACCTTTTATGAAACCATCCTCCTTTCTGTAGAAAGTTTCTCTTTCTCTGACTTTTTTATGTGGCCTGAACTATATTTATAATGGCACCAGCTCACCTCACTTTTTACCAAATATGAGCTGGCTCATAACAGATTCTATATTTGTCATTTGGCTTTAGTCTTCTATCTCTAGAGTTCTCTGCCCACCTTAGTCTCTAACCATTCTGACAATCAGAAAAGTTATGATTTTTAGGTCTAGAAGCCTCTTGTGTTGCTGGTGTTTGGACCACAGCCTCAGCCTTCCCTGGTGATTCAAATGCACCTGCCTCTGCCGTCATCCAGAAGGTGAAGTGTTACTCAACAATATGATATAGAACAACAAAAACAACAGAATATTTTGATTGTTATATAGACAAAACAAGGTGTTACATTTAAATAGACATTTAAAAATTTTAGAGCTCTCTAGACTGCATTAAAAATGACATGCTTTCTTCATTTAATGAGAACTATTTTAGCAACATAACCTAGCCATGTTCTCCTATGGCATGCTTTTCAACCTTCCAGATTTATCTCTACCATTTCAGCTGCATGAGAGACTCAGAATCTTGAGGGCATTAAGGATTTCTATATTTATTCTTTCAACATATACATTTTTAATATTGATTATATAACCAATACCTTTGCCAAGCATTGGGTGTAGCACAAAGATAAGTAAGAAAGAATCCCTGCCCCATGGAATCTATATTCTAGCAATAGAAGTCAATAATAAACTAATATAAACATTCCAAATTGGTTTCATATTATGAAAAACAAAGGAACAAACAAATAAACAGAAGAGGGGAAGTTTAGATGGTCAGTCTGAAGAGATCTCTCAGCAGAGGAAAATTCACACTGAGATCAAAGGTTGAGAAATAGATGTATGTGAGTAAGGTCTGAGAGGAAGAATGTTCTAGAAAGAGTTGCTTATGGTGTGACCTAGCAGCTGAGAGATGTGCAGTGATGGTGAGGTGAGTGGGATAAAGAGGCTCACAGCAAAGTTCGAGAACACTCAGGTCATACAGGATTCTTCTTCCTTTTATTCCAAAGCTGACAGCAAACCACTGCAGGATGTTCAGCACAAGTGTGACATGATTGATTTATATATCAAGAGGATCACTCAGAGATCTGTAAAGAAAATGAATTGGAGAGGGACAAGGACCAAACGAAAGCAGTTATTGAATGCTGCCGTGCTCCCGGCAAAAGCTGACTTTGGCTTATATTCACATGACAGCAGAAGAAATAGAGGAAAGCAGGTACAATGGAAATATCTTGGAATTGCACTAAACAGGACTCACTAAGGGATTAAATGGTGGCAGAAGTGGAGATGAAAACGAAAGAGGTAGGACTTGTTTGTTCCTGTATCCCCAAACCTTAGCACAATGCCTAGCATAGTAAATACTCAATGAATACATTTAGAATTGATATGACCTTCCCTCATAAAAACTGATGATTAGGGAAAGAACACATAAGTATTGAAAATAAATAAACAATGGAAAATGTAGAGGATGATTAAAGGAGTAAAACAGAGAAAAAGATTTCCCTTGAGTGAAGCTGGTAATGACTTTACTGTTGGGGAGTCAAGGTTAAAGTTTTTCTTTATTCCTCTCCCTCCAGGCAGCTTTCCAATAAATGTCTAAAGAGGTCCTGGGCCAGCAGAGACAGAATTGAATATTGCATGGTGAATAAGGAATGGTGCTGTGTATAGAAAGACATTTTTAAAGTCGTCTTATAATTTAGGAAATAATTTTTCATCATTTCCTTGGCTGACTTTGAAGCTAGGGCTTAAGAATAAAGAAAAGACTACAAAGCACAGAGTTTGAAAATGATAGACCCAAAGCAATCCTGTCTTGGTCCACTGATTTAAATATTACACAGCGCATTTTGTTAGCACCCTGTTTTAGCTTTAGTGTCACATACATGCACAGCCACATTTCTTTTCAACAAGACCACTAAAAAAAAGCCCCCCAAACCCTGAGATAGACAACATCATCCCTGAAAAGATTTTAAATAGGAAGCACAAATGTTCCCACTCTTCAGACTGGTGAGCTTAGGTAAAAATAGATGAGGTGATACATTTTAAATGCTAATATAAGTGATCGTGACTCCTGTAATTTCATCAGCACTCATGGTTTAATTCAGTACCTCTAAAAAATTCTGATATCCCTATAAAGGGGTTTCAGAAATCCATATTTATCCCCAGTCTATCTTTCCAGATTTAATTTATAGACCATTTTTTAAAAAAATCCTGCTGGTTCCTCATGTAGTTTTTGAGTAGTGCCTTCTAAATTTCCTCTAAATGAACTTAAAAATAAAATGCACTTGCCTTTTATGCTAATACCATTTGGAATCTAAAAATAGTATTCACAGCTTCAGTCTTGTTCTTTCAGCTCTGGCTGTGGTACTTATTCTCCCGTGTTTGACTGATGGGGAGGCTTTGCTCTGGGAGGGGCCAGATTACCCACATTTCAATTCTACTCAGAACAGTGATGCTCCTGGGTACTGTTTATTTTCTGTCTCTACCAACATCTCCTTCACTGCTCTTTCAACCAAGGGTTATGTCAAATATTGGTAACTTTGCAGGAAAAATTATGTTTATTTACGGAGGACTCAGCTATCTCAGAGCTGAAAGGAAATAATAATGGGTTTTGAAGGGAAAGAAAGAACATTTCAAAAGCACTGGCAAGTGGCATCAACAAACACAACTTAGAGGCTAAACAGTCTTTGAGAGGGTTTCTCAAATCAGGTGCCTAAATTCCTGCCCACTTCACACTGTGGTCAGTTCTGGAACAGGACTGTCTCCAGAGGTGCAGTGAGTTTATAGGTAAATGTGTGGGAACAATTTCTTCTGTGAAATACACAAAAGACCACCTGCCTTTACTTGTGGTAAGATTTCTAAAGACACACCGGGCATTCATATTTTACAGGCAACCATCCTCTCTCCGTCAACCTGGGGTGGTAGAACTGAAGATTTCATATAGCCAACTTATTTGATGAGCAGTCACAGTACAGATTTTGTTTCTTTAAAGTCTTTTCTAACCCCCACTCCTTCCTCAGGTGTAACCAATGGCTCTTTCCTTTGGGTTTCTTAGCACCTATACCCTCTTACACACAAGACTCTACTGTACTTAATCATACGCTGTACTGTATATTTTCTCCACTAGTCTGCTTAACAGAAAGGACTGAGCTTTATATGTATTTTTATCCCAAATGCATGATGTAGGTTCTATTTCAGTGTCCCTCCTGAATGGAAAAATCAAAAAAGATTTTTTGCTGTATTAAGTCCTGTGAAATCCTGCTCTTTTGGGGCCCTGTAAAGTAGGGATTCACAAAGCAAAAAGAGACACTCAAACACATCCATTCATCACTGACCAGATCATCACGAGGAATGTAGGAGATTTATATGGAACCTATCATATAATACGCAACACTTTCAGTCACCCCACATTGTCCCAGCAATGAAGAAAAAAGGAGAAATGTGGAAGGTCCTGAGACCTGTTCTCCCCCCATGCTGAGCTGAGGCCATTTGCTTCTGGTTTTGGAAAGAACCACGGCTGAAAATCCACAGGGTCTGAGACCCTGACTACAGATCAAGGCACTGTGGAAGTGACTGCTCGACTCTTGTTATTGTTGCTATCAGGTAATACCTTATATTACCATTCCTACATCTGTAGCTACAGAGTATTTATTTAAATTAAATGAATTTTCTTGAGTGAAAACCGTACTACTCAAGAATTTTAAGCAGCAAACTCAGAAACTCAGAAGTCTATGTCATCATTTCAAAGAAACAACCTTAGTCAACTTAACTCATTACCTTTGATTGTTAATTCCTTAAAAACAAAAACAACAGCATTTAAACATTCACTTCAGAATATTTTATTGGATTACAAGGGCTACTAACATGACCTTCTAATATAATCAGACTTACAGTCTCTGGACAAGAACCAAGTGTCCATTTAAAATGAATTTTCTAGTATTACTGATGATGATGCCCAATAAACAATAAATCTTTGGTGAGTGGATGAATGAATGAATGGATAGCTAATGAATAACACTGAAACTGGTTCTATTTTCCCTCTTCCATAATCACTTCCCTTGACATCATGTACTAAGTACCCAGCATCACAATCTGATTTTACTACTAAAAGAAAACTGTAAAGAAAAAACTTGGCTGCTAGTGTCACAAAATACATCATAAAAGTTTTAGGTGACTCCCAAAAGGTGACTTTTTAAAGTTACTATTTTTCAATCAACAAATGAGCTGTAGAAGTTTTTCAACCCTTCATAAGAGTAAGAGGTTGATAGGTTTATAATGTCTGTCCCATAAGTATATCAAAGTACATTTGAAGAAAGTTGTAACACTAAATAATTTTTTTTTTAGTATTTGTCTCTAATTTGTTTAGCTTAGCAAAATGTGCTTAAGGTCTATTCATGTTTTACAAATGACAATATTTTAAAATGATTTTATTAATTTTAATGGGGTATAATTAATAAATCAGGGTACATATGTTCAAAGAAAACATCTCCAGGTTATCTTGTCATTCAATTATGTTGCATACCCATCACCTAAAGTCAAATTGTCCTCCGTCACCTTCTATTTGGTTTTCTTTGTGCCCCTCCCTTCCCCCACCCCCTTCCTCTCCTCCCTCCCCCCCTAACCACCACACTCTTGTCCATGTCTCTTAGTCTCATTTTTATGTCCCACCTATGTATGGAATCATGCAGTTCTTAGTTTTTTCTGATTTACTTATTTCACTCCGTTTAATGTTATCAAGACCCATCCATTTTGTTGTAAATGATCCGATGTCATCATTTCTTATGGCTGAGTAGTATTCCATAGTATATATGTACCACATCTTCTTTATCCAGTCATCTATTGAAGGGTTTTTTGGTTGTTTCCATGTCTTGGCCACTGTGAACAATGCTGCAATGAACATGGGGCTGCATGTATCTTTACATACCAATGTTTTTGAGTTTTGGGGGTATATACCCAGTAAAGGGATTGCTGGGTCATATGGTAGTTCTATTTTTAGTTTTTTGAGGAACAACCATACTTTCTTCCATAGTGGTTGTATTACTTTACATTCTCACCAACAGTGGATGAGGGTTCCTTTTTCTCTACAGCCTCTCCAATCCAACACTTATTACCTGTCTTGTTGATAATAGCTAGTCTAACAAGTGTGAGGTGGTATCTCATTGTAGTTTTGATTTGCATCTCTCTAATAACTAATGAAGATGAGCATCTTTTCATATATCTGTTGACCATTTGTATTTCTTCCTGGGAGAAGTGTCTGTTCATGTCCTCTTCTCATTTTTTTATTGGATTGTTCATTTATTTGTTTGTTTGTTTGTTTGTTGTTGAGTTTTATGAGTTCTTTGTATATTTTGGATATTAGGCCCTTATCTGAGCTGTTGTTTGAAAATATCATTTCCCATTTAGTTGGCTATCTGTTTATTTTGTTGTCAGTTTCTCTTGCTGTGCAAAAACTTCTTAGTCTGATGTGGTCCCATTCATTTATCTTTGCCTTCACTTCCCTTACCTTTGGAGTCAAATTCATAAAATGCTCTTTAAAACCAAGGTCCATGAGTTTAGTACTTATGTTTTCTTCTATGTACTTTATTGTTTCAGGTCTTATATTTAGGTCTCTGATCCATTTTGAATTAATTTTAGTACAAGGGGACAAACTGTAGTTGAGTTTCATTCTTTTGCATGTGGCTTTCCAGTTTTCCCAGCACCATTTGTTGAAGAGGCTTTCTTTCCTCCATTGTGTGTTGTTGGCATCTTAATCAAAAATTATTTGACTATATATATGTGGTTTTATTTCTGGACTTTCTATTCTGTTCCATTGGTCTGAATGTCTCCTTTTCTGCCAATACCATGCTGTTTTGATTGTCGTGGCCCTATAATATAGTTTGAAGTCAGGTATTGTAATGCCTCCAGCTTGGTTCCTTTTCCGTAGGATTGCTTTGGCTATTCGGGGTTTTTATAGTTCCATATAAATCTGATGATTTTTTGTTACATTTCTTTACAAAATGTCATTGGAATTTTGATGGGAATTGCATTAAATTTGTATATTGCTTTGGGTAATATGGTCATTTTGATTATATTTATTCTTCCTATCCAAGAACAAGGAATATTTTTCCATCTCATTGTATCTTTTTTGATTTCCCTTAACAATGCTTTGTAGTTTTTGTTATATAACTCCTTTACATTCTTTGTTATGTTTATTCCTAAGTATTTTATTTTTTTGTTGTTGCAAATGTGAAGGGGATTATTTTTTTGAGTTTGTTTTCTAATGTTTCGTTGTTGGTGTATAGAAAGGCTATTGACTTTTGTATATTAATTTTGTATCCTGCAACCTTACTGTATTGGTTTATTGTTTCTAGTAATCTTTTTTGTGGAGTCTTTGGAGTTTTCAATGTATAGGATCATATCATCTGCAAAAAGTGAAACATTTACTTCTTCTTTTCTTATATGAATGCCTTTTATTTCTTTATCTTGTCTGATTGCTCTGGCTAGAACTTCTAGCACCACATTAAATAAGAGTGGACAACCCTGTCTTGTTCCTGATATAAGGGGGAAAGTCCTCAGTTTTATGCCATTTAATATGATGTTAGTTGATGGTTTATCATAAATGGCCTTTATCATGTTGAGATATTTTTCTTCTATGCCCATTTTGTTGAGTGTTTTAAACATAAAATTGTGTTGTATTTTATTGAATGCCTTTTCTGCATCTATTGATAAGATCATGTGGTTTTTGTTCTGTTTGGTTGATATGGTGTATTACATTAACCGTTTTATGTATGTTGAACCATTCTTGAGATTCTGGGATGAATCCCACTTGATCATGATGTATTATTTTTTTAATATGTTGTTGTATTTGATTTGCTAGTATTTTGTTTGGTATTTTAGCATCTGTATTCATTAGAGATACTGGTCTGTAGTTTTATTTTTTTGTGCCATCGTTGCCAGGTATTGGTATGAGGGTTATGTTGGCCTCATAAAATGTGTTTGAAAGTATTGCTTTTTCTTCAGTTTTTTGGAAGACTTTGAGTAGAATAGGAACCAAGTCTTCTTTGAATGTTTGATAGAATTCACTAGTATAGCCATCTGGGCCTGGACTTTTATTTTTGGGGAGGTTTTTAATAGTTGTTTTTATTTCCTCCCTGCTTATGGGTCTGTTTAGGCTTTCTACTTCTTCACGACTCAGACTAGGAAGATTGTATTGTTCTAGGAATTTATCCATTTCTTCTATATTGTTAAATTTGGTGGCATATAGTTTTTCATAGTATTCTACAATAATCCTTTGTATATCTATGATATCTGTGGTGATTTCCCCTCTTTTATATTGGATTTTGTTTATATGAGTCCTTTCTCTTTTTTCCTTGGTGAATCTTGCCAAGGGTTTGTCAATTTTGTTGATCTTTTCAAAGAACCAGCTCCTTGTTTTATTATTTTTTTTCTATACTTTTTCTGTTCTCTATTTCATTTATTTCTGCTCTGATTTTTATTATTTCCTTTCTTCGGCTAGTTTTTTGTTGTCTTTGTTCTTCTTTTTCTAGCTCCTTAAGATGTGAAGTTAAGTGGTTTACTAGAGCTCTGTCTTATTTGTTCATATAGGCATGAAGTGATATGAACTTCCCTCTTATTACTACTTTTGCTGCATCCCAGAGATTCTGATATGTAGTATTGTTATTTTTGTTTGTCTGTATGTATCTTTTGATCTCTGTGCTTATTTCTTCTTTGACCCACTCTTTTTAAAAAGTATGCTTGTAGAGTTTCTGCTGAGAAATCTAATGATAATCTAATAGGCCTTCCTTTATATGTTGTATTCCTCTTTTCCCTGGCTACCTTGAGAATTTTTTCTTTGTTGTTGGTTTGTGCCAATTTCATTATGATGTGCCTTGAAGTAGGTTTGTTGAGTTAAGATAACTCGGTGTTCTGTTTGCTTCTTGAATTCTAAGCTTTAGTTCTTTCACAGCCTTGGGAAGTTCTTGTCTATTATTTGTTTGAATATGTTCTCTATTCCATTTCCTCTCTCTTCTCCTTCTGATATACCTATTATTCTTATGATACTCTTTTTGATGGAGTCAGACAATTCCTGTAGGGCTTTCTCAATTTTTTTAATTTGTAAGTCTCTCTCCTCTTTTCTCTGTTGTGCCTCAAGTTGCCTGTCTTCTATGTCACTAATCCTCTCTTCTATCTGGTCTGTTCTTTCAGCTAAGCTTGTTACCTCATTTTTCTGTTCATGAATTGAGTTTTTCATCTCTGTTTGATTTGTTTTCATCATTTCAATTTCCTTGGTAATATATTCTTTGTGTTCATTGAGTTGTTTTTTGAGCTCTCTAAATTGCCTTTCAGTGTTTTCTTGTATATCTCTGAGTATTTTTAGGATTTCTATTTTAAATTCTCTGTCATTTTACTCCAAGGTTTCCAATGTATTAAAATTTTTTTTCTATAGATTTTTCCTCATCTATCTGTGCTGCTTCTCTGTCTTTTGTATCCATAATATTCGATTTCCTTTTCCTTAATGGCATCTGAGGGTGGTTTTATTAATAACACTAATGAGAATTAATAAAGAATAAAAAGTAAGAAAAATAGACAATAAAAAATTATTTAAAAATTTATTATTTTTTTTTCTTTGAGAAAATACTGTGAAAACTGAGAATTATATTGTGCTAAATGTAACAAAAACTACCTATAATGGAGGATGTGAGTTGGGAAGAAGTGACAAAGGGGCAAAAAATGAGGTAGGGACCCACAAAATGCAAAAAAGAAAAAATTTGGATCAAGAATAAAATAATTTGCTTGTAAATGGTCGAATGAGAGATATGGTGAAAGAGATAAGAAGGAAACAAGAAAAAGAAAAAAAATATTATTGTATTAAGTGGAACAGAAACTACCTAGAATGGAGAGCTGGGGTTGGGGGGAATGCTAATGAGTTAAAAAGCGAAGTTAAAAGCACACAAAATGCCACAAAGAAAAAATTTGAATCCATAATAAAATAATTTGTTCATGAGTGAGTATCAAATGAGAGGAAAAGTGAAAGAGAAAAGAAGAAACTAAGAGAGAGGGAGGAAAAAAGAAAAAGAAAGAAAAAAAAGGAGAGAGTTAAGGGTTTTGGAGTGTAACCCTCATAGAGAGAAAGAAAAAAGAAAAGAAAAAAAAAGGGAAATGTAACACCTATGGGTAATGTAGTTCCAGATGAAGAGAAAAGAATAACATGAGCAGAGGATAAAAGGACCAAGGTGGAAGAAAAAAATAAATAATAAAATGAAAGAAACAAAAAAAAAAGTGGAAAAAGTTAAAAGACTGTGGATTATTCTTGATTTTGAGAGGTTATCTTCTTCCTTTTTCTTTCTTCTCCCTCTTCCTGTTCAGTGGCTCTGTACCCCAGGCTCTACACGTGTCATTCTTAGGTAGAGATTTGCAGTTGATGTGTCTCTATTGTGATGTCATATACTAGGCCTCAGTCTTGTTGGTAGTTGGGGCTTGTTAGCATTTGCAGGCTCCAATAATGGGAGAGTCCATATTCCCGGAGCCTCTCTCCTAGTCTCTCCTTCCTGAATTAGCAGCCGGGTGATCCAGCTATGAGGTTGCCGCTGCCTCTGCCTGGAGAGTAAGAGGCTCAAAAGAGCTGGCAAATCCCCACTCTATCCCCACTCAGTGCAGGGCTCTGGATAAGGCTCTGGCAGTCAGAGCCGCCAGCGTAATCAGGCAGAGCTGGGAGCCAATTGCTCTCAAGATGTCTTTCTATGAATCTCCAGGCATGTCTAGTATGCTTCAGCACTCTGTGGGACCACTTTCCCCAGGTTTTTTGCACTTTGTAACCTGTATTGGCTGGCAGAAAGATGCCCTAGTCACTGCCTGCAGAACAAGAGGTCTTAAAAGCTGCCATGCCCCTCCTTTTAGCACACAACCCTGAGTATGAAAGCTTTGCCAATCAAAGCCACTAGCTTAAGCAGGTAGGGGGGCATATTGATTTCTGTTCAGGCTCCTTTCTAAGTTTCCCCAGGTATATTTAGTTAAATTTGCCTTAGTATTCTGTGGGATTGCTCTCTGCAGGCTTCTTCCTTGTTAAAAAGCCTACAGCCTAGCCTGTCCAACTTCTGCAGTGTTCTCTGAGGTCTGTTCCATAGGAATGTGTTTTTCACCCTGTTTCGGCTGGCAGGAAGTTGCCCTTGCCACTACATGCAGAGCAAGAGGCACTAAAAAAGTATCACCTCTCTTGTCTTAGATTGCTGACCTGAGAAAGAAGACCTTGTCTGCCAGAGCCACTGCCGGTGTAAGCCAGTTGGGCAGTGAGCAGACTGTGGGTTAAGCTAATTTCAGCAATTGGATCCGTGGATCTGCTCCAGAGACTATCTACAAGCTGCCTGTGTGCCCCTCCCCTTAGCACTTCCATATTTTTTCTTCCCCGGGTATGTTCTTTGTTAGCCTGTATGGCTGGCTTCAGGAGAGATCCTGGTACAGGGGAGTCCGCTTTTGCGCACTCCCCACGCACTGTTGCTCAGGGAGCAGGGATCACACCGAGACTCTGGTCACAGCCCAAGCAGAAGTCTCTGACCCTGCCCCTCTGTCTGGGAACACAGACACCCACGCCCGGGGTGCTAGGAGGAACCACTTGCACACTGTCCGTGCTCACTGACCAGAAAATCGGGGGTAATGAAGGCTACCGCTCGACTGCCTTTGCCAAGGTCCGGCGCTGGCATTAGCTCGCATGGGCTGAGCAGCCTCGGGCAAACTCTTTCCTCGGCTTGAACGTCTCTGCCCCAGCCTAGCTCTTTCCATGCCCCCAGCCCTCACTTTCTCTCAGTTCCAAGTGAAAGCAGCCCTTGCTCAGGTGAGTGAGGAAGGCGAGTGTTCCTTTCTCTATCTTATTTCCTTCAGAGTTGATTGTATATTTAGCCACCTTTTTGCCCAATCATACCTTTTTCTTCAGTGTGTAGGACTTACAGATGCTCCTGGGATCATTTTTTCTGTCTCTAGTTGTAGAACTTGTTGAAATTTTGGGAAGAGATATCGGGAGCGCTCCTCATGATGCCATTTCTCTGACATCACCTGCTAAATAATTTTTAGAATATATCTTTCACCATATTTTCAGAAGAGGTCATTAGGAGAAACCTCTGAATGATTCTCGAACAAATCACTTCACTCATGGTGCCATCTGTATCTTTTGCCACTTTTCTATTCTCTATTCCTCCTATCTCTTTCTTTCTTCTCCCTCCCTTCTTTCTTTTCTCTCTCTCTCTCTCTCTCTCTCTTCCTTTCTTCCTTCCTTCTTTCCCTTCCTCCTTCCTTCCTTCCTTCCTTCCCTCCCTCCTTCCTTCTTTCTTTCCTTCCTTCCTTTCTCCTTCCTTCTTTCCTTCCTTCCTTCCTTCCTTCCTTCCTTCCTTCCTTCCTTCCTTCCTTCCTTCCTTCCTTTTTCCTGATTAGTCACTAGACTTAGGTGTATTTATAAATAATATTTTACCAATTCCTCACAACAATGAAATATAAGTATTATTGTAATTATTTTTCTAATTCGGCAATGAGTTTCAAAAGCATTAAATAACTTGCCCAGGATCATATAGTAGATCCACAGTTCTAACCCAGGATTGAAAAACTCCAAGATCCATCTGTTTTATCTGTTTGTCTCTAATACTTAAAAATAAAAAAAGTCATCATTGAAAAACAGCAATGTATTTTGGAAGTTATTAAACATTAATGTTAAAGCTAATGAAAAAGAAAAAACTTGAAAAGTCTAACTTAGGAAGACAGCATGTTTCTTATGGCCCTAAGCAAAAGATAGAGTAGAAGAAAATAGAATTAAACAAGGATTAAATGTGAGTTTCTTCAAGACTCTTTTTGACATGTTATAAAAATTGATCATGTGTCCCTAAAAGCCATAATATAAGTATTTGAATTCAATCATTGATGACGAAATGCACTTCTATGAGTGTACTTTGATATTCAAGGACAAAAATGATGGCCTCCAGAGACAGATAATAAAAGTACAGTCAGAGGGAAGGGGTAAGAGGGAACAGGATCAAAGAAGGCAAAGGGATTAGCTAAATTATATATACCTAACACATAAATACAGACAACAGGGTAGCAATTCCCAGAGAGAAAAGGGGGATAGAGATAGGAAGAGGGGGAGCAAAGGGGGTGAATTAGGAATGGAAAGGGACTTTGCCTTGGGGGTGGGGGCAATGATATGGGGAGGAGAGGGTGTTATATTGAGTTGGACACGTGAAACCATGTCAACACAATAAATTAAAAATAAAAATTTTAAAAAGAAGAGAAAAGATACAGATAGAGCCAGGTATGAAAGGACCTCATTTACAGAGAAGCCCTGGATACTTTACTGCTGGTTTCCCTACTGACTCCTTATCACTTAACATAGGTTCATCTAAAAATAACAAATGGAATGTTTGGGTTTTCCTTTAGCTATTTCTGGCAGAACAAATGATTGGTTGAATGATTGATGCTTTTAGGATGGATTCTCAAATCCTTAACTGACTGGTCTACAAAGATAGAAGATCTGGTTCTCTGACCTCCTTAGCCTCATCTTAACCACACTCTGCTGGTTTTCCATGGTCCTCCACCGCTGGCCTTCTATATTTGTTTTTTAATTTCTTCCAGAGTACAGTGCACATCCATGTGTCTTCTGTTTCATGATCTTCATGTTCCATTGCATTTCCTTTGCTCATTCCTGTCCCCCATGCCCTGTTTTCCTTATCTCCTAACCTCTCTTTATCCTTTCATAGTTATCCTTCATGTCTCAGCTTGCCCTTCCTTAGAAAGATCCCCCAGATAGCACAGGTCAGGTGTGTCTTCCCTACCCCAGGCTGAATACTTGCTAGGTCCAGAAGCTGTTCTAAATGCATTGCATGTGTTATCTCATTAATCCCCACAACTATGAATGGAAATTACTGCTATAGCACCATTGTGTAGTTGGGGAAACTGAGGCATAGAGTAATTAAACAATTGGCCCTCTGTTACAGGCTCTTTTTTTTTTCTGTATTTTTCTGAAGCTGGAAACGGGGAGAGACAGTCAGACAGACTCCCGCATGCGCCCAACCGGGATCCACCCGGCACGCCCACCAGAGGCGACGCTTTGCCCACCAGGGGGCGATGCTCTGCCCCTCTGGAACGTCGCTCTGCCGTGACCAGAGCCACTCTAGCGCCTGGGGCAGAGGTCAAGGAGCCATCCCCAGCGCCCGGGCCATCTTTGCTCCAATGGAGCCTTGGCTGCGGGAGGGGAAGAGAGAGACAGAGAGGAAGGAGGGGGGGTGGAGAAGCAAATGGGCGCTTCTCCTGTGTGCCCTGGCCAGGAATCGAACCAGGGTCCCCACATGCCAGGCCGACGCTCTACCACTGAGCCAACCGGCCAGGGCCTGTTACAGGCTTTTATGAAGAAGAACAAGACTTGAACCTCCTTGTTTGCTTCCAGAGCCCATCATTCTCCCAATCATTTGTCTAAACTGTCTCTCTTAGAAAATTCTATCTGCTCACTCCTGGCATCCTTCTATGTGAAGTACTCATTCTCATAATTATTTATAAAATAATTTTTTTGTTTGGCATCTTTCCTCTTACAATTTTTATAAGAGCAAAGTCTAGGTCTCAACTGCAGCCCCTGTCTAGCATTGTCCCTGGAACATAGGAGATGACCAATTAATGTTTGAATAGTAAATAAATTAATAGACAGTTAAATGGAGGACCAGCTGGATGGACAAATAAATGACTTGTTGGCTATGTCTTCCAAAAATAATGCCAATAAATTTTATATTTCAAGCTTATCTACACATGAACAAAAACCTCACTCTGGGACAGCAATATCATTATCATAGGACAGGGTATTTTCGACAGACTAGGTCATGGTTCGCCTCAGTATTATTTTTTTCAGTGGAAATGCTTTGATCGTATTTTATGCTTAGATCTGACCAAATTTTGAGAGGTTAACAATAAAACTGGTGTTGGGTGGAGAAGAAGTAGAATAGAATAATTTAGTATTTTTGAGCTAAAAGAGATCATAAAGATTGCTCAATGCAACTTTGTTACTCTAGTTGATGTAGTAGTGATTCCTAGGTACCTGGACAGGTTTCTCCAACTGTATTGTCATCTGTTTTCAGTGTAGGCGAAGGACTTGAGAAGCGTTCTGCCAATATCCTCCTGTCTGGCACGCTCTGCTGCTGTCAGATAGAGATAAGACAGGGGCATTTTAGAAAAGCCACATGACCATGATACAATCCTTTCATCCAACTATTAAAGACATAGTGACTGATAATAACTTCAGAAACATCACCTATCGATACTTACCAAATGTCTGAACTCAAACACATATCAATAGTAGTAAGGCATAAAGCAATTGTTTCGTAAGACTGTGAGGTCTGAACATGGGCTTCTGAGGAAAAACATTTCACAAAGGTATTTAATTTAAAAATAATATAACAATCTTTGTTAATATCAAAGGCTGATTTCAAAGAAAAGACCTCTCTTAATATTTTTTCTCATTCAGGTGTCTGACTTGCATAGAACTACAACTCCAAACCCAGAGGTTGCATAGAAAAATACTGCACTGAGCCAGGATTTGGAGCCAGAAAACTATCCTCTTTCTAGTTGTGACCTTGGGTAAGACATTTGACTTCTCTGAGTCTCAGCACTCTGAATGTAAAATGGAAATGTATAGCATCTTCCATGGTTGAGTTTTATGAATGGTGGGGAGAGCTATGTTATATTAAGTGCATATCATATTTTGGGCACTCTATCTATATTTCCTCATTTGGTCACAATAAAACTCTGTGATAAAAACTTGGAAACCAAAGTTTAAGTTTTAGTTCTAGCCCTGCCAATTACTCGTTGTGAGTTTTGAGCAAGTTACTTTAACATCCTCAATTCTCTCCTTACTTTAACATTCTCAATTTCTCACTTGTAAGGTAGGGATAATAATAGTACTCACCTCCTATAGTCAAGGTGACAATGGACTAAGGAAATGCAGGTAAAGTGACTGACAGTGTGTAGCCTATAGCAAGTGTGCAATACACATTTGCTGTAATTACTAGCTATTATTCAATGTTGATGAAAAGGCAGAGATTATATAAAACCCTCATAGTTTAGCTGCTAAGATCAATAAATACCTAGAACAACATATCTTTCCCCTCCCTATAAAATTAATTCTCTTTCTAATTTGACTCAGCCTCTCACCCTCCTAGTATTATGTTTATAGTCTAGTATACATAACTAGACTTGTGTTTGTATCTATTTTCTCTCATTCTTTTCTTCTCCTTATCTCCAGATACCTAGCACTGCCAAGCCCATGGTTTGTGCTCAGTAAATACTTATGAAATCCAACTGAGACACTGATTTGAAAAACACTGTCTCAACTTTTTTCAACCCCATAAATAAATTAATCATTTTGTACCAGGTCTTTGAAACCACCCTCATTTGCTCTTTCTGAAGGGGAAGTGCACAATTTAAATTAGAAGTCCCTAAAATAGTCCCTTGGGCTGAGGTTTGGGGGCTGAGCAGCAGACTCAGAGTTCACTGTGCCAGGCCTGGGTGGGAAGCAACCAGGTGAATTAGAGTGGAAAGACTGGGAGCTTGGCAGATAAACAAGCCTGGATTGGACCCTGGCCCTACCACAAGCTTTGTGGTTTTGTATCATTCATTGAGCTCCTCACCTTCCTCAGCTAAGAAATGTAAATATTATCACTTGTGTTTTTAGTTCATGCAGGATAAGAAATGATATATATAAATTGTGGCACTGAGAGTTCAATAAATGATGGCTATTGGTGTTCCAGACATAGGTCTAGTTATCCAGGTAAGAGTTCCCAGCAGGGCTAACTAAGATGAATTTAGAAGGTCAATGGCAAGACAACTTAACAGGGGTTATCGACAAGCTGGAGTCAGAAAACAAGGGGACAGAGCCTTGTGTTAGTGATTGATCTAGCTCAGACCAAAGGGTGAACCTACTCCACAAAATAGGACTAAATTCTGGGCCCAATATGGGTGTCCAAATCAAGATAAACAAGGCATTTTTTCTTTATAATAATTGTAGGGAAATGTCACCTTGTGGACTCTGGTCTTGCTACTCAAAGTGTGATCCAAGGACAAGCAGTGCCAACATCACCTGAAAGTTCTTTAGAAATGAAGGTTCGCAGGCCCCTCCACAGACTCTTAACTCAAAATGTGAATTGTACTGAGATCCCCTGGTGATCCACATATCCATAAAAGTTGTGGAGCACTGACCTACTAGAAGCCAACACATACCTGGTAGACTTTTCTTCAAAATAAAACTGGCTTTAGTCAGATAGGCCCGGACTTGACCTCCTACCTGGGTTGCCAGGGACTGAAGCAGGGTGGTCCTGCACTTCAGATCGCTAACTCTCAAGGCTAATTGGGTAGTGCCACATCAGTCCCAATAGGGACCCTTAGACCTTCTTTCTTCAGAGACCCAGATTTCTTGGAGCTGGGGACAGATTCTCATGGAAAAAAGCTTTTATTTATCTGACTAGGAACCCATCTCCTCACTCTCCCCAGAGCCCCCCACTCATCTGTTTATGCCATTTCTTTTGCTTGGATGCCTGCTCACACTGACCCAATTATCCAAATTTGTCAAAACCTTTATCATCCTTTTCACTGGTGAGTTTTTTGTTTTTTTCAGGGACAGAGAGAGAGTCAGAGAGAGGGATAGATAGGGACAGACAGATAGAAATGAAGAGAGATGAGAAGCATCAATCATCAGTTTTTCGTTGCAACATCTTAGTTGTTCATTGATTGCTTTGTCATATGTGCCTTGACAGCGGGCCTTCAGCAGACCAAGTAACCCCTTGCTTGAGCCAGCGACCTTGGGTCCAAGCTGGTGAGCTTTTTGCTTAAGCCAGATGAGCCCATGCTCAAGCTGGCGACCTGGGGTCTTGAACCTGGGTTCTCCACATCCCAGACCGATGTTCTATCCACTGCGCCATCACCTGGTCAGGCCGTCGCTGGTGGTTTTTCATCTTGGCTGTGTTTTAGAATGATCTAGTTCCAAGCTGCTGATGAGGTTTAAAAGAACAACAACAAATGAAACAATGAAACAAACAAACAAACAATACAATGTGTAGTCTTCACCTTTGACCAAATCCAAATCATTAGGGGCTAGCACCCAGGCATGAGTGTTTGTTAAAGCTCCAGGGTTATTTTAATGTGCAGTCAAGAGTGAGAACCACTGCTTTCAACCTTAAGTACTTTCTTCACTTCTAAATTGTCTATGATTTTGCAATACACAAGAGGAATTATCTATATGTCATTTGATGCAGTTCTCTCTAATTTATCAATCATCTCTCTTAATTCTTTATAAGCTCCTATCCAGTGGGGCTGGAACAGGCTCATATGGGCTTGTGAAAACCAACTGTCATGATGGAAAGAGGATCTCTCAGGGTGTGACATTTGTGTGCATCTCTCTCCAGCTCCACCCTTTACTGAGGTGCGGTCGGGAGCTTGTGCTCAACCACAGTGGGTGCTTGCAGCACAGAAAACCAGTACACAAATCAGAGCAGTATAACCTGACTTTTTCAGTGAGCTGGGTATTAAATATTTATGAGCATTTCACAGGTTTTATTTTTATTATTCCCCACATTTAATGTCCAGTGTGGGGACTAGGGTGGATATTAGTAGATTATTACAAGGGCAGCAGTTTTCAAGAAAAGATTTGTTGAGCTTCAAATAAAGAAGAGGGTAGAGACAAGAGATAGTGAGGGAAAGAGAGTAAGGAGAAAAACTGACATTAGGCTCAAGGGGCAGCTTCAAATCTGCTTTGACGAGCAGCGATTTTAGGGAAGCACCTGTTGGCAGGGTGGCATCAATGATGAACTTGAGCAGGAACTTCACAGAGAAAGTTATATGACTGGCCAATAATAATGCTCAACATCATTACTTATCAAGAAAATGCAAATGAAGGCCACAATGAGCTACCATTTCACTTCCAGTAAATGGATAAGATCTAGAAGGCCAAATATACCAAATGCTGGAAAGGACAGAAATAACTGGAACTCACATGCATTGCTGATGGGGCCATAAGATAAAACAGATTCTTTGGAGAATTCTTCATCAGTTTCTTATAAAGTTAATTGTACATCTATATTGGTAACAAGCATTTCCATTCCTAGGCATTTACCTAAGTGAATAGAGAACACTTGTATAAGGATAGCAGCCTTATTTGTAACAGCTAAAAAAACTAGAAAGAACTTAAATGTCCATTAGTTTGAATAAGCTAATTGTGGTATATTCATAAAATATGACCCTACTCAACAATAAAACAGGAAGGAGCTAACTCCTGATATATGCAACAACATGTTAAAACAATGTCAATAAAACAAAATGGCAGCTCCTGTTGGTAAGAGTTGAGTGAGAATTCACTGGGAAAAGGCACAAGGGAAATTTCAGAGCTGATGAGAATGTCTGCCTTCTTTGAATAGTGGTTATGATTACATACAATAGTCAGAGCTCATTGAACTGAAAGCTTCATCCCTGGCCGGTTGGCTCAGCGGTAGAGCGTCGGCCTAGCGTGCGGAGGACCCGGGTTTGATTCCCGGCCAGGGCACATAGGAGAAGCGTCCATTTGCTTCTCCACCCCTCCGCCGCGCCTTCCTCTCTGTCTCTCTCTTCCCCTCCCGCAGCCACGGCTCCATTGGAGCAAAGATGGCCCGGGCGCTGGGGATGGTTCTGTGGCCTCTGCCCCAGGTGCTAGAGTGGCTCTGGTCGCAACATGGCGATGCCCAGGATGGGCAGAGCATCGCCCCCTGGTGGGCAGAGCTTCGCCCCATGGTGGGCGTGCCGGGTGGATCCCGGTCGGGCGCATGCGGGAGTCTGTCTGACTGTCTCTCCCTGTTTCCAGCTTTAGAAAAATGCAAAAAAAAAAAAAATAATAAAATAAAAATAAAAAAATAAAAAGAAAGCTTCAAATCTGTACATTTTATCTTATGTGAATTATACCTAAAAAATGGTAAAATAATGCCAAGTGGGCAGATGTATGTTTACAAGACATTTGTGAGTATGTGAAAGTTTATTATTCTTGTATTATTATTTATTAATTACTTTATTATTTTCCATATGAACACCTGTAAAACTACTTTTGCCCCACCATATATACACATACCCTACCAGTTGTCTATTGCTACATAACAAATTACTTTGAAACTTAAAGCTTAAAATAACAAATATATATCATCTCACATAGTGTCTTAGAGTCAGGAATCTGGTATTAGCTTAGCTGGATGGTTCTGACTCATGAAGTTGTAGTCGAGCTATCAGCCAAGACCACAACCTTGGAAGACCTGACAGAAGCTGAAGGATTTCCTTCCTTGCACACTCACAGGCTATTGGCAGGAGGTTTCATCTCTTTACCACCCGGGTCTTTCCACAGGGCTACTCTCAACATGATTTTTCCCAGAGTGAATGATCCTAAAGAGAGAACACTTAAGACAGAGTCGCAGTCTTTATAACTCATCTCAGAAGTGGCATACCATCACTTCCACAGGGATTCGTTGGTCACACAGATCAGCCCCAGTACAGTTTGGAAGGGGAGTACACAGGAGGTGGGGATAATTAAAGGCTACTTTCAAGTCTGGGTCCCACACCTGCATATCTTATGAGCACTTAAGCAGTGCCTGGCCCATAGCAGTAGTTCAACTAATATCATGGTCATTATATGGTATCCCAGGCATGCTGTAATAGAGGTCACCTCTCAAAAATCAAACTTGAGCATCAGGAAATCTCAGTGAAATCAGTTTTAGCTGAAAGGAAAGAGAAAAACTGGAAAGGCATAGCTTTTAATTAACCTAAAGTGACTTAAGACTCAGTTTGTCAAGAACAGAGTAAAGCAGTGAGAACTCTGGCCCTTCAGGGCAGGGGAGAATCAGACCAATGGCTGAAGGAAGTTGAGTCAAGGAACAATATGTAGGGGATGAGGTACCTAAGCACACTTGTTGATTGTCGTGACACCACCCTCTCTTTGCTATCCTTTTTCTGACTGAAATTATTTACTGGTTTATTCTTCTCCCGTCCTGAAACACCGTACTTTCCACCTTCCAAGGCTGATGAGTCTTCCTCCTCTTAGCAATGGTTCTTCCTCTGCTTTCA
The DNA here is from genome assembly GCF_036850995.1 of Saccopteryx leptura. Lineage (NCBI taxonomy): Eukaryota > Metazoa > Chordata > Mammalia > Chiroptera > Emballonuridae > Saccopteryx > Saccopteryx leptura. The sequence goes on from NC_089504.1 coordinate 119,011,480, forward strand.
CAGTGCATTCTTCATATCTGTATCCTAACTCTTATTTTGACTAGATTGCTAGTTGTTCATCTCTATCCCTGACACTATATTTTGAGCTTCCTGTGCACAAGGACTCAGTCTTCTCTATATTAATACTTTCTGAAATGTCTTGCATGTAGTAGATGTGCTATAAATGTTGGCTGAACAATTGACTGAGGGTTGAATGCCATGTCCTCTGATCCAAAATATATAAAGCCTCATATTCTTTCTATTAACTGTCATTAGTCCATCTCCAATAGAAAAAGAAAATGACTCTCCCTTCTCACACATTTTATTTCATTGAAGTACCTGACTGCGCTGGCTCAAATCAGGGAGTATTCATGACTTAAGGTATGATGATAGTAATCAATGTCAAAATTTTAAAAAGCATAGAAGAACAGATTATCTCTAAATGAACAAATGAACAAAGAAGCCCAGTTAAAAAAGAGAATACCTCAGACAACTATGGGGGTTCAGGAGCTGAATCAAATATTCATGGATTTTTGCTTATAGATTCTAGTTCTTGCGCTTCTATTTATGTACCCAAAGTGATAATACTCTCTGAGCGTCTTCATTACTACTCCTGGTCATCCTTCAATTAAAAATCCATCATAAGCTCCAGTTTTTTTTTTCCCTATAACAGGTTTTTTTTTCCTGCAGTAAATTGATTTTTATTTCACCCTTATAATATTATGTTTTGGTAATGTGATGCCCTTATTTTCTCCTAGGACCTTCTGAGTCCCAAATACTTTTGTTAGGTCTAATCATGGACAGTATCATGGGGAATAGCTTCAAGGACTTCAAGAATTTTCCAGGTTGAAAGAAAGAACCATAATGATCTTACCTTTGAAAAAAAAAGTAGGCTAAGTGTCCCAGTGTGGTCTCTATAAACTGGACAGAATTCAGTATGTGTTGTCCTAGGCTGCCTCATCACCAAGGTTCTTGTCAATGCACTCAAACCCAGCACAATTTGTGAGTCAGTATTAACCCAGAATGCAAGTACAACACTGTGGGGCCCACCTGTGGGTGGACTCCAGAATTCATTAGTCCTGACTGCCAGTCCTGCCATGCCCACCTATGTCTTGTCAAGGCCAGTCCTCATCACTTGCGGGCATTTTAGAGGTGTGATTCAACACGATTAAGGGGCTAAGTATGAGAATATAGATCTCTGCTTCTATTTTTCCACTTAGTCTTTTAGTTGAATCCAAGGAAGTGTGTAAGATGCAATGTAATATATTTACTAGAAATAGCCCAAAATCTGGAGTAAAGCTAATCTAGATTCTTCCTCCAACTTCTATCTTTTAGTCTGGGACAAATTATATAATCTTTTTTTCTTCATTTAAGAAATGGGAGAAATAATACCTGCATAGCAGGTTCATTTCAATAATTAAATGAGCAGAGGTATAGAAAGGCCCTAACACATAGGTACCCAATAATGTTATTTCTGTTTCTGAATTCCCTTGAGCTAGAGTTTTGTTCTGTCAACCCAGTAAGTCCATTGAAAGTATCACCCCAGATTCTACACTCTGCTGCAATGTCTACCTACCAACTCACTTCCAAGACTCCTTGACTTCCACATGGATCTACTTCCATAACTCACTACAAGTGACACCAGCCCAAACAAACAATCATTGCTTCCTTTTGGACTTGTTATACTGGATTGGTGGTTGTGTTATTTGGGGTACAATTTGGCAGTTGATTCAGTTTTTGCTGTCCTGGCTTTACCTAGTCCCAGACTCTCCCATTCCTCTGCCCAATGCCAGTAAGACACAGCAAGCACAGTAGAACAGTGTTTCAGTATACAGACTTCAGTGTTGCAGAGTCTGAGTTTAAATTCTATTGCCTTTTCTTTCACGCTGTGTGACCTTAGGCATGCTACTCAAGTCCTCTGATGCTTCAATGTCTCCATCTTTAAAAAGAACTTCATAGTATTACCTCACTCCAAGACAATGGGGAGAATCACATGAGATAATACATATAAAACTCTTAGCAAACTACCTGGCACATAGTGAATGCTCAATTAATATTGGATATTATTTTATGCTTTGCTGTGGAGCCCAGCTATGCAATGATGATAGGCACTAATCATAAAGCCATATTTCTATCTTAAATATTGCCTGCCTGTCAGTAGTTGGAATCAGGACACTCCTTTTTTTCCCCCCCAAACGAGCAGTTCCCATTTTGGCACAATAAATTTTGGGTGAAGGGATAAGAGTGTTTTATTAGCCACATATGTATTTCAGTATGTTTTTATTTGCTTTATCTTGTCTATTCACAAGTGACTTAAAAATTCACATGGGGACCTCTGTGACTTGGAATACTGTTCTCAGAGCCAGCACAGCATGACCCAGACATCCATGCCCCTGGGTAACAGCAGACAGGCCCCGGGCATAGACCTAAAGCACTTGACCTCTGTCTTCAGATGAAAGACAACTGCATCTACAAGCTGTGGAGGGTGCGGCGTTGTGCTGCTGCTGCTGTGGAAGTCAGAAACTGCTTAGAAAATAAGGGAGCATCTGAACAGCAGCAGCATTTAAATAAAGAAATTTTGAAAAATTACTTAACTTGTCAAAATTTTCCTGTATGAAGCATGTATAAAGTAAAATGTTGCTTCTTTTTTTTAATTTGAACAATTAATTTTAATGGGATGACATTGGTCAACTAGAATGCATAGATTTAGAGAAAACATCTCCAGATCATTTTGACATTCGATTATGTTGTATATCCATCACCCAAAGCCAAATCGTCCTCCATCACCTTTATTTGGTTTTCTTTATGCCCCTCCTCCCCTCCTACCCCTCACCCTCTCCTCCTTTCTTCTCCCCCTGGTAACCACTGCACTCCTATCTATGTCCTTGAGTCAGTTTTGTGTCCCACCCATGTATGAAATCATACAGTTCTTAGTTTTTCTGATTTACTTATTTCACTCCGTATAATGTTTTCAAGGTCCATCCACATTGTCGTAAATGATTCGATGTCATCATTTCTTATGGCTGAGTAGTATTCCATAGTATATATGTACCACATCTTCTTTATCCAGTCCTCTATTGAAGGGCATTTTGATAAGATGTTGCTACTTTACATTGGCAACTAAATGTAGGATTGTGAATAGTTTAAGTTTTATAAAAGCATTTAATAATATTTATATTTTTGGAAAATAAATAAAATATAACCTTTAATTATTTTTATAATACCTAATTACAATTTTTCTTTTTCTTTTAATTTTAATAAATAATCTGACTGAGGAGAAAAATAACTTTTGAAAGTACATAAAATATTTTTTCTATGTTTTAGGATGCTTTATTTTATATTTTTTTTTATTAAATTGTGTACTTTGGACATAATTGCATTTTTTAAAAATGAGACTAAGGGAAATACAGAAACAGACTCCTGCGTGTGCCCTGATCCAGATCCACCTGGCAACCCCCATCTTGTGCCGATGCTCTGCCCATTTTAGTTCACGCTCGCAACAACCGAGCTATTTTTTAGCACCTGAGGCAGAGGCTCCACAGAGCCTGGGGCCAACGTGCTTGAACCAATCAAAGCATGGCTGCAGGAGGGGAAGAGAGAGAAGGAGGAGGTATGGAGAAGTAGATTATTTTTCTCCTCAGTCAGATTATTTATTAAAATTAAAAGAAAAAAAAATTGTAATTAGGTATTATAAAAATAATTAAAGGTTATATTTTATTTATTTTCCAAAAATATAAATATTATTAAATGCTTTTATAAAACTTAAACTATTCACAATCCTACATTTAGTTGCCAATATAAAGTAGCAACATCTTATCAAAATGCCCTTCAATAGAGGACTGGATAATACTACTCAGTCAACTGTCCTAATTGCCCTGACTGGGAATTGACCCTGGGATTTCCACATGCCAGGTTAACACTGTGCTACTGAGCCAACTGGCCAGGGCTGCATTTTAATTTTTTATCATTGCTGGTAGAACCAAGCTTTGTAAAAATCTTGATAAAAATAATATGATAGTCTGACCTGTGGTGGTGCAGGGGATAAAGCGTATACCTGGAAAGCTGAGGTTGCCAGTTTGAAACCCTGGGCTTGCCTGGTCAAGGCATATACAAGAGTTGATGCTTCCTTCTCCTCCCCCTTCTCTCTCCTCCCTAAAAGGAATAAAAGAAAAAGAATAATATGATAATATAATAAGTAATTTTGGTGAAATAAAAGTAAAAAATAAATTTTATGAAATAAATCTGTAATTAGTTTTAAGTATGCTTTTACTTAATTACTCACCCATATTTTGACAGTTCATCAAATGAATATACAGGCACGCACAGATATTAATTAATTTTACTCATCCTTGATCTTTTTCAGACTTTCAATTACATAAAAAATAGCTTTACATATTTTAAAAATGTTTGTCATTAGGAAGATATACATATTAAGGTAGGGGATAGAACGTACTTTATTAAGCAGTCTGTAAGCTTGAGTTATAATTTTTAAATGGTTAGATGTAAGGTATATATGCTTCTGTTTGTTTTCCTGACATCAAAGCAAGGCTGAGAGCCAACTTGCCAGGTGAACATAGTCCTGTCAATGACTCCTGTCATTGATAAGACAGAGACAGGAAGAATGAAGGCGGTTATGCCAATTTGAAAACCAACTAACCAATCAACCAGCCAACCAACAAAAGACAGAACAGATACCAACAGAAAGCAGCTAGTGAAAAGCACCGTGGACTTTACATCCTAAACATAGTCACTCTGAACCACCAAATGCATTACCCATAAATTTTAGGCAAATTTGTCCTTTTTATATATCACTTTTCTTTTTCTTTAAGAAAGACAGACACAGCCTACAGAATGTTTTTATTCCTGATTTGATTATGTTGAATCCATTTGACACCTGTTAATGTTAAAGTGGAATTTAATTGTAATATATGTAATTCAGAAAGTCCATAGACTGATATTTTGACATTCTTAGAGTCATAGGAAGTATTTAAGGTGAGCAGGTACACAGAACTCCAATAACAGAGATTGACCAGAAACTCAGACAGACAAACCTTTCATCTTGGGTCCCTCACAGACTCATTGAAAAATGTTAGCTGGATACTAGTCAGATGTGAAATGTCATTACTTTTTATACCACCAAGGATAGCACTTTCTTTCTAGAACAGTCAGATGGTCATCAAGGTAGAAGGCAGCTGAAATGTGCAATAAACAAAACAAACACACACACACACTCACACACAGACATGATTGAACATATGCATATAAACAATAAATACTGTGTTCCCAGCTCTGGGTTTTGAATTCAGAAAGAGCTCTGACAACAAATTCTGTGTGTGTGTGTGTGTGTGTGTGTGTGTGTTTAATGTTCTACACATCAATAAATAGCAAATTTATTCTTCCTGAGGATAGGTATTTAAGAAATTAGCAAGGATTAGGAAACTTTTTAAAACATCCCTTTAGATTTACTTTATAAGGTTATATGAAACAATGAAACCAGTGTTCTGTGTCAGAGTGTAATCACCTTGGAAATAACATTTTACTATCTGGTTCCCTTGCTTTGTAGTTGAGAGTGAATTAAGTCTGAGATATACATATAAGCCGCAGGGACAAATGAGTTCTTGACTGCCATAGCCTATATTTGTAATCAGCCAATCAATATAGCTAACATGCGCCAACTTCACTGGAAGAGAGTGAGGGAGCCTGTTTGAGATCCATGATACTCTAGAGAAATAATGCAATAAAGCTGTATGAATGAGCCTCATTGTTTGCCTGTATTTTAAATGTTCTCATTTTTCACAACATTTTATGGAGAGCTCTTAAAAGGCTTTATTGACAGAGATACTCATTAAATGTCAGTTTGAAAAGAGGTGTTGTTGATGTAATGCAATATAATCTGCTTTTGCACAAAGCATTGTATTCCAGTGTGTTGCAGAGTATTTGCCAACCAAATCCTATCACCAAAATCCAAGATGTAATCCATAGAAGCAAAGAAAACTGCCTTCTAGATTTTAATTTAAATGCATGAGATATGTGTTAGCACCAGTATTCCAAAAAGATTGGCCTAAATCTGGCACATGACTGAATTCCTCTGTGATAACTAGATATTGGATATTTACTCAATCAGTAACCATTTATTGAGTATCTACTATATACCAGGTGCAGTGTTAGGCAGTGAGATAAGAAAGCTATTGTCCTTAGCTTCTAGTGAAATGCAAATTCTCAGGCCCCAGAATTCTAACCTCACGAGACTCACTGGGCAATCTGTGCTGTGACAACACACTGCTCCCCACCCCCACCCCAGCTGACTTTGATGCTTGCTCAAGTTTGGAAACCACTGGCCCAGAGTGGTGACTCTCACGCTCTGTTGCATGTTATTACCACCCGAGTAACGCTTAAAACTCCCAGGGCTCAGGCCACAGCCCAGACCAGTTAAATCAGAACCACTGGGGGTAGATAAAGCGATGTCTGTGCCAGGTTTTAAAAGTCAAATAAGCAATTTCCAGAATGACATAGTATGAAGGCATTTCATTCAGAGGGAGGATGTCACAGAGGATCATAAGCACAGAAGAGCTCTGTCTATCGGTGATCAAATCAGCACTGTTACTGAAACATGAAGTTTGAAGGGACGAGGAAAGGAAGAATGAACAGTCGTCAGTGCACAGGGGGCTCCAACTCAGAGGATGAATTAAATATTGGTGATCATTTTTTCTGGGTTTTTTTTGTTGTTGTTCTTTCTGGAAACTTGGTTTGGGTTCCATTTTACTACCCGCTCCTCTTGCTTCCTGGGCTTAGCTTTCCCAGTTCTTCTTGGCTGAGGCTGTTTATGATTAACATCAGTGTTATTTAGCACTCAACAAAACTCAGCCACATGCTGCTCCGAATGGAAGGAGAGATGGAGTTGCTAGCAGATAACTCGGAAAAGGAAAGGGTTGCTTAGGCCTTTTTTTTCACGCAACTGAACTGGGGAGGGCCTCGGGAATAAGTGCATCTGTCCTGCGAGAAATCAAAGCCAGACACAGGAAGTGGGTGGAAAGGGCCTCTGAAGAGCCTCAGCTGCCGCATGCCTTCTGTCTGCTGTGGGCACAGCAGCTGCACAGACCCCTCTTGTTGGGAGACAAGAGAGGATTCTTTCAGTCCCGTGACCCCAACCCCATCTTCAATGGTAGAGGAGAGAGAAACTAAAATTCTTCCCTGTGACTGAGCACATGAGAATGTGACAGTTATTCACGGTAACAGGTTTCCTGTGGGCCCTGCGACCAACGAGGGCTATTGTGTGGAGCGTGAACACCCGTGCTTGTGTTGAGGGTAGAGAAGGATGACAGGGAGGCAGAGTGGCCCATTCTTTGATCTATGGAATATAAATATTTCTGAAAGACAGAGATAGGCAAAAACCTTAAGCACCGGGGCCGCAGTGGTTGAGCACCACATCTAGCACCCCCTGCCCATCCCTCCTTTTGAACATCTTCAGGGTGTCAGATGCTTTAACAGAATCTGCTCTTTGAATTGGACTCAAGGTCAGCTTTAACTAGGGCTTCACATTCACAGCCTGCTGGTGAGATTAGAGCAACTCTGAATCAGCTGTAACGATAAAGGCTCACACCCGAACATGTGCTACCTTGGTTAATCTCCACCTTTGAAATATGAAACAGGATAGATGGAAGAAGAGGGAACATGCCATGGCAGGAAGTGGGGCTGCATACGCTTTGGACAGGATGTGTCAGCTCCCTGAGCCTGAGGTCAGAGTGGACAATCAGGGCTCACTCGGAATGAAAGTCAGCTCATCCTTCAATTCCAACTTGGCGCCATCAGCCATTTTAGCATCATCTTACATCTCTACCCATCACATCACATGACATAGTGGAAGAAAGGGCAAGTCAGTTTTCTTCTGGTGGGTGATTTGGTTTTCTTTCTCAGTTCATTTTTAATGGATCTCTTTGGGTAAGGTATATTGAAGCCTTACTCTGTGCCAACACTTTATATGGCAATATGATAACATAGTTCTTAAACCACAAACTTTAGAATCATTCCACCAGGTTCAAATCTCAGTTTTATCCCTTTGGGTGAGTCACTTAATCTAGTCTAGCCTCTGTTTCCTCATATGTTAAACAGAAAGAATGATAATAGTACTTGCCTCATTGACTAAATATGGGAGTTAATAAACTTACTCATGCGATATGCTTACTACAGTGTCTGACATATAATAAGTACTCAGTAAATGCTACATATTATCATAAACCACCATTTTCACAAAGTATGTACATCTCTCCCTATTTGCAAAGTGGACAGGGGGTAAGAGATTCAGAGAGTTTAAGTTCCAGTTCCAAATCACACAACTTGTAAATGGGAGATTCAGGACTCAAACTTAGGTCTAGGGGTGGAGTCCATGCTCTTCAGCAGCACACTAGATAGCCTCTACCAAACAGTGACTTTTTATTATTTGAGCATCTAAATCCACCTCTCTGCTCCTTCTCAAAAGGATTCGCAGCTTGCCTCACACATAATTTATTCTTAAATCTTATGCTTTTCTGCTCTTGTTGGATTTCTCTTCACAGTTTGCAATTTTACTGTTGCATTTCTGCATTGTACTCACAACAGTTTTTAATACCATCTGTTGTAAACTAGTCACTTTGCCTCCACACATTCCTAAAGATAAGAATATTAAGAAAAAATAGAATAAAGCAGGAATAGATTCTCCGATGTAATCATCATGATGTGCGGTGAATATCTGAGCACTTGCAGGGTCATTACACTTTCAAATATTCCTTTTCTTGTCTGCATGGCAAAGACTCAGCAACACTCTTCTAAAGACAGCTGCCTATTGTAGTCTGGGTGAAAAACTTCACCAATAGATCTATGCTTAGTTTAATAATGAGAAATCAAAAATGGTATAAGTTTCAGGTCTATTTGTGCGTGTGTACAATACAAATTATATATATATATATATATTTACTCATGTGAGTATGTGTGTGTCCATATACACATATATAAGCATTTTTAATGTGTTGAATGTATTAGAGAAGATATAAGTTGGCCCTTAATAGGCTACATTCACAAACCCTTCCCATGAACTGAAAAACAAACATTTCAGTCACCTATCAATCTATTGAATTGAAACAATTGAAACTGAATTATTTTTCTGGGTCTATTTAGGTGTAGATAACTTGAGAAGTTAATTATGGAAAGCCAATTGCTTTCACATGTATATGATACCAAACAGGCTCATTTTAGACCTATAATATCAAATGTTCACAATTGTGGCAAAACACAGTTGTATAATGTCCGGCAGAAATTAGTGCAGTGTTTTTATATAAATATTGTCAACTGACATGTTCTTTTGTTTGAGTTTCCAGTTAGCCACATCACTGTGGTTTCTTGGGGGCAAAAGCTGTACCTTGCTCATACTTTTAATACTCTCTCCTGGGGTGTAATGCTTCGTATATGGCTTTTACTCTATAAAAAAGTATAATTAACTAAAACTCTTTTTTAAAACCTACTAATTATCTGGTTAAGAAGTTATAAGTTTTAAAAATGTCATTTTTTTTCAAATAAACAATCTAACCCTGACCTGAAACAACTAGAAAAAGAACAACAAACAAAACCCAGGGAAAGTAGAAGGAAGGAAATAATAAACATCAGGAGAAAAAAAATGTCATTTTTTAAAAACCTTTTAAATTAGTTAACTATTCAACATGTATTGCGCACTTATTGTGTCCAGCATGTGCTTTGAGGAATGGGAAGAAGGATCAGAACACAAATCAGCCACATCTATCATCAGGCGGCTCCGACACTGCTTGTGTTATAATCCTGTATCTAAATAATTATCAAGCTACGGATCTTGTCTCTGGGCTGTGAAAGTCTAACTATGCTCTAGAAACAGATGTAGCATCACTTCCTGTGATGGGCTTCACAAACAGAAGAAACTGTATGTACTGTGCTCTTCACTTTTCTAGACTACAAAGCACTCAGGAAAACCACATAAGAGGAAGGCCAACCTTTTTTTCTTTTAATTCCCAATGTATGAACATACTCGATAACATAAATTATTACGAAACACCTCCCTGTTGATGTCGGGTCTGGGCCACATGCTCACCTTTTCTCTAGTGACCTTTCAGATCTCCATATGCATTGGGACAATGGTCACAAAGTTAGGAGGTACTGGGAAGGGCATGTTCATTTTCAGCTGCACTAGAATCATTCGGTAGTCATAGCTATATTACAGTGATTACTTCTAGAAGATAAACGGGGAGAAAATGAAGGCTCGAGGTAGGTTTGAGGGCTCTAAAATGCTTCAGAATGGCCATTTCCTGTGTACTACATCACTGGTATATTTCAGAGCTCTGCCCCTTCTGTTATTTATTCTACACACATTTACTTCATTGTGTCTGGTTGCATTTCCACATTAGGGCCCCTTACAGGAGAAGATGTAAAGCCTGTCCATAAAGGAATAGGAATTTATATGTCTGGCTAGACTATTTGAAGGCCACAGATGTGTTGCCCCCACTCCCAACCCTTCTGAAGGAACAACTGTTAGGCTCTGAAACTACATACAGTATTTGCTTTAAGAAACTACAGCACAGGAAGTCCTAAAATATACCACAGAGTATGAATAGGTTGAGAATGATATTATGCTGCAACTTCATGCATACTGTAGCCAATGGCAAGATATCTGGTAACTAATTATATTCATTTTGCACTTAACCGAGACATTCAAAGTACAGATCTAAAAATGTGTAAGTTGAACTTCTGTTAAAATTATACCCTCCCTAAGGAAAATAATTCTCTTGCTATATTTAAGGCTACATCCACAGGCTGCCAAAACACTTCATTTAATTTGGGGGGAAAAGTCCATCCAACTGTTGTCAGGGATCATGTAACAACTCGTTGTTTGGCTGATTTTTTTTTTCAAACTTTGTAACTGTACATTTGTGTTCTGGTGACCCAGCCTTAAGCTACTGAGAGAGACAGGACTGAAAGAGTTGATTCAAAGAAGCAATAATCAAGAAAAAGTGCCTCCTTAAATAGTTCTGGAGTTTATAACACTTCTACATACATTATCTCATTTAATCATCCCAAAGGCTCTCCAGATAAAGGTACTATTATTGTCCTTGACTTTCAGATAAGACATTATTTAAAGAGAAGTGACAGAGGTAGGATTTAAGCAGAGCTGTTCTGCCTCCAAATTCTGGCCCCGCTTCATATTTCAAAAATCCAGGACATGCTCAGATAAATCATGGTCAGAACCATGGTTTTCGTGTTGCTTAGTTTTCTCTTATTGTAGTATACGCACATGTCAGAATTCTCATTTTGGGCTTCTCTACCAGAAACCTCCTATGTGTCAGATATCAAGAGGCCATATGTGTGTCATATGTCAAGACTGTTTGCATTTTAGGAATCTGGGAAGAAATATGACATTTATTGATAACCTTGAGTTTCATTTTTGTTAAGGCTAGAAGTTTAGTTCTGGACTCGACCTGGAATTTATCTTAAAATAAGTCACTAAGAAAAACATGTTGTGGACAAAGCAATAGAATTGAGACTTTATGTTAAGTTCAAAATACTTTCAGTAGAAAGTGACTTAAGTTCATATCAACCCATATTTATATATTCCTAAAATGTGTAGGGCTCAGTGTAAGTGTTATTTGGGAAGGAGGGAGGGAGTGTATATCTTGTTTTACCCCAAATAGTCCTGATATATGCCAGTTGCCCTAGTGTCCTGTCTGCTTAGAGCCACTGTCTTCTTCACTCTAAACTTACGTGGTCAACATAAGTTAGATACAAAATCAGGAAAAACTTAGACTTTCCTCCAGGAGATTATAATCTGATGAAGACCAGAAGGAGTGATATAAAAATAGTATGCCTATACATGTAAAAGAAGTACAACGTTTCCATTGTTGTTTTAAAATGATGGAAAGCAGATGCTTTGGAAGTTTAGAAATAATGTATTTGGTTGGGGTTCATTACGGAAAAAAATATCACTTTCCATCATTTTCAACAGCAATGAGAGTTATCAAAAAGTGAGATATATGCAAAATCTACACTGGTGTAGAAAACCTGTGTGTGGTTCAAGTGTCATTTTCCATTGAGGACGATCTAGTTTGTTGTAGTCCTCAGCTGAGCTGACCAGAGAATTTCAAATTTTAGTGTCAGTAAAGGGCACTAAATGCAGAGAATTCCTAGTGTCTCAGCTATGGGTTTATATTTCTGTCTGATCCTGTTGCTAGTCCCTCCAGTTCAGATTGATGCAAAACTTAGTGTGATAGCTAGGAAGTATGATGCTTCTGAATCTACAAAAATGTCTGTTGGAAACATTTTCCTGGGCCCTTGCCAGTGCTCAGTGGATAGTGTTGATCCTGCATATGCATGTCTTGGGTTCGATTTCTGGTCAGGCCACACAGGAGAGGCAACCATCTGTTTCTCTCCCTTCCCACTATCCCGTCTCTCCCTCTTCCCCCTCCACTGCTAGTGGCTCGATGGTTTGAGCATGGCCTTGGGTGCTGAAGATGGCTTGGTTGGTTTGAGTGTATAAGCCTCAGGTGCTAAAAATAGTTAGGTACTTGAGCATTGGCCCTAGGTGGAGTAGCCAGGTGGATCCTGTTTGGGGCACATGTGGGAGTCTACCTCACTATCTTTCCTCCTCTCTCCTAAAGAAAAAAAGAGAAAACACTTTTTCCTCTCTGTTCTGTAGCAAGTCCCCTCTGTTCTTGTAGTGAAAGTGCCTACTTGAACTGCATGGTCTTTGGTGATAAGAATGTAAATTCTAGGCTACTTTCTGCTGTGAACAGTTTTCAGCTGATTATTTAAAGCCTTCCACTCTGTGGTTACTACCTACACTGAACTATTAAATCTACCCCAGTATGGTCTGTCTCCATCTTACACCTATTTCACAACTGTTGTTGGGAAAATTATTTAATGCTTTGCTAAGATATTTATTTTTAAGAGTTTAATATCTGTTTGCATGTGAATTACACTAGGCCCCTGGTCATCAAACTGCAGCTCACATGCCACATGTGGCTCTTTGGCTCCTTGAATGTGGCTCTTCCACAAAATACCATGTGCGGGCGCTACCTCGATAAGGAATGTACCTACATATAGTTTAAGTTTTAAAAATTTGGCTCTCAAAAGAAATTTCAATCGTTGTACTGTTAATATTTGGCTCTGTTGACTAATGAGTTTGCCGACCACTGCACTAGGCCCTCTGGGTGACAAGACAGAGAAACCCTAAATAATGACCTCCAACCTTAATAGAGTGGCCACACACCATAATTTGCTTAGACAGTCCAGGTTTGTACCAGGATTCCTAACGTAGTTAATAATCACATCTTTTTTCCCTCTCAAAAGTGTGTTGTCCCCTAGAGGAATTAAATTTAGTTAGGCACATGGGAAACCCAATAGAAAAACACAACTAACACAACAAAGCAATATGTAGTAAATGCCAAATCAATGATCAGTGCCTTCAGTGGATGGAACCACATTTGAGAAGAAGGAGAGACTGCTGAAGGCTTCAGCCATCTGCTAAACTGTTTGAAGAAGATGAGGCTAAATTGGCTCTGGAAAAACATGTAGAATTCAAAGAGGTGGTGAAGAAAGGAGACCAGGCAATAAAACCTTCTTTTGAAAGAGTGCTAAAATAAAAGCAAACCATATATTTTTTTTCAGGCTGAATAAGTACTTATAAAAATGGTTCCCTCTCCTCTTCCAAGTCGCCAATGATACAGGCAAACCAGCTTGGCAGCTTGAGCAGAAAACCCATTTTGATCCATTTAAATATGTGGGTGTTTTCCAAATGTTCACTCCCTACCACATGAAGGGGCCATTTGCCTTGCTGACATAAACACTATTTTGTGGTTTTGGAGGTGACAGAGCATGAACCCCATCAGGGAGTCCCCAGGGCAGCCTGGAATTTCATTTCCAAGATGTGGAATTGCACACATCACCCATTTGCTATTTGGCTGCATATTCAGCCACCCTCTTGATCCAAATGGGTACAGGGACATCATGAGAGGGAAATGCTGAATGGGAACACATGCATAAGGCTACAAACTCCATTTTTAAAGGCCTCTTCAGGATACAGTGAAAATTGTTCATCAGTATTGCTTAGTATTAAAATGAGTAGCATTAGGTTTAATGTTTCTGAACCTAATGTGTGAATGTCACAACCTGTCTTCTTTGCACATCATTCCATTAAATTAAACACACGTGACTGATGCTTAGAGTTTATCAATGGCTCTTAAGAGTTTTTTTAAAAAGATTGAAACCTTTTCTTCAAACAAAATCTTAGAGATGATGTTTATTTCTATGTGACAAAATTTGCTAGTTACAAACTCATCGTTCATACTCCCTTTCTTTTTATTAATAAAACCCTAATTTTTATGTGGAGCAGCAATATTTCAACTTAAAACAATAAAAACTAAATTTCTCAGCTTTCCCTTTTTCTACAGGTGCTGAGATGACACAGAACTGGCCAAAAGACAATAAACTATTAAGTGTCCAAGAGAGTTCTTCAGAGATCTAAACTGTCTGACATGTACCTTTTTTTGGTGTTCTTCTTCCCTTCCAGTCTGTATTATGCACATGATGGTTATAGCTCTGGCAGCTTCCTTGAAAACATGAAGATGGAGTCATATTCCAAAGATGTGGAAACACAAAGCCGTAAAGAACTTGGATGTTTAACAGTGTCATGAAACTGTCATTGAACCTCTAAATTGCCTATTTCTTTATTGTTTATGTGAGAAAAAGATTTCTTTTATTTCTTTATATGATAGTTTGAAGGTCTCTGCATTAGCAGAATAAGGGTAATTTTATCATTAAACTGATTAATCTGTTGAATATTAAACTGACAAATCAGATATGTCTCTGGTTAAAATAAAGGTGGTAGAGACCAGAATTGTACCCACCATAGTATTTGAATTACAGCATAGTTACTAAACAACTTTGAGTGAATATGGCATTTCTGGAGGCACTAACAATAAAATAAGGGTCCATCTATAAATTATTCTATTTTATTAGAATCAAGACCCTCTTTATTGAGTGTAGAGTGCTTTTTGAGGTAGAAATATTGGAGGAAACTATAATTTCTTCTCTGTTACTTTAGAGTAAGTGCTAGTGAATCTTGAGTAGTCTAATCCAGACCTTGATCACTATTGAATCATATGATTTTTTTTTTTCAGTTTAAGCAGGGAAAGAAAGGTGTAAAAGAAGAAAAAGAGAATATTTTTTAGTATCCTAATTACTGGTCATTTTGTCTCTAGTATACCATTTGATCATCACTACAAAGCTCTAAGGGAGAAAACCCTTATGTTACCCAATTCCAGCAGGCACTACGCAAATGGGATACAGCAAAGAGAGTCCTTGTTGCATGGAGTTGTAGCAATGAGACACCCTAACTTAGAAGACATAACTTGTTTTCATTTATCTTGTATTCCATTCTTTGGAGAACTAGCCTCATCCATAGCAGTCTGGCACCACTGACAGGGGTCTGTGGGCCTGGCTGTTGCCCTTGCAGCAGGTGTCAGTTCAGTCATTTGATCCAGGCTTGAACTTTCTGACTCTCCATCTCTCAGCCACAACAGACTTAAGGATGTTTTTGACCAAAGACATACCAATGAGGGTACCTGCTGGGCCACTTTCCGGAGCTGAAGGGAAAAATCTTTTCTTGGATCCCAAATTGTAGGGGCTGTGGGTCTTTAAGCTGTGAGAGGCTGAATTACTACTATGTAGAAAGAAGTTACTTGGAAATGGAACTATATATTATTTATAAGAGAACACAAATCCAGTCCTGTTGAAGACAGTGGAGTCTTTCAGTTATATGAATCCATAATATCTTTTTTTTAAGTTAGTTTTTATTTCTATTTCTGTCATTTGTTATCAAAGAATTTCAACAAATGCAGGTAGCTCTCTATGAACTCTGAGAAATTGAATAACTTGGCTAAGCAGAGTCAGTAATTGGAAACCGGACTTGAATGCGCGCAGTCTGGTGATAACCTCCATCTGTGCGTGACGCTGCTGCCTCCCCAAGCTGATGAAAATCAATCACAATTTAGGGAAATCATATGAATATTATTTCTGCAAATATAGTTTCTGTTCAAAATGTTATGCTAATTCTAACTGGTAAATTACAAAGCAGAGTTATCACTCTTTGTAACAAAACTATTTTCACATTTACAGAGCTTTAGAGAATTTTTATGAGACAAATCCTTTCTGAACACCTACTATGTACATGACATTGGATTGGTTGTTGACAAGGACACAAAAGAATAAAACAAAAGGAAGTACACAGTCTAGAGCAACACATTTTTAAGCCACTATATTTTAAGATAGAAAAGGATAAATACTATAACACCAATGCAAATAAAATACTATTGCAAAAAAAAGATTGGATGGATAGAGGAGGTGTTACTGAAGCTAAGCAATAAGGTCGTATGGGATTAAATGTGAGGCAATGTGAACAGGGCATGTGAGGCCAGTGTAGTTGAACAGAACTTTCTGCCATGATGAAAATATGCTATCTCTTCCTGGTGTAACATGGTAAATACTGGCCACATATGGCTGTTGAGCACTTATATGACTAATTCAGTAACTGTATGCCTGATGTCGACCATATTGGCACTGCAGTTCTAGGCAAATAAGGAAATAGCACAAGCAAATGCATAGGATAGGAAAAACGGAAAGCATTTGCATAAAAGAAAAAGCAAGTTGTCTATTTCAGCTGCCATGGAACTTATAAGGCAGTGAAGAGAGAAATGATATTTGGTAAAACTGACTGGATACAGATCATGAAAGATTTTTCACTTTGAGCACTGTTTGGGATTAATAAGGAGAAGATAATAATTCCCAAGCTAAGAAGTGGTATCATCAGCCCTATGACATAGGAAGATTAAACTGGCCACTGGGGATATATAGAACAGGAAAAGACATCACAGAAGCTGAGATGTCACATGCAAGATTAGAGTGAAAGTCCAGACAAGTTAAGGGAAGCCTGAGAGGACCTAGTAAAAGACAGTGACAAAGGAAATGTAGTAAAAAAAAAAAAGACAGATGTGAAATACATCCTAAAAACAGGAACAAGAGAACTAAGAATTAAGGAATTAAACAGTGAGAAAGAGGAAGGCATTTAGAAGAACAAAAAATGAAAGAAAATTTATTAGAGAAATAGATTTAGTATTATAGTTATCTGATTTAGAGAAACATTCTAAATTTTATTTTGGATTTTTTTGGTAAAAATGCTAGTATTATAAATGTAATTATAATTAAAGACAAATGCTTTAAAATGCAATAGAAATTTGGGTTAGGAATTGTCTGCATATAGATCAGGGGTCAGGCCAAATCTGGCCTTTCCCTTATTTTGTCAGTAAAATTTTATTGGAATGCAGCTACTCTCACTTGCTTATATATTATCTATTTCTGCTTTGCAACATAAATGCAGAGTTGAGTTGTTTCAACAAACTGTTATGCCATAAAGCCTAAATTATTTACTATCTACCTTTTACAGAACACATTTGTTGATTATAAAAGTCATCAGAATGCAAGAGATTCTATTAATTTTATTACAGGAAATTCTATTATTTCTTAGAATGTAATAGAATACTCTATTGACTATTATTATTATATTGACATATCTATAATATACTTATATTCAAAATGAAAGTATAAAGGGCCTCCATGATCTTAAAATATCTCTTAGATCACCAAGAAAATATTAAATTATTTTCTGTATAAAAATAGTATTGCACATGTTATATTTTTGTCTCGATATCTGAAAATTGATACTCCTTTCATGGTTTATATCTGATTATTATTAACTATAACATTTTATTAAGCAGAACACTTCATTTTCTAGCTATGCCAAATTATGTATATTTTAAGCTGTATGACATTCTTACTTTGTTAAAGTTTTATCAAATAATGGAGACTCAATAGGATCAAAGTATAAGTTTTAAGTTCAAATTTGTGTGGTCAAATGAGTATGGGCAGCTGTTTATATCTATTAGAGAGAATATTTTTAAATATTGCATAATTAAAAGAATAAAGTAGATGAAAAAAGGGAGTGAAGAAAGAAAGAAAGAGGGAGAAATGTAGGAAGAAACAAAGAAAAGACAGATTAAGCTACTGTAAAGTTGACAAGTTAAAAGCCTTTATTACACAGAGTACTTTTATTTAGTGCCTCCCAGACTCAGGGAGATAACAGATGCCTCCAGAGTTTGAAAAAAAATGTGAGAAAATAACTCAACAACAAGAAAAAACACTATAGGATATAGAAAGAATGCAACAAGTGAAAAAAAAATCAAACAGTAAAAAAAAATGTAATAATATGAAAATAATAGATGATAAAAGAAAATCTGAGGACCCATCCAAGAGATGTGTCCTTGGGTCTATGACTAATACAAATTCCAGAAAGAGAGATCAGAGAAAACAGAGGAAAGAGGATAATCAAAGAAATAATATAAAAAATTAAAGTCATGAGTTGCAAGATAGAAAAACAAACAAACAAAAAAACATACATAAAGGTATATAGCATCATTATAATCCAGAACACCAAGACTAAAAGATAAAGTTCTAAAAGATTCCAGAAGAGAGCAAAGAATCCAATAGGTCACCATACAGTCTAGTTTGTCTAGAATAGACAATTTTACACTTGTTCTTTGTTGTTTGTCTAAAATTTGCATTTCTTAACAAATTATTACTATTAACTGAGGTATTAAAATAATCCATAATGGATTATTTAATATTTTTATTTGTTTAGAAATTAAATTTAATGAGGTGACATCAGTCAGAATACATAGGTTTCAAGTAAATGTCTCTATAGCATTTGAACTGCTGATTGCATTTTTTGCCCATTACCCAAAGTCAAATCATTTTCTATCAATGTATGTTTGTTTCTCTTTACACCCCTCCCTCTCACTCTTCCCTTTGGCAACCACTTTACTTTTGTCTATGTCCATTAGTCTCATTTTTATATTTCACTTATGTGTGAAATCACATGGTTCTTAGCTTTTTCTGATTTACTTATTTCACTTAGCATAATGTTCTCAAGGTGCATCCATGTTGTTGCAAATGACAATATATCATCATCTCTTATGACTGAGTAGTATTCCACTGTATATATGTACCACATCTTCTTTATCTAATCCTCTATCAAGGAACACTGGCTGTTTCTATGTCTTGGCCACTGTGAATAACGCTGCTATGAACATGGGGGTGCATGTGTCTTTGCATACCAATGTTTTTTATAGGTCTCTATTTCCAGCTTCTGCTACAAGTTTCATCTACAGTTTATGAGATGAACATGTAATGAACAGGATACTCACTCTAACACATTGTTAAACCTGAAAGACAATGACCAATTATCCATCTTTCTCTTCTTCACTTTCTTTTTTTAACTCCCACTTTACGAAGATATAACTCACATATAACATTGTGTAAGTTTAAGGCATACAATATGGTGATTTGATATACTTATATATTGTGAAATGCTTACTACAATAAAGTTTGTTAACACCATCACCTCATATAACTACTTTCTTGTGTGTGTGGTAAGAACATGTAAGATCTATTGACTTATCAATTTTCAAGTGTATAATACATCATCATGCTGTGTATCAGCTCCCAGAACTTACTCCTCTTATAACTGAAACTTTGACCAACATCTCATTTCCCTCACATCCTAGTCTGGCAATCACCATTCTGTTTTCTGTTTCTATGAACTAAATCTTTTTAGATTCCACACATAAGTGAGATTAAGACAGTATTATCTTTCTCTGTCTAACTTATTTCACTTAGCATAAAACCCTTGAGGTACAGCCATGTTGGCACAAATAGCAGGATTTCCTTCTTTTCATGGTTAAATAATATTCCATTGTATATGTGTGGTATCACATTTATTTATTCACTCGTCAATTAGTGGATTGATAAACAGCCCTTAGATTGTTTCCATGTCTTCACTCTTGTGAATAATGCTGCAGTGAACGTTGGGGCACAGATATCTCTTTGAAATATTGATCCATTCCCTTCAGATATATGCTCAGATATTCTTCACCCTCTCTTTATGCAGAGTAAGTAATCTCTCCCTTTAGAGTACAGCATTTCTTGCTTAGAATACAAATAAAAAGCACTTCGTCACTAAATTGGTCAGAGGTAGTATTTGACACCTTTACTCTGCCAGGCACTTTGGTGCCACCTGATTGTGCTATGTCTCTGCAAAGTGCATGAAGCCATCAGGCCCCCTGTCAATAAGGAAATGAAGATATGGGAAACACAGGTTAAACGTCTGGCAAAATATGACTAGGAAACAGAGGCTGAGCTTATGCAAAGAGCATATAGAGAGGCACCTTAGTATATATGCTACAGTGATTTTGTCATTTAGTTTATGGCATAAATCTAAAACTATTTATCCTATTATTTGATAACGCTTTTTAAAACTTTTATAACAAAGCTCTTTTAGCCCTAGACCATTAAAAAATAGTGAATGTTTATATTTAATTTAAAATGATGTGCTTAATTTCTATTTTTTAAAAAATGTTGAGGGGATGAGTACCTAACTTTCATACACTGTTTGTCAACATCTCCCACCTGGATTAGCAATTGTCACCATGATGTGTATAAACTATTCCAAAACATATTGGCCTCACCAACAAGCTATTATGTTCATGCTCAAGGGTCTGTTTTGATTATGGATTGGCTGATCTAGGCAAGACTGGGTGATTCTGATTGCGATGCAGGTTGCCTGGTCTTGATTCTAGCCTGCGGGTTTGATTTAGATATGCCCCAGGTATGTTTGTTTAACTATGGCTATGTCTTATGGGACTGCAAGGTCATGTTCAGTTTATGTAGTATCAACTAACAAGAACAAGTAAGATCTCATAAGCATGTTTAAGCATTTGGCTTCTGTCAGGATGGCAAATATTTCCTTGGCTAAAGCATATTAATATATAAGGAAAGTGACTATTTGCTGAGCACTAATCCAAACTATCAACTTTTTCATCATAAGAGTCATACTAATATTATTAATCACATGAAAGAAGACACAAATCTGATGATAAGCATCAGCATCTATTTTAAAAGTTACTAATTAAACAAAACTGCTTGAGTCTAATAATTTAACATGTATAACTGAAGAAAATATATTTTCTTATCATTCCATGTTGCATGACTTTTTACTTAGATTAAATAATTTTACCAAGTTAATTTTGTTCATTTGTACACATTTTTTTTAAATGAAGCAATATTTTGTTATGTGCTGATTTTGTAGATTATGAACTTTCTATAGTTAAGTTATATAAATTTTAGTATCAATGTCATTGGATGTTTTAAAAATAAGTTCATTACAATAATGATTTAGTTTTTTTAAATTTAATTTGTGGAATCAAAATAAAGCTTTTGAATTTTATTAAAGGTAAAATATCAGATAGTATTAAGAATACCATTGTAAAAGAGTTAAAAGATTGTACATTAAAGATAATATATATATATATATATATATATATATATATATATATATATATATATATATATTTGTATTTTTCCAAAGCTGGAAACAGGGAGGCAGTCAGACAGACTCCCGCATGCGCCCAACCGGGATCCACCCGGCACGCCCACCAGGGGGCGATGCTCTGCCCATCCGAGGCATCACTCTGTTGCGACTAGAGCCAGTCTAGCGCCTGAGGCAGAGGCCCCAGCGCCCGGGCCATCTTTGCTCCAATGGAGCCTTGGCTGTGGGAGGGGAAGAGAGAGACAGAGAGGAAGGAGAGGGGGAGGGGTGGAGAAGCAGATGGGCACTTCTCCTGTGTGCCTGGCCGGGAATCGAACCCGGGACTTCCGCACGCCAGGCCAACACTCTACCACTGAGCCAACTGGCCAGGGCCTAAAGATAAAATATTTTCTTTTGCAATAGTGTATGGCCAATAACTGCTGCCATCACGGCCACTCACATGCAGGTTCCCATTGGATTCAGGCAGACAGAAAAAAAACAGTAGAGCCAAAAAAAGGTGGGCCATCCTTTATTCAAGTCTCGCACAGGCCAACTAGCAAACACACAGCAAAGCACTTCCCTCTTCATTCATTCAGAGCTCACAAAGCCCTGACACATTATCCAGTTCCACAACCATGAGAATCTTCTCAGGTTTTTCCTAGAATCAAAGGCCCTACCAGTCTCAGAGGAGCTCACAAAAGCCCCTCACCTCTGGTTCCCCATCAGCACACCTCTCTCTTTCTGCATAAACTGGCTTCTTCTTCAGCACTCTGCATTCCCTTTGCTCTCCCTGCAGAACATGGCTTCTCTCTCTCTGCCTCTTTTCCTCATTTTCAAAACATTCTGGCTCAAAAACCTCTCCTCCAGCAAACATTAGCAAAACAATGGCCCTTCCCAAGCAGGAAGGTAATTTGCAATTTTACAGACCACGTATTATACCTGGCACTGCCCAGCCCCCAATGCAAACTATAAGCGAGCAAACATAAAAAATCATATTTTACAAACTTATTTGCCCAACCAATAGTAATGCCACGTGAAATTGGTTATCAAATTAGGAAACTCGTGGAACAACAACGTAGTACTTGAAATTGGTTATGGTACATACATAATCCATAAGTGCTTTTAAATAAAGTGTAGGAAAATCAAAGGTGTAGTTGTGCATTCTAATCATAGGAAAGTGTTTTAAGTCAAACCTTACATATAAAGCTGACCCTGAACAACACAAATTTAAAATGCATGGATTCATTTATATATGGAATTTTTTGAATAATTATACAGTCAGCCTTTCATATTACCTGGTTTTACATCTGATTCAACCAATCATGGATTGGAAACAGCATTTTCAATCTGTGGTTGGGAATCTGCAGATGCAGGGGGAGCCAACTGTGTGCACTGTTCTCCACCGTTTTGTATAAGTGACATGAGCATCCTCAGGTTTTGGTATCTGCCAGGGACTTAATCCTCCTCCCCTCAAATACAGAGAAACAACCGGAAAGTCAAAGTTATATGTGAATTTTCTACTGTACCGTAGTCAGTACCCCAACGCTTGTGCGGTTTGAGAGTCAACTGTAGTTTCGTACGTGTACAGTTAAAGTTAACCATATTTTCTACCTTTAAAATTTTATTTATTGACTCATTTATAGAAAAAGAGAGAGAGGAACATCGATTTGTTGTTCCACCTATCCATGCATTCATCAGGGTACATACAAGAATCCACCTATGAATGCATGGGTAATCAGAACTAGAAGTTGATGTTTTTTTCTTACTCTCTTTCTTCTCTTTAAAATCAATAAAATTAATTAATTAATTAATGAAGCTGATGTTAGAAAAAAGAACAAAGAAAACCACACTATGGGAGTAGCATTTTCTCTCTTTACTGCTCATCTTTAATTAGATTTTAAAAATAGTTAAAGCTTTGAAGAATTAATTTTTAATACCATTATAAATATTCTACCACAGGATTAAACTTTTGTTTTGAAATTCCAAATTCTGAATATTTTTCAAAGATGGTTAGAAAACTTTTATGAAAATATTCCTAGTGAATGGAGCTTCAAACTAGCTTTTAAAACTTTTAGTAATTAAAATTAACAAACTTCAGAAGAAAACATTTTATCATATTCTTACAAAAGGAAGGAAGAAACTGAACAAATAAAATGAAGGTAGCTCACATGGTGAACAGATATATATATAATTTTTAAATTCTATAATTGTGTTTTGAAGAATCTCAACTTGTGAGAAAATCTTTTCAAGTGCTCCTTTTTAAAATGGGTAATTTCTTTTTTTTTTTTTTTCTTTTTTTGTATTTTTCTGAAGCTGGAAACGGGGAGGCAGACAGACTCCCGCATGCACCTGACCGGGATCCACCTGGCACGCCCACCAGGGGGCAATGCTCTGCCCATCCGGGGGGTCGCTCTGTCGCGACCAGAGCCACTCTAGCGCCTGGGGCAGAGGCCAAGGAGCCATCCCCAGCGCCCAGGACATCTTTTGCTCCAATGGAGCCTTGGCTGCGGGAGGGGAAGAGAGAGACAGAGAGGAAGGAGAGGGGGAGGGGTGGAGAAACAGATGGGCGCCTCTCCTGTGTGCCCTGGCCGGGAATCGAACCCGGGACTTCCGCACACCAGGCGGATGCTCTACCACTGAGCCAACCGGCCAGGGCCTAAAGTGGATAATTTCTATAGATACCAAAATGGAATAAAATTAATGATGTTGCAGCAACAAAATTTGGCAAAACATTAAAATAATCACAAATAGAGAAACCTATTTGCTGTGTTTTGTCTTCTAAAAATATTTGAAAAAGAAAGCACTCTGCATAAAGAATTTAAACAGTACCTTTAAAATAGACAAATATTCATACAATTCAATATGCTCTCTTAAGAATATCCACCATTGAGCAGAATTTACTCTACAATTACCAAATGCCTCAGCAGCTGTGAGAAAATATTTTCTCAGTAGAAAAAATTATAGTGAACAGAGAAAAGTCAATTAAGGTTGTCAAAATGTCAACTTTACTAATCTTTAAAAATGTAAGTTTAAAGAAGACCATAGGAAATTCTGTGGGAAAAATAAAAACAGTAAGACCATTAAGAATACATTCTTCAGAAATTTCTAATGTCATGATATCAGATCTAGATATAGCTTTAGATGTTTAAATTAGATAGATCAATACCAATAATAATTGGTCTCCTTATATTATCTTTAATATTCAGATAACCAATATAAAGCTATTTTTTACTTTACTGTACATGAACATATATATTATTTTGAGTTTTTAGATGGAATTTGAAAAATATTTTTGAGTAGAATTACTTTATATGCCAACCAACATATAATAATAG
Organism: Saccopteryx leptura; assembly: GCF_036850995.1. Taxonomy (NCBI): domain Eukaryota; kingdom Metazoa; phylum Chordata; class Mammalia; order Chiroptera; family Emballonuridae; genus Saccopteryx; species Saccopteryx leptura. Next base: position 119,036,257 of record NC_089504.1, read on the forward strand.
TGTAGGACCTAGCGTGCTGGCATAGCCCAAAGACCCATCACCAAAGGCAAGTTGAAGAGCTGTGACCCCACGTACCACTTTGACTTGGAGGAGCCAGTATAATGTGTGGACTGCTGCGACCTTGAACTCAGGCTGCAGCTTGGAGAACACCAGGAAGGCACCCAGGTCTGGAGTCCATATAACTATAGCTTGATCCTAAGGTGTATCTTTTGCATTGCTTATTGATTTAAGGATAATTTCAAGTAAAAACAAGTAGCCAAATAAAAAAATCATCTTTCTCTTCAGTCATTCAACCTATCAGCTTGGTGGCCTATCCTGTTTCTACTGACTTAGCTATATTTTTTATATAATCACAGTAGGTCTACAGGGAAAAGAATTGAGATAAAAAGGTAATTCTCATTTTTCCTAGTTTTATGATTCAGTAGGCAATATCTAAAAGTTTTTAAAATAACCGAAAACTGACATTATAAGTATATTATGTATAAGTATAAAAGTCAATAACAGAAGGAACTGCAGAAATGGTTGAAAGTGGAAATGGATTTGAAGAGAAGTTGGTACTAAGTTTTGTTTTTGTATTTGAGTTTTAAACTTTGGAATGTGCATTGTTTTGTCTTTTAAAAAGGGAACAAAGTTAATTCTTTAAATAAAGTGCATATTGAAAAATCAAGTTTTCCTTTCTTTGTCATTCCTGATTTCACAAGTCTCTACTTATGCCTCTGATTACCTCCTATTTTCTCACAATTTCTGCTTGAGAAATTACTGATTAACTATGATCTGAGGCCATGCAGACTGACCTAGATAAACTTACAATGACTAAACCATTATGAAAGGGTTTCTGTCAGGTAAATTTTAATCCCTTTACCATTCAAAATTTTGCTAACTCAAAGCATTTTTACAAATATACAGTGATTAGAATCTGGAAAAGTAATTAGCTTCTTTATAGTTTTATATAGTTTTCCTAATATCACTCAGCGTAATTAATTAATTAAAAAGATTACTTATGCCCCCAGATATTTTTCTCACCACGTTAAAGAAAAACAGTTTTCCTTCCAGTTTCCCATCCTGAAGATAAAACTCATGGATGCATTATTATAAATCAAGATGAGTGGTGGGTGGAAATTCTGGTATTCCATAAAGGAAGTTGCACCCAAGATTAAACTTGTTAATGAAACATTTTTTAGTAATCACTGACTTCTCCTTCCTCGAGTTCTGGGTAAACAAGTTAAGAATGCTGAGTATTGTGGGCTGGCCCTCAGGTTTCCCTGGCACACATTGTCTGGACTGTATTACTGAAATGCTCGTCATTGTCTGTACATTAGTCCTTGAAGCTTGCAGGAGCTGTTGTGACTTGCTCATTCCGAGTGTTCAAATCGTTCAGCTCTTGTGTCAACACTTTAAGGTCAAGTCTCTGATCCTCACCGGCCAGGCTCATTCTTTATTATTGGCAGTGGATTCTGTTTCACTGTGCTCAGACCTCAGATGAGCCTTTGCCCCAAACAGACTTACTCAGCAATGAAAGGTAGAATACTTTATGCTGGAATTGCCAAAAGAGTCAGTACAGGGTCAGCTTAGGGTCTGGATAGAGTTTCACAGCAGGTTGAAAATAATATCAGGTAAAAAAAAATGTGAGTTAATATTGAAGGCAATTATCCATTACCAGCCTGCTCCAGTCTTCCCTTTAAGAGAAAGAAGTAATTGATCGCAATCATATCTACATTCACTGAGGCTTACAGTGCATCCAGACAGTGTGATTTCAAGTGCTTTTTCTCTCTTATCTCATTTAGTCCTGTCACATCCGTTGGTGGCATTTCCCTTTCAAGGGATTAAATAAAAGAATGCCTTACATGCTTAACACTGTGCCTGACAATGCATAAAGAAATATTAACTTACTATAATCATCAATCATCAATAAAAAAATATCAATGTACTGTGGTTATAAAGCTAAATTTTCCAGAATACTATCACTCAAGGTAGACTTTGTTCCTTGGGAAAATACATTCCTTGATTATAGTAGCTAATAATCTCAACAAGTGAGGGCAAGACAAAAATTTCTCAGTATCAGTCCTAGTGCCTGGAGTATATCACATGTCCAGATATGAATTGCTTATGACTTCCCTGGTCCCATGCCTTCCCAGTCTAATATTAATATTTTGCCCAGTAACCAGAGACTCGGTCTCACAGCCTACACTCTTCAAGAAGAGAATGGGATGTCTAGGCAGACAGTGGTGAAGCTCGTTAGCAGAAGGGCTGTAGAGGAAATTTAGGCATCAATTAAATGCTGTTTAATGCCACTTCTCACTCTGAGAATTTCTGATGCTAAGAACACATATTGATAACATTTTTTTAAAAGTTAAAGTGAAAACTCTATCATGTATTGCTACATGTACATTTTGGAAGTAAAACAATAAAAACTTGAACTTAATTAAAACCTCTAGCTGAAAAAATTTATCTAAAAAATAGACATTAAAAAGTTAAACATTAGAGTCCTAGGTGGTTACAGTTGGGGTGGGCATGGGACATGACAGAGTGGGTGATTAAATCAAGGACTTTGGTATCAGGGCAAATAAAATTAGGATTAAAACATGACTCTGAGCCCAACTAGCTGCAATACCTTGGGAAAGAAGTAAAGTCACATTTTTACATGTGTGTTTTTACATCTGTAATATAAGATTATTTCAAGAATCTTTATAGGAATTAGATTAGATTACACATATAAGTACTTTGAACATAGTAAGTACTCAATAAATGATAGTTATATCGAGGAAGGAAAGGAAGCAGAGAGTCAAGAAGTGCCATGGACTCCATAAATTTTGCATGACAGAGGGATTATTTTCTAGTCACTCAAACAATATTTTCATCTCACCAAAAACTCAGGTATATCCAGCCCTCTTTATCCTCACAACCAGCTCAAAGAAATGCAGTCCTGGACAGGAAGGATAGAGAACCAGACCAAGTGTGTGCCTCACAGTTAGTATCTCATAAGTGATGCATATTTGCATCCACTGGGTCCCAAACAACCTCTAACACAGTGTACACATTCAATAAATAGAACCAAGCAGAAACAAGAAGCACATTTAGCAGAAAAGCCAATCCCAGTCAGATGGAATTGACCAATACAAATTCCATGGAATCGTATCTGTAGTTAAAGTGGAAATGGCAAGATATAGAGAAGCAACCAATCCATCCAGTCTGGATAATTGCAGGAAACACGGAGGACAAACACTAGGACAGGGGCCGGGAAACTTTTTGGCTGGGAGAGCCACGAACGCCACATATTTTAAAATGTAATTCCGTGAGAGCCATACAACGACTCATGTATGTTACGCATTATCCAATAAAAATTTGGTGTTGTCTCGGAGGACAGCTGTGATTGGCTCCAGCCACCCACAACCATGAACATAAACAGTAGGAAATGAATGGATTGTAATACATGAGAATGTTTTATATTTTTAACATTATTTTTTATTATTATTAAAGATTTGTCTGCAAGCCAGATGCAGCCATCAAAAGAGCCACATCTGGCTCGCGAGCCATAGGTCCCTGACCCCTACACTAGGTAATGCAGAATTAGAAGATGGACAGATAAGAGGTTCCAGATCACATAAGGCAAAGAAGTGACTAACTCCCCAATGAGCAGGGACTAGAGGTTAATACCAGGCCCACACTTATTTGTTACCTAATTAACTTATAGTGAATTGTTTCTTGTTCTTAAAGTGTTTCTCGTTCTCCCTCTGTAGTATATTTGGTCATTCTCAATCATTCCTTTCATTACAAAGCTCCTTCAGTTGCTATTAATGACACCTGGAATAATTAAAACCCCCAATTGACAATGTTAATAAATTAAAGTTTTAGAATGAATAGTCCAAGCTGGGTAGACATGACATTTTATTAATAGTAGTGATTTTTCTCATGAAGTTTAATCTTATCTGAGTGTTTGAAGCATTGCATTTTATATCAATGTGTCCTTTGATCTCAATACCACCTTCATAAGTAGACAGGTAAAGTATTATCCACCCATTTTACAGATGACAGAATCAAGCTTCTTGACATTGAAATTAATTTCTCAAGTTTACAGAGTTTATGTTAGAACTGACAGTAAAACCCGGGTCAAGTAAAATCAAATTCCATGACCTATCCTCTTTATCTTTTTGCAAATAATATGGTGTTTTATTTGCTTCTGGCTTCAAAATGTTACATTTTAAAATCCAATTTGTATTTAAGAGTACTATATGTAATCCCTGAGCTGTGAAAAGCCTTGTGCTATTTCTAACAATTTAAGAGCTATATACAGTCTAAGAGGAAATTCAGTTATAATGGAAATGATAGATACATTGAATGGGATGGTTCTTTAAAATATTCATTTCACATAAGAAAATGTTATAGATTTAGGTTCCATGCTAACACAGTACAAAAAATATTAATATCAATATCTCTTTGAGATGGAAATAAGGCTAAAATTTAAACCCAGCTTAGCCCTAAAAGTTCTGTTTAACACAATTGAAGCAGTCATATATTCAGTCACATTTTGAAGACTGTGACTTTTTATGTCTCCAGACAGGCTAAAAAATATAAGTGTAATATAGTTTTCACATGCTATGTGTAAAAATGTTCCCCTTTTGTTGATTGGTTATGGAGATTTAGAACACGCAGGCCCTGACACCTTCAGATATATGCACATTTGCAGAGAGTGTTGAGAGCCTCAACCTTACACTTTCCCCGAGACCCCCACCCCAGTATCTTCTGTTTATCTTGTTTATCTTTCAGGACTCACAAGAAGGAAGAAGAGGTTGCTATTCTGGCACAGTCCCAGGTCTGAATCTGTCCTCTCTGATGTTTTGAACCCAGCTGCCTTAGGGTTGCTCTGTAATTGCATCAGAAAGGTTAGAATCAGTCTTATCTCATCCCTCACACAAGGATGTTGTGAAGATGTCAACCCTGAATGAGTAAACTGGGTGGCCAGGGATGAGTCAATCATTCCATACAAGGAGCAGTAAGTACAAGTCAGCAGGCCAAGGTCTCTGACGTCTTTCCTCCCTACCCTCACTTCTAGGTTAACTTTTAACAAGCAAGTTGAACAATGGTTGTAAATAAATCATTGAATTTTCCAGCCAGAAAGATGTTAGAGATTATTGAATGTCATCCATCATTTCATGAAAATAGAGGCACAGAGAGATGAAATGATTTTTCCAAGGCCACATAAGTAGTAGTGACAACTGGAACTAGAAACCAAGTTTATTGACTCCCTTTTGCTTCAAAGTCTGCCTTCCATACCTATTCAAATAAATGACTTAACTGAGATGGTCACTGAATCAGAGTGGTTTTGATTGAACTGATGTAATAAACTCAAGCTCCTGTAACTAGGTATATTTTCTCAGTTGAACTACAATGCTGAAGAATAGACTTACAACTGATTAACATTTTAGAGTCAATTCTTTCTGGATTCCCCGGGCCAGTCTCTCCTCTGGCTTAACCTCAATATAAAGAACACCAGATCATTATATTTCTCAAAAATGAAATTAGGCATGTCATGTAAAATGTATAGTCTTGTGTAATTATAGGAATTATGCCATCATGTCCTCTCAGCCAAAGATGATTTTATTCTGTAGAACTGAGGTTGGCCCTGGCCAGTTGGCTCAGTTGATAGAGCATTGGTCCAGTGTGCAGATGTCCCTGATTTGATTCCTGGTAAGGGCACACATGAGAAACAACTATTTGCTTTTCTTTCCCTCCCTTTCCCCCTTCTCTCTCTCCTCCTCTCACAGCCAGCTGTTCAGTTCATCCAAGCATCAGCCTCAGGCACTGAGGGTAGCTTGGTTGATTCAGCATTGGCCCCAGATGGGGCTGAAAGAAAGAGAGGGAGAGAGGGAAAGAAAAAAAGAGGGAGGGAGGGAGGGAGGGAGGGAGAGAGGGAGGGAAAGAGGGAGGAAAGGAGGAGGGAGGAGGAAGGAAGGAAGGAAGGAAGGAAGGAAGGAAGGAAGGAAGGAAGGAAGGAAGGAAGGAAGGAAGAAGAGAGAGAGAGAGAGAGAGAGAGAGAGAAAGAACTGAAGTCATATAAAAGAAAAACAATATCCTTAAAACCCCAGGAAAGAGCAAGCATTGCAAAGACTGTGATAACATCTAAATCAAATAAATATTGAATTTTGACTAATAAAACTCGATGTTCTTTGGAACACAGAATAATGGCATCCATGAAGAAAAGAACCAGCACTACCTTAACATTTCTTAAGCACAATTCAATGGAAAATGTACCATTTCATAGGTACACTGGCAATCATCATAGAATATCTAACAGCTTTTTTCCTGTTTCAGGACAAAGGAATTCTGTCAACAAAGATAGGAAATTAAATGTGAAGTTGATATATTTTTCTGTAGCTCTTGGCCTAGTGTTTTAAAAGTCATGAAGTACTTTTCCACTCATGGCCATAACAAAGTACAGAGGAATCAATTATAAAATTGCTTAAACAAAGGCATGTATGAAAGTATGTAAAACTGATGCAAAGAGAAAAAGTTAGATCATCAGCCTGTTTACCATAAAAATCCACTGCATCTGTTTGCCAATGTCTCAGTTAAAGCCACATCGATAGAATTTTTCTATAATCTGTTGTTTCCAGCGGCGAGTTCATTCCCTGTTTCATGCCAAGTTTCTTTTAGTATTTCCATGTGACTTGCATTAGCATTTTTGGCTTCAAAACTACCTCTAATGAAACATTTATAGTTTTTTTTAAGTGTTTTAAAAATTAGGCTGTGACAGTTGTTCAAAATATAATTTGATAGGCTGTTTAATTATTGAATATGCTGCTTAAAAATTGGAGTGTGGCCCCTGGCTGATTGGTTGATACAGGACCAAGAAGATAGATTTGAAGCCTCTTCCAGACTATAATAATCAGCTGAATCCTTCATAGTCTGGTTTTATAAATTACATTTTTTATCATTTTTTAGTAAATTTAATGCAGTAACATTGATAAATCAGGGTACATATGTTGAGAGAAAACATCTCCAGATTATTTTGACATTTGATTATGCTGTATACCCCTCATCCAAAGTCAAATTGTCTTCCGTCACCTTCTATTTGGTTTTCTTTGTGCCCTTACCCTCCCCCACCCCCTCTCTCCTTCCTCACCCCATCCCCCCTCCACCCACCCCCCTACTCCTATTACCTTCACATTCTTGTTCATGTCTCTGAGTCTCATTTTTATGTCCCATCTATGTATGGATTCATATAGTTCTTAGTTTTTTCTTATTTACTTATTTTACTCCGTATAATGTTATCAAGGTCCATCCATGTTACTGTAAATGATCCAATGTCATCATTTCTTATGGCTGAGTAGTATTCCATAGTATATATGTACCAAAGCTTTTTAATCCGCTCATCCTCTGATGGACACTTAGGCTGCTTCAGATCTTCACTATTGTGAAAAATGCTGCCACAAACATGGGGGTGCATTTCTCCTTTTGGAGCAGTTCTATGGTGTTCTTGGGATATATTCCTAAAAGAGGGATAGCTGGGTCAAAAGGCAGTTCGATTTTCAGTTTTTTGAGGAATCTCCATACTGTTTTCCACAGTGGCTGCACCAGTCTGCATTCCCACCAGCAGTGCAGGAGGGTTCCCACATTCTTGCCAGCACTTATTCTGTGTTGTTTTGTTGATGAGCGCCATTCTGGCTGGTGTGAGGTGATATCTCATTGTGGTTTTAATTTGCATTTCTCTAATGATTAGTGATGTTGAGCATTTTTTCATATGCCTATTGGCCATCTGTATGTCCTCTTTGGAGAAGAGTCTATTCATTTCTTTTGCCTATTTTTGTAATGGATTGTTTGTCTTCCTGGTGTTGAGATTTACAAGTTCTTTATCAATTTTGGTTATTAACCCTTTATCAGATGTATTGTCAAATATGTTCTCCCATTGTGTAGTTTGTCTTTTTATTCTGTTCTTATTGTCTTTAGCTGTACAAAAGCTTTTTAGTTTGATATAGTCCCATTTGTTTATCCTGTCTTTTATTTCACTTCCTGGTGGAGATAACTCAGCAAATATATTGCTGCGAGAGATGTCAGAGAGCTTACTGCCTATGTTTTCTTCTAAGATGCTTATGGTTTCACAGCTTACATTTAAGTCTTTTATCCATTTTGAGTTTTATTTTGTGAGTGGTGTAAGCTGGTGGTCTAGTTTCATTTTTTTGCAGGTAGCTGTCCAATTTTCCCAACACCATTTGTTAAAGAGGCTTTCTTTACTCCATTATATTTTCTTACCTACTTTGTCAAATATTGGTTGTCCATAGAACTGTGGGTTTATTTCTGGGTTCTCTGTTCTGTTCCATTGATCTATATGCCTGTTCTTATGCCAGTACCAAGCTGTTTTTAGTACAATGGCCTTCTAGTATAACTTGATATCAGGAAGTGTGATACCTCCCACTTTATTCTTCTTTTTTAAGATTGCTGAGGCTATTCGTGTTCTTTTTTGGTTCCATATAAATTATTGGAATATGTGATCTATATCTTTGAAGTATGTCATTGGTATTTTAAATGGTATTGCTTTGAATTTATAGATTGCTTTGGGTAATACAAACATTTTAATGATGTTTATTCTTCCTAACCATGAGCATGGTATATGCTTCCACTTGTTTGTATCTTCCTTGATTTCTTTTATCAATGCTTTATAATTATCCGAGTACAAGTCTTTAGTCTCCTTGGTTAAGTTTACTCCTAGGTACTTTATTTTTTTGGTTGTAATAGTGAAGGGGATTGTTTCCTTAATTTCTCTTTCTGACTGTTCATTGTTGGCATATAAAAATGCCTCTGATTTCTGAGTATTGATTTTATATCCTGCCACTTTGCTGAATTCATTTATCAGGTCCAGTAGTTTTTTGACTGAGACTTTAGGGTTTTCTATTATACAGTATCATATCATCTGCAAATAATGATAGTTTTACTTCTTCTTTTCCAACTTGAATGCCTTTTATTTCTTCTTCTTGTCTGATTGCTGTGGCTAGGACTTCCAGGACTATGTTGAATAAGAGTGGTGAAAGGGGCACCCCTGCCTTGTTCCTGATCTTAAGGGGATTGCTTTTAATTTTTGCCCATTGAGTATGATGTTGGCTGTGGGTTTGTCATAGATGGCATTTATCATGTTGAGGTATGTTCCCTGTATTTCCACTTTGCTGAGAGTTTTGATCATGAATGGGTGCTGGATTTTATCAAATGCTTTTTCTGCATCTATTGAAATTATCATGTGGTTTTTCTCCTTCTTTTTGTTTATGTGATGATTCACATTGGTTGATTTATGAATATTGTACCAGCCTTGCCTCCCCAGAATAAATCCCACTTGATCATGGTGTATGATTCTTTCCATATATTGTTGGATCCGGTTTGCTAATATTTTGTTGAGGATTTTAGCATCTATACTCATCAGAGATATTGGCCTATAATTTTCTTTCTTTGTGTTGTCTTTGCCTGATTTTGGAATCAGAATTATGCTCACCTCATAAAAGGAGCTTGGAAGTCTTCCTTCCTCTTGAATTTTTTGAAATAGCTTGAGAAGGATAGGAGTTAGTTCTTCTTTGAATATTTGTAGAATTCAGTTGTAAAGCCATCAGGCCCCGGGCTTTTCTTTGTTGGGAGTTTTTTGATAACTCTTTTAATCTTATTTGGTGTAATCAATCTGTTTAGGTTTTCTGATTCTTCCAGATTGATTTTTGGAAGATTGTATGTTTCAAGGAATTTGTCCATTTCATCTAGGTTGTCTAGTTTTTTGGCAGAGTTCTTTATAGTATTTTCTTACAATATTTTGTATTTCTGTTGTGTCAGTTGTTATTTCTCCACTCTCATTTCTAATTTTATTTATTTGCGTCCTCTCTCTCTTTTTCTTGGTGAGTCTAGTTAAAGGTTTATCGATCTTGTTTACCTTTTCAATGAACCAGCTCCTAGTTTCATTAATCCTCTGTATTGTTTCTTTAGCCTCTATGTCACTTATTTGTGCTCTGATCTTTATTTTTCTATCTTTTACTACATTTGGGCTTTACTTGCTTTTCTTTTTCTAGTTTTTTTAGATGCAGGGTTAAGTTGTTTATTTGAGCTTTTTCTATTTTCTTAAGGTGTGCCTGTAGTGCTATGAACTTCCCTCTCAGTACTGCTTTTGCTGTGTCCCATAAATTTTGAGTTGTTCTATGCTCATTGTTATTTGTTTCTAGGATTTTTTAAAATTTCTTCTTTGATCTCATTCTTAATCCATTCATTATTTAATAACCTGCTATTTAGTTTCCATGTGTTTGAGAATTTTTTAGCTTTTCTGTTGTGGTTCATTTCTAGTTTCATGCCATTGTGATCAGAGAAAGTGCTTGATATGATTTCCATCTTTTTAAATTTGTTGAGACCACTTTTGTGCCCTAACATTTGGTCTATCCTAGAGAATGTACCATGAGTACTTGAAAAGAATGTACATTCTGCTGCTTTAAGGGTGAAAGGTTCTGAAGATATCTATTAAATCGAGTTGATCTAGTGTGTCTTCTAAGTCTTCTGTTTCTTTGTTAATTTTCTTTCTTGAGGATCTATGTAGTAGGATGTTAGTAGGGTATTGAAATCCCCTACTATTATAGTTTTGCTGTTGTTCTCGCCCTTTAAATCCACCAAAGTCTGCTTTATATATTTAGGTGCTCCTATATTAGGTGCATATTTATAATATTTATATCTTCCTGTTGGATTACTCCCTTTATCATTATGTAGTGGCCTTCTTTATCTCTTACTATATCCTTTGTTTTAAAGTCCATTTTGTCTGATATAAGTATTGCTACCACAGCTTTTTTTTCATTTCCATTTGCATGAAATGTTTTTTTTCCATCCTTTTACCTTCAATCTATGTGCATCTTTTATTCTAAGGTGTGTCTCTTGTAGACAGCATATGTACGGGTCCTGTTTTCTTATCCATGCAGCTACACTATGTCTTTTGATTGGATTGTTTAACCCATTTACATTTATGGTTATTATTGATATGTAGTTGTTTATTGCCATTTTATTCTTTAAAGCTGTATTCCTTTTTTGCTATATTCTTTTTTCATTTTGATCTGTTTACAACAGGCCCCTTAACATTTCCTGCAGCATTGGTTTGGTTGTAATGAATTCCTTGAGTTATTTTTTGTCTGGGAAGCTTTTTATTTCTTCTTCGATTTTAAATGATAGCCGTGCTGGATAAAGTAGTCTTGGTTGTAAGTTCTTGTTCTGCATTACTTTGAATATTTCTTGCCATTCCCTTCTGGCCTCAAGTGTTTCTGTTGAGAAGTCGGATGTCATCCTTATGGGGTCTCCTTTGTAGGTAATAGCTTTTTTTCTCTTGCAGCTTTTAATATTTTCTCTTTATCACTTAGCTTTTGTATTTTAATTATGATGTGTCTTGGTGTAGGTTTCTTTTTCTTTGGGTTTCTCTTTAATGGAGTTCTCTGTGCTTCTTGAACTTGTGAGAGTTTCTCCTGCATTAATTTAAGAAAGTTTTCAGCTATGATATGATTGAACAAAGTCTCTATCCCTTATTCTTTCTCTTCTTCTTCAGGAACCCCTATGATGCGGATGTTATTTCTCTTCATGTTGTCACAGAGCTAAGAGTTTCCTCAGACTTTTCGAGTCTTTTTTCTTTTTTCTTCTCTGCTTTCTTGCTTTCATTCAAGTTGTCCTCCAACTCGCTGATTCAATCCTCAGCTTTATCCATCCTGTTTTTAATTTCTTCCATTGTGGCCTTTATTTTTGATATTGTATTTGTCATCTCTGACTGATTCTTTTTTAATATTTCAATATCCTTTTTTATACTTGTTATTTCTGATTCTTTTTTAATATTTCAATATCCTTTTTTATACTTGTTATTTCTTTATTTAGGTGTTCATAATGACTATCCATTGTTGTTCTCTAAGATCCCTAAGCATCCTTACAATCATTATTTTGAACTCTGCATCTGGAAGTTTGATTATTTTCATATCACTCAGTTCATCTCCTGAAGGTTTCTCTTGTGGTTTCATTTGGATTGCACTTCTTTGTCTTCTCATTATCTGTGTTTGGGTGTTTTGTTTGTAGAGTTGGTTGAGTCCTGGCTTGGTGTTGTCTGCCTCCAGTTTTCAATTGTGTTATTTCTAGGTCTTCTTCGATTGGTATCAGCTATTATTTGTAATCCACTTTCAGATTTGGGCAGCTCTGTAGTCTTGATTTCTTTGTTTTCTTAAAAGGTGATAGTCTTGTTTACTGATCTCAGCAGGGGGCTTCCTTGAAACTGTATCCAGAAATGTGATGGGTGTAACCTGAAACTCTGAAGGCCTCTTCCACCAACTAATCTCTCTGGGGGTAGGGTGCTTTCTTAGTTTCAGTAGGGGAAGGTGTATCTCAGATCTCCATGGAGACCTGAGTTACACCCCTCCTCCCCACTTCTTGTTTTCAGCTATGTCTTGTTGTGCTGATTGGAGCTGGAGAGATGTCTGGAGATCTGTGATCCGGAAGCAATTTAGTACTGTTTTGTGGAAGGATCAGTCCCTCCCCCAGCTATGGCTGCCTCCAGCATGGATGAGTCAGCTTTTTAGGTCATCTCCTGTATTCCTTTGCCCCTCACAGTCTGTCCCTCTCTCTCTCCTTTTCACTTGGGAGATAAGCTGGTTCTTTCAACACACCTCACTCCCTGGTCACCAGGCAAGTGGCTGTGAGCAGTATTTTCTGCTCTTTTCCTTGGAGTGAGATCCCCTCTGGGCTCTCAGCCTCACATCCTCTCCCCCACTCCATTCCTGTAAGCACGGGAGATTCACGCTCTCCCTACCAGGTTTGTTGTGGCTTCTTCTTTGCTCCTTGGTTTTTGGGAGCTGTTCTTCTAGTCCAGAGTTGGTTTTTCACGTTGATTTTTCCTAAATTGATTTGTATTCCAGTTTGGTGGTGAGAGCTGGGCATCTGTGTGTCCACCTACTGCGCTGCCATCTTCAGGTCCCTGGAAGACGCAGGGGCTGCTATAGCCACTATGGAAGCCTCCATGCAACAACTCCACCTTCAACCAAGTAAAAGACACAAATAAGTTCCTCAGCATGGCAGCTTAAATTACATTTTTTTAAATAAAATGTTAATTCAAAATATCAACTTCAGTGTTTTGAAGACTATGTCTTTAAAATATCACTAATCACCTACATCTTAACAAAATAATTACCACAGTAAGGAAATTGAGTGGAATATTCTGTGAAAGTGAATGTGCTCTAATCCAGATAGTGTTTCTTAATATATTTATGTGCATTCTTACTTGCTTCCTATTTCTAAAATCTCAAGAAAATACACGATTTTTTTTTACAGAACTATTTGCTAACCTTGCATGGTTTAATTCTTTGCAATAACGGTGGGTCTTGGGGCAAATTCTATAAGAGTCATCAGTCTCTTTTAACAGCTGACTTGAACATAATGACATAACCTCACAACCTTCTTACAGGAAGAACATGATAGTGACGGCCCTCTCCACCATGTGTTAACAAACTGCAATTCTTTTTGTGAAGAAAATAATAGTACAGGTATGTTCTTTTTTCCAGGAGTAACACACACACACACACACACACACACACACACACACACACACACACACACACAAACCATGGTAATGGAACTGTAATGCTGCTTAAATATTTTTTGAAGAGTATTCTGAAGACCTCTGGAAGTTATTTACAATGCAGATGATTGGCTAGTCTCAGACCTAGGGAATCAGAGGTCTCTCTAAAATTTGAAAACCAATATTGAGATACTTAACTAGTTCTTATTTCAGAAAGTCTTCCGTGATCCTCCTCAAAACTAGGATTTTTAGCCTTTCCATGTTCTCCCTTCACTACATCAGCCTTAGCATTGTCATTCTTGCCTAGTGGGCAGGGGCTGTGTCTTGTTTTCTGTTGTACTCTCAGAGCTAAGCATGGTAACTAAGCACAGTACTTTAAAGAAATCATTTGTTAAAAAACAATTAACTAATTAGTGTAATATAAAACTCCTGCCATGATGAAACAGCATTGTTGACAATAATCCAATTTCCCATATCATAGACTAAAGTGGTTTTAAGAAAAGGAAGTCCTTTCTACTTCCATGACTCCTGTCACCACCACTTCAGGGAAGAGGGTCCTTTAACTATAGTTCTTCAATCCACCACCTTTAAAACTGAAATATCACCTCAGTACTAATATTAAAAAGTGTTTACAGCTCTATAACCATTCAAGTCAAATATTTTGCTAATTTAAATTTCAAACTGAAAGTGTCCTTATACTCTTGGCATTGAGATCAAGTTTGATACAGTGACATGGTTGACCAAGAGTTTAAGGGAAATGGAAGAAGCCACAGTCACTATAAACCTTGTATATAATTCTTTGAAGTTAGGTTTGGAAATTAGTTAGAAAATAAATGATACGTTTAGTAACCATGTTCCAGGCTCAGAGGGGCTAAGCACAACTCTCTGGAAATCAGCCATTTACTGCATCTTTTCTTTTACACCCTCTCATTTCTAAAAGAGCTGTCACTCATAATGGAAGCTATTTGGTCAATGCTTCTTGAATGTTGAATTAAAAGAAAAACCAGAAACGAGCTGAGTTGATGGCTTGAGGTTTCTCTTCCTCTGTTTCTTAAGAATTGGTTGAGTTGAAGACTTTCAAGTAGGATTTAAGTTCTTGGCCAGTCATAGAAAGACAAGTACCATATAATTTTACTCATATGTGGAAACTAATGAACAAAATGTACTAACAAGCAAAATAGAGACAGACTTATAGATGGAGAGAAAATTGACAGCTGTCAAGGGCAGGAATAGGGGATGAAAGGATTGAACCAAAAATAAAAAAATAAAAAAAAACAAAGAAAAAACCACATGGACAAGAACAACAGTGTAATGATTCTGGGTGGTGGGGGGAGAAGGAGGAGGAGGGTAAAGGAGGATAAATGGTAATGGATAGAAACTTGACTTGGGGTGCTGAACACACAATATAAGGTTAAGTCTGTGTATTATAGAACTGTGCACCTGAAACCTGTATAATTTTGTTAACCAGTGTCACCCCAATAAATTCCACAAAAAAGAAAATAAATAAATAAATAAATAAATACTTGATCGAAGAAGGTTGCTAAGTGGTTGAGGACCTAAGAGATTAGAGCACAAACTTGGCTTATAGAACCTTTCTTCTTTGCCACAGCTATTCACATCTCCCAGACAGGACCAGGCTTGTGCCCATCAAATCTGTGTTGTCAGAGGTACTCCACATTAGTTTAATGCTTTGCTGTGGCCACCTTAAAATTCCTTAGAATTTTATTTTAACACTTGCATTTTGTACATGAGGTTCCATGGGGCAATGGGCCAAGCACATGAGCAGAGAGTATATGCACAATGTGCATGTCTGTCATGCCTTGTCACCGCATTCACATATACCTTTCATGATGCCCCATGAGCCCAGGGTAGTGGTAGACCTGTGATGCGGGCAAACCCAGCCAGAGAGAAAGTAAATTCAAGGCAATGTTTAAAGCTGAGTAACTGAGGGATACTGACAGCCCCAAGAGTCTACACTTTTAGTCTGAACCAAAGTGTGCTTTGAACAGAAAAAGAAGGCAATCAATGCAATTCTAAGAAACATCAACAATTTAAGAGTCCTTTTGTTTTTTACTCGTGGAATTCCCCTGTAGTAGCCAAACACTTTCACTGAAAAATAATGACCAAGAGAGGAAAGGGAGCAATATGGAGACCGATGGTTTCTTCTCCTCTCAATTCTTTCTTACTCATCAGTATGCTGAAGGTTGAGAATGTTGGTAGAATGTATGTAGATCAGAAGGGGAAATAAAATAAGGGCAGCATTTTCACTCTTCTAGGAAAACAAAACACACAGCGTGTGTGAGCTCTGAAATATGACCTGTGCCATTTAGGTGATTCTGCATAGATTCTTACATTTGCATTTAAAGCTGTCATTGCACAATATAAAAATGAACAGTAGAGTTCATAGTAATAACTCAAAATGTCAGTTTTTTTATATGAAATTCCATTAAATCATTAAAAATCACAATAACAAGTCAAGAGAGAAGCCACAGAAAAAAAGGAAAATGTTTATTTTTTAACACCTGTAATGGTGCCTACCCCCACTGCTTTTTCAACAAAGAGCTGTGCCATTATATTTTTCTCTGGCCCCCACATATTACATAGCTAGCCTTGCTCTCATGAAGCTATTCCAGAGAACATCAGTTGGGAAAAATGCTGGAAAGAAGGAATGCATGGCAGGGAGTGAAGCCTAAAATATTAGCTAATTTGCTTCCCAGACATAGGGCAGTAAGAGGGCATTGTCAGAAACTCTGATGATGTGGGCAGATCTGGGCTCTGCACCTTAGCTGTGTGGCCTTGTGAAAGTTGCTTAACCTTTCTGAGCTCAATTTCCCCATCTGTGAAAGTGAAGAATAGCATGCATGGTGTTGTGAAGGGTTGACATAACTCATGCACAGTATCTACCACATAGTAGACTCAATATATGATAATTAGTAATACTGCTATGATTAACGGCCCTGTTATTTCTAGGACCTCTAAGACGGTTCTTATATGTGGCAGTCTAGGGTTTGCTATTATGAAAGGATGTAAAGACAGTGATGGCTAAAATTACACTTGCAATCCACTTCTAATCACTCTAATTTTTCTTCCCACAGGCCTACCTGGAAAAGGTTATGATAGAAATTCTGAGCATTTCAGTGAAAATGTAGCAACAAATACAGGCATATTTGCATGAACAGTGGACATCTGATGGAGGACATTCTGAAAGCGAGAAGTGCACCAGAGCGAGAGCAGGAGGAAAGGGAAGAAGGAAGAATAAAAGCAATTCCCATCTTCTTGGAAACTACTAGTTAGACTACTGCTCATCAATCTGGGTAAGCTTGAACAAGCCACACGTCTTGTAACCCATTGGTCTTAATTTTATATAAGATAATGGGTAAATCAGTGTGAAAATATCTTCACAATCTAAGGTTTAAAAATTCAACAAACCTTTACCTGACCTGTGGTGGCACAGTGGATAAAGTGTTGACCTGGAAACGCTGGGGTTGCTGGTTCAAAACCCTGGGCTTGCCCAGTCAAGGCACATATGGGAGTTGATGCTTCCTGCTTCTCCCCACCTTCTCTCTCTCTCTCTCTCTCTCTCTCTCTCTCTCCTCTATAAAAGAAATAAATAAAAATTTTAAAAATTCAACAAACCTTCATCAGAGACCTGTTTTATATACGACACCATGTTAGGTACTCTTGGAGACACAAAAAGGTATAAGGAAAGATCCCTGCCAACAAGGAGGTTGCAATTTAGAAGAAAGATCTGCATACTCACTATATACAATGTGGAAAAGATTGTGCCATTGGAAGAACAGAGACTAAGACA
Organism: Saccopteryx leptura; assembly: GCF_036850995.1. Taxonomy (NCBI): domain Eukaryota; kingdom Metazoa; phylum Chordata; class Mammalia; order Chiroptera; family Emballonuridae; genus Saccopteryx; species Saccopteryx leptura. The sequence continues at coordinate 119,053,611 of NC_089504.1, forward strand.
CAGAGAAAAGAGCAGCCATCATTCTATTTTGAGTAGATGTGCATCTTTTATCTTTACCTGTCCTGCCCCATGCTAACCTCTGTAGACATTTTTTTTTGCCACATACTGATAATAAGATCTACATTTTTGACATACACTCATGTCAAACATTGTGCCAAAAACTTTCATTTATGCCACATCAGTTAATGCATATAAATACTGATGTGAAAAGAAAATTAACTAATAGAGGCTAAGGATTTATGCACAGCCATGGAGCTACTGAATGTTAAGAGTCAGAATTCAAATCCAGATCAATCTGACTCCAAAGCCCAATTCTCTTTCCATTTTGTTTCCTTAATGGCCTACCTGAGTCTTCTCACAGAGACCATGCTGTCATGTTCCGCCTCACCTTTGTGTATGCTGTTGCTCTACTTGAAATGGCTTTAACCCTTTATCTTCTAGATAAACTCCTCTGTATAACTTCAAACCCACTTTGGCTATTAAACTTCTTTTTCCCAGCACTTCTCCCTCCAAAAAGTGAGTAACACTCTCGTCTGTGCTTCTAGGGGTCTCCTGTGTGTGCTGTTATTTTACTTATCATGTTGTAGAGCAGTGATTTTCAACCCTTTTCATCTCATGACACACATAAACTAATTACTAAAATTCTGCGGCACATCAAAAAATATTTTTGTGTGTGATCTGACCAAAATAAAATAAAAAAGGTATAATTTTGATTTGTTTACACTGGATGGCTATTTTGGTGTTGGCTATTGTCACTTTTTTAAAAAAAATTTGTCAATAGAAAGGCAAAGATGTCAGTGCCCTTGACTAAATGGTTAGGTACTGCACATTTTAAAAATTCTCAAAGCACACCAGTGTGCCTCTTGGCAAACCAGTTGAAAATCTCTGTTGGAGAGAAATAATGTATTTATAGTTTTATCATCACATATAGATAGTAAGCTCCTTGAAGGACAGTTCATATCTTTTCTGTTTTTGTATATTTACCACATGAAATTGGTCTCAATTTCATATAAACAAATTTTGGAGGAATCAACTACTTTTTGCTAAAATATATTGAATGGGATATACAGTTAGGAAAAGTAGTATTGGATAAGGATGTATTGCAGAACTTGGCAAACATTTTCTGAAAGAGGCAAAAGTAAATATTTTAAGCTTTTGCAGGTGATAGAGTTCTTTGTTGCAATTACTCACCACCCTGTTTCGGTGCAAAAACAGCCACAGAAAATATATTCAAATGAATGGGTGTGACTGTGTTCCAAGGAGACTTTATGTACAAAAACAGGCTGGCAGACTGGACTTGGCCCTCAGGCTGTAGTTTGACAGCCCCTGATGTATTGTATGCCAACAAACTGAGTTTAGGAATGAGAATAGAGAAAGCCTTCCAAGCAGAAGAAACAGCCTGCGCAAGTGCCCCGTGACAGTATATGTTTAGAAAAAAACACAAACCAGTAGAGCTAATTTATGGCATGCAAAGCACAGGAATAATAATAATCAATCTGGAAATGTGGGGCCAGAGAACGAAAAGCCTCATGTGCTAGAGCAGGAGTTCATTCTAAACCCACCAGGTATTGGAATCCCATTGACGTTTTTGAGCAAATTGGTAACCTACAGTGACTTTGCATTAGAAATTAGGCCCTGGCCGGCTGGCTCAGCGGTAGAGCGTCGGCCTGGCGTGTGGGGGACCCGGGTTCAATTCCTGGCCAGGGCACATAGGAGAAGCGCCCATTTGCTTCTCCACCCCCCACCCCCTCCTTCCTCTCTGTCTCTCTCTTCCCCTCCCGCAGCCAAGGCTCCATTGGAGCAAAGATGGCCCGGGCGCTGGGGATGGCTCCTTGGCCTCTGCCCCAGGCGCTAGAGTGGCTCTGGTCGCAGCAGAGCGACGCCCCGGAGGGGCAGAGCATTGCCCCCTAGTGGGCAGAGCGTAGCCCCTGGTGGGCATGCCGGGTGGATCCCGGTCGGATGCATGCAGGAGTCTGTCTGACTGTCTCTCCCCGTTTCCAGCTTCAGAAAAAAAAAAAAAAAGAAAGAAATTACTCTGCGACACATATGAGTCATATAGATCAAGAGGTCTGTGAAATAACCTAAGCAAGGGAATAGGGACAGTAGAAACAGAAAAACATGGGCAAACATGAGAGCAGCTGAGGCAAAATCAAAAGGCATTAGCAGTTGATTGCGTGTCAACATGGACAGAATAAAAGGTGACTTTTCTAGCCTGCTGTCTGGGAATGTGGCAGAGCTAGGAGCAAAAACAAAAAAGGCTAGAGGAGGCCTGGCTTTAGAAAGATGGTAAATGTGTTTCAGACATGTTACGTCTGATTTTAATGCTTGTTTGGCCTGGTGAAAGCCCAAGTTGAAATAGTGTGCCTTATAACAGCATTTCTTTCCAAAACTGGATTAAAATCTTTCTGCCATTTGGCAGGGAGAAGACTTTTAAGTTCTCTTCCAAAATATACCTTTCTGTGATGTTTGATCTCTGTTTAATTTGTATCTTAAGCTCCACTTGTCCTAACAGCTAAGAACACTTAGGAAGTTTCCTCTCCTTCCCTGTCTTTCAATTTTCCCGTCACATGCTATGTAATTCTGCACCAATCACTTAAGGTTCACATTTTCTCCATAAAATTAAATTAACGTCATTGTTTAACATAAGCAGTGCGGGGAATTTGGGTCCTTCCTTATGAAGTAGGATTACTGAGATAAGCAGAGGCAGACAGGCTACAGTCCAGTGATAAGAATACAACAACGGACATGTCAAGCAAGAGAGACAATTAAAATCAAAGTCCAATGATAATATGGTCCCTGAAGAAAAACTGATATGATAGTTGGAATGAGGTCAGAAATGTGCAAGTTTGGAGTCAGGCTGCCAAATTTTAGTAAGAAACACCTGAGAGCAGGGTCAAAATGACTAAGTCACACAGTTCAGACTCACATAGAGAAACCAGAAGGTGCAGAACATCAGCAGAAGGGAGAGTGTCTGGAGAGTTCCTGTGATTGACCAGGAAGTGTGTACTCACCCTAAACCCCGGCAAGGGCAGCGCTGGTGAAGTACACAACTTACAATTGCAAGCCACACTCAACTCCCCATGGGACATACACACAAAAACACATCCACCACTACACACCTGCTAGAATCCAGAACACCGAAAAGACCAAATGTTGGCAATAAGAACTTTCATCCATTCTTTGTAAAAATGCAAAATGCTTTAGCCACAGTAGAAGACAATTTGGTGGTTTCTTACGAAACTAAAAATACTCTTACCATATAGCCCAGGAATCATGCTCATTGGTGTTTACCCCAAAGCATTAAAAACCTGCACATAAATGTTTATAGCAGTATTACTCATATTTGCTAAAGCTCAGAAGCAATCTTTTTCAGGAGAGGAATGGCTAAATAAATGGTGGTTCATCCAGACAATGGAATATTATTCAGTGCTAAGAAAGAGATGAGTTTTCAAGCCATAAAAACACACGAGGAAACTTAACTGTATATTAACTTTTCTTAATCTGAAACGGCTGAGTATTGTATGATCTCAACTATGTGACATTCTGAAACAGGCAAAGCCATGGATACTGGTAGCTAGAGGTTGGCAGGAAGGGTGGGGAGATGACTAGCTGAGCACGGAGGGACTTTATGGCTATAAAAATATTCTGTATGATATTATATAGTGAATACATGTCATTACACATTTGCTCAAACCCATAGAATGTACAACACCAAGAGTAAACCTGAAGGTAAACAAACTATGGACTTTGAGTGATTAAGATGTGTCAAAATAGGTTTATCCATTGTAACAAATGTGCCACTCTGGTGGGGGATGCTGATAATGGGGGAGGCTATGATTGCATGGGGCAGAGAGTATATGGGAAAGTGCTATACCTTCCCCCCATTTCTCCTGTGAATCTAAAACTTCTTTTAAAAAGTCAGCAAATAAAAAATAAAATCAAGTTTACTAAAAAGCAAAAAATCAAAAGGCAAAACTACATAGATCCTACAAAGGATAGTCAAGTCACAAATTACAAAAAAGCTTGCAAGTAAAAATTATACCACAGTCTGAATAATACCTGTAACTTAGTGTACCAAAGATAACTTCTTAGTTCTGACGAATGGAGCTTGAATATATGTTAATATTAGAACTGTTTACAATCTTTGCATCTGCTCTATAAAATCTAAAATTATTCCATAGTAAAATAGCTAAAATTAAAAAAGCAATTCTCCACATAGCTTCCTGATTCTACAGTTTACTTAAAGGATTAGTTATTGCTTAGAATGGCATTTCTTCAAAACTCTTTGCTACAGCCATCAGTCAAATAACTCAACTGCTGAGGACACATATATAGGAACTGACGGACCTTGGTTCCAAGGCTGGCTCTGATTTACCAGCTGTGTGACTTGGAGCAGGTTTACTTAACTTCTGTAAGCACCTACTTATTTCGCCTATAAAATGAGTACTCTATAATACTTACCCTGTACAAAATAATTTAGAGTGCTTTGCCCATTGCCACTGGTACATGAGTAGTTGTTTAACAAACGTGACAGTTATTGGTAGTATCAATTGATAGCCTCGTATTATGTGTGTGTGTGAAACTTGAACTTTACAACAGGCAGAGCCGAATATGTGGTAGTCGGCATATCTCATCACCACCCAGATCAAACGCTGTACTTGTTTTGCTGTTCTTTGGGCTCACAAAGAGAACACTCACTCTAGCCTCCTCTCAGAAATACGATTCTCAGCTCAGCTGCTCTTTCATATTAAGGTAAGCATCATGACCAGATGGTCCCTGTTCTGGAGTTCCAGAATGACATTCAAAATGAGTGGGCAGAAGGATTTTATTAGTCATTTGTTGGCTTCACAGCAGCTATTTCCATGAAATTATAGGACAATGACAAAATTAAAGCAGCTTATGCTGGGCTTTGGAAAGCTGGTCTCTGTGTCTGCAAATACTCATAGGTCAGGAATGTAGAACAGGGGCAATAAATTGGAGAATAATGGCCTGACCGTTCCAGGTTCCTCTGGCTGAGAAGTCAAGACCTCTCAGGAGCTAAGCCTTGAGGAAAACAAGCTAACGACAGGAAACACTGCGATGCCGAAGAAGGCCTACACCCCCTCGCTTTCTGGTTGACGTGATGCACTAATGGAAGGGGAGTGTCTCCTAACAGGATGTGGGAAACTACTCATGAACTGGATCTAACTGGTGGAGAGAAACTGAAATCAAACCTGGGATCTTAAGGCTTCACGTCTCCCCTGGCCTGCCGGTCCCCTGCTTCCATTATGCAGCACCCTCTTGTACATTCTCATCCCTCTGCCCTACCATTCACACCCCCTCATGGTTTGCACCCATCTGTAAGCTCAGGGTATCAGAAGCTAATGACAGATGTTATGGAATAAATGAATGTGGAACTTAGAGACTCAAGATCTGAATTCTAGTTCTATCTCCACAATTTGCTTGTGCGAGAAAGAGATTGAACATCTCTCCCATGGTCTCAGTTTTCTCACATTCAATAACTTTCTTTGCATTAAAATCAACAAGAACAAATTTCTTACTTGATCTACAAGATCCACATGCGGTTGTGAGGTTTAAATGAAACATATATTGAATGTATCCGGTACGTTGCAGGCACTCAGACATTAATTACCATTCTCTTGTTATCCATGGGAGAACTTTAGGAAAATATTCAGGAATTGGAGGCACAATTTCTACTGCCATTGGCCTGAATTTTGGCCTTGCTCATAGCACAATGAAAAGTAAAATGTCTTTGAGATTTTTAAAGCTGAGTGAACATTAAATTTGCACTGTCTGTTCTCTCTGAGTTCAGCTTTCTCTGGCAGAAACTGACTTTGATTGTTATTATATCAGGATATTCGTTAATTGGATGACCTTCTTTTAAAACATCCATGTGATATTTGCTTGAATAAATTTGCCTTCTCCTAACTTGCATTTTTACTATAAATTCATTGAGAAGGGAATCATCTTGGTTCAGATCTTTTGTCTCTTTAAAAGCATTTATGAATGCACATCTCCAAGATGTGCACCTCCTCCCCATCCTCAAAAGAAAGAGACCTAGAGGTGATTGCAATCCACTTCTCCAAAATATTATCTACTTCTTCAGCAGCTCCTAGAATTTCTAAAAGTGATAGACTGTTTTTCTTTTCTTTTTTGAAGAAAAATAAGGAAAGGGACACCATATACTAATGACTGAAAGCTTGTATTAACTTTTCAGATTGCCTTTACTTTAAAATCTCAAGTGTGACACTTAGGCACCTTTGGTTCTAAAACAAAAGAGGGTCACTTGGCAGAGCTGCTGTGGCTCACATGTACAGCACGTTAGTGGCATCAAACTGAGGTGAGGATTTTAGCATGGCGTGCCTATCTGCACACCTCCAATTTCTGTATTCAATAACAGTGAATTGGATGTTAATTGGGTTTATTGTAGCAATCATTTCACAATGTACATAAATATTAAATTATTATGCTGTACACCTGAAAGTAATATATGTCAATTATAGATGTCAACTATACCTCAATAAAAATATTAAGAATGTGCTGCATTCTATATTATTCTCTGGTTTCTATTCAACTCATTGGATAAATTAATTTTTATGTGCTTGCTTTAGAAACTTTTATTAGAATTATGATTAGATTTTATATGAAGAATAAACATATTGAAAAAAACAATTAAGACAGCTGGTAAAAACATATAGCAGATAAAAGTTAAATTCAAAATGTGGTAAAAGAGAAATTGTTTCAAGATGAAGAAGAGCAATGGAAGAAAGCCATAAGAGCAAAGTAGGAAAAGTAATTATGACATCAGGGTAGTTTAGTGTTTAGGAGCATAAGTGCTCTAGAATTTCAACCCAGACCTATCCATATTAGCTGTGTGATTTTATACTTAACCACCTCTTCATGTCTTAATATTTTTACTTATAGCATAGACCATATGCTAATGGTATCTGTCTAATAAGGTTGCTAAAAGAATCAGTTGAATTAGCATATATCACATAATAAGTAACACGTAACTCTTTTTAAACAAATAAAAATAATAATGGTATAGTAGACACAATGCATTTGTCAAAACCCATGGAAATTTACAGCACGAAGAATGAAGATTAGTACACACAAATTTTAAAAGATTATTTAAGATACTGGATGGAATGCAGAAGGAGAAAACAATCTAGCTGTATGACAAATATATAAAACAAGTTTGCTGAAGGAGTACGGAAAGACAGCAACCTAAGTAACTTTCGAAATGGGTGGAATCTGTAAGACTACAGGCAAAAAACAGACAAACAAAAAACACCACCAACAACTATATCTTAAGCACTGTATTCTAGGCTGATAAAGTTAGGTGTTGTTTAGAAATATTAGTAACACTACATATGTGCACAGGAATGGAACATTAAATACATGGATGGCAGGTGTTTGGAGCCAGGAGTGGGAAGGTACAGATGAGCAAAAGGAATTATCTATGTGGCAACAGGCCAGAGGTGGAGACATTAGTACTAACTCATATTTGGTTTAATATAGATAGAAGTATAGTTATATGTAAAAATACTTATAGATATGTGTATATACATGAGCAGTATTCATTTTTTCACTCAGTCAGCTGAGAGATCTAAAAGCAACAACACTCAGTAACAATGAACACATTTAGCACCATACCTTGGTTTCTGACACTATGCTCCAATAGAAGAAAGCAATGTTCCTTAGAGAAATGGCTGACACCAGGACTGAGACAGGAAATACCCAAACTGAGCTTGGAGCATCTGGTAGTGCCAGAAAATAAGCAATTTCTCAGAAACATCCCCAAACAAACAACAATAAACAAAAACACCCCTACAACAAAAGACAACCCTATATCAAAGGAATTATATGGAAAAAAAAAACCCTACATAAAAGTTGATTGAAAGAGCTCCCAATTACCAAAGGTGGAAGAATTTAAGCAATAAAATAAAGTAGTATTATATTATAACAGACAATATAAAATAAACATTCATGAGTTTATACTGATATAAAGAATTGAGTAAATTAATAAAAATAAAAGGCTGGAGGAGGAAAGGGGTTGGAGGAATTGAATAGACAGATCTCCCATTCAGATTTTCCAATGCTTTATGTTGCTAGCCCACCCTCAAGGAAGTGAAGTGTAACACCCCACTTTTTAACTGTAGGTTGTGCATAATGACTTCTTTTCAGTAAGTACAGCATGGAAGGGATGAAAGAGAGTAACTCTATAGTGGAAACACTAAAAACACTGACAAAGACTGCCTTAGCTAGGTAACCATGGTTAACATCAACAATGTTAAGTCATGTTGTTTACATGTACCTTTGATATGTAAATAAAATGACACTTGGCTCTGTGGTCTTCCTCCTCAAAATGCATAATTTCAGTATAATCATGAAAAAAAAAACCACAAGACAAATCCAAATTGGGGGGCATTCTTCAAAATATCTGACCAATACTCTTCAAAACTGTCATGGCCATCAAAAATCAAAGAAAATCTGAGAAACTGTCACAGCCAAGAGTAGCCTAAAGAGACATAACCACCAAATTTAATATAGTACCATGAATGAGATCCAAGAACAGAAAAAGGTCATTAGGTAAAAACTAAGAAAATGTGAGTGAAATATGGATCTTAGGTAATAGTAATGAGTCCATATTCACTGATGCTAATCAGAGAAACAATATAAGATATAGAGACTCCATATTATTCACATATTTTTGTAAATCTAAAACTGTTGTAAAATAAAAAGTTTACTGAAAATAATAAGAAATAATAATAATAATTATGAAGCACTCATTATATAATAGGCACTTTTACTGCATTAACTTTAAAACCCAAAACAACAGGTTCCAGAAAAATTGCCTCTTTAATGAATTGACCAAAATAGGATCTTAAATTTCATGGTAAAAAGTGGAAAAATAGATTTGATTGGATATTCATCTTTAAAAAAGAAAACTAAAATTATAAACCAAATTTTATTAAAATACACATTTAAAATTTTATGTTTTTGATGCATATTTATATGGGAATTCTTGTAATGAATAAGGAACAACACAATTCAGGTTTGTTTGTTACAATTTTTAAAATCCAAATGTATGATGTCCTGTAATGGCACCCATTCTATATAATATGATCTTACAGAGTATGTTTTTACAAAAAAATATATATATAACTTGCTTAGTTTTCCCAATATTTCTCTTAATTCTCTGATTCTCAAATCATTCTCCAATGAAGAAACTACCCTAGTATCATCCTCATTCCCCATGAAGTCCGACCAGATCCCTCCAATTAGAGTTAATCTTCTGCCTTTGAATTTCAGGATTATTTTGTTTCTACTTCTCTGATCATCTTTATTTCATTCAGTTGGTTATTAAAACTTGTTTAAATGCCTTTTCTCTGCCAAAAATGATACTAAGAATTGCAACAGTGTTTAAAGATGCTTTATGTCCTCTTCAGCATCTAAAATAGCATCTTGTGTTGAGTCAACCTCAGTTTCCACATTTATGAACTAGAGAAGACTAACAAAATTGACAATACCTAGTTTATAAGAATATTGTGAGAATTCATGAGCTTGAGTTTCCTCCAGGCAGGACCATAAAATAAGGTCAGTGGCACTTTCTTAGTCTTCCTGGAGAATACTAATACCTCTGCTTCCTAAGCTACCACAGGGAAAGATGAGAACTTCATCTCTTCTCGATAGAGCAGGCTTGTCAATACATCTCAAAGTACATGATAACTCCAATCTATTGACCTCTGGCATCTGAGTTTCACTGCTGAGAGCAATTCTGAGACATTGTACAGGAATAATGGGAGAGACCACCATGATAGGCTAGGAATGTCTGCCATGATTTTATGACCAGGAACTGGTAGTACATGATATATAGTCTTAAAATATAGCTTTCAGCAACACATCAGCTTCTGTACATGCATTTCTTCTCCCCTCAATTCTGGTCTAGACTTGTAACTTTTTTTTGACAAATAGAATTTAGAAGTACCTTGGGATTTCTGAAGCTTAGCCTAGCAGATTTTGCTTCTTCTCTTTTAGAAACCAGATGCCAACTAAGAAATCTGACTAACCTGAGACCACCATGCTGTGTGGAAGGAAGCCCAAGGTAGCCACATGGAGAAAGAAGGACATGTGGAAGATCACTGAAGTCTAGTCATGTGTATAGAGCCTTACTGGATCTTCAGACCCTCTGAATGCAGCTGAATCACTCTAGGTGACATTGTATAGAGCCAAAGAGCTAGCCAGCTGAGCCCTGTTCTCAAATTCCTGCAGAATTGTTGAAAATAGCAACTCATTGTTTAAACCATTGGGTATTGGGGTGGTTTGTTACAAGCAATAGATAAGTAAGACATAGTGGTTGAGACAGAGTTTTACAGTTTCTAAATTAAAGAGTCCTGGTTAGCTCTCAGGTCCCAATTCTAGGTAATCTGATTCAACTGGTCAGGGATTGATGTATTTCAAAAGCTCTCAGACTCTTACAGAGAACTAAGGTTTAGATCTAAGTTTCAGAACCAGGTGAAATTAGTGCTATGCACTGAGTTAGAAAGTCAAGCCGAGCAGAAATAGAGGGATAAGTCTTTATCATGTCATTAGTATCTGGGATTTATAGTACCATATATACAAAATAAAACACAAAAACTCCTCCTTGTCATCTACAACATGCCTCATTAGGTCAGGCAAGCAGCAGAAGGGCAAATAAAGGAAAATGGAAATCAGAGATATATAAGTAAATAAGCGAATGAAAGAGTTATTTTCTTGAGCAAAATATTTTTTCTGTTTTTTTCTATGTCAATCTTTTCTGTGTTTCTATACTAAATGAAGATTGCTTGAAGTTGAGTGACAAAAGTCTGCATTTCATTGCTATTAATGTCTTGAGCTAAGTTTGCAGTGTTGGTGGCCTATTAATTTCTAATCCCCAAATTCAGTCCCCGAATTACCTTGGATGAAACATAATAAACCACACAATAAAAAAAAATATTTTTTTGTCCAAGATTTTCAGAATTGTATTTTTTCCCATTTTCAGCTAAAGTTTGGATAGCAAAAAAGTTTTGGCAGTTTTTGGTGGAAACGCAAGAGAAAGGAGTTTAAGATGTGTGCAGTGTTATTATACATTTTTCTCATTACATTAGAAAGCTATTAAGAAAATATGTATGCCAAGCCATATCACCAATTTTGAAATATTGACTCTAACTGAGATGTCAATATTCAAGTCACATCAGTAGAGTTTAACCTCAACTAATGTCTACTGACACATGACACCTTGCCCTTTAAACCAGTTATACCTTTGCTTTAAGCAAAATGCATTGTCTCTGTTGATACATAATTATTAGGTACTTGAATCTAAAATTGTAGACTTAGCAGAATAGAGAGGGAAGGAAGGAAGGAAGGAAGGAAGGAAGGAAGGAAGGAAGGAAGGAAGGAAGGAAGGAAGGAAGGAAGGAAGGAAGGAAGGAAGGAAGGAAGGAAGGAAAAAGGAAGGGAGGGAGGGAGGGAAGAGGGAAGGAAGAAGGAAGGAAAGTGCTGGATGTCGTTGAGGCATGTCTGCCTTTGAAACTTCATATTTCAGAAGCTGAAAAGAGAGTCTCCAGTGGTTTTGATTGTAATCATTGTTATGTGGTCCTCGTGTTTTCCAGGGAACCTCATTTAAGACCACGTGTGCGACTGGTTGAATAGCACTGATTAGTGAATAAATATGACATAGAAAAGCCAAAACCGAGAGGCCTTTCAGCCCCCAGCCCCTTTCCAGGAGGGTGAAGGACATTCTCTGGGCCAGACACATTCAGCCTTTAGATGTGTTAATATAAAATACTTTCACTGCTCCAATTTCTACTCATGTGGATTTTTCCTGGCTCCAACTCAGTGACCTGATTCTCTAATTTTCCCCCCTTTGAGAACATACTTTTTCTTAAGTTATTTTTTCTCTGAAATCCACACCACCTCCCCTCCCTTTCCTTTTGATTTTTTATTCAGACTGGAAACTACTTCACCAGTTGTAATTAGTCTGAATACTTGAGGGAGGGAGGAGGGCTCTCCTCAGGAAATAGCAAGAATAAAGCATGATCTCTTCTTCTAAGAGTAAAGAAGAGAAACCCAGATGCATGTGAGCTGATTAACCTCTGTGCTTTTTCATCTATTGTAAAGGTCCACACTCTGATAAGGGCCTATTCTTTGTGTTATTTTATAGACTTAATGGACCCATATCACACTCAGCTTGTTAGGCGAAATACATTTTCTTGGACCAAGTGAAAAGAAGAAATATACAATTTCTAAGTGTCACATTAGCACCTTTCTATGTTTCTTCTCTGTTTCTATGTTTCTTTTTATTTTTTCCTATGTGCCTGTATTAAGCAAAGCTTGCCTGGAGTTGGGTGACATAGGTCTGCAAGTTGACATTTCTATTCATTTCTATTCATTTCTATGTCATCTTGGGTGAATTTTGCAATGAGTAAATGAATCCATTTGATCCTTACAAATATTATTTCTGTGAAAAAATTATAATATTGTCTATGTTTTTTACAAGTCAATGTGTCATTTTTTTCAGTAATGATAACTATGCATGCTTGCTATACTCTGGTGTTTTAACTATATTATTTCAATTAATCAGCATAAAAGCCCTACAGGTGCCTACTGAGATCCCCATTTTATAGATGAAAATTTTGAAGCTTGGAGTTGAGTATGATAACTTGCCCAAGGGGCACAGTTAGTAGCTGTCAGACCTGAGATTCAAACCCAGGGCTCTTTATCTCTCAGCCTTTGTACTAACCACTATGCTAAACTGCTTTTCAAAAACATGCACTGCCTTCTTTTTTTTTTTTTACTGCCTTCTTGAAATTTTTGAAAAGGGAGAGAAAGAGGGAGAAAAACATTTTCTAAAGACAAGGAAAAGAAGAGAAAAAACTTTAAAACTTTCCTATTTTGTACATAGCATGCAGCTGATGGTAGGTGATGGGAGAGTACCTATTCAGAACTGTTCAGCCACGGTAAGGCAGGGCAGAGAACACTTGGTTTGTAGAGAGCTAATTTGATACAAGAAAGCATGTGACCTGGTTATCCTGTTTCCAAGAATGGTTACAGACAATGCCATGCTTAGAAATCAGTCGTTGCCCTGTCTGGTTGGTTCAGTGGCAGAGTGTCGGCCAGCGGTGTGGACATCCTGGGTTTGATTCCTAGTCACGGAACACAGGAGAAGCGCCCATCTGCTTCTCCACCCCTCTCCCTCTCACTTTATTCTCTCTCAATCTCTCTCTCTCTCTCTTCCCTTCCTGCAGCTATGACTCGATTGGAGCAAGTTGGCCCTGGGCCTTGAGGATGGCTCCATGGCTTCTGCCTCAGGTGCTAAGATGAGCTTGGTTACTGAGCAAGGGAGCAATGCCCCCCAGATGGGAAGAGCATCGCCCCCTCCCAGTGGGCTTGCCAAGTGGATCCCAGTAGGGGCACAATGGAGGAGTCTGTCTCTCTGCCTCTCCTCCTCTCCCTGAATTTAAAAAAAATCAGTTGTCGAATTTGATGCAAACTCTGCCTATCTCTAATCACTAAGAAATCACTGAACTGACATACAATCATCTTTATGAATTAGTAGTGACCATTATTGATTTGGAGAAGATACTTCTTCCTTTTTGTAAAGGAAGCATAAAATTCTGGTTTCCAAACAAATACAGTTTTATAAACTTTCTCTTAACCTTTTAATATGTATACAAATGAGAAGAAATTTAAAAACAAGAGCTTACTTCATCTTGCTTGCACACCTCCACTTTGTGCTCAGACCATAATATTTTATTCCCTTCTACATACTTTCACATCCTAAAATGAAAATCTATACAGTTATAACATTTAGGTATTAATTTAAAATTTTCTGTTGATTTGTATTAGTCAAAATTGATGATCATATGCACTTGTTACATGATTGTTTTATTGATCAATACTCTCTTTAGACCTAAAAAATCCTGATTAAACAGCCACTACTCTGATACCAAAGGCACCAGAAACCTACTCCCTGACCTGTGCAAGGTAATTATTTAGTGTGACCAGAAGATAATTATGGTTGCAACTTCTTGCTGCATTGTCAATGAAGCTCCCGAGATTTTCCAGAGCTGAGTTTCCAGGGCCCCGGCAGCTGAGGGCTGGCTGACTGGCTAAAGCACAACCCTTAAAAGAGACCTGGGTGAAATTCTGAGAGACTATGGTGACTGGTCAACAGGTACTGAAGAACCTATGGAAAATGTAATTTCACTTCGCCTTTGAAGTCTGTGTCGAGAAGATCATTCACTTTTGTGACCATGACACTGAGAAATTTTTGTAATTTTCCATAGCTTAGGAAGTTCTATGGTGCAGTAAGTTTCTATGGTGTTTACTTTATTTTACTTTTTTTCCTTTTTAAAAAATTATTTTATTTTATTTTTTAATTGATTTTGGAGAGAAAAAAAATCAATTTATTGTTTCACTTATTTATGCATTCATTTGTTGATTCTTGTATGTTGCCTGATCAGGAATTGAATCCACAACTTCAGCTTATGAGGATGATGCTCTAAACCACTGAGCTACCCTGCCAGGGCTCCATGATGTTTAAATATTATTAGAGCCTACTAAACCCATGACCCACATGAGAAAGCTCGATAGGTGCAAAAGAATAATTCACAAGAATAGTTTTCTATATGGTTATTTCTCTGTAAAATAAAAAAAAAATGCCCTTTATGAAAACAGAAGGTATTTGAGTCATTGGGATCATTGATCATTAATAAGTGGAATATGAAGGAGAAAAAAGTTCAACTCCTATTTAATTTCATCTTTCATATATTTTTGGTTTCTCATAGCAAATGTGTCTGGATGTATCTGTGGCATTATATATTCAAGACATTAGAAGTCATTTTCTTAGAATTCATAACTTCTTAGTTTCCATGCCAAAGTTTAACCACACCTGTGTATCCAAAGCCCAGAAAAAGACCTTCTCGTTGCAATAAAAATACCTTCAACCAGGAACTGTTCTAATTTTGCTTGGCTTTGGTTTTACAAAATGACTCACCTAACACTTTTAGAAACTTCTCCCATATTGGATAAATAAAATATAACCGAGTCACTAATTTACAATAAGTAACTGCACTAACTCTTACTTACTTGAAGACAGAAGGATTGAACATTTCATCCTCTGAAATTAAGCTAATGAGGCTACTTTTTTTTTTAAGTAGATCTTTGCGAAAATCACCATTTGATTTCTGGACAGTGTTTCAGACTTCAGTGTTAATGTTATTAAGTGGTATAATCAGAAAGTCACTTGAATCATCATGTAATAAGTTGTGTTTCTGGACCTTAACAGGCATGGCTTTAAGAACTGAATGCTCAAATAATCATTCCAACAAAAAAGAGAATTAGTCAACTCAAAGTTATTCAGACCCCAAAGTAACTCACTGTAGTGACTCTCCCTTATAAAAATATTATCTTAAAAAAAGAAAAGAAATAGGCATTTTTGGAAGCTTCTTACAGTGATTGTGAGTTGATAACTTTGGAAACTGAAAAAGGAAGTAAAGAGACAGTTTACAAAATCTTATACATATAGTCTATAGGAGGGGTCCCCAAACTATGGCCCGCAGGCCGCATGTGGCCCCCTGAAGCCATTTATCCAGCCCCCGCCGCACTTCCAAAAGAGGCACCTCTTTCATTGGTGATCAGTGAGAGGAGCACTGTATGTGGTGGCGCTGCAAAGCGCAGTGTCGCTTATGTACAGTATTACTTTTGGTGATGCGGAACGCACGTGTCACTGCTCTGAAAGCCTGTCATATCACTTGTTACAGCTAGCAGTGACAAATATGGAACCGGACATTGACTATCTCATTAGCCAAAAGCAGGCCCATAGTTCCCATTGAAATACTGGTCAGTTTGTTGATTTAAATTTACTTGTTCTTTATTTTAAATATTGTATTTGTTCCCATTTTGTTTTTTTACTTTAAAATAAGATATGTGCAGTGTGCATAGGGATTTGTTCATAGTTTTTTTTATAGTCCGGCCCTCCAACAGTCTGAGGGACAGTGAACTGGCCCCCCATGTAAAAAGTTTGAGGACCCCTGGTCTATAGGATGAGGGCAAATTCCCTAACTGCCCAGAGCTTTGCTATCCTCTTAGGAAAATTAAAGTAGTTGTACTGAGTGAACTCACCAGATGATGCAGAGAATAATTTATGTATGATTTAAACACAAAAAGAGTTTTTAAAAGTTCAGGGTATAAATCCAAATATCTATAGTGTCATAACACTTTACATGAATACACAGTACTAATCCCCTCCTTTATTTATTTATTTTTTTGTGTGACAGAGACAGAGAGAGAGGGACAGATAGGGACAGACAAGAAGGGAGAGAGATGAAAAGCATCAATTCTTCGTTGCGGCACCTTAGTTGTTCATTGATTGCTTTCTCATATGTGCCTTGACTGGGGGGCTACAGCAGAGCAATTGACCCCTTGCTCAAGCCAGTGACCATAGACTCAAGCCAGCGACCTTGGGCTTCAAGCCAGAGACCTTAGGGCTCAAGCCAGTGACCATGAGGTCATGTCTATGATCCCATGCTCAAGCTAGCAACCCTGTGCTCAAGCTGGTGAGCCCATGCTCAAGCTGGCAACCTTGGGGTTTCAAACCTGGGCCCTCTGCATCCCAGTTTGATGCTCTATCCCTATCCACTGTGCCTCCGCCTGGTCAGGCTAACACCCCTTTTTAAGTCCAGCTTATTAGTGTTATTTTTTCTAGTCTGAAACTTATATAAAACTTTCTTTTTTAGATTATAAATTTATATTAATTAACAACCATTTAATAAGCACCTAATTTGTACCTACTGTTGTGTTGCATTTCAAATTGCTCAGAAATTAGTTGAGAAGACAGAAAGATTAGGTAATAATTATAATTGGGAAAAATGTTATAAGAGTATGAAGTATTATGGGACTCCAGGGAAAGGAAGGTACTATCTGAGCCTCCGTCATTCTGTTATCAGTACTTTGTACAGGCTCTAATCCTTACCATGCCTCAAAGTGTTCATGTCAGAGTTAACAATGACTCCCATGTTGCTGACTCTGGAAAATGTCTTAGTCCTCATCTTGCTCAATATGTTAGTAATATTTTATACAGTTGTTCGTTTCCTTTTTTGTTGTTGCGAGGGAGAGAGAGAGAGAGAGAGACAGAGAAAGACAGACAGACAAACAAGGACAACAGACAGAAAGGGAGAGAGATGAGAAGCATCAACTGATAGTTGTGGCACTATAGTTGTTCATTGATTGCTTTCTCATGTGCTTTCACCTGGGGTATCCAACTGAGCCAGTGACCTCTTGCTCAAGC
The DNA here is from genome assembly GCF_036850995.1 of Saccopteryx leptura. Classification (NCBI taxonomy): domain Eukaryota; kingdom Metazoa; phylum Chordata; class Mammalia; order Chiroptera; family Emballonuridae; genus Saccopteryx; species Saccopteryx leptura. The sequence goes on from NC_089504.1 coordinate 119,070,925, forward strand.
TAGTGACCTTGAGCTTCAAGCCAGTGACCTTTGGGCTCAAGCCAGTGACCATGCAGCCATGTCTATGATCCCACACTCAAGCCAGCAATCCCACACTCAAGTTGGTGAGCCCATGCTCAAGCCAGTGACCTGAGGGTTTTGAACCTGTGTCCTCAGCTCCCAAGTCAATGCTCTATTCACTGTGCTACCACCTGGTCAGGCCATTTCCTCTTCCTTAAAAGACTTCCTTCACTTGGCTCCGGAAGGTCACTCTTACTTCACTTCCTGTCCCACTGGTCATTCCTTGTAAGTCTTCTTTGTTGACTCTTATTCAACCTTATAAATTCTGAATATTGAGGTGCTCCAGAAATCAGCCCCTGACCTCTATTCTCTTCTCATTTCTCCTTCAGTGATTCTACCTAATTTCAGAGCCTTAAATATTACCTATGGCAGATAATTCCCAAGCACTTACCTCTGTCCATAATATTCCCACTAACATCCAAAGCATTTATTCAACATTTCTGCTTCACATTTCTACTTAGAGCTTCAACAGGTATTTCACACATAACATGATTTTTAAAAAATTTTGATTATTCCCATTCTATCTGGTCTTCCTGCAGTTTTTTTCCATCTCAACAAATGGCAATGTCACCCTTCTAGTTGCTCAAGTCAAAATTGTTCGAATTATTCTAAACTATTTTCTTCATACTCTACCTTTCAACTTAGCCTTTAAAATATATTCAGAATATGACAACTCTTTAACACCTCTTCTCTTATCACCCTGGACAGCATTTGTCACCAGGATTATTGCAATAGCTTCTTATCAGGTCTCTCTGCTTTTATTCTTGATGCCATATATACTCTATTCTACACACAACTGTCAGAATAATCTTATTAAAATGTAAGGCATATTATATCACTCTCTTGCTCTCTATCTTTTAATGCTTTCCAATCTTGTTCAGAGTAAAAATCAAAGTCTTTTTCATGGCCTACAAGGCCTTACATAATCTTGCTCACAGCTACCTCTCTGATCTCATTCCCCACCCATTTATTCCACTTACCATACTGGCCTCCTAACACTTCCTCCAAAATGTCAGAAGTGCTCTAACCAGAGCACTTTGTACTTGCTGTTCCTTCTACCTGAAATGCTTTTCCTACCTCAAATATCTACATAGATTGAACTGCTGCTTTATTTTCTATCTCTGCTTCCATAGTCTCATCAAAGTGGCCTTCCTTGAGTACTCTATTAAAAATAGCATTTTCATCCTCTAATCCTGCCTTATTTTTCTTTATCCTAATTCCACCTGGCATTATGCTTTTCCTACTTGTTTATTGCCTATTTGCTTCCACTAGAATCTGAACTCTATCACAGCAGAAAATATTATCTTTTTTTTTCACTGTTGTACCTCTAGATTCTAAGACAGTAATTGGCACATTATAGTCTTCCAATCCATAATTAATTTTAAAAAATTAGTTTATTTGAGCTGGGAGAAAAGGACCAATGCTCTCAGGCAGAAGAAACCAGCACCTACTAAAGAATAAATCTGGTTTATCAAAAACAGGTTTTGGCAAACTACAGCCTGGGGACCGAATCAATCCCACCACTTGTCTTTTTTTTTTTTAAGTAAAGTTTTATGGAACTATAGCCATGCACACTCATTTATGTTGTTATTTGTGATTGCCTTTGTTCTATAACAGCAGAGTTGAATAGTTGTGACAGATGCCACACGTCCAGAAGCCTAAAATATTTACTATATGGCTTTTTACAGAAAATGTATGCCAACCATTGGTCTAGAGCAGGGGTCTCAAACTCGTGGCCCGCGGGCCGCATGTGGTCCGCCAAACAATTTTGTGTGGCCCGCAGACTAATCCACGAAGTTCAAAATATTTTGGATAAAATTAAGTAAGGCTAGGGGCCTACTTGTATTTTTCATTTCTCTAGCATCCTAGCTAGATATTAGCTTAGTTAACAGCAGTTGTGATGCGAACTACGGTTTCTGGTCGTTTTGTGACACTGAGTAAACTGCATGTACGATTGTGCTTGTTGAACTGATTTTTTTTTGTTTTCAACTGCAGTGAGAAAAGTGTTGCATAACAGTTGCCTTTTGTAGACCTAGTGCGGCCCGCCGAATGGCTGTGATCTTGCTCTGCGGCCCACATGCTGAGTTGAGTTTGAGACCCCTGGTCTAGAGGGTGGAATGCATGGGAGAAATGATGAGATCATGGAGGAGTAAGTGAAGGCAAGCTGGAATAAACTTATATAAGTTTGTATATCATTTGTAACCCAAGAGAGAAGGAGACCATGGGTGCATTTAGGCAGGGGAGTGCCTGAAAGGCATGAACTATGTCTAATTTATGTGTATAAGAGTGTTTGCTATTTAAAACAAGCATCTCAGTGGCAGCTGCTGCTGGGGCCCCTGCCTCAAAGTCATTGCCATGTCTGGTATTAGATTTGGTGTAGGAACAACAACAACAAAATGGTGAAAGCCATCTGCTTTTCCCACCCTCCTGTAGAAGACATTGGTTTGAAATCGATTTTGTGGTAAGTCTGGTGCAGTACCACAAAATCAGTAAACCCCATTACAGCCTCTAGGTATCTGACCTGGGCTAATCTCAAGAGTCCCAGAAACATGAGGTTGGTTCTAGAGTCAACCAAAGACTTGTGTCTCTTCAGACTTGTTGGTCCTGCTTTAGGAAGCTTCTGGGATGTGAAAAACTTTGAAATCATTTTTATATACATAGGGTGAAAAGCAAAACTAAATTTTCAGTGGTTTGACAGCTTATCAGACATTTGTTAAGTTCTCAAACCATGTGGATCGGTTAGACTTCACCACCAGCTAAGGTGAAAAAGATTGCTGATCTGTCTTGCTTTAACTCAGGTTAGATTTCACAATAAATTTGCTTTCCCCTGCTATCTTTGGCTTTTAAGATTTTAGTTCTAGCCAAACCTTAAGTAAGGGCAGGAGTACATTTTGATGGGGGTGGGGGTGGTGGAGAACCAATGTGTTCTGAATTTCACAGAACAAAGTGAAACTCTGGCTTGTGGTTGAGCTGGAATGGAGAGGCCTCCACCCCTCAGCCCTCTGAGAACACAGTGGCAAAATCTGGTCTGCCCCAGTGAAGCTGCGGCATTTGGGTTTAATTTGATAGATCCCAACGTGCGCCTTACTTTGGTTTGGGACTTGGTTCTGGCCTGACTTTTTTTGCCCGTTGTTCAAGTGTGTATAAGCAAGGGAAGCCAAGTTTCCACTTGTATTTACTGACTCATTCATCTAAATGTCCATAGCCCTTGCAATAGTTCATGTTGTTTATGGGCTCTGCTTTTAAAAATTCTAAGTTAGGGTTAACTGAAAATTGATAGGTTATCATTTGAAGGCAGAAGTAGGAAGTTCCAGATAGACAACAATCCAGCCCAAAGCAAAAGAAACAACCCTTTGATTTTTACTGTAGAATTTGGGACACACCCTTTTTCTTCACAATAGAAGGACTCTTTAAAAAAAAAATAAATTAATTAAAAAAAATATATATATATATATATAATTTAATACTTCAGTTTTCAAAACTGAGCCAGATCTAGCTTTTTAAACATCCTCTGCCTGAGATGTGCTGAATTAAATGCAGGCTTCATTTTGTCGGTATCATTGTCACTGGATGGGGTGCTGGCTCAGCCCTTTTGAAAGTAACAGACAGAGGTGGCTCCAATAATTACATTAAGACCATGGATACACACTTGCCTTGGGGATTTGGAGTTGGGCTTAATCAAATCTGGATTTGAGATTTCATAGCCCACATGAAGGACTTCCACAAAGAAACACCAGAGCCTTGCCAGGGATGCTCCTGCTCTGAGTGCCTCCTCCAGGGTAACTGAACAGGCCTTGTGCTAATCGGATTGATGCTTTGGCTGTGTTTCTGCTGTGCTCTCTGCACAGCACGCAGAGCTTCTGTAAGCCATGGTGTCTTTAGGTCAGTGAAAAAGCATTGATTAAGGGCCTCTGATGCCCCAGGGCCCTGGACTAGGATCTGAGACAGATACAATGGTGAATAAGACTCAACAATGAGTCTGAGCTGCTTCACAAACATCACACATAGTAGGAGCTACAGAAGCCCAACCTGGGACTCAGAGCAATGAACTATTTCTAGGCATTTTTTATGAACAATATACTAATAAATGATGATCTTGAGGAGTTTAAACTTCAGTCCAGTAGTTCTCAAACTTTAGTCACCTACAGAGCTGATATAAAATGGAAACAAGACATCATCAGCACTTTTCATAGGCAGATATTTTTGATGCTTGTTCTTGGGACCATACTTTGAGAAATACTGATAAAAGTTGAAATGGTATAAACAGCAGTTGCTAAAATAACAAAACAAATACTGTACCTGTCACAGTGCAGGCTTGAAGGTACAAGGGTTCATCTGTGTTTGGGAGGCTGGAGAAGGCTTCCAAGATGAAGATGTCGATCTTGCAAAATGATACAGGGTTTCATTCAGGGGTGGGATTCAAATACGTAATTTAACAACTGGTTCTCTGCCCTAATGACTGTATTAAGTATAAAAAAAATATACTGAAAGGTAGCTTATTATTTCATGCACTTAATATTTAAATAAGAACAATATTTTTTTGTTGCAATCATGAAGAGAATTATTTTTTTGAGTTCATTTTCTAATATTTCATTGTTGGCATATAGAAAGGCTATGGACTTTTGTATGTTAATTTTGTATCCTGCGACCTTACTGTATTGGTTTATTGTTTCTAGTAATCTTTTTGTAGGAATAAACATAACAAAGAATGTAAAGGACCTATATAACAAAAACTACAAAGCATTGTTAGAGAAATCGAAAAAGACACAATGAGATGGAAAAATATTCCTTGTTCTTGGATAGGAAGAATAAATATAATCAAAATGGCCATATTACCCAAAGCAATTTATAAATTTAATGCAATTCCCATCAAAATTCCTATGACTTTTTTAAAGAAATGGAACAAAAAATCATCAGATTTATATGGAACTATAAAAAACCCCAAATAGCCAAAGCAATCCTAAGAAAAAAGAATGAAGCTGGAGGCATTACAATACCTGACTTCAAACTATATTATAGGGCCACGACAATCAAAACAGCATGGTATTGGCAGAAAAATAGACACTCAGACCAATGGAACAGAATAGAAAGCCCAGAAATAAAACCACATATATATGGTCAAATAATTTTTGATAAAGGGGCCAACAACACACAATGGAGAAAAGAAAGCCTCTTCAACAAATGGTGCTGGAAAAACTGGAAAGCCACATGCAAAAGAATGAAACTCGACTACAGCCTATCCCCGTGTACTAAAATTAATTCAAAATGGATCAAATACCTAAATATAAGACCTGAAACAATAAAGTACATAGAAGACATAGGTACTAAACTCATGGACCTGGGTTTTATAGAACATTTTATGAATTTGACTCCAAAGGCAAAGGAAGTGAAGGCAAAGATAAATGAATGGGACTACATCAGACTAAGAAGTTTTTGCTCAGCAAGAGAAACTGACAACAAAATAAACAGCCAACTATATGGGAAATGTTATTTTCAAACAACAGCTCAGATAAGGGCCTAATATCCAAAATTTACAAAGAACTCATAAAACTCAACACCAAACAAACAAACAATCCAATAAAAAATGGGAAGAGGACATGAACAGACACTTCTCCCAGGAAGAAATAAAAATGGCCAACAGATATATGAAAAGATGCTCATCTTTATTAGTTATTAGAGAAATGCAAATCAAAACTACAACGTGATACCACCTCACTCCTGTTAGATTAGCTATTATCAACAAGACAGGTAATAGCAAATGATGGAGAGGCTGTGGAGAAAAAGGAACTCTCATTCACTGTTGGTGGGAATGTAAAGTAGTACAACCATTATGGAAGAAAGTATGGTGGTTCCTCAAAAAACTGAAAATAGAACTACCTTATGACCCAGCAATCCCTCTACTGGGTATATACCACCAAAACTCAGAAACATTGATACGTAAAGACACATGTAGCCCCATGTTCATTGCAGCATTGTTCACAGTGGCCAAGACATGGAAACAATTAAAAAGCCCTTCAATATAAGACTGGATAAAGAAGATGTGGCACATATACACTATGGAATACTACTCAGCCATAAGAAATGATGACATCGGATCATTTACAACAAAATGGTGGGATCTTGATAACATTATACGGAGTGAAATAAGTAAATCAGAAAAAAACAAGAACTACATGATTCCATACATTGGTGGGACATAAAAACAAGACTAAGAGACATGGACAAGAGTGTGGTGGTTACTAGGGGTGGGGGGAGGGAGGACGTGGGAGGGAAGGAGGGAGAGGGGAAGGGGGAGGGGGAGAGACACAAAGAAAACTAGATAGAGGGTGACGGAGGACAATCTGACTCTGAGCGATGGGTATGCAACATAATCGAATGACAAGATAACCTGGACATGTTTTCTTTGAATATATGTACCCTGATTTATTAATGTCACCCCATTAACATTAATAAAAATTTATTTAAAAAAAAAGAACAATAAAGAAGGTACATAAAACTAGATTATATTATAAGAAAGTTTTAAATATTAATGAAAAATATTAATGTAACATACATTTTCTTCATTTTATCGATACTAAACAAAAATTTCTAGGCTGAATTAATAAATAGCATAGGCTATGCAGATTAAATACAATCAAGTAATGTGTACAAGAAACCTGTTTGTCACGAGAAAATTGTGAGCATTCTTCCACGGCTTCCAAAATGGGCAATAAGATAGCCGTTGAAATCTATATTTCTGTTGGTTCATTGTGTCCTAGTTTCCTATTGGTTTCACCATTTGGGGGAACACCAGCACACTCAAAATATTTTGGAGGAACTTTGGGTGTAACACAAAGCTGAAACAACAACTTGTCACCCCCTGGTTGTTTGGCAATTTTTCTTTTTACATTATAAGTGTGTTTATTGAAGTGACAAACCTGAGGGAATTAAAATGTAGTATTTCATCAAATATATAATGAGTTTTATGAAATGAATAAACACTACAAGCATAGCTTCATCAAATTTTTTTCACCTATGGACAGAATGAACATTACTACAGGCGCTTAGAATATGGTGTTGCGCAGATGAATGTTAAAAAAGAGTAAAGAATGTAAATCTGTGATTTCTACATTGGGCAGCTGCTCAGGCATCCACTTTAGAGAGAACCCTGATTACAAGTGCCATTTTAACAACCAGTTTGCCAAACTCAACAAAAAATTAGGTACTGGTTCTGCCAAACCAGTGCAAACCGGCTAAACTGTACCACTGGTTTCATCAAGCAGTCAATACCAGAGGTGGGGTGGTTGATGGAGAGAGAGTGGCAGGCAGGGAGGAAAGTGAGGAGAGGACATCAGAGGAGAGAGTATCATTGTTTAGGTGCCCTGTGAGAATAGAGCTGAGAAGGAGAGTGACAATGACAAATACAATGTTTGAAAGGCAGGCTGGAGGCGGGTCATGTAGAACCTTGAAAGCCAATGTAGGATTGAGAAACGGTGGGTGAGAAACCATTTTGTAGCAGGGGGTAATGTGATCAAATTTGTATTTTAAACAGATTTTTCAGGCGTCTGTGTGCTGTTGGATAAAAAACAAACACTATAGAAAGCAGGGGGTGCCATCGGGGGGCAGTTTCTCTACTAATGTTGTTAAGCATTAAAATAATAGGTGTGTTGTCAGGATAGAAATAAAAAGTATTGTTTGGTTGTGAAAATAAGCATGTAAAGAAAGCTGAAACCCAGCCCAAAGAAAACATGGACCCCCAGAGGGGCCGGGCCACCAAGACCTTCCCCCAGGAGCCCCTGGGTCCCCTGGGTCGGCACTCAGTAGGCACTCTACCTGCACCTGCTTCTCACTTTCCTCTCCATTCACTGGCTTCCTCCCTATCTTGTGTCTTCCTCACCTCTTCTTCCAACTCAAAATGTCTACTCCCTTAGGAATATTTAAAGGAAAAGATGCAGATTGAACATGTGACATAATGGGGAGGGGGATCTTCTCAAGCCCAGATTGGCTGTTTTTCTAATACACACACACACACACACACACACACACACACACATTTTTTTTTTCTAATGGAAAAGTCTACAAGTGTTGAATTAGTGCCAAGGGATTGATTTTGTAAGCCACAGCTGGAATGGAGTATGAGGATGCATAAATGTAGGTTCCTTATTTCTCCAGCAAAACTCCATCAGTTCACAATGATGGGGAAAGAACAGTCACCAGCATGAATATATGAATATTCTGAGTTGTGGACGATTACAAACTATTCGGTCTTGTTCTCATGTATAAGAATTCAAACTTAGTTCCTGTTACAATTACATCCTTGAGGCCTGCTTAAATTATTTAAAGTTATTTGTAAATGAACATATTAATTTCTTTTGATGTCAACAGTCTTTCCACATTCTTTAGAACACAATATTAGTCTACACAATTTTAATATTCTCCTCGCAAAAGGTTAATGCATCATTGATTTCTTTAGAAAACTCATTCCCCTATGAAGTGAGAAATTTGAAATGACACAGCATCAACTGTCACAACTATTAAAAATCTGTCTCACTCTCTAAAGTTCAGAGGACCATATTTTGACAACCAAAATTCAGAAAAGTCAGAACAAGCAAGGTTTTCCTATGTAATCCACAGCTTCTTTCCACAAGTCATCATCTTGGTCTCCAGACTCTAGGTCAGCCTGAGAATCGAGTTTCAAAAGTCTTTAGTTCTGCAAACATCCAAGAGTCATGAAAAATTCTCATTAGCCCACTGGCAGTATTCCTTATAAACAGTGTCTTCCACACTCTTTCCCAAAACATTGAGTTGCAAGAATTCAGAGAGCTGCCTGCAGCAAATATGTACTCAGAATGCTGTAAAAAAGTTTTCATAAATGATGTATTATGCACGTTTCCATTATAAAAAAAAAAAAAGCAAAAAAGGGGCTGGCAGAAAGGGTTAGAGATCTATCCATTCCCGGTGCTTCTTTGGCACATTTCTGAGTTCTTGGAGGCTAGTGCTGATTTACAGACATTGGGAGCGATTTGTTATGAAGGTTTTTGTCAATTGGTAGGGAGGCCAAACCCCCTCCTGGCTGCTCCACATGGCACAGGGTGCCCTGTGGTTCTGGGTGTTATTCTCCGTAACAGCCTCTGAGGTTATCAACCTAGTCGCTGTATGGCTGACGAAAAGGCAAAGAGAGATGGACCCCGCCATCTACAAGCAGCTTTCATTTAAATCCTCCCAAACCATCCCAAAAAAGTATCAAGGGAGAAACCATCCCCGTGATGTGTATTAGTTTGGGTGAAGAACTTCTTATCTTCTGGGACTTTATAAACTTTGATCATAGCCCTTCTTAATGTGAACCTCTTAAGACCTAAAAGTCTTGATAATTCTATTCTGTCCTCACAGGGCTATCTTTTAATCCACTCCATTGATATAGTGGCCCTTTCCTAGATTTCACACTTTTGTCCTATCTCTTTTGAGAATTGAATTCAGGGAACAATACATACAGTATAATAGGTGACTTCATGGTCGTTGCAAGTTTGCAAGTCCAGAGATCAAGCACAGTCTCTGCTATGGAACATCTCTGTGACCTGAGACAGGGTGCTTAACTTTACTGAGACTATTTTCTCATCAGTTAAGTCTGAGGAGCAACAACACCCTTTTTTTATTATTAATTTTGAGTTTCAATTACAGTTTACACATAATGTTGTATTAGTTTTAGGTGTACAACATAGTGATTAGATTTCTAAAAACTAAGGTGACCAACTTTTCTACAATGAAAAGGAGGACAAAAATAAATTGAAGAAAACAATATCATAAATAAAAGAAACATTTTATTCATTGCAACAATAATATGCTATAATATGATAAATGCATAATAAAAACATTTGTAATATTTTATATTGTAATTATGCTTACATGCTTATTAATTTTTAATAATAATTATAAGAATATTCATTGAATGAATATTTTTTGTCAATGTATCATCTTGTAACAATATATTAAAAATTCTGAACAAGAAATATCCTTCATATTGAATTTTATGTAAATTGTGCTTACCTCTCTATGATTGAATATTCACTGAGAAAGAAATCATCATAAGTCTACAATGTCGTATGTGCTATGTCGTGTTTCAGTAAGAAGTACACAAAGCCATCTGCATGGTTGGTATATTGCATGCTCTCTCAAGGTCTCCCCTGAGGAGCACATACATCTTGTAATCACGTCTTGCCACATTGTACTGATCCTTGATGAATTGTCATGTCAAATACAAATACATCATATCACAGGCAATGGATCGAGTCTGCATCAATTGAATATAGACATTTACAGATTAGTCTTCCAATATCAAAAAGGAGGACATGTAGGAGGACACTTTTTGAGGGAGGACAGAACTTACAAAAGGACTCTCCTCCCTAAAGGAGGATGACTGGTCACCTTAATATAACCTACGAAGTGAGCACCCCTAACAAATCTAGTACCCATCTGATGCCATACACAAATATTATATCATAATATGATTGATTATATTCCCTGCTGTACTTCACATCCCTGTAACTGTTTTCATAACTGGCAATTTGCATATCTTAGCCCCTTCTTCTTTTTTCCCCCATTTCCCCAATTCCCCTCCCATCAAGCAATCATCAAAATGATCTCTGCATTAATGAGTTTTATTTTGTTTGCTTATTTATTTTGTTTTTAGATCCTATGTATAAGGAAAATCATATGGTATTTGTCTTTCCTTGCCTGATTTATTTCACTTAGCATAATACCCCTGTCATGTTGTTGCAGATGACAAGATTTCATATGGCTGAGTAATATTCCCTTATATATATATATGTACCATCTCTTCTTTATCCATTTGTTCATCAGTGGACACTTAAGTTGCTTCCATATATTGGCTATTGTAAAGAAGGCTGCAATGACCAGAGAGATGCAAATATTTTTCTGAATTAGTGTTTTGAGTTTCTTCAGATATATACCAGAAGTGGAATTACTCGGTTATTCTTTGTCACTTGTTTTAACATCTATTTTTTCTAACACAAGAATTGCTATCCCACCTGTTTTGATTGTTTGGATTTGCATTTGCATAATATATCTCTTTCCATTTCTTTACTTTTAGTCTGTGTGTGTCTTTTGGTCTGAAATGGGTCTCTTGTAGACACTGTTCATATGGAGCTTGTTTTCTTATCTATTCAAGTACCTTATGTCTTTTTATTGGAGCATTTAATCCATTTACTTTTAAAGTAATTACTGAAAGGTATGTAGTTCATGACATTTCATTGTTTGTATTTTTTGTTGTTCTTCTTCTTCTTAAAGGAGACCCTTTAACATTTCTTGTAATAATTTTTTGATGGTGATTAACTTCTTTAGCTTGTTCTTGTCTGGAAGCTCTTTATCTTCTTTCAATTCTAAATAATAGTTTTGCTGGGTAGAGTAATTTTGTAGGTCTTTGCTTTTCTTCACTTTAAATATTTTATGCCATTTCCTTTAGACCTGCAAAGTTTCTGTTGAGAAATCAACTGAAAGTCTTATGGGAGTTCCCTTGTAGGTAACTAACTGATTTTCTCTTGCTGCTTTCAGGATTCTTTCTTTGTTTTTACAATTTAGTATGTTAATTATGATATGACTTGGTTTGAACTTCTTTAGGTTCATCTTGTTTGAGATTCTCAGCACTTCCTGGATTTGTATGTTTATTTCTTTCACCAGGTTAAGAAAGTTCTATCATTATTTCTTCAATAGGTTTTCAATTTCTTGCTCTCTCTTCTCTTTCCAGCACCCCCATGGTGCAAATATTAGTACACTTGAAGTTGTACCAGAGGCCCTATAAACTAACCCCAATTTTTGGATTGCTTTTTCTTTTTCCTGGGCTTGGTGGTGCCTGGGAAAGGCCAAGCTGTGAATCAAGATTGGCTGCCACTAGTGCCAGGCTTGAGGCTGCTTATTAAAAGGTAAGAGACACTCTGAGACCAGATGCTGCTTATTTGGGGGTTGTGAACTTTTGAGAAATTTTAGGAAAGTCAGCAGCATGAGGCAAGACAGGCCATTTATATGGAAAAGTCACTGGAAATGACTTGGTGGAGCAAGGTCTTTGGGCTGGGTGAACAGTGTTAGGCTGGTTGATGGAAACTCAGATGTGGTGCCTACATGGTCCTTCATAAGGAGGGATCAGAAAAGAAACAATGGCTTCTGCTAGCATTCAGTCTGGGAGAAAGCTGTCCCTCTAGCCCTCAGCCTGAAATGAGACAGTTCAGCTTCTCCTTATATGTTCCTCATATTTTCTGAGCTATGTCTTCAGCATGGAAGCTCAGAGCAAGTCTGTCAGAAAATAAGTCTGTGAGTGGGTCCCTGAAGAGAAGCGTAGGGTTCCAACAACTCTTGGCCTCACTCAGCCGCAACTCCCACTGCTTTTCACAGTGAGAAATTACATGGACATATATTCCTGGTACTGGAACCCTGGGCTGGGGATCCAACTGTGGATCTGGGACCCCTCAATTTTCAGGGTGAACTGCAGTTGAGACACTTTTTGTTTTTAACCACCACGTGTAGGTGTGAGACCAGCCTGTTTCATGTCTCTGCCCCTCCTGCATGTCGATGTGTCTTCCTCTTTATGTTCTGTTATGGAAGTTCTGTTTAGCTAGAGTTCAGGCAGTTCTCAATGATGGCTGTTCTTTAGTTATCATTTTGATGTGGTCATGGGATAAGGCAAGGATAGCGTTTACCTACTCTTGCAACAGCACACACTTGATGAGGTTGTTATAAGGATGAAAAATATTAACACATGTATTTATTAGAACAGCACCTGGCCCATATAATCATAAGCAATATCATCTGGAAACACAAATATAGCAAATACAAACATAATTAGATGACTGTGTTTTTCACCTCTTTACATGAAAGTCTGGTATACCACAACCTGTGCATTTGATAAGAATAGAATCCCAGAATTTTTCTAACCCTGAATAAAGCTAAGTTGATCCCATCTAACCTTAAAATGGTAATTGCTCTTTTGACTTTGCACATACCATGTACAGAATAACATTAAGCATCTTACCAAAAGCCACCTTCATTATTTTATCATTTGTTTAGTGTTTACTCTTGTCCAGGCATTGTGTTAGGAAGTGATATCTTTAAAAAAGAGTAAATCAAAGCCTTTGCCCTTAGAAATCTTAGGATGCTGCTCATAGTATGTCCATAGTTGTTGAAAGCCTTGAACTCTGTATCAGTCAGTGTTTAAGCACTATAACAAACAGTCCCAATGTCTCAGTAGAGGTTTACCTCTTATTGACGTTTGAAGTAGCTATCTATTGCTTTGTAGCATAAGACCCCAAAACTTAGCAGTTTAAAACAACAAACATTTATTTATTATCTCACACAATTTCTGAGGGTCAAGAATCCAGGAGTAGCTTAGCTGGGTGGTTCTGGCTCAATGTCTCTCACCAACTTGTATTCAAGTTATTTGCTGGAGTTGCAGTCATTTCAAGAATCAGCTAGAGCTGAGGAATTCTTTTTTAAGCTCACTTACTTGATGATTGACAGGCCTCAAACCCTTGCTGACTGTTTGAGAAAGGTCTCTGTTCCTTACCATGTGGGCATTTCCACAGGTGGCCTAAATGACCCCAAGTTATTGCAGCTGGATTTCCCCAGTGAGAATGGAGAGAGAGAAAGAGAGAGAGAGAGAATGAATGAGAGAGTGCCGAAGACAGAAATAAAGTCTTTCATAACCTAATCTCAGAAGTGACATAACATCACTTCTGTCATATGCTAGTGGTCCCCAGACCAACCCTGGAACTGTGGAAGAGGTGACACAAAGATATGAATTCCAGGAGATACAACCACTGGAGGCTGGCTACCACACAATGAGTATGTGTCATAGTCTATTGTGAGTCATTGGTCAGGGGAGATTGATGGGGGCAGCGAGTCTGCACTACACAGTTTTATTCCAGGACCCAACCCCCTTCCATTCAGAGGCTCCTCCTTATGCTCTTGCCCAAGTTCTCCACTTGATCCTCCACGTCTAGCCAGGAGGTCAGGAGCAAGGGAAGAGCCCCACTGGAGGTTTCCCAGTAGATTCTAGTGGCCAGACTTGGATATTGTGTAAATTACTTTGGCCCACATTCCACTGACCAGAAATTGCAGGGAAGCTAGAAAATGTGTTCTGTCTGCGACTCTGGATTAAAAGGGAATGAGATTTGGTGGGTTTATAGCAGGCACTTGGTCACACCTCCATTTGAAAAGAGATTATAAATTTAAACAGTCTATTTTTTTTAAAAAGCTGTTTGTTCAATTTTAATACAACGAAAACAGATGATTACCTGCCACGATGCAACAAAGCAATTGACTCATTGCATATTTTCACCTTTTCCATGTATTGTAAATGCAGCTGCTGTGTAAGAAGCCTGTATGCAGGTGGTAGAAAGCAGTTCCTGAACTAGCCAGTTTGCTGCTTTTTCAGGAAGACTATTAGGATGCTGGTAGAAACAAGTCTTGCCTTGTTTTCCAAGTAGGGAAAGAAGAAAATCATTGTTCCCAAGCAAATGAAAATACAAATCACGAGACTAAAATTATGAATGCAAAAATGATATTAAAATGTGGCTTGCATAACGTATTTGCCTGCATTTCAATATGCATCTGTCATTCCTTTTGCTAAATTCCGTCAGCACTAATAATCTCAAACTGAGTACTGTACAGTTAAGAATTAGAGGAATTGTTTTTGAAGTGTATTTTAACCCATGTATATTCCTGTTGCCAAATCTTTTGGTCTTTAAGGGTCTGCAATGCCAAATCAGATCATTTTATTGGTCAGATCTCAGAGCTCTGAGACTTAGAACAAGTCCCAAAAATATTTTTCATAAATTGACTTGATAACACTCAAATGATTGAAGCGTGATTGAAACCATTCATGGGATTAAAAAAATACAATCCAAATTTTAAAAGCTGGAAAAGGCTTTAGAGATCCTTTGGGCTAGATAATTCTCATCCCTCCTCCTCATTCTGAAGTCTGGCTACATTTATAGCCAAAACATCCATGAGAAATTTAAGACCATATTTTCTAAAACCCCAATTTGCTCAGCTCCTACTCCTTTGCCACTGATATTTACAGTTAGGTTTTTTTTTTAATTTTTTTTTTCCTGGGGTTTCTCTGTCTGGTTTTTTATTTGAGCAAATCCCCAGAAGAAAAATCACTTTTCGGGTGGCAACAAAAATGAACTGAATTTTAACCACACTTAGAATCCTTGCTCTTTGCACATGGAGGCGTGTGGACCAGAGAAGAAGAATATATTTCATGAGAACCCAGCTTAAGTCATAAACTAGAAATACATCAAGCTCTTTGTTGTTAATTGGCACTTACCTCACCTGAAGGCTTTTGCCAAGAAGAGCAGAGGGGTTTAATGGGGAAGGAAGAAAGGAAAGAGCCTGGAGCTCTGGAAAACAGTCCCAGCCACATGTGATTTTTAGCGTGGCAGTGGGGGGGAGGGGACTTCCCACCCCCCAACATGCTAGAGCAACAAAGTGGCTTATGTGCTTCCCAAACCTCGGCTGTTTATTTGGGGGGTAAGGCTCAGACTGGGGCCTGAGTGATAACTGCTTCGTGTAATTACGAAGACAGCTTGAAAACTATGCCCCTCTTTGTTTCGGCCTCCAGATGACGGCTGTCTAACTGCTGTTTGTGCCAGTTTTATTTCAAAGCGCTTTTCTTTCCATATTTCAAAGGTCAGTGTGTTTACTGGTGGCCAAAAAGAGCCTGTGTGTAAGAGAAAGAAACACATGTGGTTGAATGGCAGAACAGGATGGGGTGTCAGGAGAACGGGGTTTGAGTCCCAGATTGGCTTCTTCTAGATAAGTGTGAGAACCGAAATCCTTTGACCTCACCTTCTTCACAACCATAGAAAGGACAGAAATAAAATGGCCGCTTTTATGTTAAAAAAAAAAAATTCTAGAAGTTTCATCCAGGAAAGAGAAATGTAGGTATTCCCAATAGAGGAACTTCATCAAAAATGCAGCCAAGAAAATGTCCACTTCATCTTTCTCATACTGGAAGCATTTCCCCTGCAAAGAAAGCAGACTGGATATTCTGGCCATCCTTAGAAACCTTGAGACTCTCTTTTAGTAAAGGGATATGAGCACAGAGAAACAAAGCAAACCCCCAAACACTTTATCAGGAGTCTCAGCTGGCCTCGTGACATCATTACTTAGAGCATCAAGGCTGATCAGACTGAGTTTCTGATCCACAAATGAAATATTAGTGTGTCTGCTATGAATATTTGAAAAAACATCAAATTTCAATTACATAAGCTCAATATCTATTTCAAATGTCCTTCATGATTCATTTTCTTCTAATTTATGTTTTCCCATTTATCTTCCCTCAGTTTTCTTTATATTGAGCCTCTGGGGACAGGAGATGAATCAGCTGCTGAACTGGTGGAGAACATGTAGTGTCCTGAAACTAGATTAGCCTGGGCTTAAATCTTAGTACTACCACGTATTAGCTGTGTGACTTTGTGTAATTTACATAACCTCTCTGTGCCTCACTATCCTTGTCTACCAGTAGAACTACTCAGTTCATGATGTTGTGAGGATGAATGATGTGTTAAATGTGTGGAATATAGTGCCTGGCACTTAGCAAGTATTCAGATGTTAGCTCACCATGAAAAAAACTCTCCCTTTCTGAACTGAATCCTACAGTTGAAAAAATCTTTTCTGTGCTACCACTCTTTCTCTTTTCTGAATCAGTCCACATACACCTGTAGAAATAATTTTTTTAAAGCAAATTTGTATATGTTGAGGAATACTGCCTGTATTGTACAACGGGAGAAGAAAGTAGAGAGGGAAAGAGAATAAATGAAATGTCTAAAACGTAATCTCCCAGTCCTGTGGATTTTCAGCCTCCCGTCCAGAAGGGTACTCTCTGCCTTGAGTTTGTATAAGACAAACAGAATTCTTCTACTTGACCAGGAACAGGCCTGGCAATTCTTGGCTGTGACTCAAGAGGGAGAGGAAGGGGGGAGGGGAGCCCAGGAAAGATGGAGCTGAGTTGATTGGAGACCTCCATCACACTGAAGCCACTAGTAGGATATTATTACCTTCATATTACAATCGAAGAAATCAAGGTTCAGGGAAGTAAAGTGACTTTTTAGTCTGTTCAGCCAGTCGTAGGGTGGCTGGGACTTACACTCACCTGTTTTGAATGCTGAGACACTTACTTTTGTCTCCGTTCTGTATCACCGTTTAGGAAGATCCCAGCTTGGATGGGGCTCTAAGTGGCTACCAGGGGTTTAGGCTGAACCCAGACTCCAGATGACTCGTAACCATATATACACAATATTATCAGGAGGCACTCGTATTTTTCCTAAGCGACTTCTACCCCTCTTCACATGAAGTAGACTGACAGGGCAGGGGGAGGGGTCTTTGTTGTGAACCTTGCAACTTAGACATCAAGAGAAAGGAAACTTTGTAACGCAACACTCTTTCCCTGCTAAATCAGAACTTCCTTTTGAGTCACAGTCTTTTTAGCAGTGGCCTGCTCTTTCTCTTCATCTCTCAAGCTCTCTGTAGAAGGGGAGATCAGGCATGATCTCCCTCTGGTGCTCATGGGAGATGGTGCCCATGCATGCACAGGCCTTCCCAGCCCCACACTGCTGAGATCAGACCTCCCAGGTGCTCTCTGTATTGTTGCACAGGATGGAAATGTCCACATAGCACAGAGGGAGATTCTGTGCTACACGGAGCGATGACAGGCAGGTCAACATAATGCATCTCTGAGAGGCTGGTGCTCAGCGCTGGGATCAGTAGCCACTGAAAGTCAAAGTTCCTGGAAGGCTGCCTGGATCCGGTGAGTGAAGCTTCCAGGAGTAAAGCAACCAGCAATAACAGTGACTTCAATGGCAGCAGCAAACATCAGCCCAGCTCGCTGGCCAGTTTTCCTGGAGGATGTGACACTGACATCAGCAGGGTTTTCAGTGACAACAAAAGCACAAGCTGCCAGCAGAAGCTTCTCCCGGGTTCTCTTCAGATTTATGGTGCAGACGTCATCCCTTGTCCTTTTGTAGATGTACTTGTTCCATTTCCAAGTGGGCCACCTTGGTGGGTTCCTGCTGCAAGGAATTTGAGGTCATCTTCCCCCTTCGTTTACAGAACACCAAGGGCTCTGGACATTTGTGAAAGTTTCCATTTAAATTATGGACCCTGGATGGACCCCTCTCTCGGTTGCTCAGGAAAGTGCAACATTCCTTCACAAAGATAAAGAAATCTTGAGCACATGAATTCCTTTTTAGACATAACCTTATCCCCTACCCCACACCCCTCTCATTGCCTTAGAGCAAGTCTGGACCATGTTGAAAAGAATCGGCAATAAAAGCTCCAGTTATTTTCTTCATACCTAATTATTTCATTGAATTCAACAAGGTTTTCTAAACCTGTTTGTGGGTGTGTGTAGGCATATAGTGTGAGTAATTTGCAAGCATTTACCTTGAAGCCTTATCCAAATTCCTTTTAAGAAAGATGTCAGGACCTCATTCTCAATTCTGTTACTGAAGCTGTGATTTTTCCCATTTTAGAGTTGAGAAGCTAAAGCTAAACAGGAATATGAATTTCACTTTCAATAAAATCACTGGCTGGTAAAACCCAAATTAAAAGAGAGTGTTGGAAATCAAGCTGTCTTCCTCTATTAGAACTAACAAGAGCTGTTTCATTTTCCAAATCAAAAGTTCTAGATACTGAAATTCTATTTTCAGGAAATGCTAGGGATTATTAAATAGGCAGAGAGTTATTATAAGCTGGCATGTTTTCTTGTGGTTGCCAGGACATTTTAACAACAAAGCTAAGGACAGGTGCACATAATATATCAATATTTTAATCAAAGAATAAAGAACAGTGAGAAGACACAAAATGCTCCAAAGCATTTAGGAAAGATAGTGCTTCCTTTTGAGACTCAGCAGTGACCTCATGTTAGATCAGAAGCTGTCCATTTAACACAACTCTTTCCTAGCTAACTTTTCTTCCCTCCTAATATTTCTTTTTGGTCTCTACATCTCTAACTTAAAATAATAACGAACACTAACAGTAATGATAACAGCACCAACAACTTTGTTTGGCTTGGTGCCCCCTTTAGTCCCTATCTAAAAAGGAGTTTCTTAAACTGGGCTCCATACAAAACTTTGTATGTATGTATCTAATGGTATTTTTTTTCTGGGAATAAGTTCCATAACCTTGATAAGCATGCAAAGAACTTCTAACCCTCCAAAACAAGTTAAGCCAAAACCAACAACAACAAACACTAAAGAAATATATGGCATGCCCTTGGTCCATCTTTCTTATACTGCCATTTTGTTTCAGCTGGGCTTTTGATAAAGCTAATGATGTCACTTTGAGGTTAAATTTACTGATCAGCGTAGAGATGAGGCCACCCATTACTTTGGATATTGTAAAGTGATTGAATCACTCAGCTTTCCTGCTACTCAATTCAGTTCAGACCTATCTTCCCTCCAAAATAATTTCTTTTCCACTGCGGTGGACCTCCCCACTTCTCCTAGGGACAATTGCTTGAGATATAAGTTGTTTTGGTGTCTTTCCTGACCCTTAACCTTTTCTGTACAATCCCTTAGCAATCCTCCCAAGTCACCTTCAGAAGTCACCTGCATGCAACTATTCCTTTTTATCATTAAAAACTAGCATTGTCTACCACTGCTGGTTTTCACCACTGGCTGATCATTAGGGTTATATTAGGAGTCTTTTACATTATATCAAAGCTTAGACCCAAATCCAGAAAGTTCCATATACCTTTTCTGGAAAAGAGCCTGGGCATCTGTATTTTTTAAAGCTCCTTAGCCAGGACTATGATGACCAAAACTGAGCCTTTGCCATTTTCTCCATTTGCTAACTCCATTCTGCAGCCTGGGTTTTCCTTTGTTTGGAACATCTTCAGCCAGTATTTATACCTTCAGGAAGATCAAATGTGACTAAAAATTTGGCTAGTCCAATTTGTCATGACTTGTTGACAGCAGGCCTGGGCACTGCAGGACCAGTCACACTGGGGTCTCAATGCCATACCATTCAACTTAATAATGATGTGTTCAAGCACAGGGCATTCTGCTTTAGCCTCAAAATTTGTCTGTGATGCTTTATATTAATCAGTTCACTTTAGGACAAGCTCTATGAGTTATCTAAACAGAGGTTTATCTGTGATTCAGAGAAAACTGAATGTTCTACCTACCCCCAAATATCATCATTACCCATCACTCATATTACCTAAAGTTCTGGATTTTCATCACTGCACCTGGTAATAAGGCAATCTTCATTTTGTGAGGTGTAAATGTAATATCCAAAAAGCATAGCATAATATTCATTTATCAGCATTCATTAATACCTTAAATCTTATTATTATTATTATTATTATTATTATTATCATCATTATCATCATCATCTGGCTCAAAGCAAAGTCCTGAAGGAATTAAACTAATGTTGGTAAAATTACTTAATGAAAGGCACAATGGTGGGGAGCAGAGAAAAGTATCTAGAGTGTGGGTGCAGTGATGCAGAAGGGACCTGGACACTAGTAGGAAAGAGAAGATGGAGAGAGGATGTAAAAAGGCAAGTTTTACCTGATTCCCACTTTTGCTGAATTCAGCATTTCCCCCAGAGTTCTCCTTGATTAGCTCCATTTCTTTATTGATTATTGTCTGGCATTGGCTGGAAAGAATAACAGCAATCACTATAGTTAACATTTATTGAGCACTTACTATGTGCCAGACATTACTTGAAGTATTCTACATGTGTCAATTTTGTTTATCTTTCCCCCAATATCTGGAGATTAGATGCCATTCATATCCCCATTGCACAGATGATAAAACTGAGACCCAGATGTTTGAAGAACTTCTTTAAGATCACCCAGAAAGTAAATGGTAGAATCATGGTTTCAATACAAGCAGTCTGGCTCCAAAGCCTGTATTTGTAACCACTGTAATCTACTACTGCCCCAAATTACTGCATTTATAAGCAAATGGTAGGGTTAATCCTCAAATCCAGACAGTCTGATTTCAGATCATTCCACTATAAGGCCTCCTGGGCTGGACTAGATCTTTTAAGTACAGCAGACTTTTACAGACACGGAGACACTAGTGGTACAGAAAAAGTTTCTTGGTTTAGACTCTTCCTAAAGTTGTAGCAGTGCTCTATTGATTTACTATTAAATGCCAATCTGACAAAGTCAGATGAGTATAAACTTCACAAAGTGTTGGGCAAAATCCCTGCCCAGCTGTTAGTGTCCTATACTGAAATGGAGAATCCAAACTAAATTACTTCTTTTCTCTGTAAAAGGTCAGCTGAAATAAAAATTACTTAATATTGCTTCCTCTATATAACCAAACACTGCTAGTGTCCAGGGAACCTCAAAGATAAACCAGAAATCTTGGCTTTAGGAAATCACTGCACCCCACAGTTGCATTTTGCAAGGCCCTCTGAAGGGCTTTTTGGATATTATCTAATGAATCCTCCTAGACATTCAGCCAGGTTTCACCCCTTTGGAGTGCCGCCTTCCTGCTAAGAATTTCTCTGGAAATAAAACAGATGACAGGTGTCAGATTAATATAAAAATGTGGCGGTAGTTTGGAGGAAAAAGCTTGCTCAACTTATCTCCTCTCTCCTAATGGCAGAACAAATTCTGGTAAGATGGTCCATTTGGGGCTGGAGAGAGGAATAAAATGTCTTTTAGGCCACTGTTGCCAGAACTCGGCTTTTTGATGATTTTCTGGGAGTTGCTAAGATGGAAACAGAATTGCTGAAGGAAGAGGACCAGGAAGGACGGAGAAAGCAAAGATGCACAGTGCAAAAACCACAGGGGCTCCATCTCTGAATTCCCTTTCCTTTTTCTTCTAATAGTTAGCTATTTTTATACCCCAAATAAATTACGTCTCCTTATTGTTCAGTGAATACATATTTTCATACCCCAAATAAATTACATCTCCCTATTGTTCAGTGAATAAATGTGAAACAAACCCAGTAAAACAAAAAGATACTCTTCTTTTGTAAGAGAAGGTCCTTTTCTGTTATTCTCCGGTGTCAGGTGGGGGGGGGGGATGCCTCACCCACTCTTGTAATGGGTTTGACCTAGCTTTGCTGGCGCATGTCTCTCATTGCCATGGAGGCCTTAAAGAAACAGAAAGATGCTGCCGCAGGGATTCCCAGTCTTTCTGTCAGGAGAAGCTGTTTTACATTTCCCCTAAAGCAGTAAGGTCAAGGGATGGGGGTGGGGAGTTTCCAGTGCATGTTTCATTCTTCCTTGGGGAACTGTCACTCCCAGGTGGCTGACCTGAGCACTATCAGATCAGATCTGGCTTCCTTATCTGCCAGCAGAGTCTCATCAAGTGGTTGATACTCCTGTACAAGGAGTATTCTATTTATGAGAAATGTAAAGTCTCTTAAGAAAAAAAAAAAAAAGGCAATTACTTGGTGTTTCACTTCACCCACAACACTTTCTGAGCTCCATGCTAAACTTATTTGCCACCAGAGTGGGTCAAAACAACCAAGTTGACATAGTTGAACCTCTGGGATTCTTCCTCCTTAGCATTACACCACCCTTGTATGTATCCCAGACCAAGTTTCATGCAAATGCCTGGTTGCCCTGAGTAGAGTTTTCAGGCTTGTCCTAAATGAATGAAACATTCCACCAGGTTTCCAACCCAGGTCTCATCTTCTACATGCTGCTTGCAGATGGCCCCCACCCCATCTGTACTAGATATTGGTGAGCGGTGAAGAATTTTTACAGTGATAGTCCTTAAATATAATTACAAACTTCAGAGCTGTATACAAATTATTTTTGTCACTACTGTAATAAAGATAGACAGGGCTTAGAAAGAGTGAGAGAGAGAAAGAAAAAAAAACAAATGGTGGGGATTAGTTTGTGGCATTCCCATTTAGTGTCACACTACTGTCTTTGCAAAAACCAAATAGATACATGTCCAGAGTTGAAATACAGATAGGATCAGGACATAGATATTTTTCCTAACCTCAGGTAGCTGGCACTCTCTTACCTGCTTTGTACAAAGAAGTAGAAGTTTGTTTTAGATGAACACTATCATCTAATATTATTATGAATTTATATCCTTTAATATTATTGTGAATTTGTTTTTATATAGTTATATTGCATTCAATATCTATTGCTGTGTAACAAATTGCCTCAAGATTTAGAGTCTTAAAAGAACAAATATCTATTATCTCACCATTTCGGAGAGTCAGAAATCTCAGAGTGACTTAGCTATAAATCAGGGTTTTTCATGAGATTCCAGTCAAGATATCGACCAGGTCTGGTAGCGTCATCTGGAGACTCAGATAGGCCTAGAGCATCTGCTTCCAAACAGCTCACTCAGTGGAGTCACCTCCTCTCTAGTGTTGTCCAGAAGTCTCAATGTTTTACCACATGGACATCTCCATAGAGCTTCCTGGACAGCCTCGAGGCATGGTAGCTGGCTTCTCCTAGAGCGAATGATCCAAGCGACAGACAGGGACAGCACTGAACATAGAAATTGGTATCTCTGTTGTGGTGGTGGGGGGGGATTTTTGTGGTAAAACATAAAAAACATAAATTTATCATTTTCACCACTTTAAGTGGACAATTCAGTGGCATTAAGTACATTTACATTATGCACAGCCATTGCCACTATCCACCTCCAGACCTCTTCATCACCACAGACAGAAGCTCTGTACCCATGACTAAACAATGACTTGTCACTGACCTCCTCCCAACCTCTGATAAGCTCTTTTCTACTTTCAGTCTCTACAACCTTGCCTATCTTAGATCCCTTGTATAAGTGGAGTCACATAACATTTTTCTTTTATGTCTAACTTATTTTACTTAGCGCTGTTTTCAAGATTCAGCTGTCTTATTACAGATATCAGAATTTCAGTCCTTTTTATGGGAAAAATATTTCATTGCGTGTGCATACACATATTGATCAGACAATAGACATTTGGGTTGTTTTCACCTTTGCTCAGTGGTGGGATTCAGTCAGTTCGCACTGGTTCAAGAGAACTGATGCCTAATTTTTGTTGAGTTCAGTGAACCGGCTATTAAAATGGCACTTGTAATCAGGATTCTCTCTAAAGTTTGTGCCTGAGCAGCTGCCCAATAGGAAAATTACAAATTTACATGCCTCTCTTTTCTAATCTTTATCTGCAAAACAGCATATTCTAAGCGCCCCGTAGTAATGTTCATTTCATCCATAGGTGAAAAAAAATTGCAAGTGAGGATGCCAATCAAGAAGCAATATGGAACTATCTTAAATAATAGTTTTATTGTTTTTTTAGGTATTTTAAATATTTTTTCATTAATATTTTAAAACTCATAACATAATCTAGTTTTTTGTACCTCTTTATTGTTCTTAAGAATTAAATGCATGAAATAATAAACCACCTTTCAGTATATTGTTTTTTTATACTTAAAATAGTCATTAGGGTAGAGAACCAGTTGTTAAATTATTTGAATACCACCACTGCCTTTGCTGCAGTCTTTTATAACCTAATCTGGAAGTGACATGCTGTCACTTCGACTGCAACTCATTCAGCGGAAGCAAGTCACTAAACCAAGCCCACTGTCAAGGGAAGGGGAAGGAAAGAATAGTAAAAAGTTTGTGGATGTATTTTTTAAAAAAGGTACTTAATTTTACTAATTGCACCTGATTTTTTCTGCCATAGAGCTTGGTCACTGTCTTTATTTCTCCTGATGGTATTATAAAACCCTGAGTTTAAGAATCTTTCTAAGAAAAAAAAAGAAAAGAATCTTTCTAGGGACAACATCCAGAGTAGTCTCAACCACAGCACGGTATTGAAAATGGGCAAACCAGTAAAATACAATAATATGCCTTGTCAATACTTCCTAACAGGACTTAGTATGACACACAAGGCCTCATGGATACACATCTAATTTCTATGGTGCTCTCTGGCTTGGATTTACCAGCAGGAGAGACGACAGCAGGCCTGCCCCGTGTGCGTGGGCACCACGTCAGTGGCAGGGGTGGCTGCGTGAGTGTGTTTAGAGTCTATTCAGAGTCACTCCCCTGGGAGTCTTTGTATACAGTTGAAAGAAGGCTTAGCGGACGATGACAAAAAATCATGACCAAAAGAAATTATCCCCCTCCCCCTACATGCCCCACTAGTATCCTTTTTATTAACCTCGTGAATGTCCTTCCTTTTTTTAAGACTGGCACTCCAAAGCTGAGCTCTTTGGCCTTTTATTTTTTAAATTTATTACACTGCTTCAGTTTTCTATTTTGTGATGAATATAAGGAATTGGGAAGTAGTTAGCAAAGCTAAAGGCAGAGAGGATAAGAAAGCAATTACCTCATGCCAATTACCCCAGGAAATGGTGGAGGTACGATTCCTGTCCATTTTTCTTCATTACTGGAGTGGCGGTCGCGCCCCGCATTACCCAACACATTTCTCTTCATTACCAGCTGTGGCGATGGGGGTGATGATGTTTACAGCTGGAAATCTGTGCAGGGCCCAGCAGAGGAATAATAATTATTCAAACAGGTATGTGGAGGCCAAGAAAGGCAAGGAGTTAAAGTGAGGCTATTGTGTCACAGAAAGCAGGGCAGTGATTTCTTTTGAAGTGGAGTGTGTGTGTGTGTGTGTGTGTGTGTGTGTGTGTGTGTGTGTGTTGGGGGGTCTGTGTTCATATTCCTGGGTCAGGGACTGCCCTGCACTGCTGGGTTGGAATGGCTTGTCCAAGGTACCCAGTGTGTTCTCATAAAAACAGGCCAGAAAACAATAATTCATTTAAACTGTCAAGCAAATACCTAGGCTCCTTATCATCCTAGCTTCATCTGCTGAAGAAGACTCAAGGCTTTCCTTAAGTCTACATTCAAAAAATAAATTGTCATAAACCCTTCACTCCCACACATTCAGCCCCTGTAGTCAGCTATTTACCTAGCTGGTGCTGTTATGTTAGGGCAATATTGATAAAGCATATTATGTATCTATCTACCTACCAGTTCTTCAAAGATGCAGAGGACAGGGAGTATAGAGAGAGAGAGCAGGAGAAAGCTTTACTTTAAGAAGTTGGCTTAAAAAAAAAGAGTTGGCTTGTGTGATTGTGGAGGCTTGGAGAGTCTAAAAAGCTGATGGGGTAAACCAGCAGACTAGAAATTCAGGAAACAGTTGCAATTTGAGTTCAAAAGCAAGGAGGTCAGTCCTTGTTCTATTAAAATCTTCAACTGATTAAATGGGGCCCACCACTTTAGGGAAAGTTATCTGATTTACTCAGTCTACTGACTGAAATGTTTATCTCATCCAAAAAAGAACACCTTCACAGAAACATTTGAAATAATGTTTGCCCAAATATCTGGGCGCCATGGCCCAACCAAGTTGACACTTAAAATGAACCATTTCTCTCTCTCTCTCATTCTCTCTCTCTCTCCACACACCCTATTGGTAAATCTAGAATAACAAGGTACAAAAAAATGTGTGACCCACAAATAAAAGTGTTAAATTGGGTTTTTATCAAACGATGAGCCTTTGAATTAGACTAGTAGGATCATGTGAGGGATGTAACCAGTAGTTGGAGAATACCACAATTCTACCCAAGATGGGGTCCTGCCTCCCATTAAGCTCTTTCCAGACACTTGAATTGAGAGATAAAGTTGCTCTCAGGGCAGGAGGGGATCCATATGAGAGTTTGGAGGAGAGGCGGACTATAAATATGATCGCGAACTGTGGTGAATTGCTTGTTAAAGAATACGTTTCAATTTAATCATCTAATTACTACTCTTGCTTTGACTTTCTCACTAGCAATGACCTTCACAGTTATCCCATAGCCACCTTGCTCAACTTAAAAAGATGTTGAAACAAGCTGCCGAAGTTCCAAGCCAGGCAAGAAGGAGCAAGTCAGCTTCCCAGAGATGGGCTCACCCGCAGAACTCCAGTTAACCCCTGCTGGCCTGGTGCATTTGGGGAGGAGGCCCTGGGAAAAGATTTCCACTAGAAGGACGTTTCCATTGCCAGACTGCGACGGTGCATGCAGCCTGTTAATGATAGAGGCTGTGTTCCAGCACAGCAGGCTTTCAATATGAGACAGAGGGAAGGAAGGAGCACACTATGAAAACAGCAGGTGAGAATGAATGTATCACACAGGGAAAAGATGTTAGAGGAATATTGAGGTATATTAATTCTCCCCAGGTTCCCTCAAATTCAGTAGCTTCAGTGAAAGCAGAGATATGCTCTTAAATTGGGCCCAAGCTCCTAACAAGTGCCATAGCACCATCTGCTTAGTAGCAAAAGACATCGGAAGTGGGAAGGACAGACCTGCATGCTAACCACTGGTATTTTCTTCGGTAAGCTCTATTTCCTCGGGGGCCCTCACAAGCTGTCATGTGTGGACAAGCTCAAGGAATTTATTGTCTCCTAAGTGACACTTATCCCATAGAGATAGGCTACTCCTGCAGGGAAGATGGCATATGTCCAGTGGCTTTTGGGATAATTTTTACTTTTCTAAGGGCTCAAAACAAGCAATAGAAGCAACAAGTCTTGGATTTGGAAAGTCCTTCCTAATGATTTGGATTTGGAAAGTGTTCTCCACTTACTGTCTATGGGCAAGTTGTCAGACTCTGTCTATGACAAATTGTTGACCACTGAGAAAGAGCATGATCTCATATTTTCACACTTACATCCTTAAAACTTCAATGAATCAAGACAAATGAAAGGTAAATACCCTATAAGGGTGTGAGTCAACTATATCTCTAAAAGATGGAGCTTAGGGATTTTCTCAAAATAACTAGTTTTAGTCTTTTGGCTTAAGTCTTTTAACTTATTTTTCCTTAGTGTTTGAGCAACTTGCCATTTTCCTAACCAATTTCCTGAGTCTTTAAGCAGGGGCCATTTTGTGACAGTCTTCCTTACCTAGACCCAACCAGTTTAAGTCCATCATGACTTTGTCTTAACTTCACACCAGACATCATTTGGAAAATTTGGGCAAGCTGATTTCACCATGCCTCATGCACTGTCCCTGGGTAAAACTTTCTCCAGCCTCATGGATTCAATTGTTACCTATAGTCTAATGACCTCAAAATTCATCTCTCTTCTGAACCCCAGACTTTCTTCTGAACTTCAGCCTGAACTTCTCAACCTGAGTTTAAGATGGACACCTCAAACAGCATATCCAAAACAAACCCACTTAAAACTTGTTCTTATCCATTATTTCCTAGCTCTGTGAGTGGTACCACACCTCACCCGTCTCTGGAACTAGCTACCTTTTACTTCTCTGTCTTCACCCGCCCTCACACATATCCAAGTTATCATCAAATTATGCTGATTTAACATTCTGAAGAGATATTTTTAATGTATCTCTCCCCTTTTTAAAATTTCTACTACTATTGCTGTAATGCAAGCTCTTAGATTCATATGGATTTGTTTACAACTGATCCCTCTGTCTCTGGCCTTAACTCTTTTTGAGACTACACAGTATCTTGGATGATCTATATAAATACTTCAAATATTTAGAGACTCTTTACCACTCACCAAACTCGGCACTAAACTACAGATCCAGGCCCTCTTGACTTCCCTCTCCCCTGTCATCTCTGCTCTTGTAATAACCCTTTTATTTCCCCACATGTGCCATGCTGCTTCCAGCTCCCTTCCTCTGTGGGAGTTATTTCTTCTATCTGGAACACTCATGCCACACTTCTTCACAGGCTAATTATGCCTGACTCATCTTTAATGCTCAGCTAAAGCATTATTTCTTCCAAGAAACCTCTCGCGAACTCCCACAATGGGACAAGCACTGTTCCTCTCTGTTATTGCCCATAACACCCTGTAGATACTCTGTTATTATCTATCTCCCATGTCCATTTCTCTCACTGGATTGGTAAGACTTTTTCATAAAATTTCTCTCAAACTTCCTAGACTAGAACCAACAGTAGGCACTGAATTTATTTTTTATTTTACACTGAATTCTGATATCTTTGTATTGTAAGAATCCCTATTCATTAAATATTAATTCTACCAACAAATTTCTTTGATTCACTAAGATATAATATCAAAATTTATAGCATGTACAGCATTAAGCATGAATCTTAATGTAAACTGTGGACTTTGGGTGATAATAATATGTCAATGTGGGTTCACCAATTGCAAAAACTGTAACAATCTGATTGGTACTGTTGATAATGGGGGAGGTTATGCATTTGTGGAGTCAGGGGTTGTATGGAAACCCTCTGTATTTTTGGCTCAATTTTTCTGTAAACCTAAAGTTGCCTTAACAATTGAAGTCTATTAATTAAAAAAATAGATACAGCAACCAATAGAGTCTGATTTCCTTGTCTGGTCCTCAGGCAATCTGTGATTCAATTTCAGATGAAAAATTCTACAAAAGCTTTCAGCAATGACAGCATCTTTTGTACAATAGCAATGGGTAACATTTATTGAGCACTTACTACAGTAGATGCTTTTTAAAATGTTTCACATATATTAACTCGTTAATTCTTCATGACAGCTCTGTGGGTAGGTACTATTATTATCCATATATTACAGATGAGCAAACAAAAGCAGGAGGAGTCTAATCACATTGCTAAAGATTGTCATGTTATAGAGACGGCACTATTTTCACACTCTTGCAGTATAACCTAGATTTGAAGCTTTTAATCACTGGGATGTACTCATGCTTAATCCAAGTAACCTTCCAAGTCAAGGATCATAAATTAGAATGTGCTTTGCTGCAAGTTACAGAATGCCCAACTTATGTTGCTAAAAAATATGCAGACACACATTATCACACTTAAAAAGAAGTCCAAAACATGTAATTCTTGATTTTTTTTTTAGTGGCTCTAAATTGGCGTCTCTGAGACCTTGAACCTTCCTCTCATGGTTGCAGGATGACTGAGCAATCCCAAGCACCACTTCTTACCCACAGTATATAAAGCATTTCTTCTTCCTTTAATGAAAGAAAATATTTCCCAGGAGCTGAACTGAGTCACATGGCCACCCATAGCTACAAGAAGAGTCAGGAAAGCCAGTAGTTGGCAAAGGAGACCAGCATCATGAGCTGGCTCTATGAACAATGAAGATGGGGGTAGAGGGCATGGTGAGTGTCAGCCACAATGTGCTGAAGAAGATCAGTGCTGCTTTATCTTAGTATTTCGAGTAAGAACACAAGAATGGTTTCTTTGGGTACATCATTTCTCCACTTTTTATCCACCCCATTATGCTGGGGTTATGACATACTCCCATCAATAACAGTGCCTCTTCATGACATTCACTCCGTGAGCGTCTGTCCAAATCCCTGAGCTGAGGACGTTAGAATTGAAGAAAAGTTTTAACCTACATAACGGGCCCAATTCTCAGAGACATAGTTGGGAGGGTGCCTGAAAATTCTGTAGCACTATGTGTGTGCATTTGTGTGCATATGCTTTTTCTTCATCTTCCAAGTGATTCTGATGCTTACTCAAGTTTAAGAATCACAGCTTTATATAAAATATAGTAAAAAAAAATATTATAATAACTATGTATGGTGCCAGATGGAGACTAAACTTAGTGGGGTGATCGCTTTGTGACATATCTAAATGTCTAACCACTGTACTGTACACCTGAAACTAATATAATATGGTATATCAACTGTAATTTTTAAAAAGATTATTGCTCTAATCTTGCCATGCAGTATAGAACTTCATTAGAATTTTGAAAATCATCAAATTGTCTCAAGCTGTCCACAAAGTTAACTAAAATCTAACTTTTTACTATAAATTCAGCTAAACCAGGTCTTTCTCAACCCATACTGAACCTATGGGGGTTTAGGTTTTAAGTTCAGAACTAGGAGTTTATATCCTTTACATTTCACCTGCTAATTTTAGAAGCTAATTCTAGACTGCTAGACCTTAGCTAAGATGTATGTACAAATTTAGTCACTAAATCTCATGTCTCTGCCGAGTTCTCTTCTAAATTTCTGATAAAAATGATTAGAACTAAATCAAGAACAGAGTTCTGCTTCTCCCCATTTTAAGCCATTTGCCTATGTGACAGCCTACGACTTTTAAAAATCATAAATCAGATCACATCATGCTCCAAATTAAAGTGCTTGAGTGAATTCCCTCATATTCCCTATGACCTGCAAGACTGCACTGCTCTGGCCTCCCAGATTTCATCTGCCTCTTCTCTGTTCATCCAGCAAGCCACACCCTGTCCCCAGCTTCTGTTTTTGGGGTGGGTTTTTTTGGGTATTTTTCTGAAGTGAGAAGTGCAGAGGCAGAAAGACAGACTTCCTCATGCACCTGACCAGGATCCACCCGGCATGCCCATTAGGGGGCAACGCTTTGCCCATCTGGGCCATTGCTCTGTTGCAACTGGAGCTTTTCTAGCGCCTGAGGTGGAGGCCATAGAGCCATCCTCAGTGCCTGGGCCAACTTTGCTCCAATGGAGCCCTTGCTGCAGAAGGAGAAGGGAGAGATAGAGAAAAAGTAGAGAGGGAAAGGTGGAGAAGCAGATGAGTTCTTCTCCAATGTGCCCTGACCAGGGATTGAAACCAGGTCATCCACACACTGGGCCAATGCCTACCACTGAGCCATCCACCCAGGGCCTGTCCCCAGCTTCTTGATACCTTATAGTCCCTTGGTCTAGAGAATGCTCTGACATCAGATCCCCTCATGGCTGCTTCACTTTTAATAGTCAGATCTCAGGTCAAATGTCAATACTGTCTCACTCTAGCTAATGCGCACCCTTTATTTCTATTTAACACCTGTAATTGTCTTTGTTTGTTTAGTTTTATTATGAGAGCAGAGTATTGTTTTGTTCATCAGTGTACCCTCAGCACCTAGAAGAACATTGAATTATAGCATGTGTTCAGTAAACACTTTGTAAGTGATTGAGAATGGGGAACTCTTTTGCTTATTTACAATGATCCATTAATCAGCCCCCTTTGGACATAGTTGTTCAGTTAACTACCAGTCCTGCTTATGTGTTGATGTTATCCACAGGCATATCAAGAAAGACTTTATCAAAATTCTTGATGCTAACATTCTTGAATAATATAACAGCAGTATTTTCCTGGTATGTAACCAAGTGTTGGTTCAAAAAGCAAATCAGGCTAATTTGACAAAGCAATTTCTTAGTGAGCCCATATTGGTTCCTTGTGTTCATCTTTTAGCTCTGTACTCTAGAATTTTCCAGGAATTTATGTCCTGTACACTGTTTTGTGTGTGTGTGTCTTGATGTTTCCTCCCTCAAACATTCTTTTGGGCCCTGGCCGGTTGGCTCAGCGGTAGAGCGTCGGCCTGGCGTGCGGAGGACCTGGGTTCGATTTCCGACCAGGGCACATAGGAGAAGCGCCCATTTGCTTCTCCACCCCCCCTCCTTCCTCTCTGTCTCTCTCTTCCCCTCCTGCAGCCAAGGCTCCATTAGAGCAAAGATGGCCTGGGTGCTGGGGATGGCTCCTTGGCCTCTGCCCCAGGCGCTAGAGTGGGTGGATCCCGGTCGGGCGCAGGCAGGAGTCTGTCTGACTGTCTCTCCCCGTTTCCAGCTTCAGAAAAATACAAAAAAAAAATTCTTTTTGAAAACCACGGTGTTTAGTCACCACCACTCTTCTTTTTACCCTTCTAGAACTTAATGATTCCTCAGAGGTTACATACAGGGCTCTGCACTCATATTCCCTTGGTCTTTAGAATTATGAAGGCAGCAAAAGCCCATCAATGTACAGGCTCTAGAGCAGTGTGTGTAAGAATGACCTGGAGACCATATTAAAATGCCAACTCTGATTCGGTAAGTCTAAGATACCACATTGCTGGCACACATGCACCAAATAGAGGGCTCTAGAGTCAGACTGTCAGGGCTCAAATCCCATTGACAAGCTATGTAATCTTCCTAGGCCTCAGTTTTTCCACCTGAAAAATAGGGCTATAACGGTATCTATATTCTAGGTGTTTGTGAGCTAGGGAATATATACCAGGCACTTAAAGCAGCACTCTGTCCCTCTGATCAACATTTGCCATGAGTATCACCACCTTAGAAAGTAAAGCATGCACACTCGACCTCATATAACTGTTACATGCTTTCTTACCATCAGCTCACCAGTCTTGGGCTTTAATTCTCTATTTAAAACTGAATTCCTTTTTCTTCATATTTTTCATTTCACTTCTTTTTGATAGGAAATATAAAGATGCCAAAGAATAGAGATTTTTTTCCTTGTTTTTGTCATACATTAACTGTGTTCTTTCTGCTCCAAGTAGTCAGCTTATTCTTTTTGTGTTTTTTACTTATTCCAAGAATCTTTTGAAATATTCCATTTAATGTTCTTGGCATTTTGATCAACTTTAATTCATTCTGACACTATGAAATGCCAGGAGTCTGTTTAATAACAATAACAGAATCATACCACATTAATTATTGCAAGTAGCTGCGTGGTTCATTCAGATCAGCTTCTGTGGCCCAAATGAACAAGAGCTTCTCACACTCAGGTTCTTGCTTCCCAGGTGAGGAGGCCAGATAATTATAGGCAAGCTTTTAATTACCGCCGATGTGGAACAGATAAAACAGGTAATATAGTTTATTATCAGTTCCCCAAGAACTCACCACACCCTTGTTTAAAGATAATTTAGAAAATTGGGGTGGTAATGAACGGGATCATTGCTGGCTCACATTATAACAATTTTTACAAAGTTGTTGCCAAATCTCTGTTTATTTAGATAAAAACCAACTTAGGGTTGTAATATCACTAACATGCGTGGTAAATCATGACTATGTCAAGTATTGTAAAAATTAAGGTGACAAATCTGCATTTCTCAAAGGAAACAACCATTAGATGAAATGGCACATTGGAAATGCACAGCTAGGCCAGTGGCTGAGCGCAGCAGAGCACGGGGCAAACCACTGTGTGAACTCTAAGTAATGACAACTACTTAGAGTTCAGTAAACTGCATTGGCAGTCAGTTTAAGAGACTGAAAAATCTTCCCACATATATTATTTTATTGGATCCACTGAGCGAAACCTCAAGTATTTCCATAGAAACACTTTTTTCTTTCTACCACTTAAGGAGTGGTAGTCAATAATTGGTGCTTTTAAGTCAGGTTACCTCATTGTGTTAGTTTGGGTCCTCTAGGAAATGCCAAAAATGGGATAAAACATGCAAGGATTTTCTTAAGGGAAATGCCTGTGTTGAAGAAAATGAGAGAGGGAGATAGGATAAGCTGGGCGAGCCATACTGGATGCTGCTTGCCTAACCCTAAGTGAAGGAGAGAGGGAAGGAGTGTTGGGTGGAAGCATCCTAAGCTACCGTGAAGTCTAAGAGGTTCTTAAGGCAAAGTGAGCTGGGGAAGATCGACATTCATCCAGGAATTGGACCTATCAGAGCATGCCTGCGATGGATTTCAGTGAGCCACAGCTGGGCACCTTGATTAGTACTGCATCCTGTAGCTGGAGATCGTAAATGACCCAATGGTTCACGTCTTAGATCCACCATTAATTAGCTGTGTTATTTTAGCAAATTACTTTGACTCTCTCAATGCTCCATCACATTCATTTGTGAAATGATAATAATAGTGGTACCTCCTCTGTCATGTGGATTAGATAATATAATGAATATATTATTATTTTTCTCTGAGACTCTTGACCCCTCACTGAACCAACTGCTTCCATCAAATAGGGGATCCAAGCCTATCCTACTGATTGGCCTGTGATAGGGTTAAAATTTATAGACATCCTGAGCTAGAGGTTTCTCTAATCTCATTCATCAGGGAGCATTTGAAATATTTTACCTTTTAACTTTTGAAACTACTTCTCTTTTTAAAAATGAAATAATGAATCTATAAAGAACAAAGAGATAATATACTGGGAACAAAATGAAAAGAACCTCAGACACATGTAAAACTAATAACAAGAGATCTAATTTTGTGTCTTTGAAGTCCTGGAAGGGGAGGGGAAAAAATATGGGGCCGAACAGGACTCATATATAATGGCTGAAAACTTCCAAAATTTGGCAAAAAAAAAAAATAACCTATAGATTCAAGAAGCTGAGCTAACCCCCAAAAGGATAAACCCAAAGAAACAGTAAAATCTACAATAAGATATATCATGGTCAAATTACTAAATTTTTAAAACAAAAAATTCTTGAAAGTAGTGAGAATATCTTACCCACAGAGGTAAAACAACTTGAATGATAGTGGTCTTCTTACCAAAAATCGTATCAAAAGGGAGAAACACAACATTTTTCAAGTGCTGGAAAAGGAGAACTGTCAGTGCAGAATCCTATATCCAGTGAAAATATCTCTTAGAAATGAAAGGGGAAGCAAGAAAAACTAAGGAAATTGTTATCAGCAAAGCTTCCTTAAAGAATGGTTAGAAGTTCTCTAAACAGACAGGAAATGATAAAAAATGAATCTTGGAACATTTTATGAACTTGACTCCAATGGCAAGAGAAGTGAAGGCAAAGATAAATGAATGGGACTACATCAGAATTAAAAGTTTTTGCTCAGCAAGAGAAACTGATATCAAAATAAACAGACAGCCAACTAAATGGGAACTGATATTTTCAAACGACAGCTCAGATAAGGGCCTAATATCCAAAATTTACAAAGAACTCATAAAACTCAACAACAAACAAACAAATAATCCAATAAAAAAATGGGAAGAGGACATGAACAGACACTTCTCCCAGGAAGAAATACAAATGGCCAACAGATATATGAAAAGATGCTCAGCTTCATTAGTTATTAGAGAAATGCAGATCAAGACTACAATGAGATACCACCTCACCCCTGTTAGATTAGCTATTATCAACAAGACGGGTAATAACAAATGTTGGAGAGGCTGTGGAGAAAAAGGAACCCTCATACACTGTTGGTGGGAATGTAAAGTAGTACAACCACTATGGAGGAAAGTATGGTGGTTCCTCAAAAAACTGCAAATAGAACTACCTTATGACCCAGCAATCCCTCTACTGGGTATATACCCCAAAACCTCAGAATCATTGATACGTAAAGACACATGTAGCCCCATGTTCATAGCAGCACTGTTCACAGTGGCCAAGACATGGAAACAACCAAAAAGCCCTTCAATAGAAGATTGGATAAAGAAGATGTGGCACATATACACTATGGAATACTACTCAGCCATAAGAAATGATGACATTAGATCATTTATAGCAAAATGGTGGGATCTTGATAACATTATACGGAGTGAAATAAGTAAATCAGAAAAAAACAAGAACTACATGATTCCATACATTGGTGGAACATAAAAACAAGACTAAGAGACATGGACAAGAGTGTGGTGGTTACCAGGGATGGGGGGAGGGAAGACGCAGGAGGGAGGGAGGGAGAGATTTAGGGGGAGGGGGAGGGGCACAGAGAAAACTAGATAGAGGGTGACAGAGGACAATCTGACTCTGGGCGAGGGGTATGCAACATAATTTAATGAGAAGATAACCTAGACATGTTTTCTTTGAATATATGTACCCTGAATTATTAATGTCATCCCATTAACATTAATAAAAATTTATTAAAAAAAAAAAAAAGAATCTTGGAATGTTAGAAAGGAAGATAAACTATGATAAGCAAAAATAAGGTTAAATATAATGAGCTTTACTTCTCTTGAGTTTTCTACACGATGTTTGATGGTTGAAGCAAAAAATATGCTCTCTCATGTGGTTCTACATGCACATTGAGGAAGTATTTTGGCTAATTACATTTTTAAACGAGTAATAAAGGGCATGCAGATCAAAAAAGAAATGTAATCTATTCTCAGATGACATGATTTTCTACAAAGAAAAAAAATGATTAGAACAATTAGGTAAATTTAAGAAGACTGAAAGCTACAAAAAGCATGCAAAAAAAAAGGAAGTCAATTTTATTTTTATATACTAGCAATGAACACATAAACAGCACAATGAAAAATATAATACTATTTGCAGTCAATCAAAAAATGATGTTCTTATGTGTAAATTTAGCAAAACATGTGCTACCTTATGTGTTAAAAACTATAAAACACTGTTGAAAGAAATCAAAGAAGACCTAATTAAATGAAGAGAGACCGTGCTATATTCAGGTATTGACACAAAAAAGAGTTGACAAGAAAGATGTCAGTTCTCTTCAAACTGATACATAGGTTTAACCCAATCCTTATTAACATCTCAGCAAGAGTTTTGTAGTTATAGACTAGACTATTTCTAATTCTTTTTATGTAGGACATCACAGAAACTAAGATAGATAAGCCAAGAAGAACAAAGTGGGAGGAATCATCTATCTGATTTCAAGATTTATCATAAAGCTTCAATAATAAAAAATGTAAGACATTGGCAGAGAGATAGGTACATATATCAATGGGAAATAATAGAGAACAAACCCAGTGATAAACCCACACAATATGCCCTGCTAATTTTTGGAAAAAGTGCAAAAGTAATTTCAGGAAGAAAAGATAGCATATCCAACAAATGGCACTGGAGTGATTGGATATCCATAAGCAAACATTGAAACTTGACCTAAGTCTTATACCTTACACAAAAAATGAACTCAAAATGAATCATAGACTTAAATGTAAAATATAAAACTTAAAAACTTTTAGAAAAATACATGGAAGAATTTTCAAGATCTAGAGCTAAGCAAAAAATTCTTGGATTTGACATCAAAAGCAAAATATATAAAAATAATCAATAAATTAAGCTTAGTTAGACTTGTATACCCTTTGTTCTGTGAGGATGCAAGTTCTGGCTGACTGGCAGAAAATATTTGCAAACCACTTATCCAAAAAAACTA
Source organism: Saccopteryx leptura (assembly GCF_036850995.1). Taxonomy (NCBI): domain Eukaryota; kingdom Metazoa; phylum Chordata; class Mammalia; order Chiroptera; family Emballonuridae; genus Saccopteryx; species Saccopteryx leptura. Next base: position 119,108,668 of record NC_089504.1, read on the forward strand.
ATATATAGAATATATAAAGAATATTCAGAACTTAATAGTAAAAAACAAACAGTCCAATCAGAAAATGGGCAAACAACATGAAGTGACAGTTCACAGAGAAAGTATACGGATAACAATTAAGCCCATGAATAAATATTCAACATCATTAGCCTTTAAATGAAGTTATAACCTCAATGAGATAGTACTACGCACTTACCTCCTCATATGTTATATGTAAATTTTAGCTTAATATAAAAACCAAAATATAGAAAATTTATAAAATACATAGCATTCTATAAAAGACAAGTGCGTGGCTCATCCTTGGCACTGTAATACTTGCCAGATACTTTTAGGTGGATTATCTTATTTTATTCTTATAATATTTTGCAGCAATAATTTAGAAAATACATAATCAATATGTTTTGTTTAAATGACAAAGTTATTGAATGGTTGAATGAATAAAAAAAATGAATGCATGAAGGGTGAGATAGACTGAATGCTTGTGCCAACCTTTCCCCTCCCCCAGTCATATGTTGAAACCTAATCCCCAGTGTGATGGTATTTGGAGGTAAGCCTTTGGAAGATGCTTAGGTCACAAGGAGGGAGTCCTCATGAATGAGATTAGTGCCCATATAAAAGAGATCCCAGAGATCTCCCTCAAGTCTTCTATTATGTGGAGACACATCAGGAGTACAGCTGTCTATGAACCAGGATACAGGCCCTCACCAGATTTGGCATCCTTCAGCACCTTGACTTCTTAGGCACTAGAACTGATAAATAAATGCCTGTTGTTTAAGCCACTCAACTTATGGTATTCTGTCACATATTCTATTATTGTGGCCCAAGCGAACTAAGGTAAACAGATGGATGGTTGGATGTTTTAAATCAGTGAAGTGTGGAACAGTGTAAAACATGGAAGACGTACAACATTTAAAAGCATGGGGTTAGAGAGCTTCTAAGTAAATTCTGTTCACTGTACCATTTTAAAGCCACAGGGCTATATGGACTGAAAGGTGCAGGAGCTCAGAGAAAATCAGAAGAATGAATCATACCTTGTAAATTGTAAACAAGTTCTCCTTAAGTAGTAGGCATCATTGGAACTGCTGCACAGCTCCCTGGGATAAGTACATGATAAGCTGTTTTATTTAGACTTTTTAAAGTGCCACATGACCTATCCATTTGCAGGCAGTGTATCCTTTGATCTCTTGGGTTTCTGGCTGACCACACCCAGAAAGTTAGCTATTTGATTTCAGCGTGGAAGGAAATGCAATGGCAAGCTTTCTCACAAGGAAGGACTCTAATGGAGCAACATGTGTTGGATATTCATTTGCTTGCCTTTGACCCTTGACAGGACATGACCTCCAGTTTCTGAGCATTTTATTTCCTAGCGTTGGATCAGAGGTCACCACACTTGACCTCTGACCTCAGTGTGATCTCTGACTCCCAACTGCCAACCCCCAACTGGTTTTGATTGTCCTGCACAGTCTGTAGTCCCCCAGGGTCCAGCGAGCTCTTCCACTAGTTCCCACCAGCTGTTGACACTTTTGTTCTCTCTCTTGGAGCCCTGGCCAGATAAAATCCACAGCCCTAACAAGGGCCAGGCCCCTCCATGTTGCCTTGTGTGCTGACTATGATTGAATGCTAACAATGATTATTAGAAGTGCTCGTTTTCTGAAATGCTAATCGTGCTACTACATTCATCATCTCATTTTGCATTTAAGAATCCCACGAGGAGGGTATCATTTATCCCCATCTATGGAGATCAGAAAACTGAGGCTCAGTGAAATCGAATCATTGGCTTAAGTTCACACTGCCAGAAGGTGTCAGATTTAGGACCTGTTATTTTTACTCCAAATCTATTTCCCGTGCTTACTATTTATTAAAGATTTGCATAGAGCATCCCAGTGTTGGTCTGAATACTGCATGTGCACATTGTTAAAAAGGTTTGTTTCACTTTTTAAAGATGTTCTATATTTCAATATATCAGACAGCTCTGGTATAGATTTAAAGTCCTCTCAATCCTCCTTATTATCTAACCACAGCTGCAGTAACTAGTTCCATGAAGTTTTGACCAGCTTTAGCAGGAGCAAGCTGTCAATACTTTACCTCAAACCCTGATACTCGGCCTTGGACATTTGTGGGAAATCATGTCACTCATGCTTACACAATGCAAAAGTACTCGGGAGCTAATGCCCATGAGTTCACCCTGAGAAATGTGGGGCAGGAGCCAATGAGCCACTTCCCCCTTACATCACCCAGCAACGGCTCCCAAGGGCATCTGCTAAACCTCCTCCAAAGATCCTGTAGCAACAAGCACCAGTTAATCACAGCAATGGTCAACTGGAAAAGCCATCTTTGTTCCAGGTCCCCTCCTTCCTTGTTTCACTACCCACACACAGGATTGACTCCGGCTTTGCTTCTGGGGAAACCCAGGCTGACTCTTCCTATCAGTGAGTCTGAATTAGTGAGTCTTGATTTTTTTAAAATCCGCAAATCATAGTTGTATATCTTACATGTCTGCATGGTTGTGCAAAGGGATTAATCAAGTTTATATGATTCCTTAATCAGTTGATTTTATAGCAATGCTGGCAGACACCTCTCTGGAATGTATCACCAACATGTTATGTGAAGCTTATTTGTTTGCATTCATAAGGTAACTTTCATGAACCGCTAAGTAAGATGACTCAAGTTGGCTCAGAAGTTTCCTGAGTGGCTATAAATGGTTCTCACATAAATGGTAACTAAAACCTTTGTTTAATGATAAAAATCTCTACCAACAAATTCACAACTATTCTACATCCCTGAACTTCCTTTCTGCCCCTTATAAACACTATCCTTGACAAGAGGTATAATGTTTGTATCTGAATGGTTTAAGCCCTGTGCTGCCTTTAGAATGGACCACTAGCCATTTGAGCTCATCTGACCACTGTTTCTATAAGACTGAGTTGAGGAAAAAAGTAAACAGGACGAATACTTTTACAAAAGCGTTCTGATGATTTTGATACTCACCTCTGACCTTTCTGTTGACCTTCTGCCCCTCACACCTCCCATAATCTCACACCTGTGGAGCAGAGCAGGCTCAGAGGCAGACTGTGCAACAGTACAACAAAGTCACTGCTGAAGAATACTGCCTTTACAGTCCCTGTGGAGGAAAAGAAAAACCAAATGAGTGAACTTGGTGGAGAGAACAAAACTGAAAACCCAATGCCTTTCTTTCATCTATTATATCCTTAGGAGACAGAGTTAAATTGCTTTCTATGAAATCTCCTTAGCAAGTACATTTGTATAAAAGCAAATAAGCTTAGACATTCTTACATCTTTCATAGAAACAAATTCCGGGTAAGTATAAGCTGAGCTGAGGAACTGGGAAAATGATGGTTGTGTTTTTTGTTTTGTTTTTCAGAATGTCAAGCAATAAAAAAAGTAAGACTAGAGATCATATATAGATTACACACCATGGCTGGTTTATTTTTTTTAGAGTTTTCCCTTACATTGAAAAGCAGTCATCTAAGCTGTGTAAGTTAACTATTACAGTCAACACAGACGTGCATTATTTGAACAAACATCAAGGTTAGTCGCACCAAAATAGTATTTGAAAGAAAGGATTCCATTAGCTAGCTGCTTTACTGTCCTTTGTGTTTGAAACACAACCTAACATCTGTGTTCATGAGGGAGTTAAGTTGGTGAATATCTAGCTTTAAGAGATGTTTTCAGCCCTGGTCAGTGGCTCGGTGGATAGAGCATCAGTCAGATGTATGGACATCCTGGGTTCAATTCCCAGTCAGGGCACACAGAAGAAGTGACCACCTTCTTCTCCATTTCCCTTTCCCCCTTTTCACCCTCTTCCCCTCCCTCAGCCAGTGGCTCCATTAGTTTAAGCATCAGCGCTGGGCACTGAGAATAGCTCAGTTGGTTCAAGTGTGTCCGCCTCAGGCACTAAAAATAGCTCAGTACTCAAACATCAGTCCAAGATGAGGTTGCTGGGTATATCCTGGTCCAGGTACATGCAGGGAGTCTGTCTTACTATCTCCCCTCCTCTCACCTAAAAAAAAAGAAGAATAAAAAGAAAAATAAAGAGATACTTTCTCAAGGATCCAATGTAAAAAAAAATTAAAAAGACACTAAAACAATGGAAGAATATACACATACATATACATAAGTATAACAAAATTAAAAGATGATTTGTGATAGCTGAATCTACTTTTAATCTTTAACAAAAAACATGTATTAAACATTAGCTTCTATGTAACACTTTTTAGTAGTATAAAATTTTTTCCTTCCATACTTTGTTCCAACCCCTGCTATAGCATTTGTGATATTTTATTAGTTTATTGCATATCATCTATCTTCTCAACTGGATTATAAAGATGAGAGCAGACAGAGGCCAGCTGAGTCAGCTCTAGCATGCATGTGGCACCCGGTGAACAGTAAATGTTTTATTGAATGAATTAGTGAATGATTAAAAGTTATCTGATAGTTGAATCTAAACTAGTGGTATCCAAGCTTTCTTTCTGATCTCAAGATACATTCTAGCTCTCCCTGGGAAGGTTGAGTTTCTGTATATGTCATGGTTCTCTTTGTCACATGTAAACTATTCATTCAATATAGAGCCAAATTGTGGAAAATTATATCAAATCTGCAGCATACCCTAAAAGACAAATGCCCGAGCCATCCTTGGGCCCTGCATTGAGAGTCTATTATTCACCATGTCCTTTTGTGTCCATTTTCTAATTGTACCGTCACAACACTTTGAAGCAGTCATGCCCTCCGTTTTCAGATCAGAAAACGGACATTCAGAATCCTCACGTAATATGCTTAGAAAGACAAAGCCAGGCACAGGCTCCAGGTTTTCAGAATCTAAGTTAAGGGTTTCTTTTACTAGAGTTTAGCTGCTTTCTTCCTTTAAAAGCATTTGATTAGGCAAATATTTCAAGGGGAAAAATATCCAAATTAACTGCCTGGCATAAAACGACCTGTTGATGAGCTGAATTATTCACTCTTTACTTGATTACTTTGTCATCTTGTTCACACAAGCATACGCTGGTTAAAAATGAAAAATGTCTTTCATAAGATAGTCGTTCAGCTCTGCCCCTGGCATGTTCCATTCAGTATAGTGTCGTTATTTTTCTTTGAAATCTTCAGGCTTCTTGTTCCAAATGCAAAAATAACCCATGCGCCTTTGTGTTTTTATTCTGTAATTTATTCTTGGATTTAGTTCTCATGTTTCATTTAAAATTTTTACGTTTTGCTTTTAAAATGCATTTGTGATACATGCATAAGTTTTAATATGAGGGGATCAATATTTTCCTCCTGAAAACACATACCTTTAATTTTATAGACATCAATAAGACTGCTTTTCTTTGCTATACAGAAATTCACCTTATAGGAAACTTTTTGAAAACATAGCTGTTCTACAAATGCAACACCTGTTCATACTGAGAAAAGAAAAGGAACAAAGATATAAAAACCCATTTTGTATCACCATGAGTTCTTTGATCAGATGTCTCTTTCCTTATAGCTATTTTTCTCCATTACTGCATTTCTAAAACTCCAAATGGAGAATTATAATTCTGGGAGGTGACAGAATGAGCTGAGCTTTCCAGATGCTGAGGCAGCGAGTTTACTAAAAGATTTCAAGGGCAACAATCCCAAAGTGATGCCTGAAGAGATTTGTTTTTATTTGTAAAACAGAAAACTCTAGGTGAATAAAATGATAGCTTTGTGAGTGCTATTCAGAAAGACTATGTAAATAAGTAGCTCACACAGCCAGACATATGAATAAAGAAAGGAACATGTCAAGTGACAGTTGAATTTCATTATTGCATTAATGTAATCTTCCTGAGTATAGGCTGAAACAATTTATCCAAAAGTATACATTTAGAAGAGTAAAAAAATTAATCATCAAATACAAATTTTCAATAATTTATCATCCAGCAATATAATCCTCTATAATAAATGCTAAAAATACCTGATTCCTTTTGCAATGTTTCACCCATTTCCTTTATATGAGAAACTAGAGATCTCTAATGACCTCCTTGTTGCCTCAGACTGTGGTGGGGCTAATCTCATTCAACACAACCAATTGTTTATAATTGGGTTTTGTGAACTGTGCTGAGTATCAGGTGTTTTCTATTGAAAGTGTCTTCTATGTGATTCCCCACGAGTCCCATCCATTTCAGCTTCTCATTCCTTCCAGTAATGCGGTCATGTTCAGAGCTTCACACTCTTTACAATGTGAAAAATAGAGTATTGTCATTATTATATATAAGAACATGTCTCATTTCTGGGTTGGGATCCATCTGCTCTAAGATGCAGAGGTTAAGATGACCTCCGTAGCAAAGAATCAGTGTTTGTGCATTTGAATGACATCACAGAGTTCAGTTACTATTCAAAGCAGTTGATCTCAAGTACTGATCCACACTGATTTCACTCTGTGATCAAATTTTTACTTATCCAATGGGGAAAATCAAAGAAGGAAGGTTTTAATAAAGCCATTTTGTTTTAATTTTGAAATTCTACTTTTTGGTGTCATTCATAAAAAATGATAAAGGTAATTGATGGTACTCTGTTTGTTTTTAAGTCCCTACTTGGATAAACTAAAGGTTGACAACTATATGTCAGTTTCACAATTATTTATACTTTTCTTGTATATAAAATCCAAAATTTACTATCAAAATTTTTATTCAAAAGCATGTTGAGGTACTTAGTTATTCTCTGAATAAAAAGACAAAAGTTATCAACAAAGTTTCACATATATTTCACAGATAAATCTCAGCTTGAGTAAATATCTGATTCTGAAAGGCAGACCAATAAAAATCATTAGAAAAAATAAATAGGAAAATATTACCATCAGTCTGGGGAAAACTAAGCAAGGCAGAGAACCCAGAAGCCATCATGGGAAAATGTTAAAAAAGAATAGATTTGACCTTACAGGTTCCAGTCCCCAGAGTACTTGTTTTCCAAGTCTTTTCAGTCAGCAAAATACTACGTTGTCATAATACAAAAAAATGCCCACAAATAAATATTAATATCGTACTTCTTTCCATGATTACTACTATGTCTATTTTCACCCATTGTGTCAATGAACTAATGATTATCCGATGCTGCAAACACTATGTAAACTATTTAACTCAGTATAAATTAATTGCTAAGTGAAATTACAAAACTATGAATATTTCAATATTCTGTGAAATTAATTACAGACTTGTTTGAATCATAAGCAAAGTCACCAATAAATGAGGATTCAGAGGAGTTGTACCAGTTAAAAATGTCTGTATTAATTCTTAGGAAGAAAAAAAAGATCCTCTCATAGTTTTGCAAAATAGGTCTCCCTTATGATCATACTGAAGAAGCACCAATATTGTGAAAAGCTTCTTAAAATACTAAAATACAAATTTGACTTATACCTTACCCATTATTAAAATAATTGTGTTTGTATGTTTTAAGAATGACTAAATGTTTAAGATTAAACTTGATATAAGACAAAATCAGCTAATTTCCTGAGTTTTATTTTATTTTAAAAATAAAAACTAAATCAGCTTAAAAATATTTACTATAATATTTTGGTCCTTTTTTTAAAGGTGAAGTCCCTTAAAGTAGACATCTTGTGTCAGCTCTCTTAGGGGGGAAGGAGGGAAGGAAAGGAAGGAAAGAAAGAAAAGAAGGAAGGAAGGAAGGAAGGAAGGAAGGAAGGAAGGAAGGAAGGGAGGGAGGGAGGAAAGAAGGAAGGAAGGAGAAAGAAAGAAAGAAAGAAAGAAAGAAAGAAAGAAAGAAAGAAAGAAAGAAAGAAAGAAAGAGAGAGAGAGAGAGAGAGAGAGAAAGAAAGAAAGAAAGAAAGAAAGAAAGAAAGAAAGAAAGAAAGAAAGAAAGAAAGAAAGAAAGAAAGAAAGAGGAAGGAAGGAAGGAAGGAAGGAAGGAAGGAAGGAAGGAAGGAAGGAAGGAAGGAAGGAAGGAAGGAAGGAAGGAAAAAAGAAAGAAAGAAAGAAAGAAAGAAAGAAAGAAAGAAAGAAAGAAAGAAAGAAAGAAAGAAAGAAAGAAAGAAAGAAAGAAAGAAAGAAAGAGAAAATGAGGGAGGGAGGAAAGGAGAGAAAAGAGGGAAGGAAGGAAGGGAAGGAAAGGAGGGAAGGAAGGAAGGAAGGAAGGAAGGAAGGAAGGAAGGAAGGAAGGAAGGAAGGGAGGAAATAAGGAAGAAAAGAAGTAAATAAAAGTCCTAGGATCTCATCTGAGACTGCAGATGCTATCCAAGGTGAGTACAGTGGCTAAGAAGGAACTTAAAACCAGGATTCATTCTCTTACAGCACAGTTCAGGCTCTTTCACGTTGGGCCCAGAGACTCATAAAGACCCGTGTATAGATTTCAGGAGGTCTGTAAATTTGAAAAAGAAAAAAAAATTACATCTGCATTTTTCTTAACCTCTAATTGAAATTTAGCAGTTTCTAAAATCAAAGATATAGGCTACAAGCCGCAGAAGGGTTAGTAGTACCTGCGACTGTCACCAATAGAAACCACTGATATTTTCGTATCTCATTATAATCATTACAGACATCTCAAAATATTCTCAAAATATTGTTATGAACTTCTCTACCCTCAAATTGAGTCACTTTAGACCAGGGGTCAGGAACCTTTTTGGCTGAGAGAGCCATGAACGCCACATATTTTAAAATGTAATTCCGTGAGAGCCATATAACAACCCATGTACGTTATACATTATCCAATAAAAATTTGGTGTTGTCCTGGAGGACAACTGATTGGCTCCAGCCATCCGCAACCATGAACATGAGTGGTAGGAAATGAATGGATTGTAATACATGAGAATGTTTTATATTTTTAACGTTATTATTTTTTTTTATTAAAAATTTGTCTGCGAGCCAGATGCAGCCATCAAAAGAGCCACATCTGGCTCACGAGCCATAGGGTCCTGACCCCTGCTTTAGACCCTCCACTAGCTTTTGTTCTTCAACATAGTAATAAAGAAACATAGTTATTACTATTTCACAAATTTTAAGTTTTTAAGTATTTTGATAACTGCATATTAGAATCACCGGCTTCCTTTGTAATTCTTTTAAGTTTTGTGAATTGAAACACTATTTGGAAAAGGAGTCCACAGGATTCACCAGATACCCCTTCACAGAAGAGCCATAGCACAAACATAACAAGGTTAAGCATGCCCTTAGGTATATATCCAGCTCTTGGAGAAAGGCATTGGGATGTAGTAAAGATGGTGCTAGATTGTAATTTAGTAGTTTGCAGCCTACTCTTCCTGTGCTGTCTGAAGATGGCCTTGAAGCCTTTTGAAACCTCTAACCTGAGTGAGCCACTTTTTCAGGTGCTGAGAAAACCACATTAAATGAGCAGTTCATTGAGCTATATTTATGTCTAGAGGGATGGGGTGGGATAAAACAAACAGGAGATCAAATAAATAATTACAAATAAAATTAATATTTTTTTCAAGTGAGAGGAGATGAGATAGTGACACAGATCCACCTGGATCCACCTGGCCATCCCCATCTGGGGCCAATGCTAAAATCAACCGAGCTATTTTTAATGCCTGAGGCTGACACTTGTACCAGCCTTCCATAGCTATCCTTAGCACCAGAACCAATGAAGGCACTGGCTGTAGGAGAGAAAGAGGGAGAGAAGGGGAAGGGGAAGGGGGGAGAGAAGCAGATAGCTGCTTCTCTTGTGTGCCCTGACCAGGAGTTGGACCTGGGATGTCCATACACCAGGCTGACACTCTATTCTTTGAGCTTCCTGCCAGGGCCAAATTAAATTCTAAGGAAAAAATAAAAGACCATGGATAGGCATTTTGATTCTTTTTAAAATGCATCCAAAGCCACTGGGTATCTTAAGCAGGGTGGAAAATTGATTGCAGGAGGGCAAGAGATAATGGGTGTTTGGAACACGGAGATAGAGATGTGAAAATGAAGAATAGTGGAAGGAAATGGGTCTGATTGCTGATCAATAGTTTCTTCATTTCACTTAAGGAATAGAATATCTATTCTAGAGATTGTAAAACCAATCCCCCCAAGTCACTAGTGTATTTTGTAGATCTACATAATACCTGTACAATTCCATTAAAAAATGAATCAAAGTAGTACTTTGACATGATATAGAGAGGCAATGGTATGGCTGGATATAAGCTGAAGCTCATAGTTAAAAGTCCTACAGAAGACAGAGCAACATCTTGTCTGCAGATGCAAGGAAAACAAAGATTCTGTGAAAACAGTGTGTTGACAAAACATGCCAGTCTAACTCACCAGAAAAAAATTGGAATCACATCATATTCGGATGATTAAGGACAAAATGTCTTAGGATAGTGCTTTTAACATGAGATGTGCATGACCACGCTTGCAAGATGGAAGCCTGCTAGCCAGTTCCTAGGAACGCCAAGGATCTTTCATACAAAGGAGCCTCTCAGCTCAATGACATGCAGCTCTCATCAGCAACAGCTGTGTGATCATTGTCAAGGCCTGGCAGCCTCAACAGCTGTGGCAAAGAGCCTTGTGTAACAATATCACCAGAAGTATCTATCAGGAAGATGATACAACACAATTATGTTGCCGCTTCTGTTGTTCCTGTTGCCATTATTACAGCTACCATTCATTGAGCACTTACTCTGTGCCCTGTTGTTTAATTACCAGGACCTTTAAGTATGTTATCTTCTGAAACCCTCAGACAAGCCCATGAGTTAAGCTTGGTGAGTTTAATGTATTTATTATATGTATTACATGCCTCATGTATGCATCGTGTGATAAGTAAAAATCTGTTTATTAAATAGAACATTTCCGTCATTGTAGAAAGTTCAGTTTGATAGTACTGGGCTAAATGCTTAAGCAAATATTCTGTGCTGTCTAGTTCAGTAACCACTAGCCACATTAGTTTTTGAGCCCTGGAAATGAAGCGATAGCAAATAAAGAATTAGACTTTAAATTTTATTTATTCAAATTTTACTTAACATTTTTCTATTTTATTTCAGGTATGTAAGTATGAACTTAAGTAGTCACATGTGGCTAGTTGGCTATCATATTGGACAGTGCAGGTCTAAGACCAAGTTCACATGGCTAGCAAGTGCCAGAAGTAAGAATTCAACCCTGAGACTCTCTGACTCCAAAGTCATGCTTTAAAAATTAGTCCTAGTTGGGGCTCCATAAAGGCTGTGATGTTTGCACCATAGAACTTTTCAGTTAGTGCTCATACCTACTTTCTTATGTCTAAGCCTGGATGAGCACAAAAAAGCTGACTCCCTAGGCAATCTGCCACTGAAGCCTCTACAGGCAGTGCCACCTACTATGGGCACTTAGAACACCTGGCTCTCTCCTGCAAGCTAACCCAATATAAATGTAGGAAGCAAAAATTAATGGAGAAATGATTGGTGCTAGATATTTTGTTTGTCCCCATAGATGTGCTATTCACTCTTCCCACACTGCTCTGGTCTCAGGAACCTGGTGATCTTTGGACCCATTAGCATGGCATCCTTGACCCCTGCTTCTGCTTGGTTCCAGCCAATAGAAGCCTCTGGTTCGAACTAGAAAAATAGGAAGAGGAAGAGGTTCAGGTCTTAATTCCTCCCAGCTCACTCTCTGCTGGTCTATTGTTTAGCAGTGGCTATATAATTCTATTTGAGAATATAGTTCCTACAAGTGGCTTTCTTCTCAGCTGCAGGTCCAATAACCATTTCTTCCCTTTTCCTTCAGCTGGAACAGATATTAGCTTCCCACTGTTGCCAGTCCTGGGTGCTTCACTGACTCTTGTTGGTGTCCCTGACACCTGCCCACACTTTCCTAAATAATTCTTTTACTAAACTCTCTTCTGCCATTCATTCTGACTGTCTCATTTTCTTTTTGGTGAATCTGAGGGTGAATTTAAAAAATAAGAATTTTTTTTCTGGCCAGTGGCATAGTGGATAGAGCATCATCCTGAAGCACCCAGAGTCACCAGCTTAATTTGAGCATTCTGGCTTGATCCCAATGGTACCTGCTGGAGCCCTAGTCTGGGCCAGACCCAGAGGGCACTCATTGAAGCCCCAGTCCGGGCCAGACCCCAAGGGTACTCATTGAAGCCCCAGTCAAGAACAGACCCAGAGGGCCCTCATTGAAGCCCCAGTCAGGGCCAGACCCAGAGGGCACTCATTGAAGCCCCAGTCAGGGCCAGACCCCGAGGGTACTCATTGAAGCCCCAGTCAGGGCCAGACCCCGAGGGTACTCATTGGAGCCCCAGTCAGGGCCAGACCCCGAGGGTACTCATTGGAGCCCTAGTCTGGGCCAGACCCCGAGGGTACTCATTGAAGCCCCAGTCAGGGCCAGACCCTGAGGGTACTCATTGGAGCCCTAGTCCGGGCCAGACCCAGAGGACACTCACTGAAGCCCCAGTCAGGGCCAGACCCAGAGGGCACTCATTGGAGCCCCAGTTAGGGCACATATGCAAAGCAATCAATGGTTGCACAACTAGGTGACACAAGCTGATGCCTTCCTCTCTCTCTTTCTCTTTTCCTCTCCCTCAAAAATAAAAAGAATAAACATTTTTATCTTACTTATGAATAATAAAAAAATGTTAAGTATTTCACAAAGTGGTTATCACATATTCTTAATCATAAAAACGCAACACATTACAAATTATATATACATGTATATAATATGTATATGAAGTCTGCCAGAAAGCAATGTCTGATGGCCTGAACATCATTTTGATATTAAAAAGATCCAAAAAAAATATGTAAACAAGGACATTCATTGCAGTATTTTTTACTGTATTATAAAGAACAAAATCATATATTCATTAGAAGAGGAATGGTTCTATCATAATACTTGTTTCATAATGAGCACTCTGTAGTCATTAAAAAAATGAGGAATATCTTTAACTATTAGCATGGAAAGATATTTATGACATGTTTTAGTGGGAAAAAGTTGTCAAACTGTACATATACTGTATTGTGATATTTCTAAAAATAAATATGCCTTCATTTATTCAACAATATACACTGAGTACCTACTATGTAAAGGAATTGTTGTAGGCTCTAGAGATTCAGCAGGAATCAAAACAGACAAAAATCCCTGCCCCCATAGAGCTTACATTTCATTGGAGAGAGGAAAGAAATAAATGAATTTATTTAAATCCATAGGATGCTAATAGATGAAATATACAAAAAGAGGGGAGAAAGAATGTAGACAGGGGGCACAATGTTGAATAAGACAATCAGAGAAAGCCTCACTGAGAAAGTGATATTTGAATAAAGATCTGAAGGAGGTGAAGGGGCAAAATGTGTTAGCATTACTGGGAAAAGAAAATTCCAAGCAGAGGCAATAGGAAGTGCAAAGGTCCTGAGCCTGAAATGTGTCTGATGTGTTGGAGAAAGGGGAATAAGAGCAGTGTGACAAGAACATGGTGAGTAAGGAGGGGAGTCCTAGGAGAAGAGCTTGAAGAAGTATTCAACTACTGTATATATGTCTGTATGTGGATTTTAAATAGTCCAGAAAAATACCCACCACACTCTTAATAGTAGTTGCTACTGGAAAATGAGAAATTTTCCTTCTCTTTGAGCAAATACTCAGTCATAACTTTATACACTGACATATTTTTTGAATGTTAAAATAGGGATCCTAACATTTTACTCTCTTTTTTTTCTTTGTTTTATTTTCAGAGAAGAATCAGAAAACAAAAGATTACATAGAGGTTCAGTATATACCAAGAAATTTTTTTTAAATCTTAAAATTTTTATTTTATTTTTAGCAAGGTCAGGTAGACAGGAAGGGAAAGAGATGAGATGCATCAATTCTTTGTTGTGGCACCTTAGTTATGCATTGATTGCTTTCTCATATGTGCCTTGATGGGGGGCTATAGCCAAGCCATGACCCCATGTTCAAGCCAGTGACCTTGGACTCAAGCCAGAAACTTTGGGCTTCAAATCAGCAATTTTGGGCTCAAGCCCATGACCATGGAGTCATGTCTATCCCATGCTCAAGCCAGTGTCTGGGGGTTTTGAACTTGGGTCCTCAGCATCCCATGTTGACACTCTATCCACTGTGCCACTGTCTGGTCAGGCAGAAAAACTCTCCAAAATCACTAGTATTTTCACAGAAAGTGATTCAAGAAACTTATGGTCAAAATCGCATATTGCTGTTACATGATTATTTTGAGTGTTAAAATTTGGGGCAATGAGTTCCATTTTAAATGCTTGCTGTAACAATGACAGCCTCACATTGATTATATCATGTCTTGCTAGATTTTAGTGCCTCTGACAGTGGATTTGCCTTTATTTCTATGAATTTAGGGAATTTGTATATGAGACTATTATGATATGTAACCATTGTGATTCATTAAGCAAACTATCAGCCTTAATAGAAGCTAAGAATGCCCTGAAGCAAATTTTTAGAAGAAATTGGCTAATACAACTTGTTAGCCTCTTCAAACAGCATGTAATTTGCACATTCAACAAAAATCCTGGGCTGTCATGGGGACAACATCTCAAAGATTACTTCCACTGACATCTGGAAGATTAACTTGAGATTTCTGTCTATCCCACTCTTTGCTTATTTTTAGTAGAATAGTTTTTCTTTTCAAAAACTATGGGACTTCTCTCTCTCTCTTTGTTCCCCCCTCAACTTATCTTCTTTTTTTCTCTTTCCTCCCTAGCTCATGTTTATGTATACCCTAATTTTTTCTTCTGCCACATAAGTTGTACATTTTACTGCTTCTTCAAATCCCATTCCTCTCACCTTGGATTTTCCTTTTGGCTCCATCCCCCCACCCCACCCCGTGTTCAGCACCTCTCCTCGGCAGGGGCTGCTTTCCTAGATGCCCAGTGGGTCCCTGAAGCCGTGGATAGTGCAGAGCCCTATACAGCTGACCCGTGCACAACACAGGTTTGAACTACGCAGATCCACTTACACATGATTTTTTTCAATAAATACAAATAAAGTTTTCAGTCTGTGCTTAGTTGAATCCACGGACATGAAGGGTTGACTATAGAGTAAAAAGTTATATACAGACTTTTTATTGCATAGACATTGGTGCCTCACTACTCCCCCCATGTTCACGGGTCAACTGTAGACTATGTTTTTTCCTATACATGTATACTTATGATAAATTTTAATTAGTAACTTAGGCACCGTTAGAGATTAACAATAATAATTAATAATAAAGTAAAAGTTATAATATATTTTAATACAAGTTATATGAATGTGGTCTCTCTCAAAATATTTTATTGTACTATTCTCCTCCCTTTTTTTAACTTAAGGGAAGCACTTCACAGCTTCTCTTTGGCATATTTGAATTACCAGCATCACAACCCTTGCGCTTTGGGGCCATTATTAAGTAAAATAAAGGTTACTTGAGTCTAAGTACTGAGATACCATGACAGTTAATCTGATAACAGAGCCAGCTCCTAAGTGACTAATGGCCAGGGAGTGTACACAGTGTGGAGACTCTGGACAAAAGGCTGATTCACGTCCTGGGTGGGATGGAGTGGGGCGACAGGAGATTTCATCACAGTACTCAGGACTGTGCACGACTTAACACTTATGAATTGTTTATTTCTGGAATTTTCCATTTAATATATTTGAACCACGGTTGACCATGGAAAGTAAAACTACAGATAAGGGAGTTACTACCAAATCTTGTTTTCTAATTTATATCAAATGTTCACAACATGAAGTTGAAAGATATTTTAATAGAGCTTTTACTTTTTCACCTTCTTTCTTTAAAAAGAAAAGAAACCAAAATTGGGAAAACACTGTAAATATACAAATAAAGGATTTCCACTTATTATTTTTTAAATAAAGGAAAAGAAAAAGAAAAAAGAAAAACAAAGGCTTGCATAGATGGATTCCCATCACTCTGACTGAGGGCAAGGTGTGCCTTATACAAGTCCTGGGACCAACAGTAAATCATTAACTCTAAGAAAACTTTGAGAAAAAGAATAATAAACATGTGTGTCTGTGGTGCCAGTGTTCATTCTTGTGCCTAAAACAGACATTGCCAACCGATCACAACCCTGCCCGCCACCCCCACCTCCCGGTTCTGGTTGCAGCTTTAGGATCCTTCTCTATACAGCATTCCAGCTAGCCGCCTACATTCATTGCCATTAAGAGTCAAACTTATTTATTATCCTACATTGGAAGCATCTCTTCTACAGTCATCTGAGATTGAGGCTGGGCTGTACCACTTCTCCAGCACTACAAGGCAAAAACAGAAAGAGTAAGTCTCCTTTGTTTTAAGAGAGTCCCTCACACCTATAACGTGGATGATATGGTCAGGGCTTTACTCCAAGGTACCACAGTTTAAAGAGCAAGATCATTTTTAAAAGTTCTATAAAATTTCTTCCAACATCACTGTCTCTGCAGCTGTTGGGGAAAGATTTCTCTGGCCAAACAGAGAACAGTCAGTAGCTGGCGTGCTGTATGGAAGCAGCCAGGGAGCAGAGGTCAAAGCCGATTGTCCATGGCCCAGGTGCCCTGTCTCCTCTTCTGCTTCTTCTCTCCCATCCCACAGCCTGCCTCATCACACTCCTTTTAACTCAAGACTATATTTTGTGTGTGTTGTCCCAGATCCCAATTATTGCTAAATGTACCTTTTTTTAAATTTTTTATTTTTTTTGTCTTTTTCTGAAGTGAGAAGCAGAGAGGCAGAGAAACAGACTCCCACATGTGCCTGACCAGGATCCACCCCGCATTCCCACTAGGGGGTGATGCTCTGCCCATGTGGGGCACTGCTCCGTTGAAACCAGAGCCATCCTTAGCGCCCAGGCCAACTTTGCTCCAATGGAGCCTTGGCTGCAGGAGGGGAAGAGAGAAATAGAGAGAAAAAAGAGTGGGAGAGATGGAGAAGCAGATGGGCACTTCTCCTGTGTACCCTGACTGAGAATTGAACCCGGGACTTTCACACACCGGGCCAATGATCTACCGCTGAGCCAACCAGCCAGAGCCTAAATGTAACTTTAGAGTTAGTCTTTTTATACTGGAGAATGGAACCCATCTCACTACACTGTACCTCCTTTCCAGTGTGAATTCAAGTTTTAGAGCTAGAGCACAATTTAAAAATGCATCAGAAGCCTTAAAATTACCTCTTTCAAAATACACTGAAGGTTTTGTTCATTTTAATTAGAACCTCCTTTTCATTGATGATTATAATAAGTAGGGAAGAATACTGATAATGCTTAAAGTGTTCTGGTGAAATATTAATGCAGTTTATCTTTTGAGTTTTTGTAGTTCTTACCACGGTGACTTGGGAAGGAGGAGGCGTTGAACTAGAGTTGCTCCATGTTAATAAAGGGCTATTTGTTTCAGCTCTGTTTATCTCGTGGTTTATTTATGGGGTGGGGATGTTTTTTTGTTTATTCTTATTGCTATCAAATATAAAAGTGTTGCATCACCCACTAAACAGGTGCTTGTAAGAAACAAAGGACCCAAAATAAGAAAGCACTTTTTGGATACTACAGTTCTGTACAAACAACCAGTGTTATTGAGGTATTGCCAGACAATCCAGCTTTTTCACCGGCTGAGTTTTTAATGGTCCTTTTGTAATCATAGAGATACAACTGAGATGTGATTAAGGAATAGAATGACCACATCAGATCCTCATTTCTGACCATTTCTTGAGCCCCATATCCCCTTGCAAACTTAAATTAGCAGGTTGTTTCATTGACTTCCTTTGTGTTCCAGAGAGGGCCTACGTGTTTATTTCTCCTGAGTCGAAACAGCACAAAATCAAAACAGTTCAGAATAAAGAGCAGAACGCTAACAATTCCTAAGAGGTCAGTAAGTACAGAGCAGTGGTTTTGCACGTGTACTTCCTGCCAGCAACAGCCACACTGGGGCCACGTGATGGCCACATCATGACTTCTATGGGTCAAAGACACTTTTATGTGCATGTACCACTTCCTTCATTAAAAAGGAAAAATAATTAGAATCAATGTTTTTAATCTGCATTGATATAACGATGAATATAGTGCAGGTTGGAATCGTGATTATATTTATATATTCATAATTATTATGCTATTTTTTTCTGATACATTTAAGAGAGATTAAAATCAAACCATTTTCATGGGCCACTAAAAACAAAGTGCACTGTAGGCACTAGGCCTACGGTCTCTAATGAGTAAGTCGGTCCTGGAGTCACCTGGGAACTTGGAAATGCAGATTCTTGGCCCCTGACCTTGACTTAACAAGAAACTCAGCTGTGTGTATTGACAAACCCTCCAGGTGATCCTGGATCACATCCAAGTTGGAGAACTTTGAGAACAGCTGGCCCAGACAGTTCAAAGCTCTCTAGCTTGAACCTTACTCTGAAGAAGCTGCAAGTTCTCCTTATCGGCTCCAGATTTCACTGACAGGGTAAGCAGATGACCTCCATTGTTTCAGGTCTGACTTTAGAGGTAAGAATGGGCAGTCACTTTTCTGACTATTTGTCAAATTTGGCTTTATCATATAGAAGACATTTAAAGCTTTAAAAAAGCAATATTACCTAATGGAGCCAACCACACAGAATTTAAATAGTTATATATTTGTAAATTATCTTGAGAGATAAAGAGTTATATACATTCTACTTACAGTCTACGTACATCTATAGAAAGTGATATATGTGTGTTAGAAAAAAAGACGGCACTTTGCTGTCACATAATAAAAACCACAGGCCTTGTAGAGTCGGCATACATCATTGTCAGTCATACGTCAAAAAAAAAATGAGACAGGAACCTAATTTAAAAGTAATACAGTTTTCTCTCCCTCTTAAGTGGTTATAAATACACAAGTACTATAACACTATGACATTTTATCTTGAAAAGGACTTGAACTTCGCTTATGGAAGTGAGTGATCATCAGAAGGACTGTGGCTTGTGAGTTACTGTGAAATGGCAGAGTTATCTGAAAGGAAGCAGAAAGGTGTGACCCTCTGAGTGGATGAATGCAGCTTCTGACATATGTGGTAAAAGTATGTAGCTGGTAGTTGTTGGAGATGTGTGCCTGTGTGCGTTTTGTGTATTTATAATCAGCTTGGCTCATCTGGGTGCAGTTTTCTGCGGTACTTCCCTCACATAAAATCATGCATAAGCAAATGCAAAATTTGCATTGAGCTCAAATTGTTCCCTAATGGAACAAATTCATATTCTCAAACAAGCATTACAGCAGAGCTGACTCTGTGCGTGTGTGCTTAATGCCATGGTTCTGTATATGAGTTACATACATTAATGTTTATTCCTACATTTGAAAGCTTAGCCTGTGAATCCATGTCATCATTTTACACACAACATTAAGCAAAATGGACAAATAAGAGACCATGGGTGAGTGTCTGTTTATGTTAATGTACAATAAATATGATTAGAAGTAATAGTGTATTACTCTAATACAGTGGTTTTCAACCAGTGTGCTGCAAGAATTTTTAAAACATGCACTACCTGACTATTTAGTCAGGGGCACTGACCACTTTTCCCTTAGACTGTCAAATAAAAAAATGACTACCGCCAACACAATGAAAGCCCTCCAATGTGAATGAATCAAAATTATACCTATTTTTTTTTTGCCAGTTCAGCAAATAATATATTTTTTTGATGTGCTGCAGAATTTTAGTTATTGGTTTATGTGTGCCATAAGATGAAAAATATTGAAAATCACTGCTTGGCCTGACCTGTGGTGACATAGTGGATAAAGCATCGACTTAGAATGCTGAGGTCGCCCTTTCAAACCCCGGGCTTGCCCTGTCAAGGCACATGTGAGAGTTGATGCTTCCTGCTCCTCCCCTTGTTCTCTCTACCTCTTTCTTCTCCCTCTCTCTCTCTCTTCTCTCTTTCTAATAAAATAAATAAATAAAAATTTTAAAATAAATCATGGCTCAAATATGATCCCAGGAAAATTAGTTTGTATGTTAATCTAAAGCATTTCAATTGTGAAATTGGTCAACATCTATATTTATTCATTCTAAGGGGTGACTGGCAATTAAATTAGATTTTTCTTAATCTTCCACACTGCAAAAAGTTATTTTATTTATGATTTAAAGCTGAGACACAAGCTTTGTTGATACACAAAAATAAATATTTGTTGGTTCTCCTAATATGATACCAGATGTGGCAGTTCTAATCTTTTCCCCAACAATTGTTTTAAAGAATCCAATAGAGGCAGTGCTTGATTTCATGGTTCTAACACACACAAATTTCAGTTACCATGGTTTAGTTACGATACCAGTGCCCCGACAACATGGTTCAAATTTCAGTTACCATGGTATATTAGCTGTGAGGAATTCCATAAGGTCACTGCTAGCTCTTCAGTCCACAAATCACTATGTAAATAACAGGTTTGCATCATGACTAGTGACTAATCACATCGCTTTTTTTTCAAAATTTGTCACTTTATTGGTCATTGTGTGTCTACTATTGAGTTCATGTCCAGAGAGCAAAGCATACAGTTGTGTTACCTCCTTGTCCCTCAGTGATAAACCCATGTAGGCATTTTACAAAACCAAATAATTGAAAGGGAATTCACCAAGAAAGGTGAAAATGCAGGAAAGAAACTAAAAAACATTAGAAGAATTTTGACCTTAATATAAATGGAGTAATAGCAGAACTAGCTCAAAAATATTTCATGATGTTAAAAGTGCAAAAGAGAAAATGTTGGAAGGTATGTGACGATGCTTGCTCCATAGGATAAGGTATATGACAAGTACTGTTCAAACTACTCCTGATAAGCTGTTTTATGAAGAAATAAAACACCTTGCTTCTTAGTGTTTCTAATGTGGTACATTATAGCATACTGAATAAGTGTTAGTTTTATTGTTTTTTAAATTTCCTTATACATGTATAACCAACAGCAAGATTACTGTTACATTAGCAGGAATATTCACGGTAATGTTAATGTTTTGACAAAAAAATTTTAAAGGTCATAGAACAATTGTAATTTCCTTCATTGATTATTAAGATAGCTTTGCACATTTCAGCTTGCATGGTTATTTTTGATATCTTGTACTATGCACAATGAGGACTGCCTGTATAACCCATAGAAGGTGTGAACTTACAGTTATCTCTGGACTATTAACAGTAGTGATAAATGTGTTAAGAAGATGTTCATTCTTTAGAAAACTAGAATAATTTTGTGTTGCCTATTACCAAAAATTCATCCAAAATCACTGGTCTTATTTTTATATAATTACTTGTTAAACAATATCTGAGATAACCATTACACATGAATCCTGACCCCATTTGAACTCTTCTAAGGCAATCAATTATTTTAGTGAAACAGTATAGGGGAGAGCAGGGGGTGTGAGCAAAGCTTGGTTGTATAAATGAATCCTGTACCATTGGCTATGTGAAGTACTATATTAAAGCCAAGCTAACCAATGTTCACTAAAGATTTCATTTAAAAATATTTATGCCTGACCAGCGGTGGCGCAGTGGATAGAGCGTCAGATTGGGATGTGGAGAACCCAGGTTCGAGACCTTGAAGTCACCAGCTTGAGCGAGGGCTTATCTGGTTTGAGCAAAAGCTCACCAGCTTGTACTCAAGGTTGCTGGCTTGAGCAAGGGGTTACTCGGTCTGCTGAAGGCCTGCAGTCAAGGCACATATGAGAAAGCAATCAATGAACAACTAAGGTGTCACAATGAAAAACTAATGATTGATGCTTCTCATCTCTCTGTTCCTATCTGTCTATCTCTGTCTATCCCTCTCTCTGAATCTGAAAAAAAAGAAAAGAAAAGAAAAGAAAAATACTTAGGTCAGAAGATGATTGGACTTTGGGTGGTGGGCTCACAATGAACATATAGATCATGTGTCATATAAATGCACATTTGAAACCTATATAATCTTATAAGCAATGTCACTCTAATAATTTAATTAAATACAAAATAAAATAATATTTAGTTTAAATAAATATTTGATAATGTGTAATATAATTTGTAGACAGTTCTTACCACCTATGATGAATAATGTCTGATGGAAATAAGGTACATTTTACCATCTTTTTAACAATAAGATACTATGTCATAATTACAAAAGGAAAAAGAATTAAGCAAAGCTAAATGCTTTGTGATAATAACTCTTTATGGATGTTTTGGAAATCATTACTAATTTATTTGGGATCAGCTTGTTTTCAAAAAGAGTGCTACCAATTGGGGCTTCAACCACTATCTTTTTAATAATTACCTCCACTGCTTATATGCATAATTCAGAGGTTCCCTTTAGTCGGTGTGTGAGTAGGATTTCAGATAAGTTATTAATTAAATTTACATACAACTGTCATCCTATGTATTTCACCTTGAAGACTAGGCGCTGGCTTTTCCTTAGAAGTCAAGTTCAATTGGAAAATAATAAACCTTTGGAGTACAGGTTCTAGTCCTCCCACCAAACATTTACTGCTTGTGTGTGATTCAACATGTTTTACTACATTGAGATCATAATAATTTCTCTTTTTTAATGTTGCTGACTGCAAGAAAATGTGTTCTCTGCGATTGTGCTACATTGACACAACAAATAATCTGGAGAAAAGCAAAATACTTCATTAGTAAATCAGTTGTTTACTCTGTACAAAACTCAAAACTCAGTTTGAATTTCTCCCCCTTTTCTCCTACAAATGACAGCATTTTTACTGAAATGATTAGATTGTCACATGTTTTGACATTGTGTAGACAACCCTCTAGCCAACATTAGGCAAAATGTTATAAGAAATCTAAAACTCCAATAAATTATTCAAAGATTTCTAAACTACCACATTTTTATAGTGTGAATGATTGATTGAAATTTGTTGCAGTTCCAGAAAAACTGAAACCATCTCAATGAAAGCAATGCATGATTTGAATATTTATAAGGTAATTGGCAATTCTGCAATATGTTTGCTTTAGCAGAAGCAATTAAATATAAAATAATAAAAATAGAGAACTGCACACAAGAATGTGGAAAGAACAGATTGAGGAAAAATAGAAATAAAGTACATTAAATTACACTGTTGTTTGTTTATGTTTCCATAATATCTTCATCAGGGATGATTAACAAAATTTTCAGAATGTCCCCCATATAAAATGCCCTTGTGTATGGTAGTCGGATTGTCCATATTCAGAAAACTGACTCTGATTTTGAAGAACCAGAAGGAAATTATACCCATCACTACATAATGCGGCATACTTAGGCCGAGGCCTCTCAGGAAACATTAGATGTTAATGCTCATAATCAGCCTGCTTGTCCTGCATGAGGCCATTTTGATACCAATGGGAATGATTGGTAGTGGCAAATTATAATGTGAACATTGCAGCTGAGCAAGTCAAGCGGCTGCTTCCTCGGAGTCGTCAGATGCAGAGCACGGGTCCACAAGGAACGGAAAGGGAATGGCATTCTTATTCATGTCTACAATGTGCCAAGTACAGTATTCTGGCACTCGCAGCCTCTGTGCTGCTGTACTTACATTCTTCACACTGACCTCATGCAATATGTTACAGTGCTCATTTGCTAGATGAAGAAATTAGGACTCAAAGAGATCATATGATAAAGATATCTTCCAAACAGAAAGTTGAATGAAATAAATCAAGTTACAGAGGAAGTCCACAGGATAAGATATTTTATATACTCTTTCAAAACATGCCAGACAACAGTGTACATGTCCTAGACATTAGTACATATGTATGAAATGTTTAAGGATATGAGCAGGAATGACGAACATCAAATTCAAAATGTTGTGGGTTTTGTTTTTGTTTTCTGATAAAAAAGAATGGAGTCAGACAGAGTGCACAGGGGACTTCCATTTCATTCCTCTTATTTTTTCCCTGAGAAGGGAGCCTGTAGGTAATCATTGTATCATTTCCTACACATTTTTGCTTGGCTAGAATATTTTGTAGGGATTCATAAAGTGGAAGAGAGGTTCAGCAACTTGCTGAAAGTCACACAACTATTAAAGAGGAGGCAGAGCTGGATTCAACCCCAAGTGCACTGACACTGGAGGCTGCACGCCCTGCTCCTCCATATCCCTGTGTCAGTTGGATGATGCTGAAGTCTTTTAGGGGACAACGCAGTTTATCTCGGGATAAAAGGTTTGATCAGGAATCTCCCTGTAACTAGTGGTGGAGTAGAGAGGAGAAACCAAGTGAGCCTGTGTATTATGATGAAGGAACCCATGCCACTCAGAAGAATGATAAAAGCTCACACGAGTCCCTTTCCTTGTTTCTGTTGTTGCTGTTGCTACACACTGGAATGAGATGCTATAAAAAAAATAGCTAGCTTATTAACCACTTTAATATTGTAATGAAGCTAAGCAAATAAGCTGTACAATTCCATCACAATCATAACTGGATGCTGGCTATAAAATTACATTGCAATACACTTTTAAAGGGCTACTATATTAACATTGTTTAAATTGACTTCACAGAATGGCGCTCTTCTTTCTCCCAATCACTTATACAATTCACAGATGACTGCAATTGGAACTGAGCCTGGGAAACATATATCTTTACCTATTTTACTGTTCACTATAGATTTATTTTCTCTGGCTCAGCTAATCAGTACATTCCTAGTACCTAGCATAGACCCTGGTACATGGAAGGTAGTTAATAAATAGCTGTTGAACTGAGTTTGAGAAATATTATCTGTTGTTTGCATTGTTTTGCTTTGTTTTGTTTTTAAGGGAGGCAGCAGAGTACAGTGATCAAATCTTAGCAGGAAGTCAGTGCTGGGGAAGAAGGAAGGTGGAGTCATTTCACGTCTCTCATTTCTGCTCACTACTTGTGTCACTTTGAGTGAACTATTTAACCCACTAGATCTCACTTTCAGCTCCAGAAAAATTAGAATAATATATATTAATGCCTTTTGCTCAAGTTGAGAAAATTAAATGACGTAGTACTACTGAAGTGCTTAGAATAGTAGTAGATAGTAAGTGCTCAGTAAATATTAGTTATTGTTGAGGTTATTTTTTGTTTCTGATATATAACCTTTGTTTTTACAAAAGAAATAGACAGTGTATATGTCCCATTGCTTTCTGAATAGATTTAAGAGAAAAACAAAACAAACAAAACACCTATGCACAGACATATCTCTTTTTTTTTTTAAATCAAAATTTCTCTTTTTTAACAGCAAAGTCATCACTCCCCTACTATTGCAGAAGAAAAATGTCTTTAATCTCAAAGGCAACATTAAAAATAGGGAAGAAGAAAACAAATCAATAAAGGCAAAGGTCACCAAAACAGATGATTCTAACATATAGCAGTGCTCTTGAGCATTGGGGTTATATACACATGTTTAAAAAGAAATGCACAAATAAACGAGACATCTGGAAGAAGAATTGCATGATTTGGATTCCAATATTCAAACAATTTTACATGTCAAAGTTTTCAAAGATACTATGTAACTGAAAAACCTTGAAGTAAAAAACTGTGTCCAACAAAATATTCCATTTTCTAGCAATATGTTTTCCTCTCCATAGGAGCCAGGCTAAATCCTCCCATGCACACACACTAACACACGCACACACATGCACAGATATGCATGCGCCATGCCCCAAGTCAGTTTTGCCATGAGAATTTAAAGTTCTTTTAAGAAGAAATAATGAGACAGCAAAACTGATTTAAGGTGAGCATCAGCCTTTATAAAATACTTGTTATATTTGTCTTCAAGATTTTTAAATGCTTGTTTTAGATGCAGGAGGAACTTACAGAAATTTATCACTTAGCTCAGGAGCTATGAAATATATATTTTTTCCCATGATCCTCAATTAGGAATGCATTTTATTGCAACCCAGGTGTTCTTTTTTATTTCATTTTTTTAAGATCTTAGATGTGAGTCACTAAATTTACTTTCACAATCCACCAGTGGGTCATGACCCACTGTTTGGAAAACTCTGTCTTAGGATGTTCTGTTTAAACTTTCCCACTGAAGCGCCCGGAGCAACGGCAGAGAGGGAAAGTTTTTGGAAGGTTGAAGAAGAAAGTTGAGAGAAGGAATAGGAAGGCCTTGCCCAATGGCAACATTTCTTTGAAGTTTCTTTTCTTTTTTCACCTTTATGATTTATCCCACTTTGGCATTAGACATCATACAAACTCATTTGTTTTTTATAAAAGGTTTTAAATCTCCCAGTATAATAAAACAGATGCTCTAGGGACTCATGCTGTGTTATTCCAGCTACCTCTCCTGCTAACAATATGCATGTTGCGGTCTACAAAGCAGGCTGTCTTGGATGATAAATTTACCTTGAGATAGTGCATGAATTTGCCATGGGCTCAGGGCCTTTGGTTTGTCTGACAATCATTCAGCACAAGCCACGTGTATGATCTCACTGAGAAGATGAGGACATTCCCTTTAGTCAGTGGATGCCCATCTGAGTGTGGTCCCTTTGCCTTTCTTCAGTCCTTTTGGCACTAATGGCTGGAAAGGTGAGAGTCTAACATGACTCAGATCCTCATTAGCCCACAGCACACACAGACAGCTTCTAGGCAGCTGCTGTGGCAGGAAGGGCACAGGCAGTGCTAACGAGGTCACCCTGCAGTGGGCTGAGAAGGGTTGATCATGATGAACCAGATGATGAATGTGGAACCACGGAATTAATCATTTTGAAGGGGGAACATGTTAATTCTTCTATTTCCATGCAGTTGGCTTGACAACAGCTTGACATCATCCTTCCTCTGCATCAGCCATCACCAAGGTCACAGTGGGCCAGTAGGAAAATGAAAAAAAAAAGAAGTAAATAAACCAAAGGAAGAGAAAACCTTTGCCATTTTCAAGCATTCCTTTTTCTTGTTTGGTATCAAAGAATCCCAGTAGCTGTTTGGGATCCAAAGATTAAATAAACTTGTGTTTGTAGAGCGTATTCTCAAAGAGAAACTCTCTAAAAACTCATACTGTTCCTTTGTGAAATGACACTCAGATCTGGTTTTAGGTATGTGCATGTTAAAGAAAAAAATACCTACCTCACTAGAAACCCAAGAAAAATCTCCTTGATTAAACTAGAGCTATAGATAATTACAGATATAGAGGCATGGAGAGTTAGACATAAGAATAAGGCTTAAGTAAAAAGCTTTGTTTCATAAACCCAAAGTGGAAGATTGCTGCAATAAACCATTTAAATGTGAATATAAACTTTATCACTTTTTTTTTTCCTCCTAGGCTAGCTATTATTCCCAACCATAAACCAGGTCCTGTAACCAAGGTAGATTTCAACCAAATGCCTTAATGCATGTAATAAAAAAGACCCTGCAATTTGAAAGCCAAGCTCCTTCTGTTTAGAAGTACAAAGGGTTTTATTTCTTTCATCATTAAAAGAATAAAGTACACGTGTGGAAATGTGGACTTTCAGGAACTTGAACACTGTGTTTCTCTAGCTGAGGACATAGTAATGAATTCCAAGTTAAAATTATTTTAGGGAGAATTAGCCACTCTAATAATATTTAATTACCTTCAAGAAAAAAATACTTAGTTTGGCTGCAGAATTTAAATATGCAGTTCTAAAATAAGAGGACATGAATCTTGTTGCCTTCTGCAACATTTCTTTCTGTCGACCTGTTAAAATCTTGAATTAAAAAAAGGTATAATCAAAATGTTTCATCAGAGAATGTTTTTTAAAAAGTTATGTAATATTTGAAATCAGATAACAAAACTATCTGGTTAAGAGATTTAAAAAATTATTGGATGACCTATAAGTATGCAATTGGATGATTTATAAAATATAGTTAAATGACTTAAAAATACTGAAGCTTATGAAATGTTAGTTATTTGTTTTTGTTTTTGTTTTTCAGGCAACATGCATACAGGTATGAAGAGGGAAAAACTATCATTTTTACTTTTTCATCCCAACTCACTTCCTAGAAAAAGCCACTCCTCTGACCAGGAAGCCTGACAGCCATTCTTAGCCGCCTATTAAGATTTTTAATATCTAAAAAGTAACTAAACTTCTACATATTACTGCTGAGTTGTACAATCAGATTCAAAGCAATTATCAGGGACATTAGCAGATTATAGAAACCACCATGCTAGTTTTTTAAATGTATGTATTTCTTATTTTTATATAACATTTTCTGATATATTTGCCCATTTTATTCCCACAACAATTATATGAGGCAAGAAATATTGTTCTCGTGTTTTTTTGTTTTGTTTTGTCTTATTTTGTTCTCATGTTTTAAATGAAGAAATTGAGATACAGATTTGGCTATAGAGAGATCCAAGATGGCAGCAGACTAGGTGGAGGTTACACTCACCTCCTCCCAGAACCCAACTGGAATTACAACTCAATTATAGAAGAATCATCCCAAATAACCAACTGTAGACTAGCTGAATAGAAGTCTTATAACCAAGTATTTGCAGAAGAAGCCACATTGAGATTGGTAGGAAGGTTGGGATGTGAAAAGGGCTGGCCCTGCTCCCACAGGCAGTGGCTGACATTAGGGAGGGATAGCTCAGCTGCAAAAGTTTTCCCTTGAGGACTGTGGGGTCTAAACCTCACACTTAACTCCCAAGGGCAGAGCACCAGACCTGAGAACAGGTGTCCACATAGCATCTGGTTGGAGAAAATCAGCAAAGATTCTGCTGTGAGGGAGAAACAGGAGTCTTCTAGAGATAAAGGTGCCCCCTTTAAAGACCAACCCTGGACTCTGGCACAGGGAAGGCAGAGTGGACTGGAGTCAAGGAGAAGAGACTTAGATTTCTGGCTCTCATCAGGGAGCTATGGGAATAGCTGCCAGGACCCCTGTGTTGAGTCACTCTCCCACACCATGATGCCATCTTTCTTGGGTAGAGTACTGCCTTCCATGTGGTATCAGCTTTGGAAGGAAACAATAGCTCCATACTCTGGACTCCCTGACCCTCACCACCCTATGGAGTTCATGCACAGCTGAGTAGTCAGCTTCCTGAGTCCAGTAGTAAAGTCTGGGCAGACTCGGAGGGTGTCAACAACGTGAGTGGTTTGGTTTGGGAAGAATACTTCACCTACTTTCCCATGAATCTGACTGGTACCTTCCCTTCATGGAAGATCCTCTAGCACCATGCTCTCAAGTCCTGGTGGGTTAGCCCTGCTAAGGTCTGGACAGAATCTGGTACAGACTGAGTTATATGGCTCTGGGTGGGGAGTACTCCTTCTACCTTTCACCAAACTTGGTCAGCAACCTCCTTCATGATAGAGACATTAGCCTCATACTCCTAACTCCTGGAAGTCACACCCTACTGAGACCAGGCTTTTAACAAAATCTGGACAGTTTGAGTTTTATGGCTCTAGGCCAAGGGAAATTGTTGTGTTTTTTTGCATCCCTAACTGATGGATATCCCTCACTTTATGTGACCAAATCTTGGTCTGTTTGGGCCAGATAAATTCTGTTGACCTCACCCTGATGACTCTCAGAGACCCTACACCACCACAAAGGTCTGCGGGAACCCAGAGGTGGCAGCTAGACTTGGTACACTCTGAGACATTTGTTGAATGGCCTCAGACTCAGCACTGGCAATGAATTTGAACCTGTATCAATCTTGTGAACAACACTTACCCCTACCTGGTGACTCACTAAGAACCTACCTCATGCAACTCAAGTACCACCACAGGCTTTTTCAGTGACTGAGCCTATTAGGCAACTGTCAAGCAGAGAAAGGTGAAGGCAGAACTTGGAGACTTTTGCTTACCTGCCCTTGGGCTTGGTGCTGATAAAAGCCAGCCTAGATGCACAGCACTGTCCTTCCTGTGCACACGCAGACCTAGCAGAGTCAGCCACCAACTATGGATCACTTTGTAGCTACAAACAGATTGCCCAGGGCCAGTCACAAGCAACATTTGACATTAGTCTGTACCAGAATCCTTCCCAAGAGGTTCCAGAATGAACACACCCAGGGGCCAGATTCAGACAACATTAGAGCAGAATTCAATTAGATTTACAAGCAGCATATTGAAAATGAGATCTTGTCAGATGCCTGACCCTGCTGAGGTAAATTCTGCTTCGTATAGTCAGCACATGCCCAGCAGCTTGTACACTATGTTCAGGATTAATCCTCACAGTTAGCCAGCCTGAGGGTTGACCCCACACATGAATAGGCCAAGATCAATTAAGACTCATTTAAAACAGGAGAATCGGCCCTGGCTGGTTGGCTTAGTGGTAGAGCGTCAGCCTGGCGTACAGAAGTCTCGGGTTCGATTCCCGGCCAGGGCACACAGGAGAAGCGCCCATCTGCTTCTCCGCCCCTCCCCCTCTCCTTCCTCTCTGTCACTCTCTTCCCCTCCCACAGTGGAGGCTCCATTGGAGCAAAGATGGCCCAGGCACTGGGGATGGCTCCTTGGCCTCTACCCCAGGAGCTAGAGTGGCTCTAGTCGTGACAGAGTGACGCCCCGGATGGGCAGAGCATCGCCCCCTGGTGGGCAGAGCGGCGCCCCTGGTGGGCATGCCGGGTGGATCCCGGTCGGGCGCATGAGGGAGTTTGTCTGACTGTCTCTCCCCGTTTCTAGCTTCAGAAAAATACAAAAAAAAAAAAAAAAAAGAGATAGTGAGTATAAAAAAAGGACCAAGAAACCATAAAAAAAAAAATAAAAACCAACCCCACAGTCAGAAATAAAGAATATTTAAAATGAAGAATACACTAAAATGACTAAACAGTAGGTTGGACAAAGCCAAGTCTCAAATCAGGAATTTGGAAAACAAGATAGAAGAAAACACCCAATCAGAGCAGCAAAATGAAAACAATTTTAAAAAATCGAGGTAAGTCTAAGAGATCTCTGGGACAATGTAAAGTATAACAATATCCATGTCACAGGGGTGCCAGAGGAGTAAAAGGAGAGAAAGGCATCTAGAACCTATTTGAAGAAATGACTGAAAAGTGCCTTATCATGATAAAACACACAAGTTCAGAAAGCTCAGAGAGTCCCTAACAGGACGAATCCAAAAAGGCCCATACAAAGACACATCATAATTAAAGTGGCAAAGGTTAAAAATGAAGAGAAAAATATCTTAAAAATATTCAATAGTATGAGGAAGGCAGTTTCCTACAAGGGAGGTACCATAAACCATCAGCTGGTTTCTCATCAGAAACATTTAGGTCAGAAGGAATTGGCATAAAATAGTCAATGTAATGAAAAGCAAGGACATACAACTAAGATTACTTTATCCAATAAGGCTGTAATTCAAAATTGAAGAAAAAATAAAGAGCCTTGACAAAAATAAATTAATTAATTAAACTAAAGAAGTTTGTTACCACCAAACCAGTATTACAAGAAATATTAAAAGATCTTCTTGGAGAAATAGAAGAAGAGGAGGAGGAGGAGGAGGAGGAGGAGGAGGAGGAGGAGGAGGAAGAGGAGGAGGAGAAAGAGAAGAAGAAAGAGGAGAAGGAAGAAAGAGAGGAAGAAGAAGAAGAAGAAGAGAAAAGAAGAACATAATTATAAAGTATAAAATAGCAATAAATATGTACCTATCAATAATTATCTTAAATGAAAATGTTTAAATACTCCTATCAAAATATATAAGGTTGCAGAATGGATAAGAAAATATGACCGATATATATGTTGTTTATAAAAGACCCACCTGGAATAAAAAATACAAAGATTCTAAAATTAAAGAGAAGAAAAAGATATTTTATACAAATATTAAGGATAAAAAGCTGGCATTGCAATTCTTAAATCAGACAATATAGAATTCAAAACATAGTCCATAACAAGAGACAAAGAAGATTACATAATGTTAAAAGGGTCAATTCAACCAGAGAATGTAAGTGCTGTAAACATTTATGTACCAAACATAGAAACACCTAAATATATAAAGAAAATCCTTATGGATAGTCATAATAGGGGATTTTAACACCTCATTGATATTAATGGATAAATCTTCCAGATAGAAAATCATCAAGGAAACATAACCTTAGATGACACACTAGAATAGATTAATTTAATTGATATCTTCAGAGCATTTCATCCCAAAGCAGCAGAATATATATTTTTTTCAAGTTCATGTAGAACATTTTTTTAAGACAGAACCCATGTTAGAACACAAAACAAGTCTTGATAATTTAAGATGATTGAAATCATATTAAGCATCTTCTTTAACCATAGTGGTATGAAATTAGAAATTAATCACAAGGGAAAAAATCATAAAAACACACTTAGATAAGGAAGCTAAATAACATGTTACTAAACAATGAATGGGTTAACACTGAGATCATGGAAGAAATCAAAAAATAACTTGAAAGAAATGAAAATGAGAACAAAATAACCCAAAATCTGTGGGACACAACAAATGCAGTCCTAAGAGGAATATTTATAGCAATACAGGCCTACCTCAAGAAACAAGAACAATCTCTAATAAACAATCTAACTTTAAACTTAAAGGAACCTGAAAAAGAATTACAAAGCCAAAAGTTAGTAGATGTAAGGAAATAGTAAAAATCAGAGCAGAAGTAAACAAAAGAATCTAAAGAAACATTACAAAAGATCAATGAAAACAAGAACTGTTTTTTTGAAAAGATAAATAAGAGTGACAAATCTTTAACCAGACTCATCAAGGAAAACAGAGAGAACCCAAATAAATTAAACCAGAAATGAAAGAAGAGAAGTAACAGCTGATTCCACAGAAATACAAGAAATCATAAGAAAATATTATGAACAATTATATGCCAACAAATTGAACAATCTAGATGAAATGAATAAACTTCTAGAAACAGAATCTTTCAAAACTAAATAAGAAAGAATGAGAAAATCTGAATAGACCAATGATAAATAATGAAGCTGAAACAGTAGTTTAAAAACTCTCAGCAAACAAAAGTCCTCAACCAGATGACTTCACAGGTGAATTTTACCAAACATTCAAAGAACAACTAATACTTATTTATTTTTCCAAAAGTATTCCAAAAAATTCAAGAGGCAAGAAAACTCCCAAGCTCATTTATGAGGCCAGTATTATCTTTTTTCAAAAAATTAAAAATAGATCTGCCTTATCATTCAGTGACTCCACTTCTTGGAATATATCCAAAGAAACCCAAAACACTGATAGGAAAGAACATATGCATTCCTCTGTTCATTGTAGCATTATTTACAACAGCCAAGATTTGGAAGTCCCCATCAGTTGATGAGTGGATAAAAAGCTGTGGTGCATTTACACAATGGAATACTTAATCCCTTTATCATTTTCCTCAGCCCCCCCTCAAACCCCTTCCTATCTAATAACTTTCAATCTGTTTTCTGTATCTATGTCTGTTTCTATTTTGTTTATTTTGTTCATTAGATTCCACATATGAGTTAAATCATATCATACTTGTCTTTCTCTGTCTGACTTATTTCACTTAACATAATACCTTCTTAGGTTCATCCATGCTGTTGCCAATAATAAGATTTTACTTTTCTTTATGGTTAAGTAATATTCCATTGTGTATATGTACCACCATTTTTTTTATTTACTTGTCTATTGATGGACATTTGGGCTACTTCTAAATCTTAGCTATTATAAATAAGGCTGTAATAAACATAGGGGTGCATTTGTGCATTTTGAATTTGTGTTTTGAGTTTCTTTGAATAGAAACCCAGAAGGGAAATCACTGAGTCAAAAGCAGTTTCATTTTTAATTTTTTGAGGAACTTTCTCATTGCTTTCCACAGTGGCTGCACCAATCTGCATTCCCAAGGGTGCACAAAGGTTTGCTTTCTCCTATGTCCCTGCCAGCACGTATTGTTCATTGATTTATTGATGAGAGTTATTCTGACAGGTGTGAGGTAATATCTAATTGTGGTTTTAATTTGCATTTTTCTGATGATTAGTGACATTGTGCACCTTTTCACATGTCTATTGGCCATCTGTATGTCCTCTTTGGAGAAGCGTCTTGAGTATTTACTTTCTCAACTCAAATGCCACAGGCAGTTCTTTCAGAACTACATCTGTGCTGCTCCCTAAATTCCAAGACGGGAGCAGAGCCAACAAGTATATTTGTATGAACCTGTAAACTGAACCTTCTCTGTATTCTAACTCATCTGTGAAGCCACCTGAGTGGGTCCAATTTGGCCTTCTTGGCTCTAACTTGTTTCCTGAAACTTGGCAAACAAAGAGCTGTCCTTGCCAGTCACCCTGACCACGTGCATTTCAGAGCCTCTGTTTTCACTGAATCACAGGACAGGAATGAAACGGGAGAGGCAGCACCTTCAGAGGAAAGACATGAGAGGCGCCCATCTGACCCAGGAGAGTGTCCTAGGTTGGAATCCAGACTACTCTAATTACTATCTCTTTAATCTTAGGTGAGTACCCTAACCTTTCTAAGGCCCAGTTTTTTTTTAATTTAGAAAACCATTTAATTTAATATGTATTTTATGGGATTATTGCAAAAATTTGACTAGTTCCTTAAGCTATTTGAAAGCTCACTGCAAGATGTCTGGCCCTGGACAAACATAGCTGACTTTGAATTTAATCTAAATCCTTTGCTGGCCAGCCTCGAGTACACTCCTTATTAGACCTCTGGCAGCACCTCTAAAAGAGGAACATTGTATGCTGCCTGCAAACACACCCACAGCTGCCAGGGTGGATTTGGATATGTATTTGCATTTTCATCCTGTTTAATCCCTTCTCCAAAAAGACCTACCAATTCCACACTCCTCCTCCTCCTCCTCTACCTACCTCCTTTATTCTAAATTTACAGTTTATTCTAGCCCTGCTATGCACATCTGTATGATTAGCCAAGATCTCTACCCTTTCTTATTCTGCCCCACCCCTCATGGCCCAATCTAATTGTTCTTTTCTTACTTTTCCCCTGTAGTATAACTCAATTCAATTGTAAACAAACTCCATTATCTGTGGGAAATGTTGAAGTAAAACACACAACTGTTGCCTTACTGCGTTGTCTGTGTCTTCTTTATTCCCTTCAATCCCTGCTCTCAAAATTCCCAGTCCTGGCACAAAACTGTATCTCTTAGTCTGCTGTATGATGTATGATTAAGTCTATATAATTTTCCACAAACACTTTTTAGTTGCTCCAATGGTAAAATATATTTTTTTCTCTTACCCATAGAATTGTAAGTTGAAATTATTATACAATGCTTCTAACTATATATTTTTTCTGTTAAAAAAGCTGGTGGTAAAATATAGCTGAAGGTTTATAGTTAAACCTGTGAAAACTTAGTGTGCATATGAAAGATGAAAACGATGAAATGGCAGCCTCTGCACATTATTCATGGGAATTCTTGGCTAGGATTTAGAATAAAATTGCACTTTTCCTCAGATGAAAACTATAGAAATAGGGAGCTTTCTTTAGTCAGGTAAATAACTATAGAGAGAAATTAAAAGGGATGTTTCATAGTGTAAAGCCAGTAGCCACGACCACCATTACAGCCACCTGGCCCATGCAGGTTCGCATTTGATTTGGACAGACGGTAATGAAACAACGGAGCCAAGAACTGATGGGCCATTAGCTTTAATCTTAGCTTGCACCCAGCAGGCAAGAAAGACACACAGTGCGAAAACACTTCCCTTTCCATTCAGGGCTCCCAAAGCCACTGATTTATTCGAGTTTCTCAGAATCAAAGGTTTCTATCTCACCAGCCTTATTCACCTCTGTTTCCCATCTCCTTCTCTCTGCACAAACTCTGCACAAACTGGCTTCTCCTTCAGCACTTGCCATCTTGGCTGCTTCTCCTCTCCTCCACATGGCTTTTCTCTGCTCTCCTCTCTCATGCTAATCTCAGGAACCAAGAGAGAGCAAGCGCCCAGTCTGCGCCTTTTATAGTGTAGAAATCCAAACCTTTAAGCCAATATACAAATAAGGAAGTCTCTAATACAAAGTCACTTTTCTGAGGCATAAATGGGATTCTTCATAAGAGTGCACCACCCCACATCATGCAACAATCAAGGATGTGGAGAAAAGCTTAGTTTTGAAAAGATCTTAGTATTAAAAGGATGGGAAAGGCTTAGTCTTAAAACTAAGCCTTAGGCTATAAGGACCCTGCCTGCTTACAGCCTGTTCCCCATATCAATGCAAACTATAAGCGAGCAAACATATACATAATATTTCCAAACTTATTTGACCAGCACATAGTATATAGTTTAACCCTTCAGATGACATGTGAGTGTCATCATTTAAGACAAAATTAAATGATAAATAATGATGACCCTGGCCAGTTAGCTGAGTGGTAGAGCGTTGGCCTGGTGTGTGGAAGTCCCAAGTTCGATTCCCAGCCACACAGGAGAGGCGCCCATCTGGTTCTCCACCTGTCCCCTTCACCTTTCTTTCTGTCTCTCTCTTCCCCTCCCACAGCCAGGGCTCCATTGGAGCAAAGTTGGCCCTGGGCATTGAGGATGGCTCCACAGCATCTGCCTCAGGCACTGGAATGGCTCTGGTTACAGTGGATTAATGCCACAGATAGGCTGAGCATTGCCCCTGGTGGGCATGCCGGGTGGATCCCCATTGGGCGCATGTGGGAGTCTGTCTGTCTGCCCACTTCTCACTTCAGAAAGATACAGAAAGGGGAAAAAATGAATAATACACTAACCCACCTCTTGAAAACTGTTATATGACTTTGATGTTCCACAAAATGGAAATTATAATCTCTGATGGCCCAAGATACTGCCTTCTTGGAGTTACTAACAATAAAGTTTTATTTGGTATAAAGCTCCTCATGAATCTCTTATTCTTTTATTTCAAGCTTTTTCATGAAGAAACCTGCCTAATTCTTCTCTTTTATATGTGAATAAATCTATATTGTTACCTAATACATACTGAAAGTGTGTGATGTTTTGGGTCCTGACCACACAACTATAATTCATGACCTTCCCTACACTGTAAATGCTGAAAATTATGTCAAGCTTAGACTTGGCATCTGACATAAACTTCAGGATCACTGCTGATACCACTGCCAAAGCTGTCTTTTAAAATCAAAGATCATTGTTACTGTGTCACTTAAAATCATTTATTAGCACCAAGTATGTATATCACATATCCACCAGCATGCCACCCACAATCCTTCCTAAGTAGCTGCTGACCTATCTTTACCTTTCCAGTTTCCTCACCTACTATCCCCCTGATTTGAACGTGATGCCCTAGCCCAATAAAACTATTTATGACTCCCTGAACACCCTAAGTCCTATGATTTTCATGGCTTTCCATCATGGTTCAGGAATGATCCCACCACCATCTACTTCCTTTGTTCAGTACTTGACTGTCCTTCAATTAAAAACAACTTCTAAATTTAAAAGAAAGCACCTCTTCTCAGAATCCTTCTTTTCATTCTCCAATCTTTGAGTAGATAATGTCCTTCCCTTCACTCTCTCCTTCAGGCTACCTAGTGCTTTGGAGCTTCATATGTACCTCTATTATAGCACTTTTCACATTATACTTTAATTCCTAGTCAGCCCCACTCCTTGACTTGTCTTATAAATTTGAATAAAAAGCTGTGCCTATTCAC
Organism: Saccopteryx leptura; assembly: GCF_036850995.1. NCBI lineage: Eukaryota > Metazoa > Chordata > Mammalia > Chiroptera > Emballonuridae > Saccopteryx > Saccopteryx leptura. The sequence continues at coordinate 119,145,933 of NC_089504.1, forward strand.
CATTGTCTTCCCAGTGAGAGACCAACCAGTACTGAGTAGTCACTCAAAAACTATTTGATGAATTAATAGTCTTTATTTTTACCATCGAGGCTAAGAAATTAAGAGCATTTTTACAAAACTGGAGACATATAAAACTGGATACACACAGCAACCTGACATATAAAACATCAAATGAACAAAAATGAATGTGCCAAATACAACCAACTTCTTCAGCTACTGAAGAAAAGCTGTCAATTATTATTTTTCACTAAATATTAGAGTCAATCTTTATGAATGTTTAAAAACAATGAGTTTTTTCCAGATTCAAATTAATTTTATATTTATAAGACATCAAGAACACTATACACCAAATATATCTCAATAAAGTTGTTTAAAAATAAAGACTTCAAGAATAAAAACATAATTCATGAGAAGCCTATCAGTATATCCTATACTATATGTGAATGTGCTATAAACTTTAACAAGAGGAACTAATGTGTTCTATTTGTGAAAACTTAGCATTGACCTTCAACAAAAATTTTTTTTAAGTTAGAAACAAAATTATTTGAAGGTAGGTAGACAGGTTGTTTTTTTAATTATTATTAACTAAAAATTAATGGTAAGTGTGGATCCATGTGCTTTCATGTATAGGAGACACTATGATATTAAGGCTACGAACTTAGCTGTGGAGTCAGTCTTCCTGGGTTCAAAATGCAGCTCTATCACTTTCTGTAGTTTTAAAGTCTTGAATAAAGTTATCAGTCATCCATAGTTCAACTTCTTCATCAGTAAAATGGAGCTAAAAATCATACCTATCATAGGATTAATATGAGAATTAAATTGAAAAGCCCACCTAAAAAACTTATCAAGCAGTCAACTTCCAATGAACATCAGCTGTTATTATAATTTACCTAGTTTAAAAACAACAGCGACAAGAAAGATGATGAATTTACTTAAAAGAAGATGTAGAGTGGCTAAATACCTTAAAATAAATTACAATGCAATAGAACCAGCACATATAAATCATGGGTTCTCAGAACCTGATTAATATTTTAGTCTTTAGTCCTGGCCAGTTGGTTCCGTGGTAGATCATCTCCCTGGCGTGTGGAAGTCCCAGGTTTGATTCCCAGTCAGGGCACACAGGAAAAGGGACCATCTGCTTCTCAATCCTTGCCCTTCTCCCTTCTCCCTTCTCTCTCTCTCTCTCTCTATCTCTCTCTCTTCTTTTCCCTCAGCTATGGCTCCCTTGGAGCAAGTTGGCCCTGGGCACTGAGGATGGCTCCATGGCCTCACCTAAGGTGCTAAAACAGCTTGGTTGCCAAGTAACGAAGCAATGTCCCAGGTGGATTCCCGTCTGGCACATGCGGGAGTCTGTCTCTGCCTCTCCACTTCTCACTTAAAAAAAAAAAAAAAAAAAAAAAAAAAAAAAACGAGGAAGACGATTTTCCTAGAATTCCAGAATGATCTAGCTAATTGCCCCACACAGTAAAGGAGGGACCACAGTGATCAGCTGTACAGTAAACACAAGACCGCAGCCCAACCCTGCACTATCACCAGGGTTAGTTGCTCCTACTTGAGTGCTTTCCTTTGCTATATAGAAAAAGGGGGGAAAGGGCAGAGTTATAGGTTGGGCATAAATGGGTAAAAGTGGTAAAAATGTACAAACTTCTAGTTATACAATAAATAAATTCTGAGAATGTAATATACAGTACAGTGATTATATCAATAGTTAATATTATGGCATTATATACTTGAAAGTTGCTAAGAGAATGAATCTTAAAAATTCTCATCACAGGCCCTGGCCGGTTGGCTCAGTGGTAAAGCGTCGGCCTGGGGTGCAGAAGTCCCAGGTTCGATTCCCGGTTAGGGCACACAGGAGAAGCACCCATCTGCTTCTCCACCCCTCCCCCTCTCCTTCCTCTCTGTCTCTCTCTTCCCCTCCCGCAGCCGAGGCTCCATTGGAGACAAGATGGCCCGGGCGCTGGGGATGGCTCCTTGGCCTCTGCCCCAGGCACTAGAGTGGCTCTGGTCGCAACAGAGCGACGCCCCGGATGGGCAGAGCATCGCCCCCTGGTGGGCAGAGCATTGCCCCCTGGTGGGTGTGCTGGGTGGATCCCGGTCGGGCGCATGCGGGAGTCTGTCTGACTGTCTCTCCCCGTTTCCGGCTTCAGAAAAATACAGAAAAAAAAAAAAATTCTCATCACAAAATATAATTAGTAACTGAGTGGTGACAGAACATTAACTAGACTTATCATGGTGATTATTTCACAATACATTCAAAAATCAAATCATTGTATCATATGTTTAAACTTAATATAATGTTATATGTTGATTATATTTCAATCAAAAATTTGGAAGGTAAGAACTAAGAAGTTATTTATTTATTTATGTATTTTTTACAGAGACAGAGGGATAGATAAGGACAGACAGGAACAGAGAGAGATGAGAAGCATCAATCATCAGTTTTTCGTTGTGACTCCTTAGTTGTTCATTGATTGCTTTCTCATATGTGCCTTGACCGTGGGGCTACAGCAGACTGAGTAACTCCTTGCTCGAGCCAGTGACCTTGGGTCTAAGCTGGTGAGCTTTGCTCAAACCAGATGAGCCCACGCTCAAGCTGGCAACCTTGGAGTCTCAAACCTGGGTCCTCCGCATCCCAGTCCAACGCTCTATCCATTGCACCACCTCCTGGTCAGGCAGAAGTTATATTTTTAACAACATTAACAGTAACAACCACGAAACATTTCTTTCTTGCAGGTATCATATAAGTGGAACTGTTCCCAAATATTAGAAAATTCAGGAGTCTTAGGCTTTATTTCCTCTTCCAAAGTAGAAGATTTTTTTTCTAAAATAACAGATATTTGAAGATTTATCATGCTTTTCTTTCTACTTTTGCATATGTTTTCATAGTTTTTATATTTTCAAGTCATTGTCAGATGTAAATAGTACCACAAACAATTTTTTTTATTACAAAAATTGTTTCCACTTCTGCCATATGAAGTCAGACAAAATAGCTGGAATTTTTCATTTTTTTATGTAAAATCTACTTTTCTGTTTTTCTGCTTAGATGAAAGATTTTTTTTCATTTTTATTTTCTTTTGAAAGCTAATTCTTGCAGTTAGCTCAGTTTTCCTTTATATACTTGTTGCTTGCCTCTCTTGCCAGTGTTATCATGGTTGTTGCTGCTAAATGGCCTCCCCCGGGTTTAACCACCACGAAGTTCTGGAAATGCCTGCCTGTTGAAGCAGACTGGCTCTAGGGGTTCTGAGGCTGGCAGTGTAGGACCGTGGAAGGGAGCGTGCTCACTCCCTTCTTCCAGAGAACGGAAAAGACAATCCGAAAGCGCTCTCTTCCTTAAAAACAGAAGGTGATGAAAGCTGAAACCGTACCAAATGGTGATGGCAGATTAAAAAAAAAAAAAAAAAAAAATCAGGCCCAGTAGCAATCAGAAAATTGAGAGTCCCTGGCAGGGCTCCAGGAGCAAAAACCAGAAATTCCTGAAAGAGAAGAGTAAGCCCAGCTATAATTAGGGAGGAGTAAGGGGAAAGCGGCAGAAGCAGCGAACGCACAATGATTGATGGTCTTTCCCTTCCACATCTTCTTTATGAAAGTGTTCCAATTTCTTGATTTCAGTAGCTTGCTGCTATGGTTAGCCAAAATCCTCTCTGAAGTTCACCCCAGGGTTCCCTAATTCTGTGACACTTCAAGTTGACATAAAACAAAATAACAACAAATTCCAAAAAACCCAGGCAAAAAATAGTATCGAATTTCCTCAGACAATGGGCAAGAACAGAAAATTATCTGTATTTGCACACTTGTCTTTATAGACAGAAGAAAAGTACCATTTAAATAAAAAACTCAACAGTGGAATGGGCCATAAATTTCCCATGCATGGAGAATTAACTGAGCAAATAAATAAATAAGTCTGCTTTCCTATAACTGCTCAAATCTTCCTCTTGAACCTTAATCCCACTGGAAGATGAGATGTCAGATTTTAAATGTACCAAATAATAGTTGTCCTGATATGTTTCCATTCAAATAATCTCTTTTGAATTACTCATTATATTGCAAAAAACTTCTCATTCTTTCAGATTTTCCTTTCCTTCTCCTTGCTCATCCTCCGGATGTTATCTATGTATGGGGTAGTGACAGTTTGCTTTGATAGATTTTCGGAGGGAACCTTCAGTTTGCAGATTATCGGAAAGGCTTTACTGGTTCCTGCCATTAGCAGCTGCTAATCTGGTCTAGTTTCTGGACTATTATCAGCTGAGATATGCCTTGCTCCTTCTGGCTTACAGTTTAAAACACATATCTAAGTTCTGGATTTGCAGTATCCAGAAGCAAAGTCCCTGCATTCTGCAGCTTTTTGTCCCGACCGCAGGACTCAGTGGAGCCACCAGGCCTTTAGAACCTCGTATCACCTGATCAGGATAATAGGAACATTTCAAGTCCCTGCACAATTAAGGCTACCAGTAAGCAGGGTAACTTTTTCAGACTCACCTAGTGAGTTGCTTCCTTCTCTCACTATGTGACATTATTGCTCCCACATTATGATGGACACAGCCTCATGCCACAAGCTGGACTCCCTCTAAAAAAAACTACAACCAACATTCCTCAAGTTAGTCCATAAATATAGATAATTTAAAGAAAACCTTACATATCAAAATGAATTTTCCATGTTCTCCCTGGTCAAGATTCTAGCCCAAAAGGAGGAAATTGATGTTAGAACTTAGATATAGCTACTAGATTTCTTTTTTTTTTTTTTTTTTAAGTCAGAGAAGGAGAGATAGGACAAACTTCCACATGCGCCCCAAACAGGATTCACCCAGCAACCCTCATCTGAGGCTGATGCTTGAATCAACGGAACTATCCTCAGTGCCTGAGGTTGATATTCAGACCAATCAAGCCACTGGCTGTGAGAAGGGAAGAGAAAGAGAAGGGGGAGAGGGAGGAAAAGAGAAGCAGATGGTAGCTTCTCATGTGTGCTCTGACCAGGGATCAAACCCAGGATGTCTGCAGGTTGGGCCGACACTCTGTCTGCTGAGATAACTGGCCAGAGCCTCATATTCCTGTATTTTCTATTTGTCACTCTTCTTCCATATACCATTGGGATAGAATGGTATTTCTCCTCATTCAAATCTTTGGCACTAACTTCCCCTAAGTCATAGGATCCTTTCCCTAAGGGAGCTAAGCCTCACAGTCTAAATGGTAGAAGAGGCATCTTCACTATGCTGTGGAAGAAACCCCAGGATCTAGGCTTGCCTTTTAATATTAATGGTAGCTAAGAGAGTTTAGAAATAAATCCTTTGCTCATTTGCTTCTTTTAAAGTCCCGCTTTCAAAATGGTCTTGCCAAGGGTGCTAAAATACTCTACTCTGTATGTTAAGGACAGAATACTTACTCTGACTTGTGCTTTGCATTACCAGGGACACAATCCTAATTCTTCTCAAGGCAAATAGATGCCACTAGCAAAATAAGAAAGATATTTCATAACAGATAAGGCAGAAGAAAAATGCATATCCATTCTTCTTTCCTAAAATAGTAAATTTTTTGTCACTTTACTTTTCTCCTTCTCTTTCTTTTCTCTTTCTTTTTTCTTCTTTACATTAGCTAAGTCAGAGAGTATCATCACATTGTAATTTTTTAAAATTTACTAAATGTATTTAAAATTTGTATTTAAAGAATTTAAGGAAAGAACATTTGATTTCCTGGTATATTCTAGAAAAAAGAGAGTTTCCAGACTGGTTGAGAGCTCCCTTCAAGTGCTGAGTCACAGAGAACTGGATTCAAAGTCCTGTCCTAACACATCCCCCTGAGCAAGTCATTGCTTCACCCAGCCTCTACTTTCTCATCCCAAAAATAAAGAAAACAATATTTATGTGATAAGATAGTTATGAAGATACATCAGGCAATTCTATCTGAACATGTCTGAAAGAATACTCTTAATTTTTTGCCCTCCGGAACTATTCCTCCTCCAGTCTTTCCATCTCGATGCACGGCAATTCCTTCCTTCAGTGTTTTCACATCCAAATCTGCCTTGGCTCCACTCTTCCTTTCATACCACATCCAAGCCCTCAGGAAACCTGCTTGCTCTACTAAACATGTAGAATCTGACCATTTTCTGTCATCTTCACCTCTAGCACCTTGGTTCAAGGAAAAACAACCCACGACTTCTTAATTTTTAGGTAAAAGTAGACTCTGCATCAGAATATTTCAGTATTTTACACCAAAGAAATTTGTTTTGCACTCTTTTTTTTTTCTTTTTTTTATGTCAGAGATAGAAAGAGAGACAGAGAGAGAGAGGGACGGATAGGGACAGACGGACAGGAAGGGAAAGAGATGAGAAGCATCAATTCTTCATTGGGGCACCTTAGTTGTTCACTGATTGCTTTCTCATATGTGCCTTGACCAGGGGGCTACAGCAGACCAAGTGGCCCCTTGCTCAAGCCTGCGACCTTGGGCTCAAGCCAGTTACCTTGGGCTTCAAGCCAGCAACTTTTGGGCTAAAGCCAGCGACCATGGGGTCATGTCTATGAGCCCATGCTCAAGCCAGTGACCCCGCGCTCAAGCTGGTGAGCTCGTGCTTAAGCCAGCAACCTTGGGGTTTCAAACTTGGGTCCTCCGCATCCCAATTCATTGCTCTATCCTGGTCAGTCTGTTTTGCACTCCTGACCAACAGGCAGCTATTATCTAAGTAGTGATCTGGGATCTAACTTCTTTCATCCTTGTCATCTAAGCAGTGGTTCTGGGATCTAACTTCTTTCATCCTGTGGCTCTGCACCTTCAGCATTGGCATCAAAGCTGAGGAAAAGAAACAGCATGGATGGTGGAACCTGGGAGGTTTGGTGTGCCAGGCCTCAAAGTGGCATACATCACTTTTACTCACATAACATTAGTGAGAAATCAGATAAATAATCATACATAACCACAAAGGGGGCTGGGAAATACAGTCCAGCTCTGTGCGTAGGAGGAAGAGATGGGTATGGTAACTAGCTAGGCTATATCCATCTCCCACATCCTAGATGCTAATTGCCAACATTTTCTAACTGGTTTTCTCATTTTCACCTGTGTGCTCTCAACATAGCAACCCTATGATTCTTTTAAAACTTAATTCAGATCATGTTCCTCCTTTGCTCAAAGCCTCCAACAGCTTTTCATTTATCTTTATTCTCAAGTCCTTATCATGACTTTGAGGTTTTATATGATCTATCTCCCATCCACTTCCTTGATCCATTTCTTAGCATTCTCCCCATTTGGTCATTCCACTATAGCCACACTGGCTACCAGACTTTTCATTGAATATCTACATTTCCTTTACCTAGAATGCCCTTTTTCTTAGATATTCTCGGGGCTTACTCTTGTACTGTCTTCAGATCCATGTTCGAAATCCAGTTTATTAAGCAGCTTTCGTTGAAGAGCCCATCTAAGTTGACACTCTCACCCTCCTCTCTCCATTCCCTTTTGTATTGTACTTAACATATTATATGTTTGTTTTTATGCTTAGCATTTCTCTTCCATGATAGAATGTCTTCTCTCATGGGAGAAGAACTTTTGTATTATTCCTCGCGCCTTGGTAGTAAAACAAGACACGAGCTGAGGCTCAACAAACATTTTTAAAATTATTATTGAAAAAAAGTGAATGAATAAGCAAGCAAATGAATTGTTTAGCGCATGGCCTGGCAAAAAGTAATGAATAAGTATTAGCATTGCTGTGAGACAAGCTTTTCTCTTAGATTTGAAAGAATACTAATTTTTTTTTATTTTACTCATATTTGGGTTTTTGTGATTAAAAAAAGAGATGTGCAAATACAAGAATAATTTCTTCCTCATGTTCTCCTCATCCTGAACATTACTCTCTCTATTCTTTCAACTTCTCATCTTTACATGTTTGCTTCAACACATAAATATGTCCCTTACCTATAGAATGAGGTGGGTGGGAGATAAGAGGGCAAAAATGAGAAGAATTTATAATTTAGCATGCCACTAAAAGTAAAAAAGAAAGTTAAAGGACTACATATCGTGCTAAAGAGAAATAGTAAGATATAAAAATTAAAACCAAATGTAACCATTTCTGCTTGATTAAATAAGTTTCAGTCAGTTTATATATACAGTGTGTCTGTAAAGTCATGGTGCACTTTTGACCGGTCACAGGAAAGCAACAAAAGACAATAGAAATGTGAAATCTGCACCAAATAAAAGGAAAACTCTCCCAGTTTCATACCTATTCAGTGCAGTTCGATGTGGGCTCACGCACAATTTTTTTTAGGTTCCTTAGGTAGCTATCCCGTAGCCTCTACAGACTCGTCACTGACTGATGGCCTACCAGAATGGGGTTTCTCCACCAAACTGCTGGTTTCCTTCAACTGCTTATCCCACCGAGTAATGTTATTCCTGTGTGGTGGTGCTTCCTTATAAACGCGCCGATATTCACGTTGCACTTTGGTCACGGATTCGAATTTAGCGAGCCACAGAGCACACTGAACTTTCCTCTGTACCGTCCACATCTCGACTGGCATGGGCGTGGGCTGCTCTGCTGTATACATGGTGTTACATCAACATCTGCACATGTGCACATGCTGTCACATCATCCTACAGACACTGGGAGGGTTTTCCTTTTATTTGGTGCAGATTTCACATTTCTATCATCTTTTGTTGCTTTCCTGTGACCGGTCAAAATGCACCATGACTTTACAGACACACTGTATAGCCAAAGCCTCAATTTCTGAAACTGAAGCAATGACAATATCTATGGCTGGAAATAAGATGAGGTAAATATGACTTATTTTTATTTTACATTATATAAAAAAAATTCAAAGCATTTGCCAAATAGCTCAAACTTTCATTAAGCACAGTGTTCCGCCAGATACAGATTGTACAAGGGGGAAATATTAACATCCTGAGAATAGTCCAATCACGGGCAAGAGGTAGCTCTGGAGGAGAAATTCTGAACTGTGATAAAGATAGTAAAACATGACTTTTAATTAGCTCAGAAATGACACTTTTTATCTTCCCAGTAATTGAGGTGTCAAAGGGTAATTTGAGGTTATTTCAGAAGATTCAGTGTCTGATTTTGTTAACTGCTAAACTAATTACTGGTACATAATAAAAAATTACTAGATACCACTGAATGCTTGACAGGTAAAAAAAAAATTCTTAAGAAATTGTGACATTAAGACTTAATATTCACTTCTCAGCTTTCTTTCTTCAAAAGTACCAAAATCTGTTCAAATAAGTGATATTTTTTTCTTTGTATTTGAAGGTGTGTAGGTGGGGGTGAAGTGGCAGTTGAGAAACCTTTCACAAAGTCTGCTGTTATATTAGTGAATAGATATTGTAAGGCAAGATAGGAAAAACATTGATTTTCCAAACTCCTTTGAACCTGCTACTTCTAGAGAAGAGTATATTCAAAGAAAGAGGCCATATGTTGAGAAACCACAATAACCTTCTTAGATCACCTGTGGACCAGATATTCAGCTTCTCTATCAACTGTCTTCAGGCAATGGCAATAGGAATTACTTACCCACACTCGCTGATTCTCTCCAGTTCCTCCAACAAAATACACGATGGTCAAGACCCACTTAAGAGGTTAGTCTGGTCACAGCCAGGAGGCAACTACAGAGCACCAAGTGAAGATGGGGTCAAGGAAGGGCAATGACAGATGTGCCAAGGGGGTTGGGGAAATCACAATCACTCAAGAGGAATTCTGAGCATAAAGCGAGTTAAAGGTCCATTGCAGAGAGTTGTTGATAAGTTAGGAATAGATGCCTAAAGCTGAAGTCATGGGGACAAGTTGGAAAGCAAAACTGGGCATGGAGCATCTGGAGTCAGAGAGGAGGCAGGGAAGCAAGACAGAACTTCCCATGCCTGGGGATGATAAAGATAACGAGGAGAGAAAGGCGGGGAAGGGGGGAAATGTGGGAAGTAGCATGAACATATGGTGAACACAAGAACTTGCTAAATGTTTGCCTCCAAATATGGCCTTATGGGTCGCTTGTATCAGAATCCTCTGAGAAGCATGTTTTAAACAGATTCCCAGGCCCAACCCCAGACCTCCCAAATCAAATCTCTGGAAGTGGAACATAGGAATTTAAACTTTGAATCATAGACAGGTAAATGATATTTGTCATTTAGACAGGTATCATAGACACACTCACATTTGTATGCTAATTTACCTGTATTGTTTTACTTAAACTTCCAAAAGTTTTGTGAAATGTGTATTGTTATTATCCCCTCCCAGAAAAGGAAACTAATTCAGAGAAACTTACAGACCCACAGCAAAAGGTATATATAAATACATGGCAAAGCCAGAATGCAAACTCAGACATTCTGATTCCACAGTCTGTAATTTTGAATCACTGTATGATCCTTAAACTTTTTCCATAAAATGGCCAGATAATAATTATTTAAGGTGTTGCAAGCTATTTGGTCTCTGTTGCAACTACTCAACTCTGCTGTACAGGGGTCCTCAGGTTACGACAGTCGACATATGACATTTCTTTTACATACTGTTGTTCAGTTATCAAAATCAGAAAACTATATTAATATATTATTATTATTATTTAATCCAAAGTATATATTCAAATGTTGCCACATGTTCTATCTGGGGCCATTCACTGTATTTCATTGTCATGCCTCTTTAATTGCCTCTAATCGGGAAGAGTTCCTCAGTCTTTCTTTGTGTTGCTTATCCCTGATATTTTTGAAAAGTACATGCCAGTTATTTTCTAGAATGCCCTTCAACTTGAATTTGTCTTACGTTTTCTCATAATTAAATATAGATTATGTATTTTAGACAATAATATCACTGGATAGCATTGTTTTCTTCTTGATGGATAGTATCAGAAGGTACAGAATGTCTCTTTGTCCCTATGTTGATAACACTTGCTTTGGTCACTTCATTAAGGAGGTGTCTGCTAGGCTTTTCTATTGTAGAGATACTGTTTTTCACCATGTAATAAGTAAGTAGTTCATGAGGAGACATTTTAAAAGCATATGCATATCCTGTTCTGCCTCAAATTTCCAACACTAGTTTTAGCATGTATTGATAACTTTCTTGCTCTACTGTTTCTTCTGTATGTACTAGTTGACATTCTACTGTAAAGAAGAGTTGTCCCTTCTTTCCCATTTATTTATTCATCTTTTAGCTTATATCATCTGGACTCATAGACTCTCTGAGATAGCATTTGTGTCAGTCAAGGTGATCTTAATGCATATTGAAGTTTGGGAACCACTATTTGAATAAAGAAAGTGATGTCCAAAGAGATAATTTAGTAGAGAATTAAAACTCTGTCTCCAAATTAGTGGAGCAATAAAACCCTCTCTCCAAACCGAGTATTTTCTTCATATTAGTAAAAAGTACAGGAGGAGTCTCCCTTCAAGCCTTTAGAGAATGTGGCTTGGTCAATGACTTAATTTTGGAGAATGAACACCTACTGGATCACCTAAAGGTCAATCACCTGGGAAGTGTGTTAAAATGCTGCTTCCTGATCTCATCTCCCAAGATTATGATTTATACATCTTGTATAAAGCTTGCAAGTTGTGCTGGGAAAAAAGAAATAAACTTAAAGAACACTTTCTACCTACTTATTTCAGTGCTTTCTAGAAGAAAAATATATATTATCATTTATGTCTTTGATTCTAAGATAACATATTTTAAGGAACACAATCAATTTAAAAATAGTTTTAAAGCCAAAAATATATATATAACAATGTCACATTGAATATACACAATAAATGTATATATTATATGCATTTCAGATTTCAGAAAGATTAAAATATTCATCTCCATTTTAAGCTTGTGGAAATAAGAATATGAGATCTTTGGGGACTATACAACATCATATGTGTGAAATAATTAGGTAACTATTCTGCTTCATATTGTTTATATTCATTGCAATTGGCTATTTATTAAGTTATGTAGTAATGGCTTCCTTCAGCGATATAAAGCTAGTACTATGATGTCACTTTCAGTGTTTAGTTAGCACTTACATTAGTTGTCCATAGTCAGCATCAGCCAGATTGGTATATTACCACAATGGTCATATGTCTAAAGTAGGATTTCTCAAACGCTAGTGACATTAAGGGCCAGATAATTCTTTGTTGTAAGAAATTGTGCTGGGCATTTTAGGATGTTAAGCAGCATCTCTGGCCTCTTTCTCCTACATGTCAGTACCACTACCCACCCAATTAGTGATAATCAAAAATATTCCCGACAGAATGACCTTGGATGGTAAAATCACCCTTGATTGAGAATCAATAGAGTTGGTTGAATAGTGACCCCTCAAAAGATTACTTCACCAGGTCAGTACCTGAAAATGTGACTTTCTTTGGAAAAGGGATCTTTATAGATATAGTTAAGGATCTCAAGATGAGATAATCTTGGATTTCTGTAGACCCTAAATCCAATAACTGGTGTCCTTATAAAAGAGAGGCGGAGGAGATTTGGAAGATACAAAGACTCAGACAGATACTAAAGACAGGGGCAGAAATTGATATACATATGCTGCCAAAAGCCACCCTTCAGCCATCAGAAGCAGTAAAAAGTATAGGAGGAGTCTCCCTTCAAGCCTTTAGAGAATGTGGCTTGGTCAATGACTTAATTTTGAAATTCTGGCCTCCAGAACTGTTGGAGAATACACTTCTGGTTTTAAGACACCAACTTTGTGGTCATTTTTTGTTGCAGCTCTAAGAAACTAATATACCACTAGTCTTAAGAGAAAGAAAGGCTTTTGTTCCTATTATGTGCCTGCTTATTTAGTTGTAATTATTATTTAATTTACAGATGACAGAAATGCAATTTTCACTTGGCAACAGAGGGCATTCATGGAAGGAAATTGACATATTTGAAATGATCAAATAGGAACTGACTAGTCAAATTTTACAAAAGTTGAGGATTTATTTAAGCTTTAGGAAAAAGTGGAAATTGGTCCACTCTCTCTCTCTCTTTCCCCATCCATTATTTTCTCTCTTCTTTGCTTCTCTTTTCATAATGGCATGCTGTACATCACAGGACCAAGGCCAACTGTAATTCTCAAGCTTTGCATCTGGGGGGGGGGGGTTCACCCTGGCAATGAGTCTGACTTCTCTGCCCTCAATCCATTTTTTAAATTCTGTATTGGTCAGATGCTCACTCCTAGAACAATCAACTATGGTAGGGAAATGGCATAACTGTGTGAGAACTTGTATTCTTTAACACAACCATCTGAATGGGATTAGAAGGCCAATAGTTTCCAGGATAAAGAAAAAAATTTGGGCATCCGAAGCCACACATATTTACCATGATACATAAATTAACATTATTAGTTTAAAAGTACAATTTCCCCACCTATTCATTTTTTTAGAAAACATAATGCCAAACAATATTTTCTCCCACTCTGAACTTAGTAATTTGACTAGAAGTTTATATGGCATGAGGATAGCAATATCTATATATTGGAAAACATGAATAAAACTACCCAGTGACTTTTAAGTCTCATAGGAGCTCAATAAGTGAAAGTATAATGAAGTCTTCAACAAAGTCCTGAGTGTAGAAATCCCTCAAGAGTATGTTTACAGGTAAGTGCCATGGGTTAGGACCCAAACAAAGATTCATCTTAATGAATCATTAAGATGTCCTCAAAAGAGAACTATATCCAACTGATTTTAATAATACAGTATATTGTCACCCTATTTTGAATGAGGTTTAAATTAAGAAAACAAAGTTTTAAATCCTCCTCTATTTAGATCTCTACTTTATTAACCCATTACATCTAGTCCTTAACCCTTGAATAATATGAACGTTCATGTACGTCCTTATGCCTCCAGACCATCCAGAGTACAATCGTACAAAAATTTTTATTTTAAAAATGTGTAAGGCAACATTAAAAAAATGGCAAATGTATGTTCTTCTTGTTTCCATAAATTGGTTATCAAACAAGCATGATTTTAAGTTAATAAAACTGTAACTGAAACTAATTTCATTTTTTGAAAAAAAAAAACAAAACAAAACTTCCAGGGATCAGTGAGCATGAAAAGAAACTCACTACTCAAAGGGTTAAAGGCCCCCAATTTCATACCCCAACAGTTTTAGTGCCTTGAGTCCATCCCTAATCTGTACTGACAATATAGGTCTTTTGTGTTGGTACCCTATTGGATTACAGAGATTGCTGAATACATTTCCTAGGATCAGCCCATCTAGGGATTTAAAATGCACCTCCTAAAATGGAAGTGGGCTCAACACATAGAATTTAGCCCCTCCTTTAGACAGCAGAACTGAAACTATAATGGGTAAGATCTTACCATCACTTTCTGCCCTATAGAATATTTTTCTTGTGACTGAAGAATACTTATCTCAAATCATGAAAGTCAGTCAGCAGATACTTGGAGATTCAAGAAACAAAGAATGATGTTTTACATATATATTCTTAAAATGTTTTAACAATTGACTCCTGTATTACATAGAGCCCTTTGCTCAGCATTTAGTCATTACAACATGGATTGAAAGGCACACTACCAAATTGAAGTGGTCACTATGATGCGCCAACCAGTGGCTGTGAAGCACTGTCAGTACCACCTTCAGGATCTAGGAACTCAGTTGTTGAGAGAGCTGGCTACTGACTGCTCACAACTGAGTGTCTCTTCAAGTCAGTCCTATAAAGGGAACTACCTTGCCAGGCAGTGGCACAGTGGATAGACCAGCCTGAGACATTGAGGACCCAGGTTTTAAAACCCAACCAAGGTCACCAGCTTGAGCGTAAGATCATAGATATAACCCCAAGATCACTGGCTTGAGCAAGGGGTCACTGGCTTGGCTGGAGCCCCCCGGTCAAGGCACATATGAGAAAGCAATCAATGAACAACTAAGGTGCTGAAACTATAAGTTGATGCTTCTCATCTGTCACCCTTCCTGTCTGTTTGTCCCTGTCTCTGTTTCTCTTGTGTGAATTTAAAAACTAAATAAAATAAAATGAAATAAACTAAAATAAAGGGAATGGCTTTATCCCAGGTCACACCCTCTCCAGGGAGTAGCCTACACCTGGAGATCATCCTGGATGCAGGGCACACAGGCCCACCCAGCCACCTTGCCTCTATTTGGAATAATTCTGAATAACTCTGAAAGGCCACCTCAGCTCTAGAGCTGTGTAAGTTGATGAACTGGGACCCCAGGAGCACCGGCATCACAACGCAGCCTCTCCCTACACCCTCCATTGTTGCTCGCCCACCCACACAGCTGTTTGTTCCCACCATACTCCTCAGTTTACCACCAAAATGTCCATCTCTACCTGTGAATCCTGGAGGTTCTCAACCCAAGGCAGATGGTCATATTGGAAACACTGAACCATAAAGCAGTGGATCTGAGGCAATTGAGGAAATTGTTCTGGCAGAAGTGCGTTCACAAGGAATACCACACTAACCCTCCAGCTTCTTCCTAGCAACACAATCAGTGAATATTTGAATTCCTATTGGTTTCTCTAAAAGAGAAGTAAACTGAAAGGAAGGAAGAAAGAAAGAAGGGGAGGAAAGGAGGAAAGAGTGAGAGCAACAAAGAAGAAAAAAGTGAGCTGAATCAACTCTGAGTCTGCTTGGCCTTTTTACACTATGAGGGAGTTCTTTCTAAGTGATTACAATAGTTATTTTTAAAGTACAGTTACCATTCTTTGGATACCTAGCATACTCTTGCTACTTTGCATACGCTATTTCTAAACTTAAAAACCGTACTGCAAGGAAGATAATATTATCCAACAGTGACTTACCCAAGGGTACAGAGTTAGTAAAAGACAAAACAGGAATTTAAAATGATCTTTGCTTCTAAATTCTGTTGTCCTTTTTCAAAGTAAGTTGCCGCCTCTTTTCACAGTAAGGGACACAGACTCACACCAGGAGCTGAGCTTGACTTTCTTTTGAAAGACAGCTGCTGTGTTACTTGGCACTCTTTCCCCAGTAAGGGACAGAGACTCAATTCAAACTAACTTAAACAGAGAAGATACTTTATTATGAATGAGGGTACTGAGATGTTTCATGGAACCTAAAAAAAGTATATTACTTGATCTCAGAAAAAAAAAAAAGAAAGAAAGAAAGAATAAAACTGCAACCAAGAACAACAAAACTGTTAGGATCCACTTTCTCTTTGCCACATATGGAAAACCTTACAGCCAACATCTCTGGAACTTTACAGCTTTGTATAGAAAGATTGGTCTATTTTCTTTGTCCCAAGGGAAAAAAAATATCCCACTTCATTAGCCAGATCTGAACCAGTCACCCCTGACCTAGGATCAGAGTTACAGTGTAATATATGTTTACCTTTTCTATACCCTGTGGGTAGAAACAGAAGGAGAGACTGACATTCCAGAAAGAGAAAGAAGGGGCAGGGATGTTAACAAAAATCACCATATACTCTCATCACATGTACTCATAACTTATGAACTAGATAAATTTTGGCATTAAGCAGTTTTGTTTTGTTTTTTACTTTCTTTAGATGTCTCTGAAATATATCAGCATAAAATTGAGCAATTCAGTGAAAGATAGCAGGCAGGTTTTGCTTGGAAGCAGCTCAAAAATTGGACTCTTATCATGAAAGGCTTTTTTTTTTTCTTTTGGTAAGGTCCAAAATAAAAAGGGTTAAAAAGATAGAGCAGGAAGTCTGGTCCATCTTGGAAGTTAAAAATTTCCTTACCGAAGCAGGATCATAATGTCTCAGTAAGATTGAATAAAAGGAGTAGGAGATAAAAAAGCTTAAGATACATTTTTTTGGATGGCATTGTGTGTAAAACCCTTACAGAAATTAATCAGAGAATTTGTACTTCCCGTGGAAGAGAATTGATAATCGGATATATACTTTATTAACTTAAACTTCAAAATGTTTCCCCTCCAGACTGGTCAAAGAGGGGCTGCCCAATGAGCCAGCATTTCTCGTTAGGCCTTACTTGCAGACCTAGTTGCAGACCCACCTTTAGAGTACACAAAAATACAAAAGAGCCTTTCATTCTACCCTTCCTAGAAGGATGTGAGGTTGAAAATGGCTATTTGTTCCCTCTGAGACATATATGTCAGATAATATGCATGGGCATGCATAATTGACTACCTGCATTATGTATGAGTTAGACTCCACTCCTGTCCAGCAACAGCTGGAGGGATTTTCTTCCTCCAGATGCCCGGCTGCAGCACAGCCCCTCCCCCCACACACGCTTCTGCCACACACACACACCTCACACATGGGCACTGGAGACAATCGCCCTAATTTTCCAGAACCTAAGGACCACTATAGGCAGTGCAATGTGTTTTTGTTTGAGTTGCTTTTCTTTTATTTAAATTTGTGCTTCTTCCATATTTCACTGCTGCCATTTTACTAATGGAACAAAGACTCTAGACAAACAAGCATCCTAGTAATCACCTCAATTCATTCTCACAACCAAAAGCTTCTAAAAGCCTGGGGTTTTTTTTTTTTTTCTTCAAGCTGTTGATTGGATGATCTCCCCAGGGAAATGCCTGCCCCTTTAAAAGATGTTTTGAGCCAAGAGAAACTAGGATAAAGGCACTATTGGGTAGTTTTTCTGTTTGTTTCATGATCCATTATCACCAAGTTCCTGATCTCTTTTACTGAAAACAAGGCGCTGTGGCAAAAATGGAAAGAAAGAAAAGAAAGTTATAAATATAATACAACTTAATGCAGGCTTAAGTTGAAGCACCATCTAAATAGCATTGCTTTTATGGTAAAAGCTACAAAACTTATATAGTTATCTGGCCATTTGCAAACTATTTTATTAAAATAAATATTAAAACATGTGGGGATTCAAGGATCTCAGTAATTGCCTGAATTTTGTAATTCCTTTTGGCTGCTTGCCATCCTACAAAATAGCTTGTATGTCAAAGAAAGAAACATTATATGTTAAAAAATGTTATGGGGAGTGATGTAAGTTTGTTGCACTCTATTTAACAGAAAGGAATGTGTTTGTGCACCCATAAACAACCTCATCTATGGGCTAAAAATACCTTGCCAAAAATGACCCCTGGCTACCTTGGCTCCCCCAGAAAAGCCTCCTAAAATAAGCTCCTCTTGAAATGTTCCCCAAAGAGAGGCGCCTTTATAGCGTCTTCCTGAAGATTCAGAGGAGAACATAATAATCCTTGATAAACTCGGCTCCCTAGTTGAGAAAGCTATATGAAGAGTTTAATGACTGTTTTCTTGCTGAAACGTCCTCTCTAGTGAAGGTCAGTCATCCATCCACACTCTCCACCAGACAGCTCAAAGGGATAAGGACAGGCAGGTAATCTTTCTTGTATATCTTACCAAATTTCTAAGGTCAAAGCATTCATGCAGCGAGGTCTTTCAGTGCCATTAACCGTGAAAATATCCAATATCAAAATAATTTTGAATTTCAAAACCAATTTGAGGTTTAATCTGAGTAGACAGGGTATTCACCCTTGATATTGATGCATCCAACCATCGGTTTGCCTTAAATTGGTCACATTGATGAGGTCGGTGACATTAAAGAAAGGACTGCAATGTACAGTCACCATTGTTTGTTATGACTGCTTTTTGCTTTTCTCTTTATTCTCTCACTGCAGAACTTTGAGACAGTGGAAAATAGGAACCTTCTGGCTCTGACTGCTCTACTTTCAAAAGGCGTGTGGGGGTGGGCAAGAGGGTGAGGATGCTGAAGAGGGAACTGGAAAAAGAGGGGTGTCTAGCATAAGGTGGAGCATGAAATAGCTCTCTTCAATGTGGTGCTGATTTAAATGTGTGTGTGTGTGTGTGTGTGTGTGTGCGCGCGCGCTTTACTTTCTAGCTTCACTAACTCTCAACAGTTTTCTCTGAGCCTGGATCCTACAACAGAGGTAATACTATCTTTATTTCTGAATATTAAATAGGATGTTGAAAAATGGACAGTGGATAAAGCATTGAGCTAGAATGCTAAGGTCGCCAGTTCAAAACCCTGGGCTTGCCTGGTCAAGGCACATATGAGAGTTAATGTTTTCTGCTCCTCCCTTCTCTCTCTCTCTCTCTCTCTCTCTCTCTCTCTCTCTCTCTCTCTCTCACTCTCTCCCTCTCTCCCAGTCTTTCCTCTCTAAAATGAATAGTTTTAAATATATATGTAAAATGAAACGGAGTGCCAGTTTCATTTTACAGGGTCAGGAGCTCCTGGTCGCAGCATCCAGTGGAGAAGGTGCTAGAGTAGTGGTCACCGCAGCATGTGTGATGCTCAGGGACACCGCCCTGGTGACCTGGCCAGGGCCAGGACAGAGACTGCAGCCTGGGGCTCTCTCCTGACCTGTGCTCCCGCACAGTCGGGGCGTGGGCGGAGGCCGGCTGGGGCAGCTGGCTGAGGTTGGCGTTACCTATGAGGACGTGGCTGGTGTACTTCTCCCTGGAGGGACAGTCCCTCCTTGATGAGCCTCAGAGATGCCTGCACCAGGATGTGCTGCTGCAGAGCTCCACCCTTCTCTCTTCACTGGTTTTGTAATAGAGTGAAGTCGGGAAGTGTGATGGCTCCAGCTTTGTTCTTCCTGTTGTGTCTGCAGGAGGTCTTTTGAGGTTGCATACATTTCAGAATTGTTTTTTTTTTTTTTATTTCTGTGTAAAATACCATTGGAATTCTGATCATGGGGTGGCACTGAATGAGCATATTGCTTGGGGTAGTAAAGACATTTTAGCAATATTAAATATTGGAATTTAAGAACATAGATGTCATTTCATCTGTCTGTGTTTCCTCCCATCTCTCTCTCTCTTTGATTTTTTTATTGAATTTATTGGGGTGACATTGGTTAATAAAATTATATATATAGGTTTTGCCTGACTGGTGGTAGCACAATGGATAGAGTGTTGACCTGGGACACTGAGGATCTAAGTTCAAAACCCCAAGGTTGCTTTCATGAGTGCAATCTGGGCAGCTTGAATGCAAGGCCACCAGCTTGAGTGTGGGATCATCAACATGATCCTGGGGTCACTGGCTCGAGCCCAAGGTCACTGGCTTGAGCAAGGAAGGGGTCACTGGCTCAGCTGAAGCACCACCCCACCCCCATCAAAGCACATATGAGAAGCAATCAATAAGCAACTACAGAGACTCAACTACAAATTGATGCTTCTCATCTCTTCCTTCTTGCCTCTTTCTCACACACACACACACATAATAACAAAAAAATATATAGGCTTCAAGCATACAATTTTATAACACATCATCTGTACACTGTATTGTGTGTTTGCCACCCCAAGTCAAGTCTCTTTCCATCACCACTTATCCCCACTATACTCTCTTCTACCTTCCTTCTCACCCACTTTTTCCTCGGTGCTCACCACACTGTTGTCTATGTCTTCCATCTCTTTCATCACTGTCTTATAATGTTCAATGTATAGATCTCTCACCTTTTTGGGTGAATTTATTCCTGGGTATTTTATAGTTTGTCATGCTAATGTAATAGTGATTGTTTTCTTAATTTCTCTGCCAGATCTTATTGTTGTGTTTTTTGTAGGAAATGTAATGGAACTGATATTTACATGTTGATTCTGTATCATGTAAGCTTACTGAATTCATTTATTAATTTTTAGAAAAAAAATGGGGTGCCTCGCTTGGTACTTGGCACATAGTAAGTGCTTAATAAATCTAAGTTACTCTTTGCTACTGTTCAATTCTCTGCTAACATTGTCCTGAACCCTAGCCTATTTGTTTAGGGCCCTACACCGAGCTCTTTGGACTGCACCATGTTCTTGCACTTTTAGCTCCTGATGAGGTATTACTTTAGATGGATCAATTTTAGAAAACCATGATGCCATTTTAAGAATCGACCTGGCACTTACTATCAGTTTCCTCCCAAAAGCCACATCCTCCTTTCTTTCCAGTAAAACTTCAGTTTTATTCAGATATCAAATAATGCCATGTTCAAGAGAAACAATCTTCCCCAGAGTTCCAGAGAATTGGCTCAAATGGACTATGGTTATTTATTCTCTTTTGTTGGTGAATGGTTGAAGGATACTCGTGGAACCCACTCCTGATCAATGGGATGTAAAGAGTAATCTGGTAAGTAGTTTTTGGAAAATATTTTCTTTAACAAAAAGAGAGAGAGGAGGGAAACAGGGCCACCACACTTCTCACTTACCTGATCTTCTGCTCTGCCCTTAGACTTTGCTGTATGAAGATTTGGTGTTTGGATCTGGGAAACACAGTATATTGTTACCAGTGTGAGGGTAATACCCAGAGAAAAAAAAAAGAGGCAGACCCACAACATTTGACGTGACTGAGCTATTAAACTAAGCAGCCCTGAAGCCACTAAACTCAAAAATTCTAATTTTGTAAGTTAATAAATCTCATTTAGTTAGATTTTCCATTTTTAAAACACAGAATTAGCATCACTGACACACTGTGCATTTTCTGTGATGTTTACTGATCAAAAGGGCCTCTCTAGATTTGATGGTGGTTTAACACCTCCAGCTTTATTTAACCTAGCTATATTTCCTTTACTACATCAAGATACCTGTGAGGACATACGGATGGCCAATGCATATATGAAAACGATGCTCAATATCATAAATCATCAGAGAAATACAAATTAAAACCACAATGAGATATCACCTCATACCTGTCAGAATGATAATCATCAATAAATCAATAAACAAGTGCTGGTGAGGGTGTGGAGAAAAGAGAACTCTCATGCACTGCTGGTGGGAATGCAGACTGGTGCAGCTACTGTGAAAAGCAGTATGGATTTAACTCAAAACATTAAAAATGGAACTTTCTTATGACATAACAATTTCACTTTGGGGAATATACTTGAAGAAATTGAAAACACTAATTTGGAAGAACATACGCACCCCTATGTTTACTACAACATTATTTACAATAGTCAAGGTATGAAGCAACCAAATGTCCATCAGTAGATGAGTGGATAAAAAAGCTGTGGTACATTTATACCAGGGGTCCCCAAGCTACGGCCCGCGGGCCTAATGAGGCCCCCTGAGGCCATTTATCTGGCTCCTGCCACACTTCTGGAAGGGATACCTCTTTCATTGGTAGTCAGTAAGAGAAGCATAGTTCCCATTGAAATACTGGTCAGTTTGTTGATTTAAATTTGCTTCTTCTTTATTTTAAATATTGTATTTGTTCCCGTTTTGTTTTTTTACTTAAAATAAGATATATGCAGTGTGCATAGGGATTTGTTCATAGTTTTTTTTTATAGTTTGGCCCTCCAACAGTCTGAGGGACAGTGAACTGGCCCCCTGTGTAAAAAGTTTGGGAACCCCTGATTTATACAATAGAATACTATTCAGCTATAAAAAAGAAGAAAATCTTACACTTTGCAACAGCATGGATGGACCAGGAGAATATTAAGTGAAATAAGCCAGTCAGAGAAAAGCAAGTACCATATGATTTCACTTATATGCAGAAACTAATGAACAAACTAAACTAATAAAATAGAAACAGACTCATAGATAAAGAGAACAGACTGACAGGTATCAGAGGGGAGGGGGACTGGAGCTGGGTAAAAAATGGTGAATGGATTAAGTAAAAAAGTAAAAGTAAAAACTAGCAAACACTCCTGGCCTGTTAGCTCAGCAGTAGAGCCTCAGCCTGGCTTGTGAAAATCCTAGGTTTGATTTCTGGTCAGGACACACAGTAGAAGTGACCATCTGTTTCTCCACCCCTACCCCTTCTCACTCTCTCTCTCTCTTCTCTTCCCGCAGCCATGGCTTGAATGGTTCTAGCAAGTTGGCCCCGGGCACTAAGGATGGCTCCATGGCCTCACCTCAAGGCACTGAAATAGCTCCATTGCCAAGCAACTAAACAGCGGCTCCAGGTGGGCAGAGCATCGCCCTATAGGGGGCTTGCTGGGTGGATCCTGGTCATGGTGCATGCGGGAGTCTATCTCTCTGCATTCTTGCCTCCCCGCCTCTTACTTAATAAAAACACTCACAAAAAAAAACCCTAACTGCTCTTATAAATAGCCCAGGTGAGCTTCTAGTCAATAGTCATTGTTAACCCTGAGAATAAGCTGTCTTGGATATTCTTGTTCAGTTAAGCCTCTGGATAACTGAAGCCCTAACTGACACCACAATGGATCAAAAAAAAAAAAAATCTAGCCAAAGCCAATCACTGCACAGAATAAAATAAATGGTAGCTGTTGAGACATAATAAATGTTAGCTATTGTATTAAACTGCTAAATATCATAGTGGTTTTATCACATATCAATAGATTGCTGAAACTATACCTTTGTTTACAGAATGAGTTTCCCATGATGTACTAGTAAGCAAGGTCTCTAGAGAGAGAGAGTGAGGAGGAAGGAGAAAAAGTCTGATTACAGTACCTGCTCATTTCCATGGTGTAAATACCTGCACTATGGCTAACTTCAAACTACCAACACCATGTCAACTGGCTCACATAATTGCTGAAAATTTTAATAATCAGCTCTCATGAGCCAGTGTAAATCAGTACAGGCAAGTTCTGGCCCAGTCATTGAAATAATCCTTACATAAATAGTACTTACTTTACCAGATATATTGATACCCCAGACCTTTCCTGTCACATGTAATTCAAATAATGTGATATATCCCACTTATGTTATGCTTTGTTTTATAAATCACCTTTTCCACATATCATCACAGCAACTAAGAGAAAGTTATTATATTACTATGTTAGAAAGGGATATGAAAACTTACTAACTTACTAAACTTGAACCCAGATCTTTTCTCTCCAGAGTCAGGATTCTTTTGGTACTGCATGAATTTAACATGGTAGATTCTTCCAGTTTTACTCACCATTAAGATCATTTCACTCCACATTTTCTAATATCGAGTGATAATGCCCTTGAATACAAAGGAATAAAAGGCTACAATTGATTGCATATATTGTATAAGAGTTTTTCTGTATAATCATTCAAGAGATCATTTAAATTCATGTACTAGTCTGCTTGAGGTCAGCTTCTTATCCATTCTCAAGCTCAAAACACATTGTACTCTGAGCCTATGCTTTGAAGAACTCTTGTAATTAAGAGAGTTGTCCCTGGGAGGTTTGTTCCTTGTTGTTTCCAAATAATTGTTAAGTGGACATATGGTGAATTGAATTCTTACCAACATTTGTGAGACTATTCAATTCATTTTTAAAGTGAACTAAAGGGTAACATCAATTTGTAGGCATTTTCAGAACTCATCCATTGAAGTTATGTTTTAATTATCCCAATGCTCATCACATAAATTAAGAATTGAGTATAAACAAAACTGGATCTTTGCAAAAATAAAGTCAACTCAAACATGCTAGGTAAAGATGTGTTGCACCAGAATTAAATGTTCTCAATGGTGATCTATCATTAAAAATGACAGTTTAGCAATGCTTTTTGAGCATTTCTTTGCAAATCACAAACGTAACTTATGGGAAACAATTTACTTCAGTGGCTGTGCTCCCCAGCAGACTGTTATCTGACTATAAATTTAGAATATACTTTGTGGGCAAAGGGTATGTGCTGAGAAAGAAGGACTAGTAAGAAATCAGGCAGGGCCTGTAGGTCATCTTTCTTGAGTAACTGAGTAACAAAGGTAAGCCTGACCTATCTACAGTTACTTCTGCAGCATCTCAAAGCCAATGTATATATAGATCAAGGGTGAATTTTCACCATATTGATAACCTTAGTCTCAGTTAATACTCTTCCCAGTGTGCCCTGAGGAAAAAATCAAATTACCACTGCAAACTTAGACAGTTGAGAGATTTTTAGTAATTTTTTCATTCTCTCTCTCTCTCTCATAGACAGTATAAAACAGCATGAATTGTTCTTAAGAAAAGTTATAATGTGGTGAAATTAAGTTATTCATTAATATAAATATTCATAGCTTTTAGAGACATATTCTACTGTACATAATAGTAGATTCTTCTTTTTTTTTTAAGAAAAGCAAATGGTTTCCAGCCTTTAATGAGCTCTGAAAAATACCAGACTTGAGGGTAGTAAGTTGACGTCATTAGACAAACACAATAATATTCTTATTTTCCTGTTATCACAGAAGAATCTGCTGCTTAGAGAAAAATAATGAGATGAACTTTTTTTTTTCCCTACACATCAGCGCCTTTCTGAGATCTCTTGGAAAACTGTTTCTGCAGCAAAAAACAAGTGTACTGCTTCGGGTCGAGGACAGATCGTGTCCTGTGTAAGCAGACATACTGACTCCTGCCTGACTGATCTTTAAGTGGAAAGTTGATGATTTGCTTTCTGACACAAGTTCTGACCTGAAAAAGAATATAATCTTCTCCAATAAGGAAACAATGGCTAGAAAAATCTCAGCGATTTACCATGAAGCTGATCGTCTGAGTCAAAGGGCCTGTTTATAACAGCACATTTCCTCAATCTTTCCTTATAATGAAAAGTAAAAAAAAAATTATCGTGTAAACTAGGAGAATCTCTGAAACTTTTCCAAATTATGCACATTTTTCTGATTTTGTTTTTTAATATGTAGGGCACAATATAAATTATTATAGAAATGCATATCTTTAAAAAATATCATCTCAACCTCACCAGAATTAAATGTTTTCCATTACAACTTTTAATGCATCTCTTTTCTGGGGAGCAGGCTTTAGAAAACAGAATAAATTAATAGCAAACACCAGTCAAAACCCAGCAATCCTTCAGAATCTCAATTTCCATAAACTCTTCTTGGTAAAAGAATTAAACATATAGTCACAACACTAAGGTGAAGGGGAACTACCAGCAAAAATCCTTGCTAGGGGCATTTCTTTAATATGTTTGGAGTTGTAAGAAGGAGAGGATTATCTCTTCAAGCTCTGGCCTCACATATATACCTTGGAGCTGCTGCATTCTGCACATCCCTGGGATTTGCAGGAGGTTACAGAACAAGATTGCGCACCCTGATGATATATCGATATATATTTACTGTAAGGACAACCCAGATACAGCCGCAGCTTAAAACCAGAAATGTGTGCAAAGAGTCTAACCATAAAATGCTTAAGGCTATTACTTCAACAAACACCCTTGTGTACCTGGGAAATGAAGCTAATCAATTTTCTTTTCATTTTCATTGTTGGTGGTTTCATATAATTTTGTCCAAGAAAGTGAAAACTGACTTTATTATTTACTCATGTATAATCAAGGTCCAGAAAAAAAAGATAGGTCATGTGAAGGGATTATATATATATATAGCTAACTGACACGCAAAGAAGTATAAGAAGGAAACCTCTCAGTTGGTACAAAAAAAGAAAAAAGAAAAAGAAAGAAGAAGTGGAAAAAAATGAAAAGGTAGGGGGTTTCTCTCCTTTTAGAATTAAACTGAAAAATTGAATGGCTTTAGAAATAATTCTCAAGTGGCTTCCCCAGAACTTTCATCTCCTATTTCCTAAATAATTATGCTAAGGGCACTATGGACAGAGTCCTCGTGGATTCCATAACCTTGTAAGGAAAAGAGACATTAAAAGACAAGGTAGAAGTACATAGATAATAACAGAGTGACAAGCCTTGACAAAGCTGGGACAGAGTACTGTAGGAGAGAACATTGCATGCCTCACTCACATTTATGTCTTGTTTTCTCTATCAGTCTATGAGATTCTTGACCATAGCAATGTGTTATTTAAAATAATACTTTTAAACTTCTATTTTTCAATCATTCTTTTCCCAGAGGCCTGCACAGTATGTGGCACATCGTAGACAATGATCTTTGGGAGTTATGTTTGCTGAGTAAAATTGCAGTTGCCAGAATTACTCATGTAATCCTCACAAAATCACGTGGGCTAAAGTTGACAGGTATTAATGTTCTCATTTTACTGATAGGAAAACAGGGAAAATTAAATGGTTTGCTCAAACTCTCTCAGCTAATAAGACAGCCTGAAACAGGTCTTTGAACTCTGAAACCAGTGTTTTTAAACCAAACAACACAGCCTCCAGAGCAAAATAGATAATGTAAAGGAAAGAAATAGTACTAATGGATATAACAAACAAAATGTGCTTTTTATGCCTGTCAGTGAAAGGAAAAAATACATGGAAACTTCAGACTTGTGCATAAATTTAAGTAAATCCAATTCACCCTCGAATGAAAATGCTATGAGATAAAAGCCAAAAACTTTTTTTTAAAGATTTTTGGCTCTCCAGCAACCTATATTTAAGCCAATGTAATTCTTTTTAAAGCACTTTCTATTCAAACTTGAAAGGGAAGATTTGCCTTTTAATGGGAAATCTTCATTTTATTCTAGAAATAAAATACAACTCACAAGTTTGGTTTTTTATTCTAAATTTTTGCCGACTTTTCCCCAAAACTACCATATTTAGCAGATATATGCAAACTTAGACAGATATATATATATAGATATATATATAGATATATAGATAGATATCTATATCTATCTATATATCTCTATATATATATAAACAAAGCACAAAAAAAAACAGACTCTGCAATATTGGAAACATCTAATCAGCTCAGGCTTGCCATGACAAAGCGCCATAGTCTAGGAGGTTTAAGCCTCAGAAATTTATTTCTCACAGTTCTGGGGTCAGGGAAGTCCAATGTAAAGGTGCAGCTGATGAGACTTCTTTTCCTGGTTTGAAACAGCTGCCTTCTTGCTGTGTCCATATGTGGCAGAAAGTAAGCTCTCTCTCTCCTCTCTTTCTTCCTCTTCTTATAAGATCACTAATCCTATCATAGGGGTTTTACCTTCATGACCTACGCTAACCCCAATTACTTCCCAAAGGCTATCAACATATGGATTTGGGGATCACATTCAGTTCATATCAAGAGTTATAACTAAAAGAAATAAAACTGATTCATGAGATAACACACACACACACAATTTTAAGTTACCCTTTGAACCTTTAACAAGAAGATTACAATCTGAGCCACAAAATCAAAATAATTTTAATTAGAATAACATTTTGCAACAGAGGAGCAAACAAATAAAACTTAAACAGAAATGGTTCATGCATTTGACATTATTGGTCAAGAAATCAGAGATATTTATATCTTAATAGTCAACGGGAGAGTCAAACACTGATAACCAGGCCAGAAAAGACTTGAATTTAACTTGCACACCTTAGAACTGTAAGAGCTGAAACACCCTAGTTTTAAAAGGGTACAAAGTTCATTAAATCCACTTATTTGAAATTTAAAATTATCCAATCAAAAACGGCTTCAGATTTTAGTACCAAAATAGAAAAAAATGAGCACATTTTAAATTTTGCCATGTTCTACCCAATTAGCAAAATAGAAAAAAGAAAAAGAAAAAATATATTGTAATGTTGTTATCATTCAGTCTCTGAAAGGAGCGTTGATAAGTAAAATAACCACCAGATAATCAAAAACTTTTAATTGTGGAATTAAGGATAAAAACCTGTACATGATGTGTATTTATTTTGACCTGTGTCTGTCTTTCAAACAGTATTTATGGTGGTAAAATATAATCATTATTTGTCAACCTGCATTGAATTGCAAAGTCCAGGAAACCCCAACTACAATGGTTTAAGCAGAAAAGGGATTTTAAACCCATTTAGTTGAAGTCCTGAGGTGGAACTCATATCTCACACAACTAGATCCAAGGATTCAGAGGTCAATAGGCCACGATCTCCTTATCTTCAAACCTCACATCTGGTTTCTTTGGGTTGCCTCCAATCTCTGGCTGTAAGATGGCAGCCAGGCTGGAGTTTTTCATCCCATCTTCTGGGCCAGTCTCGTAAATGACTGACAAGAGTTGCACAATCGTGTGCTTTTATAGGGCTGACTTTGGCATGTCATCGGCTCACTCTTGATCCAATGACTGTGGCCAGGATAACAGAGCACACTGATTGGTCTGGCCTGGATGGATCATCCTTGGTTCTGAAAGACTGAAATTAATCCACTCTAAATCGTATGAATTTAGAACGGAAAAAAGTAACCAAGAAGTATTGAGGTTCTATTATGACGAAAGGGGGAAATATCCCTCAGCTAGTTGAACACTATAGATGTCTACCAGAATCACAGTACAATAAAATTGAATCACTGAAAAATATTGAAAAGCAAAATTTATGTATAAAGATAGTGGTATTGAAGGGCTGGGGAGGTAGGACGTATGTCATAGAAACCTGGTCTGAGAAAAGCAAGAATGATCAAGTATAAAGCTGTGCTCTGAGTTTCCTAGAAGCCAAGGCAAGGAGGACACTCAATGGATCACATAAGTCTCCTAATCTAAGGAAAGGAAAGTCTCAGCTTGTAAGGTGATAGAGATACATTCTTGGCTCTGAATTCTGAGAATAATTTATCTCCAAAGCCTTTAAATAAGAAATACTGGGCCCTGGCCGGTTGGTTCAGTGGTAGATCGTCGGCCTGGCGTGCAGAAGTCCTGGGTTCGATTCCCGGCCAGGGCACACAGGAGAAGAGCCCATCTGCTTCTCCACCCCTCCTCCTCTCCTTCCTCTCTGTCTCTCTCTTCCCCTCCCGCAGTGAGGCTCCATTGGAGCAAAGATGGCCCAGGCGCTGGGGATGGCTCCTTGGCCTCTGCCCCAGGCGCTAGAGTGGCTCTGGTTGCAACAGAGCGACGCCCTGGAGGGGCAGAGCATCACCCCCTGGTGGGCAGAGCTTGGCCCCTGGTGGGCGTGCCGGGTGGATCCCGGTCGGGCGCATGCGGGAGTCTGTCTGACTGTCTCTCCCCGTTTCCAGCTTCAGAAAAATACAAAAAAATAAAAAAATAAAAGAAAAGAAATACTGAGCAGCATAATCATGCACTGTATTTTTAAAAACAAAATTTCAAAGCCAAGTGTTTAAAATTTTGCTCAGTAAAAGCCAAGGCCATAACATTACACTGTAGCTCTGTGACGTCAAGTATTCAAAAGGTTATAGTGACACAGTCCAAGTATGTAACCAATGAAGTACTAAAGGTAGAAAATCTATAATAAAATACTAACCCTGCCATTTATAACTGAGCCAGCTTACCTAGGTCTCTCTAATTTTTTAAGCTTGAGCTTTTTAACTATAAAGAAAGGGTAATAATATCTATATTTTCTATCTGAATTAAATTAAGTAATATACAAAAGTAATTTTATTTTTTTTAATTTTTTGCGAAAGAGACAGAGAGGGACAGATAGAATCAGACAGACAGGAAGGAAGAGAGATGAGAAGCATCAATTCTTTGTTGGAGCACGATTGCTTTCTCATACGTGCCTTGATGGGTGGGGGGGCACCAGCTGAGCCAATGACCCCTTGCTCAAGCCCACAACCTTGGGCTCAAGCCAGCAACCTCTGGGTTCAAGCCAATGACCATGGGATCATGTCTATGATCTCATGCTCCAGTTGATGACCTCGCGCTCAAGCTGGTGAGCCCACACGCAAGCCAGATGAGCCTGTGCTCAAGCTGGCAAGCTCAAGGTTTAGAACCTGGGTCTTCTGTATCCCAGGCTGATGCTCTATCCACTGTGTCACCACCTGGTCAGGCCAAAAGTACTTTTAACTCTTTAACTTATGTTAGATATATAAAGAATTTTCATCAAATAATTAGGATTTTCTAGATAAAGGATAAAATCAGATCAAATTATATATGTAATTCATTTCATATATAAATATAATTAATTACATAAAATGTTCAACTATGTGTTATTAAATAGTGAAAGATATTCTAAGTTTTCTTTGCAGCTCTAATAAAGACTTTTTACTCCCCTTTTTTAAATTATTTTTCCCTGAAATTTCCCAGATTTCAAAAAGAGAGGTATCATAATCAACAACAACAAAAAAAAAAGCAGCTGTTTTTATTTGTGAGGTATTTTAAGACAGTGGTAACACTGAATAAAGCTTTGTGGACATTATTAATATGAATACAACCATTACTACCACCAGACTTCTAACAATTACTACAATTTATTGAGCATTTACTATCAGCCAGACACAAAATGAAACACTTTTGCATAGGTCAAAAACACAATGCCTGAACTAGAAGTGAGGAGAAGAATGGTTTTTATAATGCCCCTCAAAAACAATATAACATTAGACTGATCACTTATCTCTGATTCTGAGTTTCTCCTGACATAGAATTCTATGACTGCATGTCTTAGAGTGTTCCTTCCAGACTTCAATATTCGATTACTACTTTGTCAGAGTCAAATGGTGAAAAAGTGGCCACATTTGCAGTATAGTACATGCATTTTTAATCTGGTTATAAGATGCATTTCCTATAATATTACTTTTGGTAGTTTACCAAAAACAGCACCATTTTTTCCACCCAATGAACCTAATGGGACATTCTTCCATAAGAGAGAAGAGCATGTCTTCTATAATTTGTGGAATTTTGTGGTACTATATATGCTTCCTTAAGCAGAATAATAAGGACCGAATATATTTGTGTTACTGCCTTGTATTAGTGGGTCATCACTGATTCCAAGGGAAAAGTCATTTCTTTTTCTTTTAACTTTCTATTTATTTTTTTTACTTTAAAATTTTTATTGAGGTATCATTAACATACATTATTTCTTAATCAAATTCCCCAGCAGTTCAACACTAAGATCATAGTTAATACACCAAAATGGCAGCTAGTAATCGTTTTCAGCTTTGACTACACATTGTAGTCACTCGTGAACCTTAAAAATCAGTCTCTGAATCTCCCCGCTAGAGATTCTGATGCAATTGGTCCAGAAGCAGCCTGGAAATGAGGTTTGCTTTTTGTTCCCCACCCCCACCCCCTAATGCTTCCCCAGATGATTCTAATGTATAGTCAAGTATGAGATTTACTGGCCCATCTGGTGTTATCAGTGAGTCAGGGCATCACATACTTGAAAGATGAGAGGTGCCAATCAGGATCAGGTAGCAGATGCGTTGTTGGGAAAAATCAGCAGGGTTAGACAGTTGGGCCCCAACCAAACTTTACAACACAATGTAGACAACGGCTAGTGGTAAGAAGGATTTTTTATTCATGTATGTTTTTCTGGGGATTTGTCAACTGAAAAAAAAAAAAGAAAGAAAAGAAAAGAAATCTATGTCATATTCAATGGAGAAAAATAAAACCTGTATGAATCTTTTTTTCCCCCCTGGTTTTTAATGGTCAAACTCCAAAGGAGACACCTGAAAAAGGTGATGCACATTTGTCATATTCTCCTTTCCTTCCCATCCCCTTTTGGGTGGCACCGGATTTCCTTTTCTAAGGTGGAGGTCCTCTGGACATGATTTCTAACACCATTGTATCCTGCAGGGCCTACTTCAATTGACAGAACCTATCAACACATGAAATTTTTACCAAAATGAGAAACCACCGTTAGGTAATCCTTCGGGGATTTCCTTGTTTTTAATAAGTAAAATCCAACACACGGTTCTGTCCTGACACATTTGAGAAATTAATGCACATTATGTCCTTTTGTTTGCTTTTTAAACCCACTTTTTTTTTTTTTTTGCAAAAATTTCTGTCCAAAGCTAAACTGATCTTGCACAGCAAAGATAAACTGCAATCCAGAAACTAAAAAGAAAATGTTTATGCGGTTGAGGTGCATATTTATAGATTGGGCAGTGAGGCCCAGAGCAGTGCAGTCCAGCCTCTGGTGTGTACAATGGCCCTTTCTTAGTTTTATAAAATGAGACGTTTTCATCTCCACCATGAAGCCTGTCAGGTCTGGTCCACAGATGGCTGACATTTGTACTCTCTCCTATATCTGCTTGTTACTTCTTAGACAAAATTTTGAGGTTAAATGTGTAAATAATATGGGAGGAAGTAAATACTTGAGGTTAATGTTTGCAGGAAAAACCAAGGAGGGGAATTTCTGCTAAATGTTTTTTCTGAAGAGCTACCCCACTTCTTACAGAATGATATAGTAACCCAAGATAAGTTTTCGCTATTCTACTTTTTAATTTGTATAATGACTACAAAAGGGTATCTCATAATCTGAAGCAGAGAGAAATTTTCAAATCAGACAAGAGTTTCATATGGTGTGTTTTTTGTTTGTTTGTTTGCTTCTTTGCATTTCCACTTTATAACACAGTACAAGAAAACTCAGATGTTTG
The DNA here is from genome assembly GCF_036850995.1 of Saccopteryx leptura. Classification (NCBI taxonomy): domain Eukaryota; kingdom Metazoa; phylum Chordata; class Mammalia; order Chiroptera; family Emballonuridae; genus Saccopteryx; species Saccopteryx leptura. The sequence continues at coordinate 119,178,815 of NC_089504.1, forward strand.
AAAAACAAACAGCATAGAAAACTAAATTTCTTTCACGATAGCATTTAGGAGTTAAAAAAAGAGAAGAATAACAAAGGCCGCTAATCATCATATATTTACTGACTATTAAAGATTTTAGAAGATTTTATTTTCTTGTGCGGTTTTTTCTATTGGTAAGGGTTCATTCATATGACTCACTACCGTGTTTTTCAGATCTCAGCCTTTGTCACTATCAAATAATCTGTGAGGGGTGTATGTGAAGAAAATTTAGATATGTATTGATAAATTTTCTCATAATAAAATTATCTCTTGATTATGAATGTGTGTCTTATTAAACTATAGAATAATGTAAAAAGTTTGGGGTGTAAATAATAAAAAATGATTTTGGCTAGTTTAAACAAAAATTAAGATTTTTGTGGAGATATTAAGGTTATTTCTCAGTACCTAAGGGCTTAGATATGCCAGTGTGTTCGGCTGCTTTTAAAATGGCTCTTAGTAATACTGGATTCTTGGTATTTATATAGTGTATAATCCCCTCCCCATGAGTATGAACTGGATCTAGTGACTTCTAACAAATTGAATATAGCAAATATGGTGGAATGTCACTTCCAAGATTAAGTTATAAAAGACTGTGGCTTCCACCTTGTTCTTTCTCTTTCCACTCTGATGAAGGTAAATGCCACATAGAAGCTGTTACATGAAGAAGCTTATAGGGCAAGAAATAATTGGAATTCCTCTGCCAACAGCTCAAAAGGAATTGAGATTATTAATGAAACAGTCCGCAAAGACCTGAATCCTGCCAACAATCATGTGAGAACTCAGAAGAAGATCCTTCTCATCCTTCTCTAGCCAAGATTTCAGATGAAACCACAGCCTTAGTCAGCACCTTGACCATATGTAGTCTTGTGAGAGACCCTGAGATCGCAGATCTATCCAGTTCAGACATTTCTAGATTTCTGACCCACCGAAATTGTGGGACAGTAAATCCTGTTGTTTTAAGTCATTTAGTCTTGAGTTAACTTATTACACAACAATCAATACAGTTGTCCCTCGCTATATCGCAGTTCACTTTTCATAGTCTCACTGTATCTCGGATTTTTAAATTGTATATATCTAATTTTGTATCACAGATTTTTCGCTATATTGTGAGATTTTGCAGTATATAGGTATTTTTATATATTTATTATTTTAATTATTTTTGCGGCAAAAAAAAAAGTGTGGGCAAGTTAAAAGCAGTGTGGGAAAGGTTTATAAGAGTGGGGGGAGCCCTGGCTGGTTGGCTCAGCGGTAGAGCGTCGGCCTAGCGTGCGGAGGACCCAGGTTCAATTCCCGGCCAGGGCACACAGGAGAAGCGCCCATTTGCTTCTCCACCCCTCCGCCACGCTTTCCTCTCTGTCTCTCTCTTCCCCTCCCGCAGCCAAGGCTCCATTGGAGCAAAGATGGCCCGGGCGCTGGGGATGGCTCTGTGGCCTCTGCCTCAGGCCCTAGAGTGGCTCTGGTCGCAACATGGCGACGCCCAGGATGGGCAGAGCATCGCCCCCTGGTGGGCAGAGCGTCACCCCTGGTGGGCGTGCCGGGTGGATCCCGGTTGGGCGCATGCGGGAGTCTGTCTGACTGTCTCTCCCTGTTTCCAGCTTCAGAAAAATGAAAGGAAAAAAAAAAAAAAAAGAGTGGGGGGAGGGCTTATAAAGCCTTAAAATACATATATATAAATAATAAAATAAATATAAGATCATGACTTTGAAGGTTTTCACCTATCATTGGGGGTTCTGGAACCTAACTCCCATTATAGACGAGGGACCACTATAACTAATATAATCAGCAATAGACTATAAGAGCACTGGGGAATGTATAATACATTTTTTTTCTACTCCTTGAATCTCTTTTTCTCTGAGAGTCTGCCACATTTATCGCTATCATGACCAAGCCACTCTGCCTGCTTCTTAGTAACAAGTACACCAATAGCTCTCATATTTACCCACTTTTGGTTTTTGTCATCAAAGGGAAATTAATGTTTTTGTAGGTACATTTCCAAAACAACAGCAGGAATAAGATTGGCTGACCTTGGATCAGAGGTCCACCTCTGAACCAATCTTCTACACCCAGGAAGAAAACATGCAAGGAAAAGCCTGTGATTGACCCAACTTGGATCAGTGGGCTAACATAGCAGTATTTGTAGTAATTATGAAAACTGAAGAAAGTAGTTAGACTTGCAATTTGTTTCAATTAATTTGTTCACTTTGGCTTATCACTGATGTAATTTGAATTACCAATATATATTAGTAACATATTTGAATGACTAAACTAATATATACCATCACTCTAAAAAGTAAATATAGAAAAATTTAAGGTCTCTAAAGAATCCTCCCACCTAGAAAATCCATCAGATGAAACTTGAGATTTGTGCAAGATATATTCCAAAAGTAGAAAGTAAGTAAGGACTGACATTTTTTATTATTCAGGAAGAAAATGGTTTGACATTTGAGGCTAACTGAAGCTTCTCACCCCTAGGATATCACAAGCTCCTTTGGGCCTCCACTCCAGGCTTATCATCCTACGGGTGTGGACAAACTGATACAATTCCAGCCAAGGGGAAAACAACAACAAAAAGCTAAGATCAGCTGTACCAAGATGGCAAGCATTTATCATGCTATAATATTTATCAATTACAGTTACATAATTGTGACAAATGAAAGGTCCCTTCAGAACTGCCTATATGTATAAAAGCAGAACACTGTAACCAAAGTAGACAAAATAGTGGCTTTGCTGCTGCCTTACTCGAATCCAAACAAAACAAATGGTAGAAAATGAGGTTATACTTTGACCATCAGACTCGCCTTGTATATCAAAAGCATTTTGTAAAAATTAGCTCTGAAACTACAGTAAATGAGCATACTTTGCTGCTGTTTCAGTGTGCTAGGAGTATTAATGAAAAGTTAAAGAAAACATCCAGCTGGAAATGGCCAAGGTAATATAATCATATGTTCAGAGGGTAATGCGCTGTGAGTAGGTGCATGAGTTGCCTTGGGGATCAGAGGCAGGCATGGTGGGGATGATGAACACACCATATCCACACAACATAGCAAATTTCTTAGGCATTTAGGCTTTAGAATCACACTACTTGGTTTCAAATCCTGCTTCTGCCAGGTGCTAGAGACTGTGGGCACCTAATTTATACTCTGTGCCTCAGTTTCTTTAGTTATGAAATGGAAACCTTTGAGTGCCTACCTGTATAGTCTTGTTGTAAGGATGAGATAAGATAATTTATATAAAGGTCTTGCATGGGGCCTAAAACATAATAAGCATTCAAGTGTCAGCAATAATTATTACATGCATTTGACACCAGTTTGCTAAACTCTCTCAACTTAATTGTTCTCATTTGTCAAATAAGGAAATGGTTTTAGCCATGACACACATAAAGTCAGGCATATGACCCAACATATGACAGTACACACTCACTCAACTGAATATGTTTCTTCTTATCTCTTTGAAAATAAGGGGAAAAGAGTGGGCAGTCCTTACAATCATTTAGGATCAAACTTCAGTCAAAATGGTGGTGTATAAGTTTCCAAGGGTTACCATAACAATGTGCCATAAATTTGATGGCTTAAAACTACCAATGTTTATTTTTTCTTAGCTTTGGAGGTGAAAAGCAAGATGTCAGCAGGGTCATGTTCCCTCTGAAGGCCCTAGGGAAGCAGCATTTCTTGACTCTTCCAGCTTCTGGTGGTTCCTGCTATTCCTTACTCTATGGCAGCATAACTCCAATCTCTGTTTCTGTGTTTCCATGGCTATCTTCCCTATATAGGTCTATCTCTTGTCTCCTTCCTTTCTCTTATAAAGACACCAGTCATTGGATTCAGGGTTCATCCTAAATCCAGAGTGATATCATCTGGTGATCCTCAACTAATAACATCTGTAAAGACCCTATTTTCAAATGAAGCCAAATTCTGAGGTTTTGGGTGGGCATAAATTTTGGAGGGACACTAGTCAACCCGCTCAAATGGTGGTGTTTTCAAATGCTTCCAACTTCTTACGTTTATCTTACATTTACTTCAGCCCACATTTTGGGAGTACTTACTGTATGCCAGATCCTGGGACACAAAGGTGGTTTCTCTGAAGAGTTCACAATATTTTGAAAAAGATATACACTAAACAGGGTCTCTGGAACTATAGTCACAGAATGAGAAAAATGTTTTTTTATCCCCAGATGGTTGGAGAGTGCTCCCACAGGAAAGTAAAACCTGCAGCTGTCACAGTTCTTCATTTATCTATTCAAAGCACATTTGCCAAATAAAGGTACACAGGGAGAAAGAAGCAACCAGCCAGATAGACCACTCTTGCCCTCTGAATTAAACAGAAGTAGGCAACTTCCTTGGGTATCCAACCACCTTGCTTCCAATAGGATTGCATCCAGTAATATTCCAGGCAAATAAACATGAATATATAACACATTAAAAACCTGGAATGCAACATTTAATTTAAAATAGAGCATTTATCTTGAGTCTCTTGTCATGAGAAAAATGTTTATTTAGAAATGGGAAAAAGTATAGTAAAAATGTATATATTTCTGATTATTAATTCACTGAGACAAAATGTCATTGATTTCTAAATAATTTGCTTAACTGATTACAGATTAATTACCATGACACAAGTTGATATTTGGTCTCTCTTTATGGGTATGATTCTTTAAAGGAAATTTTAAAAAGCAAATCTAATTTCATAGATATAATGGTTTAATATACTCCCCTGAAGCTAAGTGGTAACTGAAAGCTAGATGTTAACTTGTCATAGCACCTCGTTTTGTGAGAATAACTTCCGAGGTGCAAGAACACTTATTTCCAGCACTTGGGATGTCACAAATGTGTTATCTCTACACTTGGTGAAATCTGCCTCCATCTCCCCCATCCCACCTAGATTTTTGGTGAGTGTAGGTGTTATATTTTCTATCATAGAGGCTTTGTCCTCAGATAGAAAATCACATGTACAAAGTGTGTCACAAGGCTTTTACTATATTTCTACAACTACTTCTGCTGGAAGGTGCTGGCTTAAGCCACATCAACCTAGAATCAGGCTCAGAAGTGATATTCTTTTGCTTTTGGAAAGTCCTGGTATCTACTAGGGAATAATTATTAATCTGAGGTTGTTAAAAAGAAGGAACTGACCTTGTGAAATTGTGAAATAGGTAAACTTTCATGATCTTCCTACTTACCTTCTTCATATACTCTGAATAGGCAATTAGAACACAAAGATTTTCAGTGGTTTGATGAGCATTGATATATTTAAAATCTAGTGTTGTATTGTTTTTAAAAATTAGAAAACAGTAAAGAATCAATATGACTGCCATAAAAAATGCAACAATGACATCTTATTTTTTCCAAGAGTAAGCAGAATTTTTTACAACTGTTTTTTGTTTTAGTGAAGTGAAAGAAAGAGAAAAAGAGAGGGAGAGAAGGAGGGGGAAGAACAGGAAGTATCAATTCCCATATGTGCCTTGACCAAGGATACCCCACATTTCAAATCTGCAATCTCAGCATTCCAGGTTGACACTTTATCCACTGCACCACCACAGGTCAGGTTTACAACTCTTTTTCAAAGCCCACTTATATCTATCCAACCTTCAGTCATAGTCATCTCTAAGATCCCTTTAAAATATGACAAAAGATATGGACCTTCTCATTTAAAAATACATAAATGCAATTTATAAGTATTTTCAGTAGAAGTTTAGATTCTTATCTCCTTTCCAAGGGACCAAGCCCATTCTTATACCACCTTTAGACTCATTCTCTCTTATATCGAAATGGGGTGGGGGCTGGGAGGGCAGTTATTCTTTCTTCTTCCAAGCCAGACTAGCTTCTGAATGTCTTCTTCTATGCTATCACTCTACAGACAGACCCAGTCATCCTTCTGATGTTAGGGGTTTGTCTGTCAATCACTATGGGGAAATAACAGGAGGATTTCAAAAATAACAACAGGGTAGTTACAAAGCTTAAAAGGCCCTCACTTCCTTGCCCATAGGGTTATAAGAAAGTTGGTTGGCCGTCACTGACTGCTCTCTAGATTTTTTTCTTTCAAGGTGGACCTCTTCTGATTAAATTGTTAATTGAACTCTTCTTCCTATCTAGGAATACCTCAGAGTGTTTTGAAAGTTATTTTGGGAGTAACCTTGTCTCAAATAGAGTAGCCCAGTTTCAAGTAGGTAATTTGCATCCCTGAGCTCCTGTGGATTGAGTGACTACAATTTAATGACTCTGGTCACACCCAAACTTGGCTGTACTCTCGCTACACAGATTCTCTGACCTTTTCCCAAAGAAATAGATAAATGTCATGAATTTCTTACAAAAGAAAGCCAGTTTTTTTCAAGAATGTCATAAGCACACTGGAAAGGGGATTATAACTGAGAATACAAAATACTTTAGAAAGAAAACTACCCCGCAGGAACTCACAACCATTTCTCATTGTTCTCCTAGCTTTCCCAGTTTATATTCTTCTCTCACCCAACTTCATTATGCTACAGTCTGAGTATTTCCTTAGCTTCATGGATTATTTTGAGTTCTAGAAAAAAGATGCCACCACTCTGAATTATATACTCTGGGTCAAATAAGTTTGCAAATATGATGTATATGTTTGCTCGCTTATCGTTTGCATTGGGTGTGGGAGACAGGCTATAAGCAGGCAGGGTCCTTATAGCCTAAGGCTTAGTTTTAAGACTAAGATCTTTTCAAAACTAAGCTTTTCCCCACACCCTTAATTGTTGCATGATGTGAGGTGATGCACTCTCATGATGAATCCCATGTATGCTTCAGATAAGTGGCTTTGTATCAGAGACTTCCTTATTTGTATATTGGCTTAAAGGTTTGGATTTCTACACTATGAAATGGAGCAAACCCGGAGCTTGCTCTCTCTCAGTTCCTGAGATTAGCATTAGAGAGGAGAGCAGAGAAAGGTCACGTGGAGGAGAGGAGAAGCATCCAAGATGGCGAACTGCTGAAGAAGAAGCCAATTTGTGCAGAGAGAAAGAGATGGGGAACAGAGGTGAATAAGGTTGATGAGTGTAAAGCCAGAAGCCAGGGCCACCATCACAGCAGCCTGGCCCATGCAGGTTCGCATTGGATTCGGACAGTCGGTAAAGAAACCATGGAGCCAAAAACTGATGGGCCATAACCTTTAATCCTACCTTGCACCCGGCGGGCAAGTAAAAATACACACTGGGCTCCAAAACCCAATCACATTCAGTGCTCACAAAGCCACTGACTTATCCGAGTTTCCTAGAATCAAAGGTTTCTAGCTCACCAACCTTATTCTCCTCAGTTCCCCATCTCCGTCCTTATCCCAGATACAAACTCTACACAGACTGGCATCTCACTCAGCACTCTGCCATCTTGGCTGCTTCTCCTGGCCTCCTCCACGTGGCCTTTCTCTGTTCTCCTCTGCTCTCTCTTGCTAATCTCAGGAACCAAGAGCACAAACTCTCGTTCCACCCCCATTTTATATTGTAGCTTCACAACCTCTAATCCAATATACAAAATAGGGAAGTCTCCAATACAAAGTCACTTCTCCGAGGCATGATTGGATTGTACCACCCCACATCAAAAAGGGTGGGAAAGGCTTAATCCCAAAACCAAGCCCCAGGCTACAATGATCCTGCCTGCCCCCAACACACATTAATATCACCTGGGCGATGGCATCTTTAACAAAGTGAGCATAATACATTTTATCCGCCCAACAATGAGGTACAAACCTTTGATTCTAGAAAAACTCAGATAAGTCAGTGGCTTTGGGAGCCCTGAATGGAAAGGGAAGTGTTTTTCCACTGTGTGCTTTCTTGCCTGCTGGGTGCAAGCTAGGATTAAAGCTAATGGCCCACTAGTTCTTGGCTTTGTTGTTTCATTACCGTCTATCCAAATCAAATGCGAACTTGCATTGCCAGGCGGCTGTGATGGTGGCCGTGGCCGGTGGCCTTACATATACCTTTGTTTTTTATTTCATCACAGTTTAGGCTTGTAAAGCCAGTATCCACAGCCACCATCACAGCAGCCTGGCCCATGCAGGTTTGCATTGGATTCAGATAGTCAGTAAAGAAACAATGGAGCCAAAAGCTGATGGGCCATCATCTTTAATCCTAGCTTGCACCTGGCAGGCAAGTAAAAACACACACTGGGTTCCAAAACCCACTCATTCAGTGCTCACAAAGCTACTGACTTATCCGAGTTTCCTAGAATCAAAGGTTTCTAGCTCACCAGATTTATTCACCTCTGTTCCCCATCTCCTTCCTTCTCCCTGCACAAACTCTGCACAAACTGGCCTCTCACTCAACACTCCGCCATCTTGGCTGCTTCTCCTGGCCTCCTCCATGTGGCCTCTCTCTGCTCTTCTCTCTAATGCTAATCTCAGAAACCGAGAGAGCAAGCTCCGGGTCTGCCCCACTTTATAGTGTAGAAATCCAGATCTTTAATCCAATATACAAAATAGGAAAGTCTCTGATATAAAGTCACTTATCTGAGGCATGATGGGATTGCACCACCCCACATCCAAAAGGGTGAGAAAGGCTTAGTCCTAAAACCAAGCCCCAGGCTACAAGGATCCTGCCTGCCCACAGCCCACCCTCAACACACATTAATATCACCTGGGCAATGGGCTTCCATGTGGGCAGCACTATCTTTCACAAAGTGAGCATAATATATTTTATCTGCCCAACAAGGCTCTTTTTTTTTTTACATTGACTCCTCTACCTAGGGTTAATGATTTAGCAACAACAAAAAGAAGATACCTAGTTAAGTTTTCATTTCAGATAACCAAAAGATAATTTCAGTATGAGCATATCCCAAACATTTTGTGAGATATATACTAAAAATGTTGTTGTTGTTTATCTGATTCTAACTGAACTGGGTATTCTGTATTTTATCTGGCAACCCTATATCCTATCTGTTAGGCAGATAAAATGTATTATGCTCACTTTGTTAAAGATAACAGGAGGAGGCCATTGCCCAGGTGATATTAATGTGTGTTGGGGATCATTGTAGCCTGGGGCTTGGTTTTGGGATTAAGCCTTTCCTACCCTTTTTTGATGTGAGGTGGTACAATCCAATCATGCCTCAGAGAAGTGACTTTGTATTAGAGACTTCCCTATTATGTATATTGGATTAAGGGTTTGGATTTCTACACTATAAAATAGGGTCGGAGCGGGAGCTTGGGCTCTTGGTTCCTGAGGTTAGCATGAGAGAGCAGAGAAAGTAGAGCCAGCAGCGGAAGGAGGCCACGTGGAGTAGGCCAGGAGAAGCAGCCAAGATGGCGGAGTACTGAGTGAGATGCCAGTCTGTGTAGAGTTTGTATCTGGGATAAGGAAGGAGATGGGGAACTGAGGAGAATAAGGTTGGTGAGCTAGAAACCTTTGATTCTAGGAAACTCGGATAAGTCAGTAGCTTTGTGAGCACTGAGTGTGACTGGGTTTTGGAGCCCAGTGTGTATTTTTACTTGCCCGCCAGGTGCAAGGTAGGATTAAAGGTTATGGCCCACCAGTTTTTGGCTCCATGGTTTCTTTACCGACTGTCCGAATCGAATGAGAACCTGCATGGGCCAGGCTGCTGTGATGGTGGCCCTGGCCTTGCCTCCTGGCTTTACACTATCCTAACCCATTTCCATAAAATAGGTTAGCCTTCAAGTTCAGTAACCTCTACAGATTTAAAGAACATCTTCGTTATTCTATAACAACAGACGGAAATGTTAAAGGCTCAAGAAACCACTCCTGGCCTCGCAGCACTTCCTTGAGTCCTCTGACATTGATGCTTTTGGCTGAGTGGGACAGGCCAGTTGTTGCCAGACCTATATAATACTTGTGTGTCTGGAGAATGTTTGTTTCCTTCCCCTTTTCTCACTGATTTGAATTTTTTATTTTGTCTTTCAATAAAATAAGTGCCATGGGTCTAGTTTGTCTATCACCTGCCCTGGGTCTAGATGTGTCTTCTATTCTGCCATAGAATTACTAAATGAGGATTATGTTGCTAATGACCCAGCAGAGATTCTCTGGTATCTGTGGCAACAGTGCAAGAAGGACTAAAGTCTACAAATAATTTACACCTGAATTTTAATCTTCTTCTCAATAAAAGCAGAGAAACCCAAAGGCAGAAAAGCTGATTTGAATGTCATTGCCATTATTCCACTGGTTTACAATCTGGGAAGATTTAGAATGTGTCAGGGATAGCCTGGAGAATGGATTTCAGATCAGCTCTTCTTTGATGGTTAGCAGTTCTGAGCACCTCAGAAACCATGGTTGTCATGGGAAGAGGTACACACCGAGTGTGTAACTGATTTAATGCAACACTTTTATAGTTATACTATCATGCCAACTGATACCATTTTTTAATCTAAACATAACTGTAATTAAAGTGTTATCACTACTATATGAAACCAATAATTTCTAAGTTGTTTTATATGACAGCTGCTTTAAACTTGAGGATGAGCAAAATGTCAAAACCTACTTTCAAAGAAAGCTGTCTTCTGGGACAGCATTTATAGTTGCTCGGTAGTAAACTGGCTTTCTACCACTTCTAAAGGGAAGCTGTCCACAGAAAAAGCTGTCATGTTTGTGGTCAGGATGGTCACCTCTAAGATAGGTAATGGAGACTGAAAATTCCAGGACACCTGCCTTCTGTGTCCATTGCTAAATTCATTAAACAAAGTGACCATGATTAAGGTGGTTCTAACAACTAGGCAGTCTACTGAGCACATCAAAACCTAAGCCAATAAATACCTCAAGGCTAAAAAGTTAAAATGTTAGGGCAACCAATCACAAACAGCCAACCAGCCTTTTTCAAACAATGCTTAAGCTGTAGCCAATCAGTAATTTTTTTTTTGCTTCATTTCCTCCATTTCTCTATTAAGTCTCTCTTCTAGCCCCTTAGTGAAGTACTTTGAACCATTCTGTTTGTTGCTGCCCAATTCAAATCAGTTTTTGCTCAAATAAAACAAAATTTTTCATATACCACAGTTTTATCTTTTTACACCATAAAGAAATCATTTATAGACGTGGCATTTGGAAGCACAGAGAAATGAAGTAGAGCAGATGATTAGAGCAGATGACTATTTCCCAAGAGCAGAATCTATAACAGGAAGGCTGTTTGTACCATTGGTATGTAAACCCACTTCTTAGGGGAGCACACAAGGGCTCCATAGTTCTAAAATTTGCATGTGACTTCTTAGGGGTCAAGGGAGAGTTCAGAGAACTTGAAAACAGCTTAGGAGCTTGATCAGGCCCAAGACTAAAAATAAGCCTTTAGGGTAGGTAGACACAGAGAGAGTTCTCAGGCCTGAGACTCAAGGTCTTAAGGACCTTGCCATGTAACCTGGTGAAGCAATGGGCCTGCCTGCATGTTCTAGCTGCTAACGGAGACAAGTCATCCTGCCTTTAGTTGTTTTTTTTTTGTGTTTTGGTTTTTTTTGACGCAGGCCTGAATCTGCACTGTTTTTATTCTATCTGCCAGTTCTGATAATCTCATTACTTTGTTAATTAAATTTTTAGCTTATTTTAATCTCCCTTTAATAGTTCACTTTTAACAGCGAGGAAGAGGAAGTTGCACCTCAGGGAATAGTGTTGGCCTCAAAGGTAGCTCAGCAGTCTTCCTCCCTGTACTTCAAATTATATCCTCTTTCCTGGCCTGACAGAGCGCTCCAAAGACACAGGTCAAAAATATTCTTCCAGGTAATTTAAGAAGACCATAAGCTAAATTACTCTTCAAGGGAAAAGTGCAAATAGTCTGAAAGGCTCCGGAAATTGCAAAAAAAAAAAAAAAAAAAAAAAAAAAGACACCCAGAGGCTGTTCATAGACCAAAGGCTAGGTCTCTATCCAGTGCCATTGCTTCTACTACTTTTCCCTTCCTGCCTCTCCCTCCTTCCCTTATAATGTGATTTTACTTAGGAATTACCTCTTCATATTCTTTGGTCATTTTTCTATTTGGCTGTACATGAATGTGCATGTGTGTTGTGTATATGTTAAATTATATTTTCCATGTTGCTTATCATGTTAGGATATGACACTTGTTCCCTATTTGCTCTCTTCAGGCAGAGACCAGACGCTGACAAGAACCTTTTTAGGTGTGATTATGTACTTAGCCACCTATTCTTAGTACTTTGTCTGTCTATGTAATGTCGATAGAAGATATGTTCCCCTGCCCACTGGCTCTTTTAGTGAGTGGGAAATTCAAAAGATGCCAGCTTTTTGTTCATTCTGTCTAGGCCAACCCATAAAGAATATCAACTCTGTTAAACTTGAAAAAAATATGTTTGCCTACTTATTATTTATCTTTTCATTTTGTTCATTGTGGTTTATGGTGACCAGAGTTTAAGTCAGGGGTCCCCAAACTTTTTACACAGGGGGCCAGTTCATTGTCCCTCAGACCGTTGGAGGGCTGGACTATAAAAAAAATCTATGGAAGGGCCCTGGCCGGTTGGCTCAGTGGTAGAGCATCAGCCTGGCATGCAGGAGTCCCGGGTTTGATTCCCAGCCAGGGCACACAGGAGAAGTGCCCATCTGCTTCTCCACCCCTCCCTCCCTCCTTCCTCTCTGTCTCTCTCTTCCCCTCCCGCAGCCAAGGCTCTATTGGAGCAAAGTTTGCCCAGACGCTGAGGATGGCTCTGTGGCCTCTGCCTCAGGCGCTAGAATGGCTCTGATTGCGGCAGAGCAATGCCCCAAGATGGGCAGAGCATCACCCCCTGGTGGGCGTGCCAGTGGATCTCGGTTGGGCACATGCGGGAGTCTGTCTGACTGCCTCCCCGTTTCTAGCTTCGGAAAAAAATACAAAAAAAAAAAACTATGGAGAAATCCCTATGCACACTGCACATATCTTATTTTAAAGTAAAAAAAACAAAACGGGAACAAATACAATATTTAAAATAAAAAACAGGTAAATTTAAATCAACAAACTGACCAGTATTTCAATGAGAACTATGCTCCTCTCACTGACCACCAATGAAAGAGGTGCCCCTTCCGGAAGTGCGGGGGGGCCAGATAAATGGCCTCAGGGGGCCGCATGTGGCCTGCAGGCCGTAGTTTGGGGACCCCTGGTTTACGTTTTCATGCAGTTATGACTCTGTATTTCCCATAAGAATTTCATGTACTTTCTGCCTTAAAAAATATTCATTATGAAAAAAATCCATTATGAATGTAAATTTAAAAATATATAACTAAGAATAAAAACAGTTTAAATAGCTATAACAGCCAAATTAGTACAGTGTTTTGTGGTATTTACCAGTATGAAAATGAAGTAACAGAATCAGGAACATGCTTCTCTGATCTCTACCATATGCCAGCCATGTGCACTCGATGCTTTAAGAGCAAGAAACTCTAAGAATGTTCTTTTTCTCTTTCCCTTCATTTCCCAACAGTCAGTCTTAAAGCTGTTAAGTAGAGTTGAGCAAAACAGGCATGTGCTAAGGGCAAGGCTGTGGAGGATGGGAGTGCTGGACTACTCCAGAGGACATGTCACAGCCTGAATGGTGTGAGGAGAACACATATATCTACTTTCAGTTAATACTTGCAGTTGTTAGCTCAAGGTCCATAGGTGAGAAGTATTTCATTTTCATATGAAGAAGTTAATTATTTAATAAAAAGTTTTTATTGTTTAGGATCTTATTGGTTGCAAGGGATAGTAAGTAAAACTAGGTTACACAAAAAGAAGAAGGAGGAGATGGAGGAGGAGGAACTTAGAAAGCCTTTGGGTATCCCACAGAATCTACTGAATAACCAAGTCACAAGAAGAACCAGAATGCAGCAGAGCCCTCTGGACCACTCAGATAAGGAGTTTAAATGTCATCACCAGGATGTTCTCCATGCTTTTCATCTCTGTTTCTCTTTGTGTTCTCTCTCTCTCTAAAATGGTTTTCCTTATACAATAAGGAAGAAAATGGCTGCCCAGTTTATGATTTTACTTGCAACAAACACATACATACACAAACACATACGTATAATATATACAATACATACAGGAAAGAGACCACCTTGATTTTCAGTGCTTTCAGGTCCAAAAATTCCAGTGAATGGATTCACTGGCCAAGCTTAGGCAGCCTATGTAGATCCTTCTACTCATCACCATCTCTTAGGGGTATAGGTGATCAGTTCTACTTTAAACTTATTCTGACTTAACACTGTTCTCTGCAAATGATTCTATACTAACTCTGATGCTGAACTCAGGAAAAGGTAAACATTTATATAAGAAATGAGAATTTCAAAGTTAATATGTTGCCTTCTGTGTTACATGAAGTCTATAAGAGGTTGTCAGAAGTTGGATGTCAAAGTGTAAGGTTATTTTTTAATGAATCCTACCAGTTACTATCCAAAAAGAATGTAGTTAATTATACTACCATAAACAAAGTATGAGCATTGTCATTTCCCTATAACAACATGAACACTGAACATGATTAATCTTTTTTTTGTTTGTTTTGGTTTTTTTTTTTTTGTATTTTTCTGAAGCTAGAAACGGGGAGAGACAGTCAGACAGACTCCCGCATGCGCCCAACCGGGATCCACCCAGCATGCCCACCAGGGGGCGATGCTCTGCCCCTCTGGGGTGTTGCTCTGTTGTGACCAGAGCCACTCTAGCGCCTGGGGTAGAGGCCAAGGAGCCATCTCCAGCGCCTGGGCCATCTTTGCTCCAATGGAGCCTCTGCTGCAGGAGGGGAAGAGAGAGACAGAGAGGAAGGAGAGGGGGAGGGGTGGAGAAGCAGATGGGTGCTTCTCCTGTGTGCCCTGGCCGGGAATCGAATCCAGGACTTCTGCACGCCAGGCCGATGCTCTACCACTGAGCCAACCGGCCAGGGCTCATTAATCTTTTTAATATCCATCAATCTGAGAAGTGAAGAATAGTATATTGTTTTACATTTTCTTACTAGTAAATTGCATATCTTCTACTTTATTATCCACTTCTTTTGTTCTCTAATAAATTGCCTATTCCTATATTTTGCTTATTTTTCTTTTTCATTTTTCAACTTTTAGTTCTTTGTGTGAAATATTAATTTTAATTTATTACATTTTAATTTTTATTTACTCTATATTTAACAGTAACCTCTTCTTTTACATGTCCCACTGTTTTTTGTTTGTTTTTAAAGAATCAGGGTGAGAGAAACAGAAACAGGAACATGGATCTGCTCCTGTATGTGCCCTGACTGGGGATGGAACTGGCAACCTCAGCGCTTCAGGATGATGCTCCATTATCATTTTTTTACCTGTCATTTGTTATCAGCTTTTTCTGTGATGCTTCTTGTACAGAAATATTTGGGGGGGGGGGTCATATGTATGAATTGTTTCTTTTCTTTTCTTTCTTTTTTGTATTTTTTCAAAGTAAAAAGTGGGGGCACGGGGCAGCAGACAGACAGACTCCCGCATGTGCCTGACCGGGATCCACCCAGCAAGCCCACCAGGAAGTGATGCCTGGCCCATCTGGGGCGTTGCTCTGTTGCAACCAGAGCCATTCTAGCACCTGTGACAGAGGCCATAAAGCTATCCTCAGTGCCCAGGCCAGCCTTGTCCCCATGGAGCCCTAGCTGCAGGAGGGGAAGAGAGAGACAGAGAGGAAGGAGAGGGGGAAGAATGGAAAAGCAGATGGGCACCTCTCCTGTGTGCCCTGGCCGGGAACCAAACCCGGCACTTCTACACACTGGGCCAATGCTCTACCACTGAGCTAACCAGCCAGGGCCTTGAAGCTTTTGTATCCATCTCTACTTGTATGGATATATGAACGACCTAACTTTTTTTCTATTGGATTTATTTAGCAATATAATTTAAGTAAATTTTATTTTGTTTATGATGTAGTAGTCTAACTTCCTTACAGCTAGAATACCAGTGGTCAGAATTATGTGAAATAAATCAATCCTCATCTCTCCAAACATATTCCTCAAAAGAGTACACATTTGATGTTAGCCTTCGACTTTTCTCTATGCATATATAATGCATTGATATTTGTGTGTGTATGTGTGTTTATATACACACACACATATATACATGTACAAATAAACATTACATAAAAGCATGATCTGTTTTTATTCTATTCTTCTTTAATTTGCTTTCTTTGCTTAAAATGTGGGGAAGGAATCCCAAACCAGTGGTATATGGCTGTACCTCATTCTTTAAAAAGGTATAATAGTATGCTTTCTTAAGAAGCGACAAACCTGTCTCATAAAGCACAACCAATTAACGTCCCAGCTGAAGACGTTCCCAGGGTATACTGTTCAGTTGTCCCAACTCTCCAAGTTCTCCTCTGAATGGTGAACCCAAATCTCTACCAAGTTCCTTTCTCACCTCCCCTAGGAGAGTGTCACAGTACCTATCTGCTTCAGTCTTCAAAAAGGGCAACCTTCTGTTGTGTGGCCATCAATTACTCAGTTCCAGCATCTCGGTACGCTCAGCCAGCTTCCTTCTTAATGACTTGCAGGTCTGGCTGCTCCATTTAATATTCTGTATGAAAAGAAAAGAAGCATTTAAAGTATCACTATTCTACTGCTGACCTTTTAGTATTTTTAAATCTATTGGTGGATTTGAGGATGGATATAGTTAAAAATAACTGAAGACTTCTGCAATATTTATGGATCTCTCATTAATCTTTGATTCCATAGACAAGTAACACATAGTGAAGTCATGTGATTCTGATATTGATTCAAGGTTTCAGAGCTTTCACTGCCACAGAATCTCAATCAGGGTTCATTTATTCCTGAAATATATAGTTATCACTATTTACCAAGCACTGTGTTAAGTGCTGTGGATATACTAGTGAGCACTGTAGTCACAATCTCAGGAAGTTATAAATTTTTTTAAACAAAATTTAATCCTAGATGTAATTAAAAGCATTCTTTGTCCTCAGTTCTCCTTTGAAGCATTTATTCAAACATTTGATGCAGATTATCTTTCCTTATGTCCTCCTTCCATAAGAAATAAGCTCAGCATCTTTCCTGTCTAGAAGAGAATGTATTTTCTATCTAGACAGAAATAGCTATCTCTACCTGGAATATCTAGAAATATCCTCTCTATTTAGAAGAGAAGGTATAATATAACCATAGGTACCACTATAACATTTTCAAACAAGTTTTGTCTGTTTAACAATATTTATTTACCTCCTATTATATATTGAACACACTGATCTAAGATCTAGACCCAGAAGTTATTTTTTTGTGTCATGGGCCTTGTTAGTAGTCTAAAGTCTATAAGTTTCTTCTCAGAACAATATTTGTATAAATTAATAAATTACCATACATTGGATTACAAGGAAAAGAAATTATCATATACTTTGGTTAACAATGTTAATTCACTTCTACAAACCCTGCTGTTAAGTGAAGTCTTTAAATTTAAAAAAAAAAAGCTGCATTAATTTTAATAGGAAAATTTATTATATCTTAACCTAAGACACCCGAACAATTTTTTAAGATTTAAATCAATAAATGTGTGTGTGTGTTGTAAACCAAAATTAATTCTAAACTATCATCAACAATAAGAAGCATTCACTTGAGCAAACAGAGCCACAGCCAGGAGACAGAGATTTAGGCAGCAACTTGAATTCTGTGCCATTGAGACAAAAAGGGAGGACACTTTCTACAGTAAAAATTCCTGCTCAAGTTCTAAATTAGGTCCTTTTTGTGTAAATATGATACCAAAATTGTGCAGTACTGATAGGTCGACATAGATGTAAACAAGGATACAATTTGTGTAATTCTGAATTGACGAGACGGGTCTCAGTGCGTTGTTAGAAAGACGAAATCAGGGTTTTCCTGCGGTGGTTGACTAAGGCAGCATAAACAAGTGGGGCACAATGTGGAAGCTGAGAGCTCAGTCTGAATTTCTTCCCAGTGTACAAAATACTGAGGAGACCCTCTCAGAGAATTCTTATTTAAAAAATCTGTGCCCTCATTGACCATGGGAAATCCATCTCAGCAGATAAATTCCTTTTCAGGCTCCATAGCTACATATATTAGAATATTAGTCTATGTAACTATTTATATAGTTATATATTTACACACATATGTAATAAAAGTGAGTTTCTATAAGTAATAATAAAGAATTTGAACGTAAACAGACATAGTAATCCAATGAATGTTTACTGTACCTACCAAAGAAGGAAAAGATGACTTGATAATGAGTGATAAATGTACACAGAAGGATTAGGGCATTGGAAAGCTCATTATTTTTTCTGCATTATTTTCTTCACAGGTATTTCACTCTTTTGGAGGAGTTCACTATTACTGAGGTCAAACTGTACTTAAATAAGATTCAGAAATGATCTTTAGAGCAAAAATGAAAGTGAAAGACTAGTTATTCAATCTACATAGAGGTGGCACATGCGCACAACAGACCCAAGGATTGTAAGAAATGAAAATGCGATGTCTTCATTTCTTTCTTTGTTTCCACAAGCAAAGCAAGCATATTTGGGTTCATTTATACAGGCTTTTAGATTGAATTTTGTTCCTCATGATACTTTGACTACAAAACACCATTGAGTACATTGGTGAGTGTGTCTTTGCCTGAAACCATAACCTTGATACAATTTCTCATGGCATCTTTACATAGTGTGTTTGGGTGAAATTTTTCTTTAGACTGGGAATAAAAGGAAATTTTCCCATGAGTGATATGACTTTTAAAAAAATATATTGTTGAAAAGTGATTAACTGAACATTCATTTTGTGAAGTACATCTGTTGTTAGCTTATTAATATATACACAAAATCTGAGAATCCATAAATTCAGTTGGAGGTAAGAACAAACAAAATCAAACATAAAATTTCTCCTTTAAAAAGCTTAAAATTTCATCTGACTTGTGCTGGCTCAGTGGATAGAGTGACTACCTGGAATTCTGAGGTTGGTGATTCAAAACCCCAGGCTTGCCTGGTCAAGGCACATGTGAGAGACAGCTATTACAAGTCTAGGCTCCCTGCTCCTCCACCATCCCTTTTCTCTCTCTTTCTTTCTTCTCTCTAAAATTCAACAGATAACATCTTTAAAATTTTTTCAAAACTGTGTGGAGATGCATCTAGGTTAGATTTTTACAGCTCCCGCATGGAGCTTTTTCTTTCACATGGTTTTTAGATTGGCATATACATACTTACTTATGCTATTTATTTCCTTTCAGTCCTGCTACCAGATTCCTTAAGGTGTGTGACAGGCATACTGTGTTTATGGATGCATCTCCAATCATTAGCCAGTACCTTACTAGTCAGTCAACTCTGTGGAATAAATTTATGAACACTACAGAACACCTACACATCAGGCATTTCACAGTGAATTTGTTCTTGATTCTCATAGGGAGAAACAAAAGAAGACTTCATTATCTAGAGCAGTGGTAGTCAACCTGGTCCCTACCGCCCACTAGTGGGCGTTCCAGCTTTCATGGTGGGCGGTAGTGGAGCAACCAAAGTATAAATAAAATGATAAATTTAACTATAGTAAGTTGTTTTATAAAGATTTATTCTGCCAAACTTAGCAAAAATCTGACATAAATTACTTGGTAAGTAATTATTATTATATGCTTTAACTTGCTGTAACTCTGCTTAATAAATTTTATAAAATAAAGTTACTTCCCTACTTTATAAATCACCATTACTGTGGAACTGGTGGGCAGTTAGAAAATTTTACTACTAACAGAGATACAAAAGTGGGTGGTAGGTATAAAAAGGTTGACTACCCCAATCTAGAGCATGTGCCCTGAAATGTTTCATAAAACTGTGTAAAATTGTTCTATATTATAAACTGATACAATTATCAGTTTAATGCCAATAAATATTTTTTCTTTTAATAGTGTTCTTTCTGTTGCTCTTCTTGTTAGCAAAAGCAATATACCTTGTTGTATTTCTTTTCTTTTTTTTCTGAATGTCAAGAAGCTCAAAAGCACATTTATTACCTAATTACAGTGATGTTTTC
The DNA here is from genome assembly GCF_036850995.1 of Saccopteryx leptura. Taxonomy (NCBI): domain Eukaryota; kingdom Metazoa; phylum Chordata; class Mammalia; order Chiroptera; family Emballonuridae; genus Saccopteryx; species Saccopteryx leptura. Next base: position 119,198,685 of record NC_089504.1, read on the forward strand.
CAAACCTAGATTTCTGGTAAAAAAATTTCTCTTTCTTTATACAGCTTATTAGGCTTTTTATTTATTTACTTTTAAATCTGTTAAATATTTGCTTCATGTTAATTTGCCTTGATTTTGTATAATTAAACCTCCATCCTGTTTAAGAGTCATAACTTTTTCTCATTGAATTCAGTCCAGAAAAGTAGATAAACGGCACCTCTTGAGATATATCCAAAAGCTTGGTAGAACTAGCAGCTACAACCAGACCCAGGAGGTTCTAATTGTCTTGACTGAAATTATGTGATTGTCTTGAGCCTAGGGAAGAAGAATTGGAGAGGACCAGTGGCTTTTTCCAAAGGCAGCAAAATAAACTGGAGTAGGTTATCCACTGCTCATGAAATTTAAACAGTGTAATACACTGAGGTTGCAATTAAGCAAAATCTGGCTTCCTGTGCTATAAACGTAGGGCACAGCCCTACATGCGCATACCCAGTTAGAAAACTAAGACCTCCTAGGTCACTTCTTGCTTCTCTGATAGGTTGGTTTTCAAGGTACTTCTGCATCTCTAAGTATAGCCATTGGGGCAGAAGAGGTCTTAAAGAGCTCCTCTATTTAGGAGGTGAGGGGACTTAATTATTAGTTTGGACTTTCTTTAGATGATTAAAGAATGAATGTTTATAAAATTTAAAAAAAAATGGTTTTCCTCCCAGAGTTTTCTTTTCAAAGACTCCTCTGTGCACTCTGGCTCATTTAAAAAGAGCCCCATAGGATGCTCATTTTTTCCACACATATATTGCTAAAGTAGTTCCTGTTTTGGATCAAATGTGCTTGTTTTTTTAATCAAATGAAGGAGAATTTTTTTTAAAGTTCATTTATTCATAGAAATAAATTTATTTAATTTGAAGAACTGTCTTGTTTCTGAATTGTGATTTGATTTTTTTTAATTAATTTTAATGGGGTGACATTGATAAATCAGGGTACATATGTTCAGAGAAAACAGCTCTAGGTTATTTTGCCATTTGCTTATGCTGCATTCCCATAACCCAAGTACGATTGTCTTTTGTCACCTTCTAACTGGTTTTCTTTGTGCCCCTCCCCTCCCCCATCCCCCTCCCTCTCTTCCCCCCACCCCATAATGCCCACACTCTTGTCTATGTCTCTGAGTCTCATTTTTATGTCCCACCTATGTATGGAATCATATAGTTCTTAGTTTTTTCTGATTTACGCATTTCACTCAGTATAATGTTATCAAGGTTCATCCATGTTGTTGTAAATGATCCGATGTCATCATTTCTTATGGCTGAGTAGTATTCCATAGTACAATATATATGTACCAAAGCTTTTTAATCCACTCATCCTCTGACGGACACTTGGGCTGTTTTCAGATCTTCGCTATTGTGAACAATGCTACCATAAACATGGGGATGCATTTCTTCTTTTCATACAGTGCTATGGTGTTCTTGGGGTATATTCCTAACAGTGGTATAGCTGGGTCAAAAGGCAGTTTGATTTTTAATTTCTTGAGGAATCTCCATACTGTTTTCCACAGTGGCTGCACCAGTCTGCATTCCCACCAGCAGTGCAGGAGGGTTCCCTTTTCTCCACATCCTCGCCAGCACTTATTCTGTGTTGCTTTATTGATGAGTGCCATTCTGACTGGTGTGAGGTGATATCTCATTGTGGTTTTAATTTGCATTTCTCTAATCATTAGTGATGTTGAATATTTTTTCATATGCCTGTTGGCCATCTGTGTGTCCTCTTTGGAGAAGTGTCTATTCATTTCTTTTGCCCATTTTTGGATTGGATTGTTTGTCTTCCTGGTATTAAGTTTTACAAGTTCTTTATAAATTTTGGTTATTAACCCCTTATCAGACGCTATGTCAAATATATTCTCCCATTGTGTAGTTTGTCTTTTTATTCTGTTCTTATTGTATTTAGCTGTACAGAAGTATTTTAGTTTGATAAAGTCCCATTTGTTTATCCTGTCTTTTATTTCACTTGCCTGTGGAGACAAATCAGCAAATATATTGCTGAGAGAGATGTCAGAGAGCTTACTGCCTATGTTTTCTTCTAAGATGCTTATGGTTTCACGGCTTACATTCAAGTCTTTTATCCATTTTGAGTTTATTTTTGTGAGTGGTGTAAGTTGGTGGTCTAGTTTCATTTTTCTGCAGGTAGCTGTCCAGTTTTCCCAACACCATTTGTTGAAAAGGCTGTCTTTACTCCATTGTATTGTCTTACCTCCTTTGTCAAGTATCAGTTGTCCATAGAGCTGTGGGTTTATTTCTGGGTTCTCTGTTCTGTTCCATTGATCTATGTGCCTGTTCTTATGCCAGTACCATGCTGTTTTGAGTACAATGGCCTTATATTATAACTTGATATCTGGAAGTGTGATACCTCCTGCTTTTTTCTTCCTTTCCAAGATTGCTGAGGCTATTTGTGTTCTCTTTTGGTTCCATATAAATTTTTGGAATATGTGTTCTATATCTTTGAAGTATGTCATTAGTATTTTAATCGGTATTGCATTGAATTTATAAATTGCTTTGGGTAATATAGACATTTTAATGATGTTTATTCTTCCTAACCATGAGCATGGAATATGCTTCCACTTGTTTGTATCTTCCTTGATTTCTTTTATCAATGTTTTATAATTTTCTGAGTACGAGTCTTTAGTCTCCTTGGTTAAATTTATTCCTAGGTACTTTATATTTTTGGTTGCAATAGTGAATGGGATTGTTTCCTTAATTTTTCTTCCTGAGTTTATTGTTTGTGTATAAAAATGCTTTTTGAGTATTAATTTTATATCCTGCCACCTTGCTGAATTTATTTATCAGGTCCAGTAGTTTTTTTACTGAGACCTTAGGGTTTTCTATATACAATATCATATCATCTGCAAATAATGATAGTTTTACTTCTTTTTTTCCAATTTGGATGCCTTTTATTTCTTCTTCTTGTCTGAATGCTGTGACTAGGACTTCCAGAACTATGTTGAATAAGATTGGTAAAAGGGGGCACCCGTGTCTTGTTCCTGATCTTTAGGGGATTGCTTTTAATTTTTGCCCATTGAGTATGATGTTGGCTGTGGGTTTGTCATAGATGGCCTTTATCATGTTGAGGTATGTTCCCTGTATTCTCACTTTGCTGAGAGTTTTGATCATGAATGGGTGCTGGATTTTATCAAATGCCTTTTCTGCATCTATTGAAATTATCATGTGGTTTTTATCCTTCCTTTGTTTATGTGATGAATCACCTTGATTGATTTGCAAATACTATTCCAGCCTTGCCTCCCCAGAAAAAATCCCACTTGATCATGGTGTATAATTTTTTTCATGTATTACTGGATCTGGTTTGCTAATATTTTGTTGAGGATTTTAATATCAAATTTATCAGGGATATTGGCCTATAATTTTCTTTCTTTGTGTTGCCTTTGCCTGGTTTTAGAATCAGAATTATGCTTGCCTCATAAAAGGAGCTTGGAAGTGTTCCTTCCTCTTGAATTTTTTGAAATATAGTAGCTTGAGAAGGATAGGTGTTAGTTCTTCTTTGAATATTTGGTAGAATTCACTTGTGAAGCCATGTGGCCCAGGGCTATTGTTTGTTGGGAGTTTTTTGATAACTGTTTCGATCTCATTTGTTGTAATTGGTCTGTTTAGGTTTTCTGATTCTTCCACATTGATTTTTAAAAGATTATATGTTCCAAGGAATTTGTCCATTTCATCTAGGTTGTCTAATTTTTTGGCATACAGTTCTTTATAGTATTTTCTTACAACCCTTTATATTTCTGTTGTGTCAGTTGTTATTTCTCCACTCTCATTTCTAATTTTATTTATTTGAGTCCTCTCTCTTTTTTTCTTGGTGAGTGTGGTTAAAGGTTAATCAATCTTGTTTACCTTTTCAAAGAACCAGCTCCTGGTCTTATTGATCCTTTGTATTGTTTCTTTAGCCTCTATATCATTTATTTCCACTCTGATCTTTATTATTTCCTTCCTTCTACTACCTCTGGGCTTTACTTGCTGTTATTTTTCTAGTTCTTTTAGATGCAGGGTTAAGTTGTTTATTTGAGCTTTTTCTAGCTTCTTGAGGTATTGCTGCAATGCTATGAACTTCCCTCTCAATACTGCTTTTGCTGTGTCCCATAAATTTTGAGTTATTGTATGCTCATTATCATTCATTTCTAGGAATTTTTAAATTTCTTCTTTGATCTCATTGTTAACCCATTCATTATTTAATAACATGCTATTTAGTTTCCAAGTGTTTGAGTATTTTTCAGTTTTTCTTTTGGGATTGATTTCTAGTTTCTTGCCATTGTGACCAGAGAAAATGCTTGATATGATTTCAATCTTCTTAAATTTGTTGAGACCGCTTTTGTGCCCTAACATGTGGTCTATCCTAAAGAATGTACCATGAGCACTTGAAAAGAATGTATATTCTGCTGCCTTAGGGTGAAAGGTTCTGAAGATATCTATTATATCCAGTTGATGTGTCCTTTAAGTCTGCTGTTTCTTTGTTAATTTTCTTCCTTGAGGATCTATCTCATGATGTTAGTGGGGTATTGAAATCCCCTACTATTATAGTATTGCTGTTGATCTCGCCCTTTATATCCATCAAAGTCTGCTTTATATATTTAGGTGCTCCTATATTAGGTGTGTAGATATTTATAATGGTTATATCTTCCTGTTGGATTGCTCCATTTATTATTATGTAGTGACCTTCTTTATCTCTTACTATAGCCTTTGTTTTAAAGTACATTTTTTCTGATATAAGAATTGCTATCCTAGCTTTTTTTTCATTTCCATTTGCATGAAATATTTTTTTTCTTTCCTTTTAATCTTCAGCCTATGTGCATCTTTTGTTTTGAAGTGTGTCTCTTGTAGACAGCATATGTACAGGTCCTGTGTCTTATCCAAGCAGCTACCCTATGTCTTTTGATTGGCTCATTTAATCCATTTACATTTAAGGTTATTATTAATATGTAGTTGTTTATTGCCATTTTATTCTTTAAAGCTGTATTTTTCTTTTGCTATATCTTTCCCCCTTTGATCTGTTTACAATAGGCCCCTTAACATTTCTTGCAGCATTGGTTTGATTGTAATAAATTCCTTGAGGTTTTGAGGGTTTTTTTTGTCTGGGGAACTTTTTATTTCTTTTTCAATTTTATTTTATTTTATTTTATTTTTTCTCTTCTTCAATTTTAAATGATAGCCTTGCTGGATAAAGTAGTCCTGGTTGTAGGCTGTTGTTCTGCATTATTTTGAATATTTCTTGCCATTCCCTCTGGCCTCAAGTGTTTCTGTTGAGAAGTCTTATGTCATCCTTAAGGGGGCTCTTTTGTAGATGATAGCCTTTCTTTCTCTAGCAGCTTTAAATGTTTTCTCTTTATCTCTTAGCTTTGGTATTCTAATTATGATGTGTCTTGGTGTAGATTTCTTTAGGTTTCTCTTTAATGAAATTCTCTGTGCTTCTTGAACATGTGTGATTTTTTCTTGCATCAATTTAAGGAAGTTTTCAGCTATGACATGATTGGACAAGGACTCTATCCCTTGTTCTTTTTTTTCTTCTTCAGGAACCCCTATGATGCGAATGTTATTTCTGTTCATGTTATCACAGATCTCTCTTAGAGTTTCCTCAGACTTTTTGAGTCTCTTTTCTTTTTGCTGCTCTGCTTCTGTGCCTTTGTTTATCTTGTCCTCTAACTTGCTGATTCAATCCTCGGCTTCATCCATCCTGTTTTTAATTCCTTCTATTGTGGTCTTCATTTCTGAAATTGTTTGTATTTGTCATTTCTGACTGATTCTTTTTTATTATTTCAATGTCCTTTTTTATACTTATTATCTCTTTATTTAGGTGTTCATTATGACCATCTATTGTTGTTCTAAGGTCTCTGAGCATCCTAACAATCATTATTTTAAACTCTGAATCTGGTAATTTGGTTATATCTAACTCATTCAAGTTCTTTTCTGGAGATTTCTCTTGATTCATTTGGATTGCATTTCTCTGCCTTCCCATTTTGTCTGTGAATAAGAAGGGTGTGGCCACTACAGTCCAATGGTTGTGGCCTCTGTGTTCCTTGGGTATGGGTGTTGCTGCCGCTGTCACTGCTGTTTCTGCCTCTCCTCCACAGGAGGGGCTATGTTCACGTGCCTGGGTCTACAAGCCTTGGCCAGCCTCAGCCTTCACCCTGCCTTAGCTGGTGGGGCTGCGAGCTGTGCTGGGGCCACTAGCCTTGGCACAGCGGGTTGGGTTGAGCAACTATGCTCAGTCACGGGTCTCTGCCTGTTCCTGGCTTTTGCCCCACCCCCACAGGCGGTGCTGCACTCATGCGCCGGGTGCAAGCCAGGCGTGGCTGCGTGCCCACGCTCAGCGAAGGGTCTCTGCAGTTCCCAGGCTTTCGTTTTTCCCTGTGGGTGGGATTGCAGGCAGGACCAGTCTTGCTCACCTGGCCCACAGCCAGTTTGGACCGTTTTGTATATCCCTCTGCCCCTGCCAGGCGAGACTGAGCTCATGCCTGGCCTCAGTCATGGCCAGCCCGGCTTCCGCCCCTGCCAATGGGACAGTGTTTCTGCGTCCCACCTCTGCCCGCCCTCCAGTGAGCCCTCAGCAGTGTTGGTGGGGACACTGCAGTAGACCTTAACACTCAATACTGTATTCCTGATGGCTCCCTCCTTCTAAGCGACTCTGCTCTGAGTGCCATGGGAAAGCTTGTTTGGCTGGTGTCCTTCCTCCCTTTGCTGGTATTGCTGGTTCAAGGAGAAATATTCACTTTAGATTTGGGAGGCGACTCAGCCCTGGGGCTAGGGTTGCTGTCCCTCAAAATGTTTCTCCCTGTGCCTCCTAGATTACACTCTCTTCCCACTGATCCAGTCCTCTCCTCTCTCCCAGTCTCCCAGAGTCCCAGGTGAGTGGTTGTGAAAGAGGTTTTCTGTGTGGCCCCTTTAAGAAGAATCCTGGGTCTGAGAAATCTGTCTCTTTCTCACAAACAGTATCCTGATTTGTTTCCCAGCTAAATACTGTCCATATGCTTCTTCTAGGCTCTGGGACTGCAGGCTGGGTCTTTGTTCCTGGGGCCCAGTTCCCTCCCCTCTTTGCTAAACACTCTTCCCACCACGCGAGTCCCTCCAGGCTGCCGTTTGCTCCCAGAAGCTGGGCAGTCCTCTCTGCGTCTCCGCTTTTCCTACCAGTTTCAGTGTGGCTTCTTCAGTGTTCCTTGGTTAAAGAGTCCTCTTAGTTTAGTCCAAAGTTGGTTTTTCCAGATGATGGTTCTTAAAATTAAGTTTTAATCCACTTTGGTTCTGGGAGCTGGAAGTTGGGATGCCTGCCTACTCCAGCTCCATCTTGCCACCCCTCCAGCGCCATTTTGGGGGGGGATTTTTTTTTTTTTTTGTATTTTTCTGAAGTTGGAAACGGGGAGGCAGTCAGAGAGACTCCCTCATGCGCCCAACTGGGATCCACCCGGCATGCCCACCAGGGGGCGATGCTCTGCTCATCTGGGGCATCGCTCTGTTGTGACCAGAGCCATTCTAGTGCCTGAGGCAGAGGCCACAGAGCCATCCTCAGCACCAGGGGCCATCTTTGCTCCAATGGAGCCTTGGCTGCAGGAGGGGAAGAGAGAGACAGAGAGAAAGGAGAGGAGAAAGGGTGGAGAAGCAGATGGGCGCTTCTCCTGTGTGCCCTGGCCAGGAATCGAACGCGGGACTCCCGCACGCCAGGCCGACGCTCTACCACTGAGTCAACCGGCCAGGGCGTCCAGCGTCATTTTTAACAATAAAAGTGAGCAAACTCAAATAACACAAATTTTACCAACTTATTTGCACAACAGTCTTATGTTTTGCTCAATGAAAAGATTTAAAAAGAGGCTTCTAAAAAGCATTCAAATACGGAATGTTTTCAACACATGCATTAATGCTATAAAGGATTCTGAAGATTGCTTCTGCTTCATTAAGGGAAAACAAGTTTTTATAAACAAATGAATAAGAATACAAGGTAATGGAAAGCCACTTATTAATACCCTTCAGAAAGTATATGCTATTTGACATACCATTCTTTTTTACTTTAGAGGACTTCTCCTCCATGGCTAGAATAAGTCTAACCAAGAATTTGAATTACTCTAACTTGCTATACTACATAAATGAATACATCCTAAATTATACTTTAAAATGGGTTTTTTTTTGTTTGTTTGTTTGTTTTTTTTTGCATTTTTCTGAAGCTGGAAACAGGGAGAGACAGTCAGACAGACTCCCGCATGCGCCCGACCAGGATCCACCCGGCACGGCCACCAGGGGGCGACGCTCTGCCCACCAGGGGGCGACGCTCTGCCCATCCTGGGCATCGCCATGTTGTGACCAGAGCCACTCTAGCACCTGAGGCAGAGGCCACAGAGCCATCCCCAGCGCCCGGGCCATCTTTGCTCCAATGGAGCCTTGGCTGCGGGAGGGGAAGAGAGAGACAGAGAGGAAGGCGCGGCGGAGGAGTGGAGAAGCAAATGGGCGCTTCTCCTGTGTGCCCTGGCCGGGAATCGAACCCGGGTCCTCCGCACGCTAGGCCGACGCTCTACCGCTGAGCCAACCGGCCAGGGCCTTACAATGGGGTTTTAACCTTTGGTTTTCTGCTGAAGTACATCCAAATGCATAATAGTTTTCACATCACTGTGGGCATCTTATATATGCGGGAGCTCTATGTTAATTTATTGCACTTACTTTTGTAACTTAATGCTCCTTTAAGGTGACATATTTAATGCATGTAAATGTTAATCTATTTTGAGACATTAATTTCAAGTTCCTTAAAAATGGCAAATTGCTGCTTTTCTTAGAAGTGAAAATTAAAGCATGGACTGTGCCAACATTTAATTTGATGATTATTTTACCAAGCTTCCCGAGTTTTCTTCTCTCTTGAGTGTAACATGTAGCTATCATTATACATAAGACCTAGCTTGCTCAATGTCTCCAGAGTTGGGAAGCATGCATTTCACCCAGACTGTAGAACTTCAGGGAAGAAGTAACTACTCACTTAAAACCTAGTTGACACTTAAAGGCAGCTTTTACATATTAAATTAATGTACTAATTTTTTCTTTTAAGGGACAAGATTTCTAGTTGAGATAGTATATATCTGGATAAAAAGTTTGTTGGTTGGTTTTATATTATAGATTTTTGCCATTACTTAAAAAAAAAAGTTACTCTGAAACACTAGTGCCTAGGCAGCTGGGTCCCAAACCTAGAGTTTTAGTTTAGTAGGTGTGCAGACAAAAGTTTGCATTTCTCTGAATATGCTGGGGTAATGCCGTGGCTGCTGGTCTGGGGACACACTTTAAAAACTGAGAAGTTTTTATCCCACCCGCCCCCGTTAGTTTGAAGGGAAGGGGAGGTCCATGCGCTTTAGATTCAAAAAGTTATAAATAATAGAGGCCAGGATCATAACTTGTCAGAACTGTATGTAATTCCTTAAAGTTCACAGTTTGCTAAAGTTCATCATCTGCCTCTTTCCCCTACTGTTAAACCTTAAAACTGAAATAGGTTTTTAGCAGCTGGGGAGATGCAGAGAATCATTCCATAAATCTGAACGCTAGGGCGTTGCCCCAGGAGCCAGGGTAAATGGTGGCACTTTAAAAAGGTAAAAGTAAATGGAATCATAGGGTTCTGCTAAAAAGAAGGAAAGAAGGTCTTGGAAGGAGGCCTGGCTTTGGGAAATGGCCTTGAAGCTCAACAACAGAAAGGTCAGTGAGGATACCTGGAGGGCAAGCTGTCAGGTTCAGCGGAGCCCTGCTGAGATAAGACAGAAACCAGCCCTTCTTGCTCTCCTGCAGTCTTCTCCACAAGAACTGTCAGAAGTTCCTGGGGTCCCTGCAGGCCCTGGGAAAGGGGGGACGGTGGGGCTGACCGCTGCCTGGTTCCTGCTGCCAGTTGAGGTCAAAGGAGAAGTGAGATGCTTAAATAATCTAAAATAGAAGGCATTTTGGTTGCTGTCTCTTTTCTGCCCCTAGGGATAATTTTCATCTCAGACATTATTTTATTTGGTAGATTAATGTTTTAATATGTTCTTTGATTCATTTCTCAGTGAGCTTTTGAATTTTTCCGGGTATACTCGCCACAAGAAGTCTCTTCGGCTGCCTTGAGTTTTTGTTTTTATTTTCTTTACTGTGTCTACTTGTCTCCAAACGGTTTTCTGACTTTATAAGGTTTTATTTCTCACAGTCCCTTGCTGCCCATGACTTGAGAGTTCAAATCTGGTTGTCAAGACCTTGGGTATAAATTACTTATTTTCTTTAGGATTGAACCCTTATATGTTCAATGCTGTCAGTTATACTTAGCTGGTGATATTTCTTGGAGAATTAAATGGGAATGTCTCTAAAATACATAGCACAGTTTCTGAGGCAATGTCAGTAATGTTCATCTATGTGATCATTGTTGTTGCTGTTAGACAACTCTTTAATCCTTTTCGCTCCCTTTCTCTCCAAACAATTTGAATTCCTTTAAAACAGGGGTTGGGAACCTTTTTGGCTGAGAGAGCCATGAACGCCACATATTTTAAAATGTAATTCCGTGAGAGCCATACAACAACCCGTGTACCTTACACATTATCCAGTACAAAATAGTGTTCCCAGAGGACAGCTGTGATTGGCTCAAGCCACCCGCAACCATGAACATGAGCGGTAGGAAATGAATGGATTGTAATACATGAGAATGTTTTATATTTTTAACGTTTTTATTTTTTTTATTAAAGATTTGTCTGCGAGCCTGATGCAGCCATCAAAAGAGCCACATCTGGCTCACGAGCCCTGCTTTAAAAGAAGAAACATTTTAGACCCAAATTGGTGTCACCTTCTGATTTCTAGTTCTCCTGTTTTCCCCAAAGCCCAGTGAATGTAATCCTAGTACAGTTGCCTTAGTTTGTGCCCTTGAATTCCTACCTAAGCAAAGCTAGGCGGGGTGCCAGATGCGGAGGCTGCTAAAGGTGGTCTTCCTGTGGGTAACATAGAAAAGAATAAATAAATGGCTTAGGTCCCTAGTTGAAGAGATTAGTCCCCATGAAAAGCTAAATTATTTAAAGATGTAAATAAGCATGAAATTGAAATACAGAAGTCACTTCAACATTACCCCTCTTCAATCCATCACCCTCAGGGCTTTTTGAAGGTTAAATTTGATTATATCAGTTCCTTGCTAGAAACACCCCTCTGCACTCTATGACTCCCTCCACCCAGCATTTTTTTTCCAACACTATTTATCTTCCTTATATTGGTTTAAGCCTTTAAGATATTCCAAGGTCAGTTCTTCCTTTTCTTCCTTCCAAAGTGACTTCATTGACAGCTCACTTAATTGCTTTAACAGAGAGCCTTCACTTTGAGGACTTCCTATCTCCTTCTGCCCCCAAATACACACAAAAATAAATGCCTTTTCTCTATTTGTTATTAACACAATACAAATAACTCTTGTGCTCATCTTTGTACTTGTTGGTTAAGCTGTGAGTTTTCTAAAGCAAGTACAACAAATACTTAAGACTCTATTTGTAAGTATGTACATGATAAATATAACTTTAGTGCATGCAGCTAGCTGAGGCAACCAAAAGTCCATGGGCCTAAATGTGCCTTCAGTGGAGGAGAAGGTCCAACAGGGAGCAACACCTTTGCTAGGTGGGATCATATAGGAAGATTAGGGAGGCCTTCCAGAGAAATCTTTGAACTGTAATACAGCCACTTAAAAAATTATGAAACTCTTCTAGCAATAATCCAAATAATCCAGGAATCCTGGATCACATGGATGCAGTGAGATACTGGAGCACAGAAAGGTGACTTTGTGCCAGACTAGGAGGTGGCATAGTGGATAGAGCATCAGACTGGGATGCAGAGGACCCAGGTTTGAAACTCCAAGGTTGCTGGCTTGAGCACAGGCTCATCTGACTTGAGCATGGGGTTACTGGCTTGCATGTGGGATCAGAGACATAACCCCATGGTCGCTGGCTTGAGCCTAAAGGTCACTGGCTTGAAGCCCAGGTTGCTGGCTTGAACCAAGGTCACCGGCTTGAGCAAGGGGTCACTCACTCTTCTGTAGCCCCCCGACACTGTCAAGGCATATTTGAGAAAGCAATTAATAAAAAACTAAGGATCCACAATTGATGCCTTTCATTTCTTTCCTTTTCTGTCTGTCCCTATCTGTCCCTCTCTCTGTCTCTGTCACAAAGTAATAATAAGATGACCTTGTGAGCAACTTCAGGATAAAATGACAATATGAGAGAGCAGCAAACAATGGGCACCCATAGGGAACCTGAGGTAAAAATACTAAACCGTGTCTAAATAGCATAAGGAAAAACAGCAAAAAACTTTAAATGGGGGTGTAAGGCCAATAGCTATGGCCACCATCACAGCTGCCTGGCCAGTGCAGGTTCACATTTGATTCGGACAGACAGTAATAAAACAACAGAGCCAAGAACTGGTGGACCATTAGCTTTAATCCTAACTTGCACATGGCAGGCAAGAAATACACACAATGGGAAAACACTTTCCTTTCCATTCAGGGCTCCTGAAGCCACTGACTTATCCGAGTTTCCTAGAATCAAAGGTTTCTACCTCACCAGCCTTATTCACCTCTGTTCCCCATCTCCTTCTCTCTGCACAAACTCTGGCTTCTCCTTCAGCACTCTTCCATCTTGACTACTTTTCTTCTTCTTCACATGGCCTTTCTTTGCTCTCCTCCAGCACCAGCTTCTTTGCCCCATTTTATAGTGTAGAAATCAAAACTTTTAATCCAATATACAAACAAGTAAGTCTCTGATACAAAGTCACTTATCTGAGGCATAATGGGATTCCTCATGAGAGTGGACCACCTCACATCATGCAACAGTCAAGGGTGTGGGCAAAAGCTTAGTTTTGAAAAAATCTTAGTATTAAAAGAGTAGGAAAGGCTTAGTCTTAAAACTAAGCCTTAGGCTATAATGACCCTGCCTGCTTACAGCCTGTCCCCCACACCCAATGCAAACTATCAATATAAGCGAGCAAACATATACATCATATTTACAAACTTATTTGACCAACAGGGGGAAATGTGGATGCCACCATGATATTCCCGAGCAGCACATCTAAGTCACCTTAGTATCTATTTCATTTGCTGTGGAAATGCAGTCCAGCCTAAAACAATGATAATCTAAAAGCGATTGATGCAGTAATCTAACACTTCTGGCAGCCAGGAAAAAAGTGCCATAAAGTTAACTTATTTTTCTCCCCTTAAATATTGACTGTTTGATTTTAAACAGCAAAAAACTCTCTCTACGTAATTTTCCAGCTGACAAATTGCAAGGACATGGTAGTTTTATTTTGAAATTTGTATTTAGATATGTCTATATAACATCATTATATTTATACAACTTTCACTACAGGTTGGGCTATTGGTTAGGTTTTGAGAGTATAGTGAATGACATGAGATGCCTGCCCTCAGGGAACTTATAGACTAGAAAGAAAGAGAGACTAGTAAGAATGTTAATTCTATTATGTCTGATAAGTACCAGAGCCAGGGCAAGGGAGAATAAAATACTGTAGAAACTTAATAAGTTAAAGGGGAAAGAACCAAGTATTTTGGACAGTGGAATAGCATATAAAATGAATGGCATGCTACCTTAATTTAATGCTATCATATTTAAAGATTAATAGTTTAGGTAAGTTCCCAAATGTAGGGTCATGATGAAATACAAAAAGTGGTACTTAATGACTTTAATTTAAGAAATGATGGAATATTGCCATTTATGACAACATGGATGGACCTTGAGAATGTTATACTGAGTGAAATAAGTAAAGAAAAAGCTAAGAACTATATGTGTTCACACATAGATGAGATATAAAACTGAGACTCATGGACATAGGTAAAAGTAACTGGTTACAGGGGAGGGGTATAAAGAAGGGGGTGGGGAGAGGAGAGTAAGGAGGGAAAAATATATATTGATGGAAAATGATTTGCCTTTGGGTGATGGGTATTCAGCATAATCAACAATTCAAATACTATAGAAACGTTTACCTGAAACCTATGTATATATCATACTTTGATCAATCAATGTCACCTTGTTAAATTTTCTAAATACAAAAAAAAAAAAAAAAAAAGAATACCATGCTTTATTCTGATATGGATAACTTTCCTACTTTGGGGATATTAAAATGTCATCTTTTCCCCATCTGATAGCAGATAGTAATGTAGGGTTTGTTTTGGAAATAAAAACATCTTTGACAAAGTAAAAGATTATTTTTTCAACCTTATGTTGATCCCTAAATTTTACTAGTTTTTGCAGCAAAGGAAGAAGTTCATTTCCTGGCCCTATATAAATGTTTGTTTTTCTCTTTCTCTTTTTGGTAAAAACATAATACTTAGAAGATCTACATGGACTCTGATTTGTCAGTCCGAAGCAGCCTGTTCCAGTAACGCTGGAGCTGAGGGATGGATATAAATCCTCTGCCCTTTGAAATTGTAGTTAGCTGTCCAACAGTTAACTTCTATAGAAGTGCTCTCTGAACTCTTCAGCATTGTTTCCAAAGACTTTACATTTGTGCTTTTACTTGCAAACTTATTTTGAAACACAAGTTCATTGCCTGGATACCTTTTGACAGAATTTCTAAGATTTATTTTTAGTACTTTGATTGAAAACTTTCTAGGTTTTAGACATTTATTTAATAATATTATTAAATTGCCTGATGATAATATAAGCTACTTATATGTATGTATTTGAATGCTAGAAACAGTGCTAAATAGTTTCTGTAGTTATTACATTTAGCGCTTATATTAACCTTTATATTTCTTAGGAGATTACTATGCAGAGAGGTTATTTAACTTGCCTCAGGACACCAAACCAAAAATTGGGTGTATAAGTAGTTGGGATTACCCCGTAATTTAGCATAACAACATGAAAAAGTGTCTTTGTAATCCAAAAGCTGTTGAGATATATCAGCTTGTTTCTTGGAAGGGAAGAGCCTGACTAAACTTCTGGATAAATATTACTAAACATATGTATGTCCAGAATTGAAAATTATTAGCAATTAACATTGTGCACTATCTAAAGCAGGGGTCCCCAAACTACCGCCCGCGGGCCGCATGCAACCCCCTGAGGCCATTTATCTAGCCCCCACCGCACTTCCAGAAGGGGCACCTCTTTTTTGGTGGTCAGTGAGAGGAGCATAGTTCCCATTGAAATACTGGTCAGTTTGTTGATTTAAATTTACTTGTTCTTTATTTTAAATATTGTATTTGTTCCCGTTTTGTTTTTTTACTTTAAAATAAGATATGTGCAGTGTGCATAGGGATTTCTCCATAGTTTTTTTTGTAGTCCGGCCCTCCAATGGTCTGAGGGACAGTGAACTGGCCCCGTGTAAAAAGTTTGGGGACCCCTGATCTAAATCTTGAACCCTGGCTAGGTATTTCAGTAGGTTAGAGTATCATCCCAATGTGACAAGGGTTCAATCCCTGGTCAGGGCACATACAACAAACAATCAATAGAGGCAGAGATAAGTGGAACAACAAAGCAAAGTTTCTGCCCCCACGCTCTTTTTTCTCTCTAAAATCAATCAATAGAAAACTTAAAAAAAAAAAAATAAAGCTTGCATTTATATATCTTTTTCTGAGCGCTCTCTAGATTCCCCAGATAAAAGAGTAATTTCTTAAATCCTTTTGTCTCTTGAAACAATGAATTAAGGTGGGAAACACACATATATATTAAAAAACAGTCTGTGTGTGTGTAGGGGGACCCTTCAGGAATATGTGAGTTAATCTTTCTGTTATTCCTACTCAACCGATTTTTAAAAGCTTTAAAGAAGGAGTCCAGCTCCTGCCTAGGAAGGTGGTTACGTTGTAGACTCCTGGCCAGGCAGCTCTGTTGGTTAGAGCTTCGCCCTATATGCCAAGATTGCAAGTTTGATCCCTGCCAGGTCAGGGCACATATAAGAATCAACCAATGAATGCATAACGAAGTGGAACAACAAATTGATGTTTCTATCTCTCTGTCTCCCTTCCTCTTTCTCTCTAGATCAATTAAAAAAAAGTAGTGGAGAGAACATGGGCTTGGAAGATAAGAGTGAGTTTGAGTTCAAATCCTATCCATTTTGTTAGGTTCATTATTCTCTATTGTGTAGATGAGTCTATTTAAACTCAGAATTATTGGGAGTCCAAGTTAGAGACCAGGCTCAGAGGAGAAAAACTTTCACCTGATTTCTAATCTAATACTCAAAAGACTGATAATGTAAGGAAGAGGAACAGAGCATATGACTACGGGTGGGTGGTGTTAAGGGAGAGATCAGAAGATTTTGTTGTAAGCTTTGGTAATTTTAAGAATTTACTTCTGTTTCCTCATCTCTTTTTGAGTAGTAAAAGAGGTTTCCAGGCCCCAGTAATGACCATGATGCTTATTTTTAAAGTACAGTTCTATCTAAAAAGTCCTTGAAGGGAACAAATGTGCCTTAGTTACCATTATTTTTGATGAATTTGCCCCCCCAAAACTAAAACTTTCACAAGTCAGTGAGTTTAACAATAGTATTTTGAAGCATTATTTCACATGTAACTACCTAAATACTGCATATGGATAAAAAACAGAACCTAGAAGTTATTCTTTCAAACCCAGTTTTACACATTCCATGTAAACAATAAAACTTTTTCTCCTTCCCCTTTATATTAAGTCCCACTTTTGCTTTATTTCTATGCCCTTTGGCTCAGTATTAAGAGAGAAAAAACTCAAAGTGGTGTGTTTTGCAATATTGATGACCAACTAAGCTCAGGATATTTATTTCCATCTGGTTGAGTTCAACTTCTGCCTCTTGTTTGCTTTCTCCATCTGCCTGCCTCACCATCTCTTTTTTTTTTTCCTTCTTAATGGAGTTTGGATTAACCCTTTTCTAGGCCTAATTGTTTTAGCAGGCTCACGCCTTTGTGCCAGTCTTTCTTTTTTTCTTCCACTAGTTTAGCAAGTAGGGTTTCTAGTAAACTTAATATGCATGCCTAATACTTTCACAAGTTTGAAATTTTATCTTTGTCTTTTAAGCTTCAGATTTAATCTTCATTTTCTTCGGGTTTCATAAAGAGCAGCAGAACTAAATTTCAGTTAATTGGACTAGAAAACAGCAATCTTTGGTTCTGTGTATAAGCGGTGTAAAATATATGTATTATAGTTCTCCTCCCCCAAAAAACATACCAAAATTTACACGATCCACGTTACTCTACCTCTACTAACTGGCTTTCACATCAGCCTTAAGTTGGAGTCAGGAAGGTGCCCACTCTTCTCTCCCTAGTGTCCTGAAGTTACAGAAACAAGAACCACAAAAAGCTAGCTAACCCCTTTTACTTATTTATTTCGCAATTAAACTTTTACAAAGTCATCCTTACACTCCTCCCCCAGGGCGGAGCATGAACGGCTCCGTGGTGTTGGCTTCACCTCTGCGAGAAGACCTGGGCTCCCATAGACTGCAGAATGCCCTGCGAGAGCCCGCACCCTCCACGTTCCTTTGCACCCCGCTGCGCGCCCCCGACACTTTCAGCAGGGGCACCCGGACCCGCTGTTCGCCCGCCCCTCCTGCTAGGGGAGCCAGGCAGGTACACCCAGAGCAGGGACAGATGTAAACACCGAGTACGCAAGGGGTCTGGCGCTACGGCTGTGCAGCTCCAACCGAGCAGCCGGCGCGCATACAGTCAGCCTGAGCAAAGCGGCATTTAACAGCACAGCACCGCGCTCCGAGTAAGACAGCGGGAACAGTGTACTCTCACACGGGTTGCACTGGCTCGGGGACCCGAGAAGCTAAACCTGGGAGGAGGAGCCAGAGCTGGGGGCGGGGCTTTCACACGCGCACCCTCTGTTTCTTTGGTTCACCGCCACAGCTCGCGGGTCTCCGGCCGCCACTCCGAGTTTATTTGTTTACAAGCGGATTACGTCAGCTCCTCCCTCTCTTCCTTGTCTGCGGACCGCCCCCTGGCCCTTCTCCCGCCCCCTCCGGCTCCGAATTTGCTTGCGTCACAATGGTGCGATCTCTGGATTGGCTGGAGTCAGTCGTCACGCTCCAGCTACGCACTTCCTTTCTGTGGTGCTATAAGAAGTGCCGCACGGTGCCCGCTTCTCTTCGCCCCCTGGAGCTGGAAATGCAACTGTTGGGAGCTTCGGAAGCAGCTTAGCTGGAGGCGGAGGCGGCTGGGGAGGTCCGAGCGATGTGACCAGGCCGCCCATCGCTCGTTTCTTCCTCTCTCCTGCCGCCTCCTGTCTCCAAAATAACTTTTTTACTATAAAGAAAAGAGAAAAAGAAAGTAGCCGCCCGCCCCTCACGCCCTCTGTTTCTCTCAGCCCTCTGACCTGCGAGGGAGCCCGGGGTGGCCGCTCCGCCGTCGGGGCCGCGCCACCGAGCCCCGGCCGCCCCCATGCATCCCTTCTACACCCGGGCCGCCACCATGATAGGTGAGATCGCTGCCGCCGTGTCCTTCATCTCCAAGTTCCTCCGCACCAAGGGGCTCACGAGCGAGCGACAGCTGCAAACCTTCAGCCAGAGCCTGCAGGAACTGCTGGCAGGTGAGCGGGCCGCGGTGGGAGGACAAGGGGTGCCAGGGGGGTGCGAGCCCTTCACTCCCGGGCCGAGCCGTCGGGGCCTCGGGAGCCCGGCCGTGCCTCGGATCCCGCCGCGGGATCGGGACTGGCGCCCGGGGGACCGCTATCGGCGGGTCCCGGCGAGGGCTTGGGGGCTGGGCCGAGGGCGCCCCCTCCGTCCCCCCGTGACTGGAAAACGGAGGGGAGAGGAAAACACGCACAACAAAGAAACTAAAGCCCCCCGACGCGGGAGCTGCGGTCCTCGGACTGTCCGCGTATCTGGGGACAAAGGAGCGACAGGGCTGGGGTTGGTTCCGTGCCCCATCCCCCTCCAACCCCTTCCAACAGTTGCGTGTTCGGCGACCGGCCCCGGGGTGGGAAACCGCGCCGCTGTCCCGGAGCCAGCCTGGGACGGACGTGCAGTCTCCCCGGGCCTCCTGCTCCTGTCCATTAATCATCGGATTTGTCACCAGTACAATTAGAGCTCTGCCCAGAGCATGGTTTAGGGTTGCTTGTTTTTCTTCTCTTTGGGTTAGCAGTCCGGTTGCGCTCCTCTCCTCCAAAGCCATAAAGCCCATTGTGTGGGGGTGGGGTGGAGAAAGTATACAGATTCCCGCTTGGCCGCCGGAGCTCTCCGGCTGGCCGACGCTGAGCGCGGATTCCTGTTTTTGGCGGCTCAACTGGTTGGTTCCTGGAAATTGTTTTGTCCCGTACTGCTGTATTGTTTCTGAAATCCTGCCCGCTCGTCTCCCATCCCCGCACACGCACAGCAGCGAATGCAATGCTGGGCATCTAAAAAAGTTGATAGTTTTCCATTTCCACCCCTTGAAGGAACTAGCGGAAAAGGGAAACGACGGCAGTAGTTAACCGGCGGTAGTTAACCGTAACCATCTAAGCTTTGTTTCTCTGTTCTTCTTCTATAGAACATTATAAACATCACTGGTTCCCAGAAAAGCCGTGCAAGGGATCAGGTTACCGTTGTATTCGCATCAACCATAAAATGGATCCTCTGATTGGACAGGCAGCACAGCGGATTGGACTGAGCAGTCAGGAGCTGTTCAGGCTTCTCCCAAGTGAACTCACGCTCTGGGTTGATCCCTACGAAGTGTCCTACAGAATTGGAGAGGATGGCTCCATCTGTGTGTTGTATGAAGCCTCGCCAGCAGGAGGTAGCACTCAAAGCAGCACCAGCGTGCAAATGGTAGACAGCAGAATCAGCTGTAAGGAGGAACTTCTCTTGGGCAGAACAAGCCCTTCCAAAAACTACAATATGATGACTGTATCAGGTTAAGATATAGTCTATGGATGGATCATCTTATAATGGATGGATAAATTTGATTTTTGCTTTGGGTGGGCTCCTCTTGGGGATGGATGGATTATGGAATTTAAATCATGTCTCAGCTGTGAAGATCTGGCACAGGATAGGGTGGTAAAAAAATTTTTAAGTGACAGTGCCATAGTTTGGACAGTACCTTTCAATAATTTAATAGCCTGTGAGTCCAAGTAAATGATTATTTGCTAGAGAGTGAAATCCTGGGGTGGTTTCAGTTTCTCCCAGATGTTATACCTAAATTTTTACATCAATCCCTTTAATGCAAATCTGTATTTCAAAGAACTGTTCTCTGCAGTAGATCTTGCAGAGAAAATTTGCACTATTACACTTGAAAATTGTTAACTTTTTGACAGCTGAATAGGAAAGCTCAACATTTTAAACATGATAGTACTGGAAATTTTATGACAAGACTTTTACCTAGCACTTAAATATGTATAAATGTACATAAGACAAACCTAGTAGGCATGACCTGGGAAAATGGTCAGACCTTGTATTGTGTTTTTGGCCTTGAAAGTAGCAAGTGACCAGATTCTGCCTTGGTAACAGGCTTTAAATTTTAAGATCCTTAAAAAGACACTGTCTCAACTGTGGTGTTAGCACCAGCCAGCTCTCTGTACATATGCTAGCTTGTAGTTTTCTAAGACTGAGTAAACTTCTTATTTTTAGAAAGTGGAGGTTTGGTTTGTAACTTTCCTTGTACTTAATTGGGTAAAAGTCTTTTCCACAAACCACCATCTATTTTGTGAACTTTGTTAGTCATCTTTTATTTGGTAAATTATGAACTGGTGTAAATTTGTACAGTTCATGTATATTGATTGTGGCAAAGTTGTACAGATTTCTATATTTTGGATGAGAAATTTTTCTTCTCTCTATAATAAATTGTTTCTTATCTTGGCATTTTAATCAATCTCTTGTCATGATTATAGAGGTTCAGCTAAAGAAATCTATTTCTAAGAAGACTTAGGTTCTATAAGCTATGTGAATGTTAGCTGCACACTGGTCATGCCGAAGAACATTTATTTGATAAGGAGTGAAGATCTGTGTATATTTAAATTCAGGAAACACAGGGTTTAAAGTCAAAACATGGACATATTCCCAGGCCAAATGCTTAAAATGAGGATAAGAGACAAAAGGTAACATCTACCAAAAATGATACTCAAAGGATTTACATTTCCTTGCTTCCCAATTGAAGTGAAGATGTAAATGTTCCATTCTGACCCACCTTTAAAAAACAATTACTTTGTCCCCATGGATTCCTTGTTCAATTAAAATTCCTGGGGCAGATGACCCATAGTCTTAAAGAACAGGCTTACTACCACAGAGAGATTGGTTGCTTTTTGCTTTTCATCAGCTGCAAGATTTATGTAAAAAATTCACTTAAGCTGGAATTCAACTAAAGGTATGTTCATAAATTTTTATTCTCTAAAGTTATGCTGAGTTTTTGATTTCTCGTTTTCCTAAACGTAAATGAAACATGAACGTTACTGGAGTGTAGATTACTGCCCACTCCGTATGATAGAGACTTGGTAATTCTTTGGTTGTAGAGGATAACCTGGTTTTTCTTTAAATAGTTAAGTAACTTGCCATATAGTGGCTTTTAAAAAAATTGTTTTGGTATAAAATGTGAACATGTTCACGCTGGAAATACACAATCTAGTTTACTTGAAATTAGTAATCCCAAATAAATATGGGAATTTATTTTTAAGATTAAATTTTAATTTTGTAGACTATGCAGGAATACACAGCTAAACCTGTACGTATTTAGAATACAGATGATGTCTGTGTACTTTATTGGAAGGCCGTCTCAGGAATGTGAAATAGAACCACACAGATGGACTGCCCTTGCCAGTGACAATGTTTTATTTTTCAGTCCATTTCTTGAAAAGCCCCCACCCCCCATTTTTCAACTTTAATTTAGAATAAAACAGTTGGTTACTGCAGTTTCTCACCAGTTCTGGCTACTATTGTATCCCAACTCCATTTCATGTGGTAACTTCTTTGAAACTAACATAAAGCTTGACACAATTTGAAACCTAAGGCAAGGCTAGGGTAACTTCAGACAGTTTAGGACTTCAGTCATAAAACCTTTTCTCAAATGGAGCATTGTTTTGAAGATTTTCACATAAGACCGTTTAGTCCTTTGAAAGAAATTTGGTGGGAAGAGAGAAATTAATAAAAATATTTTATTTTAGAATTCAGGTGATGTCTGGTGTGTAAGGAGCTGTTAAGTTCCTCTTTAAAAGGCAAGCATCAGTGAGACCTGGCATCCAGCTGTTTCCTGTGACTTTAACCATAAGTTCCCCAGACAATTGTCCATAGGACAGTAGCTGTTTGGTATTTGTTGTTCATTGCTCTGGGGAATGCTTTGCCTAGCTATTTTGATGAAAGCATTTGAGTGTCTGGTGTGCACATGCAGGTGTGTGTGTCAGGCCTGTACATGCAGTCATATGAATCACTGGGTGGTACTTTTAGTTTAATAGTGATAGAATTTAAAAAGCTTTTACACTGCCTGAGTTAAAAGATAGTTTCTTAGAAATCATTTTAAAAAAAGATGTCTGCTTTCAAAACTGTTAGTTGCCACTGACGCCAGGAATTCAGTTATTGGCAATAAGTTTAGGAATGTTCCTTACTGAGTTTTAACAGGTAGTTGTAAAATTATTTCCTCCATATGTAAGTACTGTCCTGCTCTAATGCTGAAGCAAGGCTTACAGTGGATTGTATGGCAAGTATTAGGATAATGTGGATGTTTTCCTGGCAATCTGGAATGGGAATCACATGTCCTTACCCTTAATTTGCAATATTTCTGTAATAATAGACTGGAAAAGCTACCAGGAAACTGCTTTCTTGGTACTGTTTCACAAATGATTTCCTTAAGTCACTTTAACTCAGAAATTGTAAGTAACTTTATTACAGATCATGGAATTGGCCTTTGAGTTGAAAGGAAAGCAGTATTCCTGACTATTCTAGGGCTTAAATAAGGTTTTCAGACTTTCTCCAATCTTAGTAACAAATACATCTGCTCTTAGACTTTTCCCTCGGTGATTTTTTAACATTTCTGATACTCCCCTTCCTCTTTGCAGAAGAGAAATAGTATTTTGTTTATTGAAGTTTAAAGAGAATTTCCCTCCCCTTTGAAGTGATAAGATGCTATTGATAAGCTGTAAGGAGAGAATTTGTCGATAGTTATATCTATACACAAGAGAATTCAAAAAGTGTATTTTGGATTGTCTGAAACAATAGGTTTCTTATTAATCCGAAGGTATATAGATTACAGATAAATGCCATCACCCAGTCTTGACAGCTGAACTTTTTGTGTATGGCTGCTTAAATCATAGCTGGTTTATTTTTCGCGTTTGGAACGTAACATGAAAAAATCTTTTGTTGTTTGTACTACTAAGCAAACTGAGCTGCTTAACTGAGTGCTTCAGTCATTTAGTGCAAATAGGCCAGAGAAATTTATACGAGTTATAATTTCTGATTATTTCTTTTCTTTATATCTTCTTCTGATGATAGCGTAAAGTTAAGCAAGATTAATTTTGTATTTTTGATGCTGCGAAGCAAGCCTTAGGTTGATTGTAGTAATAGTGAAAATTGACACCATTTTCCTCAACGATATGTGGAGGATAATGAACACCAGTTTGTTTGTTTTTTTACTGCAGTTTTAATTGAGTTTACCAATTTCTTTTGGCATTCAATGTGTCAGTCAAGAATAGAAAAAGTCATAGAATTCTCAATTTTTTTTTTAATGTTTTTTTGACATCTCATAGTTGAATAATCTTCCAAGGAATATTTTGAACTTCAATTTCTGACTTTTAGACAAGCCTTTTCTTGGTGTTTACCATCGTAGTGTTGAAGATGCAGATCTTTTGGGAATTTTGTACAAGTATAGAGTAATGAATGATGCTGAAGGATGAAATGACTTGAGTCTAGAGTTAGATCGGAAGGGAAAGGATGGCGGAAATGCAAGTGGGAAATGGCAGAGATGGAGGAATTTAAAGGTTTGGTGTTAAAATGCATTTGCTGTGGTCATAGATGCTTATCAAGAGAGGTTTGTGCAGCATACTCTTTTGGCAGCAAGTTTGGGTAATGCTAATGTACGGATGATAAGGCCTGAATCTGGGACATGCAGGGGCAAGTACCTTAAGATTGATGGCCCGTACTAAGTGGGAAATGGGCTGTGGGAGGGGCGAATGGAAACGAGTAAAAAGGACACCTATTCTTGAAGATACTCAAATATAGTGCTATGCCTTTGTGTCAGGATTTTATAAAGGGAAAATATTTTTTAAGCTACCTATTATAAGCCACTTGATTATCAATCTTTTTCTTTGTACCTTTTAAGTTGTGAAGGCCACTAGTGACCCCATTTCTAATGCTAGAAGGATGATTAAGGATAGGCCAGACATCTAGCATCACAGAAGGGACCGCAGGAAAACAACAGTCGAGTTAACTACATTCCTGTATTTGGAGAATATTATATCAAACACTAATTATTATTTCAAATTGTGACATTGATGGAAGACATATTCACCCGTTGGGTGTATTTTATTTTAATAATTCTCTAGATAGGCCATCTCTGAAATTATTTAATGTCATTTAAAAAATATATTTTCACCTGCGTTTTCATGTGTGTATGTGAAAGCACATGGTACTTTTCATAAACAAATATATGTGTATTGGGAATATGCTAAAAATCTTTTTGTAGGGGTGCATGATCAAAAATGGTTAGAAACTATTTCTCTTAGATTAGCACTAAAGAAGATGAGCGTGTGCTCTCCAACGAATAACTTGTGATTGTTATTTTCTTTAAGTGATAAATCTTAAAATGAGAAGCTGTTGTAGCAATCCAAAGAGTTGTGCTTTCTAATTTTAGCTTATCTGCTTAAGTCGTTATTTGTAAAATGAAGACATCCCTTATAGCCAACAGATTCCCAAAATATTAAGTGTTATACCAATTTGAGGTCTACATGCTCCTATATTAAACTGTGTATTGCTATGTGTTGAAATTCACATTTTATGTTTTTAGAAATTTTCTTTTTAAATGTTATGGCTTTTGTAACATTTCCTTTCATGGTTGCAAAAGAACTGAGTGAATGTAGTTTTATATCGGTGATTAAATTTGATTTAGCAATTCTGGTTCAACTGGAAGTCCCCTGTATCTTTTTCCTCTTGTACAGAACAATCCTGATATTTTAGGAAGGAAGAATCACTAACATATTAAACTTTATTTGAGAAGATTCTATTAATGGATAGTAACCTAAAATGATAAGATTCAAAAGTTTCCACTATAAACAGGCTTGAATGCATTTTCCAGCCTTGATTTATGGCAGTTTTGTCTCCTCCAGTCAATAGACTAAATGGAGTTGTATTTCCTATAAATTGCACTTGTGAGCTGTCAAGTTACCAATATATATTCTTATTTGACCTCCCATCAATGGGGTGAGGTTGGCAAGTAAGTCAGTATATCTTCATTTTCATTTTATGGATAGAAAACTGAGACTTAAGGAGTTAAATTTGCTCCAAAACTAAACAGCTAGTAGATAACTAATTCATAACTTGAACTCAGACTTTTCTAGCCCCAGAATCCAAGCTCTTAACTACTGGCACATTGTGTTTGTTTTATCTTGTTTCCCATTGTTGGAACATGCATATTTTAACTCCTCATTGCTAGCTGGCCATCTGTGGTCACTTTATCCTTGAAACCCTTTCACCATCTATTGCCACTAACCTTACAACTGACTTAAAACTAGGCTTTATTTAGGAGGCAATTGTTGGTATGTAGTATGAAGAATACTAGTCTTGGATTCAGAATAATGAGGCCTGTACCAGGTTCTGCTTGTGACTTAGGACAAGTTGCTTAGCTCTTCTGAGCCTATCATTTTTGATGTAAAACTGGGGATAAAAATAAGTCTGTTGTCAAGGTCAAACATATGAAAACATCCAGTGATGAATGGTTGGATTCATGGAAGTTTGCAAAGCCTGTATGATGGAGGCAAATTAAATGTAGCAGATTGTTTTCTTGGTTTCTTGAAAATTTCATGTTCCTGTGATTGTCTTTCTAGAGTTTTTTTGAAAGTCTGCTTTAGCCAGTAGCTGTACGAAATGTACTTGTGTTTTTGAAATAATATAGGAAGGAAAATGAACTCCCTCCTGCTATCTTTTCAAAGGGAGAAATATAACCCAGGACTGGAATATTTATTTTACAGACTTTCCTGAACTTCATCCTTAATATTGTGATTTTCAGAACTATTTTTCAGTAAAGTTAAAAAAAGAAAAAAAAGGAATCTGTCAGTTCTTTTGTCTGTATTGACCACTTGGGAGCTGCAGTGACACTACCAAATGCGTAGTGCATTGCACGTCTGCATTCATTATCTTGTTTAATCCTTACGACAACTCTTAGCTATATAAAGTAAGTTGACTTTTCCCAGGGTTTGCAACCCTTCAAGCTATTTGTTATTTGGCCATGCTTTTGCAAGAGAATTTCAAACTGGTTTTCAAACAACTCAGTGGTTCTCAATCTCTTCTTAATCTAGAGTGGTGTGAGTACTTCCTTTACGGCAAAGAAAAGCAGCCTTTTTATAAGTTATCAGTTTGGGTTTAGTTTCTTCTTGTGCTGTAACCTGATGCAGCCTTTGCTTGAATCACTAATAATGTAATTGATTTCTTCTAGTCAGTCATAAATGAATCATTGACCATGAGTTCTTTTTAGTTTAAACTCAGTTCCCTTCTTCTGTGTGACGATATCTCCGTTGAATAGTTTGCTTCTGGGTTGTATAGCATTACTGCATACTTCAATGAAGTAGGTACTTAGCCAGCAAAGCTTCTTGCTAATTTATTTTGCAATAGTGTAAGAAACAAAGGGCCCCATTCTTAAAAGTACCTCAAGAGACTTACAGGCAAGATTCTTTGACCCTTTCAGAAGTCTTACATCTTAAAGCCCTTGTGTGGTTCAAGCCCTGCTTGGAGTTGGGTATAGCCTTATAAATTAGTGAATGTGTTCCTATAATGCTTAAAATTGAGAGGGAAGAATAAGAGTTCGGAACTGATTTACACCAAAGGTTTAGGTGGCCAGTTTTGTCATAACAGTTCCTTGAGACAGGACTTGTGGTTAGAATTAGAGAGATGGAGTGCTTATGTAATAATAATGAACCATTAGAGATCAGCTATCTCTCTAACTCCCAGATTCTTGCTTTTTCCACATTACCCTGCCTTTTAGAAGCCTTCTGGAATCCTTTCTAATGGTTAAAATGATTAGTGTTTTTGTCCTGTTTCTGTCACATTCATTTAACAAATGCTGAGTTCCTCTGTGTGCCCAATTCTTTGCTAAGCATTGAGGTTACCAAAATGGACACTTGCTGTGCCCTAAAGCAGTGGTCCCCAACTCTCAGACCGCAGACCGGTACTGGTCCATGGGCCATTTGGTACCGGTCCACAGAGAAAGAATAAATAACTTACATTATTTCCGTTTTATTTATATTTAAGTCTGAGTGGTTTTATTTTTTAAAAATGACCAGATTCTCTCTGTTACATCTGTCTAAGACTTACTCTTGATGCTTGTCTCAAAAGTTCGACAATTATATTTAAAAATACCACAGTTTTTACGCCGTTGAATAATTTTATTTTGTGCATTTATCCGTCCCACCCTAAAGGCTGGTCCGTGAAAATATTTTCTGACATTAAACCGGTTCGTGGCCCAAAAAAAGTTGAGGACCACTGCCCTAAAGGAACTGAGAGCCTAGTGGAAGGGAGAAGTTACCAACAAATGTAAAAATTGGACCTGTGACATACTAAGGAAGGGAAGGTGATAAAGTTGTGTCCTGAGAGCTACAATAGATGTGCCTAACATAGGCTTCCCAGAGGAAGGGCCGCTTGAGCTGAGATCTGAAGGATGAATAGGTGTTTAAGTGGTGAAGGCAGGGCAGAGGGGGCATTGCTTGAATCTGGCTAGAGACTATGCAGTGAATGGGAGAGACTGAAGGAAGATCAGTGACAGCAGTGAAGAGAAGTTAGGGAAGTGAGGGCCAATGATGTGGGGTTTCACAGGTAGAGTGACTATATAATATGCTCAATAGGTTTATCAACCAAACTGTAACTTTAATAGTAAAACAGGGCGCTATTAATAATTAAACCCAGACTGGAACGATCAGCCAGAACAGATAGTAACGTGACTTTCATCTGAGTAAGGGCTGAGCAACCAGCACTTGTGCCTACTTCCCAGTAACCGTGCCAGGGAGTTAGAATGCCTTATCTAGTCCAAAAGGAACCCAAGTAGAGCTCGGAGTGTTTTTTGAAATAGCTGGGTTATTATGATTTGTTTCAGTACAGACATTAATTACTTTCTTTTTAAAGGTTTAGTATGGAAAGTTGGGTTTTAGTGTGAGCGGCTAGAATAGAGGCACTTTAATGGTGTGCAGAATAGCGTAATTCAACCATATCTGGAGTATTTTCCACATTCTTTTGGTATATCACTTGTCATTTTTGCAATGACTGTTTATTTAAATAAAACTTTAAAAAATGGTTTCATTCTAGTTTTACATTTTGAGTGTAAGTTCCACCAGGACATAGTACTTTCAAGGTGTGAATCACTGATATTTTCTTTACATTGATGTGAAAATTGTATACAATTAAATGCATAGAGTTCAGTGAAATTTGCACACCCATGTCATCCATACCCTGATCAAGCGGTAGAACATTTCTACCTCCCCAGAAATCTCTTTTGAGGCAATTGAATTTGAGTAAGTAATATGGTTGTGGAGTCCGGCCCCAAAATTAAAAATGAGTTGTTTTCCTACTCCTTTTTCTAACTTTAGTTTTGATTCTTAACCATGTGGTAATGGTTCCTTTAAAGATGAAGCAAATTGTCACCAGAAAATACCGTTGCCTCTCAACTAGTCATGATTTAGTGGTTACCAATATAGTACATCCCTATGCAATTTAGTAGGGCTTTTTAGTCTTTTAAAGTGAGTAGTAAAATTTGAGTCATATCCCTATCACTGACTCATAAGCTTACTAAGGATTGCCTGGTGTTTATTATTAGGCTGAAACTTTTGCATCATGATCAGTTGAAGAAAACTGTGATCATGCCAAATTTACATAATGCCCCTACCCCCTACCCCCACCCCCGCTGCTTGCTTTTAGTCTGATTATGTCACTCTGTAGTAAATTTTACATATGAGAAAAGGAGACTAGTGTTCACACACACACACACACACACACACTTCTCTATGTCCTAGCCTTGAGTACTTCCTTCTATCTTAGAATTCTCAATTCCAGTTGCCAAATAGCAGACAGAATATTGACCTGAGTTACAGCACAATTAGTTGTGAAATTGATTGAACTCGAGCTGTGTGTCACTGTCTTAGAGATTCTTGAGTGTAGAGATGGGAAGGCTTGTCCTAAAGAGACTTAATGAGTTTGGGATTTACTGAGGGATAGGGAAAGGAGATAATTCACCACTGATTGAAAAGGGGATTAAGTCCTCTTTTTTCCCCTGTAGATTTAGTGTTCTGATTAGGAACATAAACTGGAACCAGATCTTGAATTAACTATTTTTTTCTGAGAAAGACAATGTGTGCTGTCTCTGCTGCCAAAACAAGGGTGGGTTGTGATGGCGATGGTGCTCAGTTACTTAGACATGTCTTTCTCGGGGCAGTAATACCTAATATTTCCGTACCGGTTGGACACCCCCCCCCCCCCACACACACACACCACCACTACATTCCATTTTAGAAAGAATAGCAACTCGGTGAAGGTATACGGAAGATTATAGCCAGATTTGGTTAGTAGAGAGACTTGTCAATAACCCATTTTCAACTAAAAAAACTGCTACTCTGATTACATATTCATATGGTTTGTTTTTATTTTATAATTGAATTTACTGGGGTGACATTGGTTCACAAAACCATACAGGTTTCAGGTGTACAACTCAATATAATAACATCATCTGCACACTGCATCACGTGCCCTTTGCCCCAAGCAGTCTCTTTCTGTCCCTATTCCCCCTTTACCCACCTCCACCTAGCCCTCCACTCGTATTATTACTTGTTTTTAAAAAAGAAGTTTCATGCATTAAGTAGAGGAAAATGTAATATGGGGTTTCATTGTATGCTGAGGACAATTTTTTCCTCATTTCTACCTGTCTTCTTATTGACAAGCCTTCCCAGGAATACCCAACCGCTCTAGACTTTTTTTTCTTTTTTCTTTTTCCAAAGTTAGAAGTGGGGAGGCAGTCAGACAGACTCCTGCATGCGCCCCACTGGGATCCACCGGGCATGCCCACCAGGGGCGATGCTCTGCCCATCTGGGGCCATTGCTCCGTTGTAGTTGGAGCCATTTTAGCACCTGAGCCTGAGGCCATGGAGCTGTCCTCAGCGCCCAGGCCAAATTTGCTCTAATGGAGCCTTGGCTGCAGGAGGGGAAGAGAGAGACAGAGAGGAAGGAGAGAGGGAAGTGTTGAGAAACAGGTACTTCTCCTGTGTGCCCTGACCGGGAATCAAACCCAGGACTTCCACATACTGGGCCAACACTCTACAGCTGACCAAGGCCTGTAGACTTTTTTTTATTTTATCCTCTTGACCTCTGTAAAAATAGATGTTACTGGCACCTTGCGTAGACTTTCTGAGCGCCAGCATTGTGCTAAGCACCTTTGTGGACCCCTTCAGTGACTCCTTGTCACTAGCCAGTAGGATTAGACATTTGTTCTCATAGTCATCTCTGATTTGGAAAGATCACGATACAAAGATGTTATATTATGACTTACCCACGGTCAGAGAGTTATGGGGTAATTTGATGCTAGAATCCAGATTTGTACTTACCCACGGTCAGAGAGTTATGGGGTAATTTGATGCTAGAATCCAGATTTGTCCGAGCTCAAGCCCCAGCTCCTAACCAATATCACATTCTGGTACACTGCTTTCTGATCCCATTGTGTTGTAGTTATTTGCATCCATGTCTGACTTTCCCATTAGACAGGAAGACCTTGGAGTCAGGGACTCACACCAGAGCTTTAGAAGATGCTAAAATTAGCTAATCTATTAATTCATAAATATAGTTGATCTGCAACTATGTGCCCAGCATTGTTTTAGGCCAGCAATTTTCAACCGGTGTGCTGCTAGAATTTTTAAAACCCTATTTAGTTAGGGGCACTGACCTCTTGTTTCTTAGATTGTCAAATAAAAAAAATAATAACAGCCAGCATTAACAGTTGCTGTTTGGTGTGAATGAATGAACATTGTACTTGTTCTTTTTCGTTTGTTTGTTTTTGCCAGACAAAGATAATGTTTTTTTAGTGTGCCACAGAATTTTGGTAATTAGTTTATGTTTGACACGAGATGTAAAAGGTTGAAAATCACTCTTGTAGGCATTTGGAAATATAGCAGTGAACCAAACAAAACTCCCTCTTGGAGAGGGAAGTAAACAAGTAAGTGAAATGTATGATATGTCAGATGGTGATAGTGCTAAGGGACAGGGCTGCTGTGTTGGCGCTGTGAATATCATAGGAGACGTGGGTGCTCTGTGAGGGCCCAGCAGAAAAGGGCTGTTGGGGGTTGGGTGGGGAGGCAGACTGCTATTTTAAGTTAAATAGGGAGGTGATATTTGAGCAGAAACTTGAAGGAGACCAGAGAAATGGCCTAGGAGATAATCTGGGAAAAGAACATTCCATTCAAATAAATTGAATGAATTCCCAAATTCTGACAGGCTTATTTCTCCCCAAACGCACAATTGTAATTTGGCATTCTCGGATACCATTATAATGTCAAGTAACCTGGTTTATAGCAGCTGTTTCCTGACCACTTTTTACTCACTTTTTGGATTATTTTATGCCATAGGAATCAGTACAGCTTTGATTACTGGAATACCCAGTTGGATTTCTATTTTATTTTATCCTCTTCATTTTAGAGGGAATTACAGATCATAATAAACAGGCTGATAAGACCTCAATTTTTTACAAAAAAATTAAGTCTGGTTTCTTTAAATGCGATATCTACAGTACACAATACATATGAAATGAGAATTCACGTTCAATATAATTTTACAGGCTCAGCAAGATGTTCAGTATTTTGTTAGGACGTATAGCTAGGCAAGCTAACGACAAGCATTGAGAACATAAAGGGTTTTCTTGCTGACATTTAGATAACTGGAAAATTCAGTTATCCAGAATGGCTGTTCCTTACGGAATCTGAGATTATAGAGATTTACTATCATTGAGAGCCCCTGCCCTTCATGTCTGAGGCGAGATAACAGCAAAGGTATAATAATACCTTTGTCATGCAGTCAAACATCATGGAACACTTAACTCTTTTTAAAGTGTTGGGAGGTATCTGGCCTATTCTTAAGTTGCAGAAAGTCCCTAATATTAGGATATAAAAATGGATGTTTCCCTGGTTTTATTTGCTTTGTCAAAGATGAACAAAAACATATTTTCTCAAATATATTTTCCATGAATTCTACCCTAGCCATGCTACCAGCCCAAGAAATAATATCTCCTTCCAAATCATTTGAAACTTGCTGTAACCATCCAGTCTAGGTTGTCTTTAATTGTATAAAAATTGGATGAGTACTTTTAGTGTTTCAAGGTTGAGTCCAAATCAGATATGATTCTCCCTCATCTGAAAGTCCAAGCAAGGCTAAAAAGGAAACAGAAATCTAGGTTTGGGGGTTTAAGAAAGGATCCCTTTAAAAGTTCCCAAACATGAACCAGATAATTCTGGCCATTTGACTAATCTTGACGGGGTAGGATGATGGTAATATGGGAAAAGAATGAATGAAAAAACGGGAAGCCAATTTTGAAAAGCAGTAGTGATATTATGTAGGATTTTATGCAGAACTAAAAAATTGTATCCAAAGCAAACATTTGCCAAAGGTGCCGTGGGACCTTTTTTGGTCGTGTCATTTAAGTAGATTCTTAAAACCCCAAAATTGTTCTTGCAAATGCTGACCGGTCTGCACTGTCAGGTTACCTCAGAATTATATATATATATATATATATACACACACACACATACATACATACATACATACATACATATATATATATATTTGCCTAATGCTAATTTCACAACCAAATTTCTCTAATGTTAAATTTGGGAACACAAGTAAAATAAACATGTTAATCTGAAACTGGGTATCATGGATACAGATAGTGATTACGGCCTTGTGACTCTGCTAATATTTATTGTGATAATCTATGGCGCCTCTCCCAGAAGATTTCTCAGCTTCATCTGTGCAGATTAAAGTTCATTTTGTGTATCAAAATGCTGGCAACGATTCTCTGGCTCGGAAGGCTATGCTTTTGCACTTCTGTTTTCATGAGAAAAGTCCTACCTTCATTTCTTAATGAATGTCCCTTTGTTTTTCTTACTTCCACCTACTTATGCTGAGCTTGTCAATTTAGATAGGGGAACACTCTACTGTGTAGAATAAAACAAAAACATCCAAATGTGTGGTTGGACAAACCTAGTTTTAATCTGAGTCATATGGTGTAATACTTTGTGTTAGGCAATAATTAAAGTTCTGATAAAGCTAACCGGAATGGAGTTATTTAGTTGACTACTTAAAAGTTAAAATGTTTAGGGTGTTATTAGAATGTAAATATATATATTTCAGTATCTTGGGTCCAACGTTCTGGCCTAATAGAGTATAGAGAATATCTGTGTGTGTGTGTGTGTGTGTGTGTGTGTATGTGTGTGAAAACTTTCACTAGAGATTTATTTCAGGGGAAAAAACACAGATGCATGCGTATGTGTGCCCGCTGGGGAGCAGGAGAGTAGAAGCTAAGCATTGAAAAGAGGGGAGTAAAATTTCAGAAATGGTGCAAAGGAAAGTCTCTGCATACATTTGAGTGTCACGTGTATGCCTGTGTATTTCCTTCTTAAATTGGGGAAATAAATGTGCTGATTAGCTTTAAAAACAAACAGACAAAAAATCTTATATATGGTTTATTCTAGTGTCTGGGCACTGGTTTTGGTAAAAGGAAGTTTACAGAGAAAGAAAGAAAAAAAGATTTCCTTTACATTGTCTACTATCACCCCCCCCCCCAAAAAGCCCCTGTACATAACATTTAAAATCATATTCATTTTTAGTTTAGAGTAAAGCACCTGACAAAGACAGTTTGTGAGCCAGGAGGCTCTATTTTTCATAAGCTTTCAAATCACCAACATTTAGGGAATGCTGACTGTGCAGGGACGCTCTTGCATTGGAATTGATTTTTCTCTTCACGTCAGAAATGGCAGCATACAGATTGGCACATCGACAAGGCCCTAGCCACACATTGGTGGTACAGTACCAAAAGCTACAACAGTAAGAAAGGATGAAGCAAATTGAGCCTCACATTATGCTTGGACCTCAGTTAAATGCCCATCTATGAATTGAGCACCCAAGCTAGAGACACAGAAGCACTGATTAGAGGGTGTGACTGCCCTGATTTGAAAGACAGAAAAGAGATATTGCAAGTGCTGTGCCCGGGCAAGACTCTGACTTGTCAGGGCTTGATTTTTTTTTTTTTTTTTTGGCACTAGTTTGGCCACTGAACCCAGGTTTAGCCGTTAGGATTTCAAATCAAAAACACAAACAATGGATATCAACCCTTTTCCTGCTTTGATAGTCATGGCAGAAAAACATTCCCAAATCACATGTTCCTTGTGGTATTTCAGAGTGCGTGTAATTTTAGGTACACTCCTTCCTCTCCCCGGGGAAAGCACATTAGAATGTAGGGGTATGAGCTCCTGCTGAGATACTATGTCTGCATGCAGAAAGTAAACCAGCCACGAACTCTGGTATCGAACGCAACCCGATTTTTGCCAGGGTCACCCTGTACCGCCAGAGCTAGATTGATTTAAACAGCATTCTTCTGCCCTGGCTGGACAGCTGAGTTGGCTAGAGCATTGTCCCCAAGCTCAGAGGTTGCCGGTTTGATCCCTCCCCGGTCATGGCACATCCAGGAACAGATTGACATTCCTTGTCCCTCTCTCTCTCCCCTTCCTCTCTCACTAAAATCAAATAAAAATTAAAAAAAAGAGAATCTTTTAAAAAAAAACCACACCATTCTTCTGACCTGATGAAGTTCCCTCACATTCCTGGGTAGCCCCTTCTCTCTGAGCTCTGCCTAGAATGGCTGCCTCTGCTGGATCACGTCAGTCTGGTGACCATTTTGCCAGCCTGTGTGGGCTGTCCCTTCTTTGCATGCTAGCCAGATGTGATGCTTGGCAGCATCCTCGTTTGGGCAAATGTTCACTCCTAGAAAGCCGACTTTACCAAAGGTAAACAGACGGACACAGCGGCAGCATAGACATCTTGAAATAGCAGGATTTAAGAAATGTTTTGTTCGAATCTGGATCCCAGGATCCAGGTCCTTTCTCCTTTCTCATTTTCCCTTCTTGCCCCTCTCTGTCCCCTCTTCTCTTCCCCTCCTTCCTTTCCGCTCCTCTCCTCTCCTCTCCTGTCCTCTCCTCTCCTCCACTCCCCCTCCCTTCCCTTCTCAGCTTTGTCTCACCACAGGAAACTCAAAGTCCCCAGGTAATTGAGTCAGGCTGATGCTTTCTCCTCCTGCTATCACTGAAGGAAGAGTTTGCTTTCCTTTTTTCTTTTTAGAATAATTTTCTAGGTGAGGTTGCAAAGATAGACAAGTAATGAGGAACAGAAAAGACAGTTTAAGTCTTCAGGATTGGCAGAAAGACTTCAGACACATCTGCATTTACTTAGACACCCAAAAAAAGCCTGAGGGGCAGGATAGTGGGGTTTTAGGCGCAGGCTCTAGAATCTGAGATTTCCTGGTTGAATCCAGACCTAACTCTGCTGCCAGCGCCAAGAGGCAAGGCAGTTGATCCTCTTTGAGTCCCCGTTTCTTTGCCTGTAAAATGGAGTTCAAAATATATCCAATCTTCAACTCTGAAATTCACTCTTTGAAAACAGGTTTTGTTTGTTTGTTTTCAAACATAGGTTTGGTAAAAACTTTGGGCAATAAAACCTGACCTGACCTAAAGAGAAGCTGTTGTTTTTCTACTTCTACATCCGCCTACACATTTTACTCTTAGGAATCTTGGAAAGGAATCAGTCATACTATATGGCACATGCTCTCTATTGACTTTCTAAAATCTGAAAAATGTTGAATTGCAGAAGCACAAGTAGCCCTGTGGGTTTGGGATAAGGTTTTTCACTTCAGAGGGCATTTGAGATCCTAAGTGGGATAACTGAGGGGGTTAATAGGACCTGGTTCAAGAAGAACCACTTAGTAGGTGTTGGCTGCTTTTCATCTTACTGTGCTTTATTTTTATTTGTGTGTGTGTGTGACAGAAACAGAGAGAGAGTCAGAGAGAGGGACAGATAGGAACAGACAGGAAGGGAGAGAGAGATGAGAAGCATCAGTTCTTCGTTGCAGCACCATAGTTGTTCAGTGATTGATTTCTCATATGTGCCTTGACCAGAGGGCTACAGCAGACTGAGTGACCCTATGCTCAAACCAGCGACCTTGGGCTAAAGCTGGTGAGCCTTGCTCAAACCAGATGAGGCTTTATTATTTATTTTTAAATTGAGTTTTAGAGAATGGAAGGAAAAGAGAAACACCTATTTGTTCCACTTATTAATGCATTCATTGGTTGATTCTTGTATGTACCCTAACCAGGGATCAAACATGCACTCTTAGCTTATCAAGATGATGCTTTAACCAGCTGAGCTACTCAGTAGGGCCCGTATTACGCTCTTAAATGAGCACATACTTGTACCATAGTAGTCCCCTATCATAATCCCCAGTTTTGTTTTCTGTGGTTTCAGTTACCCGCGGTCAATGGGGATCTGAAAATATTAAGTGGAAAAGTACAGAAATAAACAATTCATAAGTTTTCAATTATTTGCCATTCTCAGGAGTGATAAAATCTTGAGCCTCCTGCTCTGTCCCACTGGGGATGTGAATCATCCCTTTGTCAGGTGTCTCCATGTTGTGTAAATCCCACCCTTAGTCACTTCCAGTGGTCAGGTAGACTATGGCCACTACACAGTGCTGAGTTCAAGTAACCTTTATTTTACTTACTAGTGGCCTCAAAGTGCAAGAGTAGTGGTGATTCGAATAAGCACCAGAGATGCTATAAAGTGCTGCTATTCAGTGAAAAGATGAGTACAATACAATAAGATATGTTGAGAAAGACCACATTTACATGAACTTTTACTACAGTATATTGTTGTGATTGTTCTATTTTATTATTAGTTATTGTTGTTAATCTCTTGCTGTGCCAAATTTGTAAACTTTATCATAGGTATGGACGGGTAGGAGACCATATAGTGTATACAGGGTTCAATCCTAACAGTGGTTTCAGGCTTCCACTAGGGATAAGTAAAGGGGGATTACTGTATGTCTACCCCAGGCATAGCTACAAAACTTGATGTTAGGAAATACATACATAAGACCATGAAGTTTGCAATCAGCTTATTTTTTATTTGTTGTTTACATCTAACTTGAGTGTTGACTTGCTTCTGAGTTTCTTCAGATGCCATCTAGCTGCCCTCTCACTTCATTTTTTATTTATTTATTTTTCTTCTTTTTCCAAGTGAGAGGAGGTGGGATAGAGAGGCTCCTGCATGCGCCCCAACAGAGATCCACTAGCAAACCCCATCTGGGGCTGATGACCTTCCCATGGAGGGCCATTGCTCACAACTGAGCTATTTTTAGCACCTGAGATGGAGGCTTCATGGAGCCATCCTCAGCACCCGGGGCCAATGAGCGCCTACCAATTAAGCCATGGCTGCAGGAGAGGAAGAGAGAGAGAGAGAAAGAAGGGAGAGGGTAGAAGTGGAGATGGAGATGGTCACTTCTTTGTGCCCTGACTGGGAATCGAACCAGGGACATCCACATGCCAGGCTGATGCTCTGCCACTGAGCCAACTGGCCCTAGGGTTTAACTTTGTTTTTTATCAGAGGAAGAAAAGCATTTTCTGGTTTTTTTCCCTCTTGCCACCTTCCTCCCTCTTTTCTTCTTTCAGCCCCCAAGTACTTCAGTATCTTTTTTACCTGATCACAGGGTACCAGAGAGCTGATGACTGGCCAAGCTGTGGCATCTTTTTTTGAGAGTGAGTGGTGATGAGTGGCCAAAGGACACTCAGTGTGAAACAGTAATTTCATGAAGCTCTCAGGACCTTTTCTCAAGGGCCTGGTGCTGAGGATGTCTCCATGGTGAGAACTTAGTGGGGAAAATGGAAACTAAACACACACAACACAAGGCTTAAGCTATAAATACAAGGTGATTTGGAGGGAGAGTGGGTTTATGCTTGGTGTTTTCTCCATGATAGGCCTTTTTACCTGAGCTAAGTAAAATTCTTTCTCCTGCACATAAACTCAGGAGGTTGAGCCTGAGAAAGAGTAGACTGCATGGGTCTAGGCTGGAAGAACTTGATTGATTAAACGAAGTTAAAAGCCTCTGTCCCTTGGTAATAAGATAATCAAAAAGTTTTCCTGTTGTGAGAAATCTTGATGTTTAGTAAAAAACAGAAGCCCAAAAGCCGAAACAACTGGCAGCAAGCTGTGGGTTCGTTTTGCCTGCCTGGGCTGTTTCCCACACTGGTTGAGTGGAGACTGTTTTCAGAGTGTGTGCTCCTTGAAACATGTTGAGTTGTTAGAAGTACTTTTTGTTCTGATTTTTGTTGTGTTTTGTTTTGCTGTTAAGATTTTGGATTCTCAGAACCTAGTCTGAAAGTAGAATATTTGTGGTGTCCTAATTAAAAACAAACAAACAAAAAAAGCTCATGACAATAAACTAAAATCATTCTAAGTGAACAAGAGATGCAAACAGAACACTGAGAACTGAAAGGTTTAATAACATTTTATGTTTACTTTGTAAACTCAGCTAAAATTCATTTCTTGCTGACAATTATTTTAGAGGTCAAAGAAATGAATTTGTCTTAAGCACAACTGCTATAAATTTTTTACAGAATCCACATTTTTCCTCTTTGATTGTCATGGTTTTGACTTTTTGGGTTCTGTATAGTACAACTTTCCCCCACCCCCAATCATACTATCTCAAGACAGAAATAGAGAATTTGTAGAATATTCTAACACAATTGGTGTTAGGTGAAAAGAATAAAGTCACAGAAACTCTCTCCCTATTCTGAGATGGAAGAGTGCAAGTAACCACATTCTTGTTGGCCTTCTCTAAGGGCGCTCAGGGCCCATGGGCTCCACGAGAAGAAATCGGGAATCCCTGTCACAAGCTTTGCATTTATTCAGTTGCCAGGTATGGTACCCTAGCAGACCACATCTGATTTTCCCCTCACACAAAATGAAATTTCATCTGTTTTTGTTTCTTAGTTCTCTTTCTGCATTTCTGAATCCTTTGTTTCTTAAAAAAATTTTTCATTAAATGTTTTTATTTTGATCTCAGTTCACAGGTAAACCTAGCTCCTGGTCTCCTCCCTCTTCTGTACTAAAAGCACGTGTATGATAACTTTGCAAAGAACAAGAAAAAAACGGCTCATTCTTGAGTGACATATTTAGCAGAAAATAAAAGTTAGGGTCTGGAAGGTCTCTTGGGTTGTTTAAACTTTGTTTTAAGCTGTTGTTGAGTCCATTTTAGCTAGTCCAAGTTACATTTTGTCTAAATCTCTTTTCCCTTTTTTTCTTTTAAATATGCATTCAGAGCTTTTTTTTTTTTTTTTTTTTTTTTTGAGCATCAACCGATATGCAGGATCCTGCTCAGTTCTAATGAGAATTCAAAGGTCATGAAGACAGAGTCATAGCCATCGGGAGTCTATAATTGAATGCAGAAAAGAGCTTTGCAAAATGTACCAATGAGACAGAATATTTGGTGTCATGATAAAGGTGTGCCGAGTGAAATGCTTAATTTAGGGAAGGCTGCATAAGAGCAGTGGCATTTAAATGAACTGTGTTGGGTTGAGGGATGCCACTAGCAAAAAGGGAATGATGTCAAGACTGTAAAGCTGAACTTCAGCTCTAGCGTATCCCAGTGTACCTAGATCTCAAGCTGTGTCTATAAGCCAAGACCTTGACTGAAAGAAAAAAAAAAGTCTCAGTCTAGCAAGGGAGAAATGTAAATAAAAGAGAGAGTGAGAGTACGTTTTGTATTCTGAGGTATGCACAAAGGTCTTTGAAACAGAAAAGAAGAACCCTTAGCTGGTGGTGGATGGGCTTTGGTTATAATGCTTCCCTGGGGTCTGACTCTTGAAGTAAGACTTTGCCCAGGGACATATGAGTTCCCCTTATCCTTTTGACTTGTCACACACACACAACTTTTCTGGGACTTTCTAAGGAAATTTTATTTCACGATTCTTTGTTCTCTAAATTTAAGCATGAGGATTCCAAGTTCTCCTTTTCTTTCTTCACCAATTAGTTTTTCCTCTTGTGCGTACCAGTATTTCTCACGTTCCTTTCCCCAGAAGAGCTACATTCACTTCTCTCTCCGCTTGGACCTTGTAGGAAGCCCCGGCACTGTTTCACATTTCAGAGGAGACTCCCAGGCTGTCTTCCCCAGCGTCCTACCAGTTTCATTAAACAAAATTTTACTCATTATAAAAGCATGGCCCGCCCTTGCTTTCTATGGCGCAGCAGACAGCAGCTGGCCCTAAGTCTGCACCAGGAGACGGTGTTTCAGTTGAGGCTCTGAAGTAGATTGCTCAATTCTGACCTTCTCTGGATGATTAACCTCAAATTACTCATCCCCTCTTGTGCCCCAACTTCTTCTTCTGTAATATGGAAATAATTTAGTACCTACCTCACAGGGTCATTGTGGCAATTTAATGAGATAATTCATGTAGAGTATTTAGTGCTGTAGTTAGCATGTAGTCACATTTTAATAAATATTGGTTATTATTTTTAAATGTTCAGCCAGCCATTTAGTACTTTCTTGCTTTGTATGCCACATGTTTACAGCCTGTGATGGTTAATTTTATGTCAAGAATTAACCAATTTGACTGGACCACAGGATGCTCGGTTATGTGGTTGAAATTCATGTCTGGGTGTGACCAGGAGGGTGATTCTATTTTTATTTTTAATTTTTAATTTTTTTTTTTTTTTTTACAGGGACAGAGAGAGAGTCAGATAGAGGGATAGATAGGGACAGACAGACAGGAACAGAGAGAGATGAGAAGCATCAATCATCAGTTTTTCGTTGCGACACCGTAGTTGTTCATTGATTGCTTTCTCATATGTGCCATGACCACGGGCCTTCAGCAGACTGAGTAACCCCCCCGCTCGAGCCAGTGACCTTGGGTCCATGCTAGTGAGCTTTTTGCTCAAGCCAGATGAGCCCACACTCAAGCTGGCAACTCCAGGGTCTCGAACCTGGGTCCTTCCGCATCCCAGTCTGACGCTCTATCCACTGCGCCACCGCCTGGTCAGGCAGGAGGGTGATTCTAGAAGAGATTAGCATTTGAATAGATGTACTGACTAAACAGATGGCTCTTGCCAACGTGGGTGGGCATCATCTAGTTCTAGTCCACTGAGGACCTGACATAGAACAAAAAGGCTGCAGAAGGTTGATTCTTGTTCTGCTAAACTGAGCTGAGACATCAATGTTCCCCTGCTCTCGATGCTCTTGACTACCAGGCCCTCATGCTTGGACTGGAATCTGCACCAACGGCTCACTGGCTCTCAGGCCTTCCAACTACCCTACAGGCTTTCTTGGATCTCCAGGTGCATACAGCTGATCATGGGACTTCTCAGCCTCCATAACCGCATGAGCCAACCTTCATACTAAATCTGTTTGTGGGTATATATCCTATTGGTTCTGTTCTTCTGGAGAAACCTGACTTAAGGCACAATCTTTTTAATCAAAGTGTGGTTTGTAGCCAGCAGCATCGGCAGCATCTGGGAGCTTATTAGGAATACAAATACTCAGCCCCTTTTCTGTAATTTGAGCAAGATCTCTAAGTGATTCAAATACACATTTGAGCACAGAGTGCCCATTCCTCATGAAAACTCCATGTTTATATCAATGTGCTGTCAACTAGAGAAAAGCCACCTTCTTTGTTCCACAGACTTTGAAGAAGATCAGCCAGTTAAACTACAACAATTTCAGCCAAGACACAGTTAACATAGATCTACCCCCATTTCAAATGGTGCAGTTATTAGGAAATAAATTCTATGGTTTTCAAGACCTATCTAGCAATTCTCAGGGTGATGAGGACAGGAGAGATGGATCCCTACTCTGAGTACACTTCCACACTGCGGAGAAACAGGGGAAATAGAGGGGAAGAGACCCTCTAACCTGGGGCGGTATTCTTCACCCTGCTCTTTAAAATAAGGTCAAGAAAATCAGGGAAGTAGGGAGAGACAAGTACTTGAGAATCAAACATCTACTGAGAAAAGTGAACTAAACATGTAAAAACTAACCACTAACAAATGACCTTTGAGCCAAGAGCTCTCCCACTGACTTGGTTTCTTATGGAGTTAACTTCACCTTGAAAGGAGAAATGATCAAAATTTAAGAGGCATTTTTGTTAATGGGATTGGCTGGGTTGAAGATCAAGACATGTTGGAAAAGTGCCTATAGACAACACCTTCAGCTGCTCATCACCTATGTCTACCTTCTCTATGACTCTCCTTTCCTCAGTTTTCTGACTGAAAGCATATTACAGCCCCACAAAAGTCCAGATTTCCAGCCTGAGTTCTAAGCACCAATTCAAGGGACCAGGTAAACTTCAAAGGGACATGATGGTAATCCACCAATGCTACTGGGCAGATTATCAGGACCAGATAAAATTGTGCCCAATAAAAGTTAAATAAGAAGCAGGTCATAAAAAAAAGAGAAAGAAATGTGACATGTGAAAGAAAGGTGGCACATAAAACACATTAGAATAATAATTCCGGAAATAAAAACAATAGACTACATTTTCTCTCAAAGGAATTACCTTCATCGTGA
This sequence comes from Saccopteryx leptura, assembly GCF_036850995.1. Classification (NCBI taxonomy): domain Eukaryota; kingdom Metazoa; phylum Chordata; class Mammalia; order Chiroptera; family Emballonuridae; genus Saccopteryx; species Saccopteryx leptura. Next base: position 119,241,369 of record NC_089504.1, read on the forward strand.
ATGAAAAGGAGAGCTGGGATGCTTAAGAAAGACATTAAAGGGGAAATAGGATCAGTTTTGAAATGAAAACTGCTTAAGAAGCTGAGAGGAGACAGAATCTACATTGAAAAAAAAAAATCAGAGACATGAAGGGTAGGCATGAGAAGAAACCGTCCAGAAGGAAGTGGAAAAATACAAGGCAATGAAGGAAATTAACTAGGAGCTCATAGATTCAGAGACCCAACATAGGGATGAACTGTGTACTGGAAGATGAAAAAACTAGAATGAGCTGGAGCGAAATAATGTATCAACATCTTAATAAACATACTTCTCAAACAAAACAAAGCAATGGCAGAGGGATGCATGCAGATTCCTTTTATTTATCTAACTAAAGCTTAAAAACATACGAGTTGTAATGACAAAATATAAAGCAATGGATGAGAATGATAAACGCCTAATTCAAGAGTGGCTACCTCAAGGGATTGGGGGATGGAATCTAAAATGTATACACAATGAGCTTCAGTTGTGTTGGTTACATTTTGTTTTATTTTTATTTAGGTAACTTAGTGGGCTGGCTACTCATTATATTATCATATTATTTACAGTTCTGTATTTTTTGTGCTGGTCAGGATGTGAGAGAACAGGCCTTCTCATACCTTACAGATGGGAGTATGAGTTCTGTTAAATTATTTATAGAACTTAGTAGGCATTTTTTTTAAATTTTGTTTTTCAGTTAAAGTTGACACATACAATATTATATTAGTTTTAAGTGTACAACATAAAAATTAGACATTTTAGTGGGCATTTTTAAAATTCACATTCAGGAATTCCCTTATTCAGGAAGTATTTCTTTTATGTCTTAAATTTTTATAAACCTTTTAATTGTAGTTATTAAATTTCTTATTAATAAATAATAAAAAATTTCTTACTGGTATTAAATTTAGGTTCTTATTTGGAAAGATTAACATTTTAATAATATTAAGATTTTCTATCTAAGAAAATATCTACATTCATTTATACCTTAATTTTTATAATTTTTTGCATGTTCTTGTTAAATATATTACTAGATAACTTATACTCTGTATATTACTGTGTGTAAAATAAATTATATATGTCCATTTCTAACTCCATAATATTAATATAAAGATAATTATTAGTTTGTCCATAGTATTCTTATGTTTTGATGCCTTGCCAAATTTTCTTATTAGTCTTAACTAATTGAGCCTAGGCTCATTCTAGTGGTTGGTCTTTCATGATATTACAATTTATTCTTTGATGAAGAAGAAAGAAAGCGTATTAAATTGTTTTTACATTGTCTTTTTTGTATTATATTTATGTGTTTTATATACCTACTTATTTGTATGTGCTTGATCCATCAAATTCTAATGCAAAATTCTTCACTATGACTTGTGATTTTCATAGTGGTTATATCTGCCTTTGTCAGAGTTTTGCCTTATATGTTTTGCTGCTGCAGTTTCTGGTGTACAAGAATTCATTAATTGTACTTGTAGATCTCATAATACGCTTCTTTTCCTTGCTTAATGGTCTTGATCGTGAATTCCTTTTATCTGATTTTGATTCTACCATTTCTGCTTTCTGTTTGCCCACATTTGCCTGGCGTAATTTTCCATATATCTGTATTTTCAACGCTTTTTCATTCTATTTTAGGTATGTTTCTTGAATATAGCATTGAACTGGTATATCTATTAGATTAATTTGGGTTGCAAATAATGTGCACTGGTTTCAAAAAATTAAAGGGAATATATTTGCTCTTATAAAGTTGGAGGATAGGGTTAGTTTCCAGCATGGCTTGTTTCAGTGTTGCTGTTTGATTTCCCTCAGTTCTTTCAGTTCTGTGTTGGGTTGCTTCTCTCATGGGAGCAAAATGGCCATAGAAGTCCAAGGCCTTCCATGTGTTTATACTTTACAGGCCAGAAAAAGAAAGAGCGCCTTTTCTGAAAACCTTGAAAATTCTTTCATCATGTGCCAAACCGTAAAAGAAAACCCACCATGACTGAGTAGTGTGTCATGCCCCATTGGGTGGGAGCCTGTGCTACTCACCCTTGAACCAATCACCTTGGTGAAAATGGTATTATGATAAATGGTTAGTCTGAGTAAAGTAAGGCTCAGGCCTAAAACCAAAATTTGAGATTCATTCCCATTCAAGCTAATGAAGACAACAGAATAAGGAGTGTAAAAATTTTAAAGAAGTTAATGCAAGTCTCACTACTGGATTACAATAGAATGCTTCATCTTCAAAAGCTAAGTGGATCAACTGATAAAACATACCAGAAATAATTAGAAATAATAAGAGGCCCTGACTGGTTGGCTCAGTGGTAGAGCATCGACCGGCATGTGATGCCTCAGGTTCAATTCCATGTCAGGGCACACAGGAGAAATGCTCATTTGCTTCTACACCCCTCCCCCCTCTCACTTCTCACTCACTCTCTCTTTCCCCCTCCTATAGTCATGGCTGATTGAAGGGAGTTGGCCCTGGGTGCTGAGGATGGCTCCATGGCCTCCTCCTCAGGCAGTAAGAAACGCTTAGTTGCCAAGTGACTGAACAATGCCCCAGATGGGCAGAGCATTATCTCCTGGGCTTGCCAGGTGGATCCCGGTACGGGTATATGTGGGAGTCTGTCTCTGCTTCCCCTCCTATCATTGAATAAAAAGTAAATAATAAATAAATAAGGTTATTGTTACAATATTAATATCAATAATTGGAAAAATCAATGGTTTTTCTATCACAAAGAATAACCAATTAGAAAATATAATTGAAGAAAATATTTTATTTATAAAAATTATAAAATATATTGAATAAGTTTATTAGGAAACATGCAGTATTTATATTAAAATATCTGTACTTTAACTGAGAGATTTAAGATGTTTCTATATAGAGAAATTCAATAATAGAAAGATGTTTGTTTACTTTTAAATACTTTCTACATTTTATGCAATTCTAATCAAACTCAGAATGAGATTTCTCTTGTGGCTATGTATTGGAGGAAGGCAGTTTTCCAGCTGAGACAAAATATTTTAAATATATCTAATAAAATTAATTATGCTAAACTATCCAAGAAACTTAAAAAAAAAGAACAACAGCAGCAAGAAACAAAAACAAACAAAAAAAGCAGGTATGATAGGCTTGTATGAAAGAAAAAAACCTTTTCTTACCAGATGTAGAAACATAATATAAAGTTTCAGTAATTAAAAACAGTGAGGTACTGATGCAAAAATAAAGAGAAAAACAATAAAACAGAATAGGATATTCAGAGAAAGACCAAAATAATATAAATGTGACTTAGCACATTAATGGAATGTGTATATGTGTGCATGTGTAAAATCCAAGAGAGTATATAAATTATTCAATATATAGTTAAGCAATAATTAGTTATTTGGGGAAAATATAGAGCCAAATCCTTATCTCACACACAGCTCATACTAATATCAATGCCAGCTATGATGAAGTAGAGTAGGCCGTTCTATGAATGATGAAAAAAAAAATCAAGAACTATGACTATAAATATTTTAGATTTATGTGTGTAAAAACAAGCATATTAGTAAACAATTCTTTTCTTTCTACTAAGAAAATTACAAAATCTGGATAGAATATCAAGGGGAAAGAACCACTGAAGTCACCAGAGAGACAACAAGTCAAAGAAAGAAGGAAACCTAGAGAACAACTTTGCATCTGGGACTGCTAGAGGCATCTACCAGTCCTGAAGGTTAGGTGAGCGGCTGAGAAGGGGAGCAGAGCTTTGGAAAAACTCTTGGGTCTAAGGGAGGGACAGGAGTTCAATGCTGCCAAGGAGAGAAGCATTAATAGGGTCACAAGTTGGGATTTCAAACTGGAAGGTAACACTCCATGAATAAGAGTGATCCTGAAATAGATCTTCCCCCGAAGGGACTGAAACCTAGCTTCTAATCATATCATTTTGTCACTGAACTGGTATAATCCAGGATTGCTAATGTCCTTAGCCACCTGTCAGAAGCAAACAATCCTCTTTGAAGGAAGGTAGCATTCTAGTCTCAAATGATCCCCTACTGTTTTTCATATATAATATCTGACACTGAGTGAAAAATAATCCGACATAAAAGGAATCAAGACAGTGTAGTAGAAAGTCAAAAGAAGTATAAAACTCATCAGGAATCTTAAAAATGGAACTTTCATACATGAATTTTAAATTATCTCATGTAGCTGAGATAATAAAACATCAGATTGACAATTTTAACACATAACAGTATACAGTACTATAAAAAGATACAAAATGAACATTCTAGAACAAATAAATACATAACTGAAATCAAGAGCCCAGTGAACAGAATTAACATGAGGCTAGACACATTGAAGAGAGAATTAGTGAACTAGAAGATAAATATGAAAAACATATATACAGAATGATGCAAAAAAGATAAAAAGATACACACAGAGGGAACAAGGTAAGAGACATAGAGAAACTAGTGAGAAGCTCTAAACTTGTATATTAACAGAGCCAAAAGAAGAAGAGAAAGATAACTCAGTGAGAAACAAAATTTGAAGAGATAATATTTTCTTTAAGAAAATTTTGTGAACTCAAGCTGGATAAATACATACACACACACACACACACACACACACACACACACACACACATATATAATGCCAAGGCACAATGACAAAGCCTCATGTAGCCAGTTAGAAGAAAAAAAAACCCCAAAACAACTACCATCAAGGCAGCAACAATGAACCTTATAGCTGACCTCCCTACAGGAAAAAAAAAAAAAGAAAAAGGAAGCCTGAAGACAATGGAATGATATATTAAAAATGCTGGGAAAACATCTGCAAAAGTGTTTCTATTAGCTGAAAAAACATTTTTTCAAAAATGAGCATAAAATCAAGGTATTCTCCTGTAAACAGGAATTTTGCACCCGCAGACCCATGCAGAAGGAAATGTCTTCTAGCTATGTGACTATTAGAGAAGAACGTTTTGCTAAACAGAAATTCAGAGATACAGGACCGGTTTAAGAGCTTCAAATAGCATTATATAATGTTGATATGAAATGATAATATTATCTTGTAGGGCTGCATATATTACAAATAACATGAGTTAAGAGGATAAAAGCAGTTACCATGCTCTACGGATTTTGCATTGTCTGAGAAGAGGTTGTTTGTCATATAATAAGTCATCTATGCATGTTGTGATCTCTGGGGTAACAAATAATAATAAGAGGCTGTTGTAGTGACCAAAGTAATAGCAGGAGGAAATGGAATTATTAAAAATAAGTGAACAAAAGAAAGAAAAAAAAAACAGAACAGCAAGTACAGATAAAAAGCAAATAGCAAAATGTAGACCTAAACCCAATCATATCAATATTTACATTAAATATAAATAGACTAATATTACACTGAAAAAAAACCAATACTGTCAGAACAAATTAAAAAAAAAGAGCCATTTATATGCTATTTATAAGAGAAATACCTAAAATATACAGAAGAGAGTGAAAAGTAAAAAAGATGCAAAAGTTAAATAATGTAAAAACTAAGAAAAAAAAGCCATCATCACTTTTATATATATATAAATATATTAAATAATAATATATCAGTTTATATCATTAAAAGTGGGCTTATGAAAAGCAGAGAAGAAAAAGTTGTAAGGGGTAGGAGGACAGGGAGAGCAAGCCAACGATGTAAGCAATCTTGTCCCCTGAGGCAGTGGGCAAGGGGCGGGGCATGACTGGGCTGGTGAGTGTGCAGCATGGCAGAGTCGAGAAACTAGCAGGAGATAGTGTAGGTTTGGAAAAAAGGGGCCAGGTTTTGCAAAGCCTGAAAAGTATTTTTAGTGCATATTATGTCATGGATTTAGTCATGACTGTAAGCCATGAAAGTTGGTTTATTGATAGTTAATGATTATGAGGATCTGACAACCATTATGTCTAATGTTAATTCAGTCACACCAGATTTATTGATTTTAGTGAGAGAGAGGAGAAAGGAGGAAGGGGAACAGAGAAAAAGAAAGAGAGAAAAAAAAAAAACAATGAGCTGTTCCTGTGTGTGCCCTGACCGGGGATCGAAGGTAGTTAATAATTATGAAAAATAAGAATTTAAAATTTAGCATGCTCAACCCCATTAACAGACTTTAGATTATTGGAATAAGTCTATTATCTACTATAAGTATTATTTCTTTTTTATTCTTTTTTGAATTTTTTTCATTTATTTACATATTTATTTTTGATTGGGGTGACATTTGTTCATAAAAACCATACTGGTTTCAAGTGTACAACTCAACAAAACATCATACTCTAAGTATTATATTTTCCTTAGCCAACCTTAAATAGATGGTTAGGAAATATGACACTGCAGAAATTGCCTGGGTTCGAACTCTGCTGTCACAGTCTGCATCTAGTTATTCCTAGGTTGGGGTATGACTATGAGCAGAGACACTTCACCTCTCTGTAACTCTGTTTTGGGGAATAGTAGGAGACCACAGCTAGTAGGCTTGTTCTGAGAATTACATGACTTAGTAGTCATGAAACCTGAGAATAGAGGCATAGTAAGCGCTAGCAAATGGCTGTCCTTTTTATTGATAATTATGACTTTTACAGGGGGGATCGTTTTCTGAATTAAATGCTGATTCAGTAAGTCTGTGGGCACCCAGAGAACAGCTTTTTTTTCTGGTCTTGCCCTGTCCTCAACTCTGAATCAGGAGCTTAGTAATAAATAGGTCATGGGGCTGGTCTTTCCTGTTTGAAATATATTTGTGGAAATCTGACCAACAATGCAGGGATCCTTCCTATGTATGGACCTTCTGCTTGGCACTGGGAATATTGTTCAGTAACATACAGGCTATAACCTTGAAGGAGTTCACAGGCCTACAAATTAAGAATTTCCATAAATAGAGGATTTCCATGCAGTGGAATGTGGCTAAAGGAGGAAGGATGCATCTCAGAAGTAGGATAAAGAATGTACTTTGCCAGCAGAGGGGAGGGGTACAGTAGCTCTGACCCCATATGCTCAGGGGATACATTCCCCCAGTGGATGCCTGAAATCAAGAATAGTACCAAACCCTATAGATACTGTGTTTTTCTTTTTTTCCTATACTTACCTTTTATTTAAAGGAAGCATTTTATGGCTTCTTTTTGGCATGTCTGAATTGCCAGCATCACTATTATTGCACTTTGGGGACATTATTAAGTAAAATAAGGGTTTCTTGTATACAAGCATTAGAATACTATAACAGTTAATCTGATAACCAAGATGGCTACTCATTGACTAATGAGAGATGGGGGGGGGGGAGGGGGAGGGTGGAGAGTACTTACAGCACGGAGGAGGCTCCAGACAAAAGGATATCATAATTCGCATCCCAGGTTGCAACTAGGGGAAGGAAAGATCTTTAGGAAATTATTATTCCTAAGAGATTACAGTTTGAATTTTATTTTTGATTTAGAAAAATAAAGACAATTCTGTCAAATAAGACTATGGTTCTAAATCGGTTATCTTCCCTGGGTTGAGACTGGTATTTGCTACGTTAGAGATTCTAGCAGATATACTAAGTTTCAAGCAGGCTGAGACTTTGCCTTCTGTATCTGCCTATCAAACCAGGCTCAGAGTAAGTCCTATAACATTATCTCATATCTCTCCCCACTCACCACGTTTGCACAAGATCAGGTACCACCTCAAGATAGTCTCTAACTCTCTTCTTAGGAATATTTATTTACCTGTTTGTGGGGAAAACAGAATGAACATTTGAGACTCTTAAAGTACTATCAGGAAAATGTCAATGCATATGCCCTCAAGTCTGGAATTAATTACACAGAGAAATTGTGATGGAATAGTCAATTTAGAATTTAAATCTTGGACTTAGATTCAGAATTTTTTTTTTTAAAAAGCAAAAAACCCCAAAAAACAAACAACAACAAAAAAACCGCTCCAACCTCTTGCAGAAAGTAGGTATTTGCTTAAAGTTCTTTTTAATCCCTAACAACTGTGGGTTGAAGATTTTTCACAAAATGAGAGGAAATAAATTATGTGTAATTTTCTCATCTGAACTAGTCTCCTTTTTGCCCACTGCTTTCCAAATTTCAGCTACTTAGCATGTCGGCCAAATCCTGCAGTGAACGTCACTTTCTAACAATCTGAATGGGAAACCACAGAGCCCAGAGCTCTAAAATTATGCACAGACAAATCCAGAATAATCAGAGAAGGCACAAGACAGATTACGTTTTACCTAAAGTGGAATTTGAGACATGCCACAAGTAATTGATTCTCTTTCTAGGATAATTTAAGGACAAAGGCTTATTTGACTTTTTGAACACAAAAGCAGATCACTATTTTAACATCAGGGTAAAGTCAGAATAGTGAAGACCTTTTCTGTTACACTGATCTATTTTTTCTTTTTGCCCCATTGTGCTGTCCCCTCTATTCTAGCATCTGTCACTCTATTACAATTCTTAGTTTATATGCCTATCTGATGGTGGCATCAGATTATGAGATTCTCCAGAGTAGGAATCTCTTCTTGTTTACTCTTGTAAAAGGTATCTCAAGATTTGCCACAGTATCTGGTATATGGTAGGCAGTCAAGCAATGCTGTTGAATGTGTGAATGGATAAATGTATGCATGCTGTGGTGAAAGCAATAGTGAGAGGTCCTGAATTCTATTTAAGCTCTGTCATTAACTAAGTTAGCCTGATCAGTTGATTTGTTTCTTCACCTACAAAAGGTGATCCTGAAAATTTCTTCCAATGAACCTTTATTTCTATAGCAAGTAATACACAGTTTTTTACAAAATGTGAAGTATAAAGCATATATTATGAATGAATAATTCCGATTTTCCTCTCTGACCACCATGTTTCAGGTACCTATCATGTACCCACTTTTCCCTTTACCTTGCCAAAGTTTTGATTTCTTTATTTTCTTGCTCATTGTGTTTCTTTCCCACTGATTCTTAGAGAAAGAAAAGAAGTGGGGGAAAACAGTCGTTGTATTGAGGATATTAAAAGTCAGAAAACTTTGTTTTTGTTTCCTTTTTTGCTTGAATATTTTATGGAATTTGTTAGGGTGACATGGGTTAATAAAATTATATAGATTTCAGCTGTACAATTCTGTAATCCATCATTTGTATGTTGTGTTGTGTGTTCACTACCCCACTTACTTGGAGGGAACTTTGTCCTTTTTTTTGCGTGTGAGAGGAGAAGAGATAAAAGGACAGACTCTCACATGCGCCCCAACCGGGATCCACCCAGCAACCCCCATCTGGGTCCGATGCTCAAATCAACTGAGCTATCCTCAGTGCCTGAGGCTGACTCTTGGACCAATTGAGCACACAGGACTGATGCTTGAACCACTTGAGCCATTAGCTGTGAGAGGGGAAGAGAGACAGAAGGGGAAAAGAAAGGGAAGAAAAGCACACACTTCTCACGTGTGCCCTGACCAAGGATTGAACCCAGGACGTCCTTATGCTGAGCTGACACTCTATCCCCTGAGCAACTGGCCACAGCCGGGAACTTTGTTCTTCATGCTGGCTGATGGGGGCTTCATTTCTATGAGCTTGGTTTCCATGCCAGCCTGAAATAATGATCTAGGCCCTTATGTGTGTTGTAAGTCTACTACAATTTATGACAGTGAAGAGAAAAACTGGGAGAGGAGAAATCAGGTGGGATTTTCAAACCACAGATTGGTTGTGAGGTAATAGCTACTTGTTTTAAAAATCATCTGAATTCTTACAATTGTGTATAGGTAATAACGGCCCCAGAAATTTTCCAAGCTTTTGAAATGTTTACATAATTGCTTACGTGGCAATTGCAAAATCATCCCTTGATGTGAACTTAACCCAAAGAAGGAAATTTCAACATTTGTCCTCCTGAAAATTTTAGGCTTTTCATACTGCAGAGACGGAGGTGGGGAGAAGGGATGTTAGTGGAAGATAGGAAGGGGGCGGAGTTTGTGTAATGAGTGGAAAAATCATCAAAGAGTTTATAAACAGTTGCAGTGCATTGAGGCAACCACATTTGAAACTGTGGAAAAGAAATACATAAACCCGGTCATTTGTCCTCCTTTCAGTGCGGGAGGAGATTGTCCATTTTATGTTTTGGTCTTCCTTGTTTCCAAGATTGATGTCAAAATAAAGATAATAAGATACTCTTGATATTTTCTTTCCTAATTTGCCAATTGAAAACCAGCTATCCAGAAAGTGGGATTTTGAGTGTACTGCCCATGAGTTTATTCAGAACCTTTCTCTTAGCTGCTGTTTTCAGAAAAGTTTTTTTCTTCTTCATTGTAAGGGAGCAATAAAAGGCTCAGTGAGAAATTTGTTACCAGAAATCAGTTTCAAAGTCTCTGATTTAGGGGAGGGTTGGTGGTCTATAATCAAAAATCAAAGACTGGAGAGATCTTTTTCAAAATTATCAAAAGCACGTTGATACCATACGCTGATACAGGAGAGCCTCATTCAAGGATCTTAAAGGCAGCTACTTCATGTTTCTGCAGAAAGTCTTGGTGCTTGAAAAGGAGAAGCCTTTAAATCCTTGTCTCTTCCCGGGCTCGTGTGCCCGTGGTGTGGTGTGGTGTGGTGTGGTGTGGTGGTGGTGGTGGTGGTGGTGGTGGGTGTGTGTGTGTGTGTGTGTGTGTGTGTGTGTGTGTGTGTGTGTGTGTTTGCTAAGTAAATTTAAACAAACAAAAAGACAAATAAAGCACCCCTTTTCAGCACTGCTGAGTATGTTCCCCTCCGGCAATCTCTGCAATCTTCCCTTTTGCAGGTTCAGGGCAGCTTGGCCTGTGTAAAACAATAGATATGCAAGATAACAACAGGGCAGTTGCTCTGAGGCCTTGGCCTTTATCAGGATTAACTGTTACACCAATAAGCAAAATAGGGCAGCAGGGTTTTTCCATCACTGGCCTTTGCTGTTCCTGGGTGCCAGATGGCATTTTATCCATGAAAAAAAAAATGCTGCAAGTTATAATGTTGACCAGGCGCTGTTACTTCCACTTGATCACACTGTTTGGGGCTCTCTTTGATGTACAAAACACTCCTCAGATAATGAAATGCGTTGGCAGCTGGCTAATGGCTGGGAAAGTGCAAACCCTGCACTGAACTCTCCACCAGACTATTCAATGGCAAGGTAACCTCAGGCCCACACTGGAGAGGGAGCAAAGAGGCTAGTTGCCAGGCAGGCCCGGGACTCCTGGGCAAGCGGCTGTGGAGGAGCTGGTATTTTTCTCTCTTCAATAGAAGTGGTCTGTGCCTGCAGCAAATGAGAAATAAATCCATCAAGGCCAAGCTCAGGCTTAGTTTTCACCAGCTGCTGGAATTTGCATAAGAGCCTGTGCACACAGGTAAACAAAGATGGTTTGCCCATACAGACCTAAAACTGTTAGTTTTTGATTGTGTACAAAGTAGGGCCTTGTCTTTATGCAAAAAAAAAAAAAAAGTCTTATGAATTAAATTTGACTTTGCTGTTGCTAATTTTTTCACTGGCCTGATTCGCTGGGAAAATAGAGCATGCATAATTGGATAGGGAGCCATTGTCTCACCCCTCTCTCCCTGGACGCTATAGGCCAGCTCTGGGGAGAGACCCCCTGGGTACCAGACGCTTTGGGAAGTCTTCCTGGGCTCCTGCACCTTCTGTCCCTGCAATCCTCCTCCAATTCCAGCTGAATGGATGGCCAGCAAAAATCCGCCTCCCTGCCCCCCCCCCCCCCCCCCCGCCCCCGTGGACTTCCCCGACGCCACCTAAGCAGAAATCCTCTCCATTTACAATGCCTCCGGATTCTGCAGTGTGCTCTTATCAATGTGATTAGAGTGTAAACTTGAAGCAGGGGCTCCGCTTTCAGACCGAAGGTCAGGAACGACCTGCCTGGCGCAGCTCACGGACCACATCCAGGCTGGAACCGGTTCTTGTACCGCCAACAAAGCTGTGAAGAGTTTTTATATTTTTAAAGAACTGAAAACACACGCAAAGGAGAATATTTTGTGACACGTGATCATTCTATGAAGTTCAAATATTGGTGTCCAAAAATAAAGTTTCATTGGTGACCTGCCACGACCATTCGTTTTATATTGTCTGCGGTGGTAGGGGAAAACTACAGCTGTGCATCTGGGTTGTTTCAGAGACTTTAGGAAGGCCAGCCAAGCCTAAAATATTCACTGTCTGGCTCTTGACAAAAATAGTTTGATCCCTGCCTTGAGCATTTTGCAGAATCACAGAGTGGGGGCTTCATGTACTTTCTGACCATTTCTGAATTATGAGTGTTTAGTGGGGTGAAAAGTTCTCTGCAGTTCCAGAATTTCAGTCACTGTTACTGAAGAAGTTAGTGCTACCATTTGAGACACTTTCCTTCCTTTCTAGCTTCACGTGGAACCAGTTTTTAAAGTTCTTGCTAACACTTCCTTTCTGTATTGTGCCTCTCCAACAGTCAACTCTTGCACTGGCTTTTGAACAAATACTTCAGGTGGGAAATGTCCCACTGGTGTCCGTTCAGCTTGAGTGGAAACCTAAGGGGAAAAGTTGGGGTGGAAGGGATCTGATAATAAAGCTTTTTCCTGTGGCATTTTCACTTTCCAGACTCCGTCTGTCAGTCCACAGTGTTGTGCAGGTTTACAGCTCAAGGTTGTGCACTTATCTGAGCCAACAGAAATGGATCTGCCCATCCCACAACTGTTGTCTTGTGTTTCTGCTCAGAGTTCTGTCTTTGTTAATTGGAACAGTATGCTTTTTTGTTGTTGTTTTTTTCAAGAAAGCCACTGACCACGTTTTTGTTTCCTCCTCATCCTGTTTGTCAGGGGTACTGGGTGTGTGGTCTATAGCTTCCGACCTACTCCACTCCGTCTTATGGGGCTGGGACCTTGTTATTGAACTCTGGCTTTTGCAAGATTGTTGGCTACAGCTGTTCTTGGTCTGTTGAACATGGAACCCCTTTTTATCAGAAGTTTCAGTGGTTGGCGCAGTGTGGTAGATTACGGGTAACTGTTTCTCCTTTGTGCTTTCCTCTGTTTCCTAGAGGAACATGTAGTTCTTTTATATCCAAGAAAAAGCATTTTAAAACCAAAGATCTAAGAGTACCAGGATGGTAGTAATCTTTACTTACTAATAAGTGTCTCAATTCCTTCCTTCCCTCTCTTGAAGGATGCCCAGATATGTACAGATAATATTGAAATCCATAAAAACTAGATAGATCAACTCTGCATATTGTGATTTCATTTAAAAAAATTGTATGTATGAGAAAGAGAATATCTGAGGGTATATAGTATTTTCAATTAAAGAAAGAAAGAAAGACAAAACGACAACAAAAAAACCCTTGACATCTAGTTTCCAGTTCCAAAATCTGAGACTAATATGTAAAAAGATGAACAAACTGAAAAGAAGACATAGAATGATATTCATCAAGTTACCAACAGTAGTTATCTCTGTAAATAAATTTAGAGATAATGGGTACTTTTACTTTATCCTTAACTTGTTGGATTATTTTAAATTTTTGACTGTGAAGATGTTATTACATTTGTAATGATAAAAATATTTGAAAATAATTTTAAAGCCCCAGTCCCACATACATTTTCCACAGACCTTTGACTGCCTGTGGTCCCCGCCGACACTGTTATTAATCAGCCCCTTATTCCCACCTCCTTGCATGGCAAAATTCCTTGACGCTTAGGCCCCGAGATCACCCTCCACGTAACAGTTGAAAATGCTGGTGTATGGATCATCTGGGATGGGTAAAGGGAGCCAGACTGCCTTTATGGCTTTAGATTTTGGGATTAAACATAGAAAGGCTTTTTAAAAATTATTTTTAAGCAGTTTCTTAAAATTGTATTGATAACACCAGAGTAAACGGTTCTTCAGGCTAAATCAATGGAATTAAGGTGATTCTTCTTTATGGAAATCATACCTTATTTTTCTAAATAAGTTGCTTTTTATTCTGATGTCATTTACATAGGCATTGGTAAATCTTTAAGGCTGGTTGGCAACGAACCTTTTGCATTTACAGAATTCACATACTTAGGTCTATATTCGGACTCTGGTTCATTTCATTTATCTGCTTGCCTAATCTGCATTGTTTTTAATTATTGTAGATTTAAAGTAGTGACTAGTTTAAAGTAGTGAATAGTTTGCCCCCTATTAGAATTATTTTTCAATGTTGTCTCACATTTAGTCTTCCAAGTAAACTTAGCATCAGCTAGTTTAAATAAACTTGAGATTTAATAACTGGTTGACAAACTCTATGATATAGTCATTTAATTTTAATTTCCTGCTTAAATTTTTAAAAATATCTTGGCTTACTTTCATCTATCATATGTTATAACTATTTATCATCTAATCTTTATATAGCTATATATCTGTATAATGAGACATATACTATATATGTAGTTATATGCTTGGTTTTAGCTTTTAAATTAATCACATTTATAGTGGTACCTTGACACACAACCACTTTAAATCATGAGCAATTTGAGAGACGAGCAGTCATTCACGGGATTTTTTGCTTTAAGTCATGAGAAGATATTTGAATCACGAGCTTCTGCCACCCTCCACTAGATTTAACACACTTGAGTTACGAGCTTGGCCATGAAACGAATTAAACTCGTGGGTCAAGGCACCATTGTATTTCATTTTGGGTTTTATAGTTGTTGTTGTTGTTGTTTTATTTTGAGCCCTTAGTGACTCTTTGTTGTTCATTTCTTTTGAATATAATTTTAGTTAGTATATTATGTTTTGTCCACTATTTATTTTCTACAATAATAAGGCCTGAGAGCCCTAGTACTCCTGCTGTTCCACTACAAGATAATTTTGGCACCTATTTGATAGTAAAAATGGCAAAGGTTTTTTTTTTTCTTCTGAAATTCAATGTACACTCTAAGTGTTGCTGAAGGGCCAGGATGTTTAAGTGTCCTTGCTAGTCGGATTTCCCAATGTCTTCCTTTTTCTCTTTTCCAAAGAATAACAATCTGTTATTCATCCTGTCCTTTGCTGTGTCCTCTACATTCTTGGATGAAATTCACAAGGAGCTTTTAAAGTCTACCTCTCCTATGATGATAGTGGGTGACTTGAATTTGCATTCTAATGTCTCTCCTGAGAGGAGAGCCTCAACATTCATCATGCTATACTTTGCGAATTTGATGGTAGATAATGGACACTTCTTTGAACCGTTATCTCATTTATATATCACTTGTTTATGGTTTATTTCAGGGTTAATCATATGACCTTTGTGTTCCTACGTTTTTGTTTGTTTTTGAAAACCACCCTTTATATACAAGTTATATTTCATGGAGATGGAAATTAAGTCTAATTTCTAATTCTATCTTCAGTGTATAAAATAATGACTGCTACATAGCAGGTACACAGTAAACATTGTTGATTGACTGACTTGTGTATCTTTACTTCCAAACACAACTTTTGAAGAATGCTAGGTTATCTGCCCCAGATGTCATTGTAGCATGTCAGAAACAAACCTGACACCCCAGAGCCTCTCACTCCCAAACTCTGATATTGGTGTCCTCCTCATGTGTTTAGACTCTATGCTTTTCAATCATTTCGAGCTTCTTCTCTTCCATCTCTCTCCCATTCCCTTCACATCCACATGCAATGATCCGTCACATTTATTGATTCTACTTTACAGTGTTCCTACACCCACTCAGTTCTTTCAGCTCCACTGCCTTACTTTAAGATCTTGCTCCCTCTCACTTGGGCATTACAATTCCCTCCCTACTATTCCCTTTTCCTTTAGGGGCTCTCTCCACGCCATCGCTTCACCAAAACCCATGTTAATACTGTTTCTAGAACAATCATCCTTACACAGGTGCCCCATCACTCGGCGCCAGTAATAATTTCTTATTACCTATAGGTTATAGTTTAAACCCTCTAACTTGCTTAACCTAGTCTTCTAAAACGCGAAGGTCCGAAATATTATTTTTGTTTTCATCTGTAAACTGCCATGCACAATTTTCTCTAGCCAGGGTGGCGTCCTGTCATTCCCTGGGCAACTCCAGAACCTCTTTGTCACTGATCTTTGTTCCATCTCTGTGCTCCAGCCACACAGGTTCTTTTCGGTTGACTGCCCTCTTCCACTACAGGCTTTGCCAGCAGTGCCCTCCTAGCTGGTTTGCCAGCTGCACTTTGTGGTATAACTGCCACTCATTCTCCGCATCTCACACCACAATCACTGCAGAAGGCCTTTCCTGATCCCTTCCCAGGGAGCCTTCCCCGTTTCCCACTCTTACCAGTCAGATTAAACGCTATCATAGCTCCAGTACTAAATGGTGCACAGTTTATAATTATATGTTATAATTATAATAATATAATTACAAAATATATAATTTAGAAATTTTTTTTATATTTATATGTAATGTATAATATATACATAATATAATTTATCATATAATCATACAGATTCATGAGTTTATTTAATTACACTGTTTCCCCACTTTACTCTAAACTCTGTGAATGAAGAAATCTGGACCATTTTGTTCACCATTGTATCTGCTGTACCTAGTCCAGGAGCATATACTAAATACTTATTGAATGAATAAACCAATGTCTACAAAAGTCTTGGCCATGATTTTTATCCCATCTCCCGTCAGAAATTGTCCAAGACTTCTCATGTTCAATTAATCTCTCTTTCCTCTAATCCCAACATTCTGACCTCCTCTCCCATTGGTGTTAGTTCCTAGAGGGTAGTTGTCTTGTCTTATCCACACCATAAGTATACCCTAAGAAGCCAGGAGGTTGTCAGATTTGAGTTTGAGGATGAACACTACTAACACAAGGCTTTGTTTATAAGAGTGAGCAATATGGAGGTCCAGAATGAGTCACCCCAAGGTGTGACTCTGTGGTACGATGATTGTTTTGAGTTAAAGGCAAAGTTAGCCATAAACTTAACAGAACTTTCTGCCCCTCTGTTGACTACCTGGAAGAACTTGAATTAGGGGCCTTGCCCATAATGGGAGATTATTAGAAACAACGTCGTTTGACCTATCTATAAGCAAGACAAACTCTTATTTACTTAACATCTGCTCTTCTTATCACCCTGCAATAAAAGGACCCGTAGAAGCCCCCGAGGTGCATAATCTCATCCCTAGCTCAGGTCTTACATACCTTGGGCCCCGTTTCTATTTCTGAACCTCTCCTGCCCATGAGGCCTCTGACACACTCACATTTGCAGGGTTCCCATACATATGTATGTATTAATTTGGTTACTTTCTCTTGCTAATCTTTCTCATGCCTATTTGATCATTAGAGCAGCCAGAACAACCCTGAGGGCAGAAGAAAGTTTGTTCCTCCCCACAGCAATAAAGGTTTGCAAAATTGAAATATTGGTTAAATTTGAAATGTTCAGAGTATTATATCATGCTTCTAATGACACCAAAATTTGGCTCAGAAACCCATTTGAATCAGTGTCTTCTGATTATACCTTAATCTTATCCAATCAATTCACAAATGTGTGAAGATGTTAATTAGGGAGACTGGGCTAGAATATGTGATGAGTTCAGTGGGAATTCACAGCCACTGGTAGGAAGCCATGCCCAAGCGCTGGTGGGTAAATGATATCTTCTTACAGTTTTATTTGGTTTTCTTCTGCACACCTAACATGATAATCTTGTTAATAAATTCTAGTGGATAACAATAATCAGAAAGTAATGATTAACTAGTCTGTGGTTCTCCTATCAACTGCACACCTTAGCTGAGGACATAAACACCCTCATGGAAAAATTTGGCCTTTGCCTATTTAAATCTCTCTCAAAGGCAAGGTAGTTCGAGTTTTTCTGAAGCTGCAGGTTTATTGCTCTTAATTCTACTCATAACAGAATGAGTTGTTCTTCAGCCTGGTTTTGGCACATGTTTCATTTGGAGTAATAGATGCTATATTTAAAAAAAAAACCCAAAACTGTTCAAAATGTGATATAATAAAATTAGCTTTGGACTCCCACAAAGGGTTTAGAGAATTTCCTGGAGCCTGAGTGCTAATTTGAAGTCACAGGAAAGAACATAGGAAGGGACAGGAAAAACTGTGGCTATAATTGGTCCTGGAGCTTTGGAGGAGGTAGATATTAATGGCATCTCACAGGGCTGCATTCTGGGTATTTTCTCAGTTATTAGAAAGGTGTGGGGGGTAGGGTATAGCTTTTCATAACAAAAATATAATCATTTATCATTTTTGCTCTTGGGGATAGTAAGAAAATTCCTAAGAGATATTCTTCTGAAAGTCAGAAAAGTATTATTCTGATCCCTGTGGGTGCTCAGAGATGCAAATTACTCAGTTCTGTTAACATTGCACCTAGTGTGTTTCTTGTTTTTGTTGTTGTTAAAGAGAAGACTTTCTTTTTTTTTTTTTTTGTCTTTTTCTGAAGCTGGAAACGGGGAGAGACAGTCAGACAGACTCCCGCATGCGCCCGACCGGGATCCACCCGGCACGCCCACCAGGGGCGACGCTCTGCCCACCAGGGGGCGACGCTCTGCCCCTCCGGGGCGTCGCTCTGTCGTGACCAGAGCCACTCTAGCGCCTGGGGCAGAGGCCAAGGAGCCATCCCCAGCGCCCAGGCCATCTTTGCTCCAATGGAGCCTTGGCTGCGGGAGGGGAAGAGAGAGACAGAGAGGAAGGAGGGGGGGGGGATGGAGAAGCAGATGAGCGCTTCTCCTATGTGCCCTGGCCGGGAATCGAACCCGGGTCCCCTGCATGCCAGGCTGACGCTCTACCCCTGAGCCAACCGGCCAGGGCTAAGAGAAGACTTTCTTGATAGATAAAGGCTAGAAAAAGAAGTTAAGTTTCAGTGCTCTAGAAGAAAAAGCTGAGGTCTCTGGGATTTCAGGTAACCTGCTCAGTGGGGAGTCAGGATGTATAAATCAGAATGAAAGACAATAAGATTATTGTCAGGTTCTGAGACTTTTGTGACTTGTCCATGTTTGCCATTGTGGTCATTCTCTATCCACATTATGACTAACAGAAAAATGCTTAAAATAAAAATAATTTATGGACAATGTGTTGGATATGGTAAGTTAATTAGTTAACTAACTTACTAATTAAACCAATTTTTATTTAATGTTTACTCTATGCCTGGGGTTCCTCCAGAGCCTGGGAATATAGCAAAGATCTACATCCTCACTGAGCTGACACTGTAGAGGAAAGACAGACAATGAAGGAAGTAAATAAAATCTATAAATTATTAGATGCAGATAAGTGCTACAGAGAGGAAACGCAAGGTAAAAAGGATAGAAAATTTGTTACAGAACAATTTGTCCACCCTGCACTGGCAGAGGCAGACACTAAACACCAAGAATTGCAGTGGAGAAAGATTGGCTATTTTATTATGAATACCACCACCCACAAGAATGGGAACCTAATGCTCAAAAGCCTGAACTCCTCAATCCAAGGTTCAGGGTAGGTTTTAAAGGGTGTAGGAGAAACAGGTAGGTGGAAATGCTGGCAGGGCAAGAATTGGAAAACCTTGGAGCTTGGCCATTTATGTTTAGTAGCATCAACACAAGATATTTCTGGACAATGGACACTTTGCTTTTGAAAGAGTCCTGGTGTTAAAGTTCCATTTTGTCCAAGTCCTTTGGTTCTGTGGGAGAGGGGTGACAGTTTGGTGCTGTTTGCAGCTGGAAATCAGAATTCTCTTTTTTGCCCTTGCTTTGGCTGGATGACTTGCTCTTTTGATCTGTCATCTCTGAAAAGCAACTCGGTATCTCATTAAAAAGTATGGGACCATTTTCAGCTGGTACTGTGGTTACAGATGCTATAGATGAAGGTTGCAATTTTAAATATGGTAGTCAAGAAATGTTTCACTGAGAAGGTTTCTTTAAGTAAAGATTTGAAGGAAGGGATGGAGCTAACTATAGTTATCTGGAAGAAGGGTGTTCTGGGCAGAGGACTATGAAGTGCAATGGTGACTTCTGGAACTAAATTAGAAAAAGAACTTATTGGCTCAATGTATATGAAAACTGAAGGGCTCATGGTGACTTCAGCCACCAAAGAGATTAAGAAAACATATTTTCTTTTCTGTTTCACTTTAAGTGAAGGTTTCATTCTTACATAGATGGGCCTTTTGTGGCTGTAGGATAGCTATAGTGTCTTTGATTCTTACATCTTTATACTTCAACTCTGGAAAGAATCAAGGACTTTCAGTAGTAATGGAAAAATTTCATTTTGTCTCTTTGGCTTTGATTGGGACATTACCTATTTCTGAACCAATTATTGTGATCAGAGCAAATGCTGTGTGCTGATTGTTTTATGCTTGTGTCACTTGCTCTACTGGAATGACACAGTCTGAGAAAGGATGTATGTGCCTTCTTTGTGGGGGAGAAGCATTCTCTTAAGAAAAACTGGGGAACCATTAGAAGGGTTAACAGATAAGGATAGCAAAAGTAGTGAGTCCATTATACCATGTCTTTTAGCTTAAATAAGATCTTTGATGGAGCATTATCTATCACAAACTTGCTGGGGAAAGTCACTTTATCTCTGTTGAATCCAGTGAACAAGTTGAATTCATGAACGTTAAAGTCACATTTTAATTTATATTCTATGGCTAATTTATTCTTTATTTTAAAGTCTTAAATTAAAAAAAATAGGTTATGATATTATAAATGTAACCTATTAAAGGAAAGTAAAATAATATATTTAGCCTTCACTCTGGCTGTAGATATCCGGCCTAAGAGCCAGCACGAATTCTTGAATATTGGCTTAAAATGAAAGTTTCTTAAAAGTTGGTGTGATCAATCCCAGATGCCTTTGTACACTCATTTACTACTACTTCTACTTGATGAACGTTAGGAAGAAAAGGACAAAGAAAGTGTATGTATCAGGATTTTTCACGGGACTAATTTCCAGCCTGGAGTTGGGGGACTCACTTGAAAGGCCCGTTCAGGAAGCATATTTAACGCAGCTCTCCATATTTGAGACTAAGAGTGGAGAGTCCATGCACCTTTTGTGCTGGCCTCTGTGACATTATGATGTGAGCATAGGCTCTGCTAAAGATAGAGGACCCTTGGCATTCATTTCCTGAATTTTCAGGATTGCACAGTCCTTTCTAACGACTGAAGGAAATGGCCACTCTCTAATGAAGTACCTTGAGTCTTAGACTCTAACAAGGGACCTCTATAAGTGTTTGCTTACATTTAATATCAGAACTCAGCATTTTACACTAAACTTTATGTTAAATTTGTGAATATGTGTGTCAGATACATGGCATTGCATAAGAAAGACAAGTATCTTCTTCAAGCTTTCTGCATGATTTGGGCAACACCTAAAATACCTTCATGTGCAATTTCCATGTGTTAAGTTTAATGCACTTAGGTAACCCAAGACTTGCCTCTGTGAATACTCTCTTGGAAATTTCCATGTTCTTCAGTATAGTACAAAAAGACCACATCAGACCCAAAGTATCCTGTTTCTTCTGTGACAGATTCAGGGATTTATGCACACTTGGCTTCCTTAACCAAATCAAGAGAAATCCTTATCCAGTCTCAGGAGGTCTCAGAGGCCCCGTGAAGACCATTTGCTTTTCTCCAGTCAGCCTTTGTTTCATGTTTTAAGGGGACTATCTCAGGAGGAGGTGGGGTCCCTGAGACGCCCTCCTTACCCACTCAAAATATTCTCCTTATTGTGGTTGCTTCATCAGAATGATATTTGTCTCTGAAATATATTCCAAAAATAAAATATGTGCTAATCTATTACAGTACACTGTGATCACATATTGTTCCCATACTCTGAATGTTATCATATGCTCTCACCAGTAAGAGCTGACTCAACAAACTGTGACAACATTCTGTATTTCCTGAGTTGTGTTTGCAATGTGTGTTGTTTTTTTCTACTGCAGTTTCTCTGAAATTTTATGTGTTCTTTTCATGGCCAACAACAACAACAAAGCAATAACAATAGACTTTTTGCAAGAAATGGAAGGTATTTGCAATAGATATTAAAATGTAAGTTTTGTCAACAGAATGAGAAGACAAACAACAGAGTGGGATAAAACATTTGCAAATAGCATATCTTATAAAGAATTGTTTACAATATGCAAAGAACTCTTAAAACTCAACAGGAAGAAAATAACCTGATTAATAAATAGGCAAAAAGCCAAATAGACACTACATCAAAGGTGACCTACAGATGGTAAATAAGCATATGAAAGGATGCTCAATATCATCTGTCATTAAGGAATTGTAAATCCAAACAGCAATGAGATATCACTACATACCTATTATAACTGCCCAAATTTAGAACATCAAATGCTGATGAGAATATGGAGCAATAGGAACTCTCATTTATTGCCTGTGAGGATGCAAAGTGGTTCAGCCACTTTGGAACATAGTTTGACAGTTTCTTGCAAAACTAAACATACTCTTACTATGTGATACAGCAATTGCTCTCCTTGGTATTTACCTAAATGAGCTGAAGGCTTATGACCACATAAAAGCCTGCCCATGGATGTTAATGGAAGATTTATTTATAAATGCCAAAAATTGGAAAAAACCAACATGTTCTTTGGTAAGTGAATGGATAAGTAAACTATAGTATCTAGACAATAAAATATTATTCAGCATGAAAAATAAATGAACTATTAAGCCATAAAAAGACATGGAGGAACCTTAAATGCATGTTACTGAGTGAAAGAAGCTACATTGCAAAGGCTGCACTCTCTATGGTTCCAACTGTAAGACATTCTGGAAAGGGGAAAAACATGAACACAGTAAAAATATCAGGGGTTGGGGGGAGGGAGAGATGACTAGGCAGGGCACTGAAGATTTTAGGGGCACGGAAACTATTCTGTAGGACGGAATGACCTTGATACATGTGTAATTCTACATTTGTTCAAACCCATAAAATGTACACCAGCAACAGTGAACCCTAAGGTAAACTATGTGCTTTGAATGACAATAAGGTATCAATATAGGTTCATGGATGGTACAAATATCCCAGTCTGGGGGGTAGATATCAACAGTAGAGGAGGCTATGCCTGTTTTTGTGGTGGCAGGGGGTATATGGGAAATCTCTATACTTTGTACCTCACTTTGTTGTGGCCCTAAAGCTGCTCTAAAAATAAAGTCTATTAAAAAATGCAAATTGTATGAATTTTTGAGGTGTCTTCATGTGGAGTTCTTTGACGTTATAAAGGGCATCGTCACCTCACCATGGGAAGACCAGCGTTTCTGTCCACAGGGGAGAGAGGAAACAAACCGTGGTGCCAGCGCCTCTCGATCAGGGCTGAGCATTATCCACCTGTTTAGAGCCATCAGCCAACAGGTAAGCTTTCTTGGGTCTGTGCTGTACCTAGTTTGTTACTCCAGTAAGAATAAGCAAGGAAGATGGAGAGGGAGAGTCACTTTGAGTTTCCAGGAGGCCTTCAAAGGTCATCGTTCCCTCCCTTATCAGAGTCGGGCAATGTGAAGGCCCGCCTTATCTGGGAGGACAGCTCCGTGGCAGCTGGAGCCCTGTTTACCAGTGCAGCTGCCAGTAGCAGCTTGGGTCCACTCCCCTGCTGCTGCCATCATGGCCCATGCTGGCTGGACTAGGAGAAGGGTTCATTGAGTGACTTTAGTGAATACTTATGACAATGACCAACATATACTGCTCACAAAAATTAAGGAATATTTCAAAATGAATATGAAACAATTTAAAAAAAGCATTTTTTTTTATTAAGAACATCAGAAAAGCAAAAGACAAGTTAAAGAAAGTTGTTCCTTTTGCAGATGAGAAGCAAACTCAATTATTGTGATTGAGTAGTAAGTGACATATTGGTTGGGGAACAGAAGCATGTCAAACTGGACGAGAGTGCCACACATTGACTATTCAGTAGGGTGCATGGTCACCCAAGACTGCCCCAACACACTGACAGCGATGGGGCATGGACAGGATCAGACTGTCCAGCAGTTCTTGTGGGATCCTCTGCCACTCTTGCTCCAGGGCAACTTCCAGCTCTAGAAGTGTTGTGGGAGGCATGGGACAGTTTGCCAGACATCTTCCCAGTGCATCTCAAGCATGTTCAATGGGATTCAGGTCTGAAGAATATGAAGGCCAGTCCATGCATTTAATTCCTGCCTCCTGAAGCATGCTGTTGACAAGATGCGCACGGTGGGGCCTTGCATTATTGCCCATGAAAAGAAAGTTGTTTCCAACTGCTCCAGCATAGGGTACCACTATAGGGTGTAGGACCTCATCTCGATATCTGACAGCAGTCAGCGATTCGTTTCTGATGATGTGGAGGTCGGTATGACCACCAATGCTGATGCCAGCCCACACCATGATTCCATCACCACCAAAGTAGGTCCTTTCTTGCATGAAACATGGATTCTCCCATGTTCCTCGTTCACGCCAGATCAGGACACGATGATTGTCAGGCTTCAGACTGAACTATGACTTATCAGAGAAGAGGACAGTTGACCACTCATCATGGATCCAATGATGATGCTCATCAGCCCACCTTCTATGGGTTCTATGGTATTCAGCAGATAACAGAATGCATACCACTGGTCGCTGGGCATGCAGTCCAACACGATGGAGCTGATTCCATATAGTCTGGGTGCATATCCATTGTCTGATGGCAGCAAGAAACTGTCCCTGCAGCTCTGTTGCATTGCTGTGCCTGTTCCTTCTTGCCAATAAGGTCAAGTAGCGGTCATCTCTTGCTATTGTGGCAGATGGGTGACCCTGCCCTCATCATCTTGGTACTATGTCAATCTCTTGAAAGCAATTCCACAGTCTGCTAATCTCGCTTTGGGATGTTCCAAGTGCTGTTGCTACTTGTCAGCTGTGTTTGACCAGCTTCAAGACATCCTATGGCTCTCCAGGCTTCGCATTCAGGCAAATTATGTTGCAGGGGCATTGCAAGGGCTGGGAAATTGCAGGATGTGCACTTCCAAGATCAAGGAATGTGCAATACTCCATCCAGTACTTCCAGCCTTTTGTATAGTACATTTTCACCAATGAAATAAAAGTTGGTTTTGCATCTCATTTGCATAATTGGACAACTTTCTTTGACTTGTTTGCTTTTCTGATGTTCTTGTTTAATAAAAAAAAATCAAATGCTTCTTTTTCTATCGCTTCATATTTATTTTGAAATATCCCCTAATTTTTGTGAGTAGTGTTGATTTTGACAAGCAGGACACTAAATATTTTAAGTGGATCATCTCATTCCTCAAAAGAATGACAGCTAGTAACACTTGGCACGTACCAGATATTATTCTCAGAGTTATACATATACATAATACTAATTTAATTCTGACAAGAACCTAACGAGATGGTAGCATTATCTTTCCTGTTTTACTGATGAGGAACCTAAGGCTTAGAGAAGCTGGGTCACTTGGCCAGTGTCACACAGCTGCTCAGTGATATAGTCAGAGATCAAACTCAATGATAGGATGACTCCAGAATCGTGTTTTATAGTTGTGCAGGGTTGAGTCATTATCATTTTATCCCAATTATTTTCTAAAAAATAAAATGTATATAAATATCTATTACAGGACAATGTGAATACATGTTTTTCCCCCATGTTCTTAGTGTGCTCTATGTTTTTCACTAATGAGAGCTAGCATAACAGACTGTACCACACACTCTTAATCAGTTTAGGTGATTGTATCCTGCTATGATTGCAGTGGTTAACATTTAGAGAAGACAGCATGAGACAAGTTTGGAGAAGTAGCAGGATAGGTGGGGTAACTATCCAAAGACACATTATAGGTTTCCATCACCTTGACAAGCTTACTTGATCTAGGAGCTAGCCTACATATCTGCAGAAACCTGATTTGGTCAGTCCAATGGGAGGCTTAGCCCAATCTGGGGTGGGGTCCTAGAGACTATAGTAAAAACCAGAACACAAATTTACCAAATATACAATGAGAATTATAACCGTCAGGGATACCAAGGCTTCTCCTTTTTGGGTCAGCACATGTTCTCCTTATAGACATGCTCAACAGAAAGTCAAATTATAATTACGTTGTTAGATGAGTATGAGATCAAAGTTAGGGATTTTTTTCTATGATGCAACTATCTCAAGGTTATGAGAGCTGGATACATTGAACTTCACTGCAGGGAGAAAGCTCCCACCAAGGAGCACCTAGCTTGACTCTTTGAGCTCAAGTAAAAAATTGGGCAGTGTTCATTCTGCTCTGGATAGTGCTTGCCCATATGAATTATCTGGATGTGAGAGGTAGAAAAAAATAAAATGAGATAGGTGTTTATTTCTAATACATGTAAAAGTCTGAATTAATAACCATGAGCCCCAAGCTAGCATAATGTTTCATTATGTCAGAGACCCACATTCCCTTCTTCTTGTTTCTTTACCGCACAGAGCTTTGACCTTATTGTCCAAGATAATGGGTTTCGTGTTTCAGAAGTAGGCCAGAAATTGAGCTAGAGAAAGATCAAAGAGCACACGCATGTTCTCCTCTTAAGGTAGGCTCCTGGAAACTGCCACATTGCATATTTGCTTATAACACATGGTCTCCTGGCTACACCCTCCTGGAATGTAGTTTCTGTCCTGCAGAGCCAAATGCTCTGCTAAAAGTCAGAGTCCCCATCAGCAGAGATAAAGTGGAGAGGGGTGTTGGGGTGGGCAATAAGGAGTCATCATCCAAAACTGATCTCCAAGGCTTGACACCAGCCTTTATCATACCAGAGAGAGCCAACTGCTCACTCTCCACAAACAGATATAGCTAAACCTGCTGCCACCTCGCTACATCACACAGTTGCAATTGCAAGGCTTGGGCCCCAGCTCCTGATCACTTTAAAAAAGGCACTGGGAACTTTCTTCCTTTGAGCCCTGAAGCTGAGGCAAGAGGACAATCCTGGAAGCCAGGTTCTTCCATTTCTGAATTCAGTATCTTTCATAGAGGAATTTCTAATAAGCTTTCAAATCCTGGGACTTGATTCTTCTTTTAAAAACAAAGCCTAATTTAAATACACTGCTAGGATTTGCATTAGTGAACTAAATAAACATCATTTAAATCTGTTTCTGCCTGTTCTTTCATGTTTGTTCTTCCTAGGTGTGCCAGGTGCCTTCATTAGCTTCACTCTCTGCTTTCTCCTAGCGTCAGTTTTCCTTTCATTTTCTGTCTGAGCTAGTTTGAGCTTGTGGTCTCTAATTTTAGGCCTCTCACTCCTCCCTCCCCAAATAACTCCATATGCAATCGCTAGAACGATCCTTTTAAAGTGCTAGAGCATTTCAGATAATAGTCTTTATGGTCTGACCCAGGTTTTCCTTTGCAGCTGGAGCTCTTTCCTCTCCCCAGCCTGTCCCCTAAGACCAGCCACACCAAATGACTTACAACCCCTCCAGACTCCCCATCCCTACCTTTGCACCACACATAGCTTTACCCTCCATGTAGAGCACTCCTGAATCCAGATGGAATTCCTTGTCATTGTCAGTCCTAAAGTCAAGCTACCCTATTCTGATTCCTCTATCCGCTTTTCTTTGGAATCATGAAATCCTGGACATACCTTCATCTCAGTGTAATAAGTACACACTTCAGCTCACATAATTTTTTTCTATTGATCTAATGTAATTTCCATTTTGAACCCTCATGGTACCTCTTGTTGGATACCTAAGCTCAGGGAAAGCAGGCTACTTTTCCCATCTCTTCTTGGGGTTATGTTCAAACACATGTGTCTTACATGTCTCATTAGGACCAAAAGCATTTGGGGTAGGAAATGTGTCATTGGCCATCATCTGTTCTTGCCGTCTTCTTCTTGAAGCCTATGTATGTCTTTACTGTCCCTTTGGTTATCAGTCCAGACAAGTGGTTTTATACCACTCGCATTTCCAAAACAATTTAGCAAAATTCCCTGCTTTAGCACCCTCTCTGGGAAGACAGAAATATATGTTCCCAGGCTGTGCTGAGCAATGGGACAGTTCAAAGTGCCGATGCCTGCCTCTTTCTCGATCATTCTCAGAAACATGAAACCATTCTGCTAACTCAGGGAGGCTGTCTGAGGCCCAGTGCTTTGGTACAGTGTACTGGTATTTCTTCTCTGGGATCTGAACGCTCCTCTAGGGCTCTCTGAGAGACTCCAGAGCAAATGCTTCCATTGCTGAAGCCCTCAATATCATTTGAAGGTTGTGTCATCTCTTCTTCTTCAGAACAAGGGCCCTCCCTGCAGGCCCTGCGGCATGTCAGTTGGCCTATCTTCTGAGTCTCCTTCTTCCCCACTCTGGGAAAATGTCATTCAGTAGTCAGTGAGGTGGATGGAGGGTGGGAGGGAGTGTGTGGAACCTACTAGTTTTAGGGTTTTTTTGGCAATGAGCCTATATTGTGAAATAGGGCAAGAGCAAAGAATTTCTAAAGCAGAGATGATATGTGTATTTCAGAATAGTTTCGTCCCACTCTGGTAATATTCATCACAGTATTTTAAAGCAGATAATTTATTTTGTCTTTCACTAGACGGAGAGCTTATACCTTTCTAAATCCTGGCATAACCTCAGAAAGAAAGATGGAGCAAGGACCTTGATTTGTCTGAGCATTAGTACCTATCAATAGGCAGAATGAGGATTCAAAATGTAAATTGAATTGAGCAAGAGAAGAAAAAAATTACATGAGTTGAAACATGTACTTAGTGCACTAAAATCAATGTATGTCTAGGATCCCATGAAGGCACAGTGCCCCGGAGAGAGCAGGAACTCAGTGTCTGGTGAATGAATTAAGTCATTATGTGGCTAATGCTAACAGCTTTCATTTCTCTAGTGTCCACCATGTACCCAGTAGGTACAAGCCAGTCTTCTCAGCGATCTTACAAGAACAGCATTTCCCTCATTTATAATTGAGGAAAGCAATGGAGCTTTAGAGAGGTAATATTTTTGTCCTAAATTGAACAGATAATGAGTTGCAATTATAGAATTCTTACCCATGTTTATTTGATCCTAAATCCTGATGTTTTTCCTCTGGCCACACTATGCAATCAATTTTCTTTAAGTTATGAGGTATTTAAATGTGCAAGTTTCCATGTGAGATATAAATGTATATATGCATATGTAAGTTTATGATAAAGTCTCTTGTTTTGTTAGGTATAAAAAGCATATTCCAACCACCAGATAGGATTTTTAAAATATATTCTCTTGCTCTGCTGTATTGACCCTCTAATATTATATTTACTGTCTCACATATTAATAAAAGCAGGATGCAATGTCATTTACACTTAGAATCTTAACACTTGTAATCACGGTATGTTTCAGCCAAATGATGTATTTATCATTTAAGCTATTTAGGTTTTGGTTGGGATGACGAAAAAAAATGTTTGTGTTAGTTACGTGAGGATAAATGTTTCCTTCTTGCACTGCTTGGCAAGATGGTGGCAGTATATTTTACAAATAGGATATGTAATTGTGTGCATATTCCAAGCAGCTTGTTTATATTTTCCCCTAGGGTTTGACTTTCTTAGATGTTGAAAACACTCTGAGGGGAGGAAGGAATGCATAAATTTTTACAAACAGACATTGTCCTTGTTTCCCAGGCAAATTCAATGCACCTTCTGTTGGGTAATTGGAATCCAAGAAGTAACATGGAGTGTTTTAGCAAATGTGTGTGAATGAGCTGTATTTATAATGGAATGGCAGAAATTTGGAAACCTAAAATATTTATGTGAGAGAAAGTGATTAAAAAGGCACAATAAGAGATCAGAGTGTATCGACTCAGTTGTAGAATCTGGCATTTAACACAGGTAAACATAGGTAAATGTGAAGATTGGCTTCACAGCCTTATTTCTGGGGTAGAGTCCCACTGCATTTTAATGATAGTATATATTATTCTTTTGGGGGCTGGTGGTAAACTGCACCATTAAAATGTGCTTTAGTATAGTACATGTCAGAGTGGTATTATCTTTGTTTTTCTGTTTAGAGTTAATTTGATAGGAAAAAAGAGGGAGCTGTGAGTAAGCCTCACATTACTTTTTTTTGCATATTAATAACTCCTTTTATAAATGGCCATATGCTTGCCTGCATATTTGTGTGTGTGTGTGTGTGTGTGTGTAATGTGAATGTAGAACCTCAGAGCTCCTAAGACTTTATAAATGCAGTGCCTTTACATTTGAGGACACTCTCCTCAACAGTGTCAAGAGCCAAAGGCAAAGGCCAGATGCCACGTCGCTGGGAGGAGCGGAGGCTGGGCTAGGCTGTCCAGTCTTCTGCGAGGAAGAAAAAAATGCAGCTGGTGATTGAAAATCTCTGTGAGCTTTCCATTTCCTCTTGTATTTATTTCTCAAACAGCCCTTTAATGAATGTTTACTCATATGAACATATAAATACCTCCTGCCCCCCCTTTCTTCCCAATCATTCATTCTAGTTTTCCATTTGCCTGGTTGGTTGTCTAATCTCTCAAAATTCTCAAGTTGCTTTTTCTTCTGTGGGAGAGCAGTGGTTTTCAGTTCTCACATACCTTTGAGAATTTTATAAATGGTAGTATCTTCCTAAACAAAAAAATCATAAATACTCAGAGAATATTAGGGGTTCCAAGGTCCCCAGCAGATTGTCAATGGAGTTCCAGTTAAGAACCACCATTCTCTACGATCTCCTGTTCTCATTTATCTCGAATGCCATCCCACTGCTTCTTGTCCTCTTATAACACCTTCCACTTGCAAGTTGGCTAACTGCTCTAATGTTAGTTGGTCAAAGACATGTTGTTTTTTTTCTATCATAAAGTAGTGGAGGTACAAGAGCAGGCAGTGTGAGTTCCCTCAGTCCCAAATCACCTTAGTAAGAGTCTTTTTCTATACTGGAAGAGGTGCCTAATGAACTCTTCCTTCTACCTGGTGATGATGATACTGACATACAATAGCAGAAAATGATTGTTCAGTTGTTTTTCCAGGAATGGCAATAAATTGTGTATAAAAATGTCTATACCCTTTGACATGGACCCTCTTGAATTGAAACTGCATATTCATGTGATAGCATTCCCATCAGATAGAGTCTTTGGTGGAAGAGCTGAACAAAGTTAATCGGTTCCCACAGGAATTCTGTCTCTGATTAGAGAGCAGGTCTACATGAAAAAAGCTAAATGTCTGGGTTTATCAAACTAAGAAATCTCTTTAAAATATTACAGATATTCAAGATTGTGTGTTTACCTATTCCAACTTGAAAAATGCTGATTTATAAAGAAAATACTATTTTAAGTAATTTTTCAGTTGCCAATTATAAATGAAAAAATGTTTCTGTATTATGCAGAATATTGTCGCCCCCTTGACATCTACCTCTTAATTTCCCAAAACCTATAAATATGTTACCTTACATGACCAAAGGGACTTCGTAAATGTTATTAAGTTTAAGGACCTTAAAAGAGGGAGATTATCTAGCTGGGCCCAGTCTAATACCTGAATCATTATACTCGGAGTGGCTTTCTTCTAGGCTATGGACAAAGAAAGAGATGTTGTAAAAAAAAAAAAAAAAAGGAAGGGTCAGAGAGATGCTATGTCACTAGCTCTGATCATGGAAGAAGGATGCAACAAGCCAAAGAATGTGGGTGACCTCTTGCAGGTGAAAAGGTAAGGAAATAGATTTTCCCATTAAGCCTGTGGAAAGAGGCCCAGCCTGGCTGCTACCTCATTTTTAGCCCAGTGAGACTCGTGTCAGACTTCTGACCTCCAGTACCATAAGAATAAATTTGTGCTGTTTTAACTCAGTAAGTGTGTGTTGATTTGTAATAGCAGAAATAAAAAACAAATACAGTTCTGTTGTTAAAGCTGTAAAATAGCTTAGAAATAGATCATTAACGTTAATATGCAAAACAATTGAAAATTTTATGTAATTCATAATTTCTGAACAGATGCTTGGGGATTCTCCAAAAATCCTTGGGTCCCAAAGTGAGAAATACTGCTGTGTTTAAATATAATATTTAATTAGAAGTAGCTGAGTGGATCCATAGATTCCTTTCATCTGTGCTTCTGTGGGTGGATTTGTAAGCTCCTTAGTTCAGTACTTCAGATTTAGCAGGGACGTGTGCTGAGCCACTTTCCCTTACAGTGTTTGCATTTCTTATCTGTCCGCACTCAGGTTACTAATAGTAGCCTATAAATGATGTATCAGATGTATCATGGCATCTAATAATTATTTAATAATAAGTAATAAATTTTTTAGTAATAAAATTTTAGTAATGCATTTTATAGTCCACAGAAGCTGACATTACTTTTTGCATAATTCAAAGTTTCTCTCTTTAGGATTAAAATAGCAAATTGGTTTATCTATAGTGAGAGTCTTTTATTTAATAAAATTTTATCTAGTTTTTTTTTTATTAATACCTTAAACTGCTATTGTTATCTCTTGGAATATTTCATTTGTACCATTTATACCATGTGGAAAAGTATGCATCTCAGACAATACGGTGGTCCTCTTTCTATCTAAATTTATTGATAAATTGATTAAAATATAGCAGAGAGAGACTAATATAGATCAAGAAAGGATTTTGAGAGGTCATCTTTTTCTTCAGACAGGACTGTATCTAAGGGATTCCAAACAGATAAATATCTACCCTAGGGATGAAAATAGAATTTTTTCCCTTAAGGGAGCTCTAAATGTATTTCAGTCAGTTCATTTGCATGAATTATTTACATTGATTTTCATGAACCATTCCTAGGTCTCTATTCTTCATAACGCTTGACTTAATGAGATTTTATCTGTCTGTCTGTCTCTCTGTCCTCCTCCTTTTTATTATTCATTCAATTCATTATTGAATGTCCACTCTGGGAATGGCCTTATGCAAGGGTATCATGAGAACCTTTGAGAAATAAAGTGAAGAGTCCTACCTGAAAGAACTTACACTCTACTGAGGATGACAGAGTTTGGGCCTTCAGGGAAGGATAAATGACTATGCAAGAGATCTTTCTAAAACATTAGACAATGAAGTCCAAATAAAAGATGGTAACAGATACGTGTAGGTAATGGGGATGGCAAAACAAGCATCTGCTGAGTACCTACTATATGCCAGCCCCCTTGTGTATGTTACCTCTTTTAATCCTCAACAAACTTTTGAAAGACAGGTTTTTATTGCCATTTCTGTAATTATATATATTACATAAGTGTAATATGTATAATCTATTTTAAATACAATATCAGAATATTGAACTTGGTATTCCAATGGACTCAGATTTATTCGCCTCTAAAAAGCATGCTCAGTTTGTTGGAACACGCTATCTTTCATGTGTGCAACCGCAGAAGGATGTTTTCCCTTCAGATTTAAAGTGTTCTGGAGGATGTAGTAATCGTTAGATTCATTTACCATGCATCTGCTATGTGCCGGGCACTTTCTCTATCTATTCTCCCATTTTATTTTATTTTTTAAAATTTATTTATTGATTTTAGTGAGAGAGGAAGGTGGGGAGAGACACACACAGAAACAGATCTGTTCCTGTGTGTGCCTTGACTGGGGAGCGAACTGGCAACCTCTGTGCATCAGGATGTTGCTCCAACCAACAGAGCTATTTGGCCAGGGCTCTATTCTCCCACTTTAAAAATGAGAGACTTGACCTGGGATGGTGAACACAATACGGTATACAGATGATGTATTGTAGAATTGTGTACCTAAACCTGAATAATTTTATTAACTAATGTCACTCCAATAAATTCAACTAAAAATGAGGAAACTAAGGCATAAACAGGTTAAGAAAGTTGGCTAAAGGCCCATGTTAAGTGAGTAGTAGAGCCCGGATATGAACTTAAGTGGTCTAGTTCCCAGTACAATGCCGCCTTCTCGGCACCGGGCTGGATATTGGGCTATAGTGCTGAGTGGCACAGGAGGTCTCTTCACTACTTTCAGAATAACACAGAGTGGAAACAATTCACCAAGTTATACCATAAAGTGTGATAACTATTTTGATAGGGAAATAGAAGACTGGGGATACAGGAAAGGGTTTCTAACTTGGACAAGAAAAAAAAAGAAATCCTTTCTCAAGGAAATCAACATTAAGCTGAAACCTGAAGAGGACAGGAACACAGGCAATTTAGTCAATAAAACCCAAGCCCTTAATCTTTAATCACTGACTGGTGCAGAAATAACAAACAGTGTTTGTTATCCACTTCCCCCAGACATATACACTTGGCTCACTCCACTGCATTTAGGTTGACTCAGATGTCACCTTCTCACTGAGGTCTTTCTTAACTTCTTATTTAAAATCATACCACACCCCTAACCTCCCTGATTTCCTTTCTTGGGCATCTATTTTTCTCCATGGCATCTAATTTGCTACTACATGTTTTATTTATTTACTGCTTTTTATCATCTATTTTCTCTCACTAGAATATATGGTCAATGAGGGAAAGGTTTCTTTTTCCCTTGCTTTTTGTTCACTGTTATATCTCAAAAAATTAGAACAGTGATTATAACATGGTGGGCTCTCAATAATGCTTGCTGAATGAATGTGAAGATATCACATGTTTCTGATTTCTTTTCTTTCTTTTTTTTTTTTTTTTGTATTTTTTCTGAAGTTGGAAACGGGGAGGCAGTCAGACAGTCTCCCGCATGCGCCTGACCGGGATCCACCCAGCACGCCCACTGGGGGTGATGCTTTGCCCATCTGGGGCATCGCTCTGTTGCAACCAGAGCCATTCTAGAACCTGAGGCAGAGGCCACAGAGCCATCCTCAGTGCCTGGGCCAACTTTGCTCGAATGGAGCCTTGGCTGTGGGAGGGGAAGAGAGAGACAGAGGAAGGAGAGGGGGAGGGGTGGAGAAGCAGATAGGCACTTCTCCTGTGTGCCCTGGCTGGGAATCGAACCCGGGACTCCTGCACACCAAGCCGATGCTCTACCACTGAGCCAACCGGCCAGGGCCCTGATTTCTTGACTACTCTTTCACAAGTCAGAGATACTTTCACTCAGGTATCCCTGGAAACATCCTGATGCTCTTAATATGTCGTGTTCTATTCCAGTCACTCCAGGAGCCACCGGCCATGTGGAGAGCAGGCACCTTTCATCTGGTGTTTTTCATCTCGTTACAATCTGCATATCCCCTATAGAATGTTCTTCAGCTGTGTGTGGAGCAGAATCACTGAATGTTTGTCTCCACCCATCACTGGTGCATTCTCCTTTCCATTTCCTTTTATTATTTATCGATTGATTTTGATTTTCTGGGGTGACACCAGTTAATAAAATTATATCGGTTTTAGGTGAGGTGTACAATTCTATAACATATCATCTATATATTGTATTGTGTGTTCACTATCCCAATTTCTTTCCATTTTCTTATTTGAAGAAACTTGTTTCTAGAGCTCTTTGTCTAGTCAGTCCTCTGAAGCTCGTCTCTGGAATACATTCTCGTCCCATGATGGTTATTACATCACAATTCAACACTGCCCTTTCTTATTTCTACGGAACTTATTAGACCTCGGACTTTTGGTTGACTAAAAATCTTTCAACCTTGAGGTGTACTCCCAAAAATATTTGGCAGAGCAGAGCTACCGAATATACCCTGTTCTGTCCAAGTTAACAGCTTTTATTATTTTCTCAGATCGTCTAGTTTACTTTACAAATATGGACTGCAGGTTGGTACTCAGCTTGTCCTTTTCCGTCCAGGTGGAATAACTGAAGCAGAGAGCCCAAGGTCTGTGTGCAGAGGTCTCATGATGGCAAAGGCATTCAAATGTGCGTGTGCGCGCGGGAGAGGCAGAGAAACAGAGAGACTGAATGCGGTGAGTGTATTAGTTGCCTGACCAGCAAACTGCAGAACATAAGCATTCCTTTACCCTTTCTGCATGGAGGTTTCAAAGAGGTATAATTTTGTTGCTCTGTTGATATATTACTAATGTGAAAGATTTTGGTTATGGTTACTCTGTGACCTTTGAAAATGGTTTGTAGACTCACTGGTTAAGCAGGTCAACTCCATCCATATCATATCATTAGGGTCATTTTACCAGACAATAACTAGCATATTAGAAATTATTAGCATATTGCCTGACCGAGTGGTGGCACAGTGGATAGAGCGTCGGACTGGGATGCGGAAGACCCAGTTTCGAGATCTCGAGGTCACCAGCTTGAGCGCGGGCTCATCTAGTTTGAGCAAAGCTCACCAGCCTGGACCCAAGGTTGCTGGCTCAAGCAAGGGGTTACTCTGCTGCAGCCCCACAGTCAAGGCACATATGAGAAAGCCATCAATGAACAACTAAGGTGTCGCAACAAAAAACTGATGATTGATGCTTCTCATCTCTCTGTGTTTCTGTCTGTCTGTCCCTATCTCTCTCTCTCTCTGACTCTCTCTCTGTCACTGTAAAAAAAAAAAAAAAGAAATTATTAGCATATTAGAAACTGGAAAGGAAACTATGAAATAACATTTAGTCTCTGACTCCTTGATGTGACCTGAACTTCACATCATGTAGCCATACCTAGAATAGTCTGAGAAAGCCAAGGTCAAAATAGCAAGCTGTTCTGCGCTACTACTTCCCTGTTAACCTCGTTTCAGCCCTTGGATTACAAAACAGGCTCAATTTAGAATTTCCCCAGCTGCAGAGGCATCAACTTAAGACTTTTTTTCAGTGGTCTGTTTTTTTTGTTTCTCCAATATTAATTTAGAAAAAAAAAAGCATAAGATCTATTTATGTCTTTTAACCAACCAATTAAGTGTTTTCTTTGGAATTTGAGCAGACAATTAACATGAATTCCTGAAGGCCAAGCATGTAATTCTGAACAAAATATAGAAGAAGGTTTCAGGTTTCATAACTGTTGAATCTTTGCGTAATAGTTTCCATGTGTTTCTTCTGATGAATCAACCTATAGTCATTTCATAGTTTCATTAAAAACATTTTCTTTCTTTTCACAGTTTTGTTTTTCTATTACATATGTGATTCTCTTCATCCCACATAAAATCTTCTATTTCCCAAGAGACTTCATGAATGAGAAAGAAGAGAGGACCAAGCAATAAAGTGTTGAGCACAAAGTCCGTTGGACCAAATCCCAAGGCTCTTCACACATGAAGAATAACAAGGGCGGGGCACACAAAAAGCAGGAGCAAATACTGACTGAGTCACATAGGGGCTAGTGCTCCACGCCGTGACCAGAAGACTGTGGCAGACTGGCAAGGAATTGTCTGCAAGTCTTCTCAGAGGTCACTGGGATACTGAAACCACTCTCTCCAGTCATACGATAATACTCCATCCAGCAACTCAACTTCTAAGACTCTTCCTTTTGACTCATGTGTCTCACTGCCCAATAAAGATCATTTCATGAACTTATTTGTGGTTCAGAAAGAGATGTGTAAGACATCTGAAATAGTTAGTGCAAGGTAGCTCCCAGAGTTAGTTAATTCAAATCTCTGCATGGAACAACTGTTATGCATCATGAATTTTTTAAAGAAATTAGTGATAGAGTTATGGGTCACCACTCTCTGAAACTTATATTCTCGTTGTGGGTAGACAGTGGTGAAGAAAGATATTCAGCAGTTAAGACAATAAAAAATATGATGATTTCCATTGGTAGAATTTATAGACCTGGGAGTTTTGATTGAAAGTGTTGAAGGTGAGGTGAGGTGGAGCATTCCAGGCTTAGAGAACAGAATATGTTAAAACAC
This sequence comes from Saccopteryx leptura, assembly GCF_036850995.1. Classification (NCBI taxonomy): domain Eukaryota; kingdom Metazoa; phylum Chordata; class Mammalia; order Chiroptera; family Emballonuridae; genus Saccopteryx; species Saccopteryx leptura. Next base: position 119,278,777 of record NC_089504.1, read on the forward strand.
TATTGTCAGACAAGGGGGTGTCTTCCATCCACCCTTTCTTCATCAACATCAAAGATTTTCTGGAAATTCTGACAGAAGTTCTGACATCATCAGGGGGCAGGGCCCTCTACTCAGTTGGTATTCAAATCTAGGAAAATACAGGCCCGTGGGCAGTATGGCCTAAATTTATGGAGTAAGAAGACACAAGGTGAATTACAATTAAGCAGAATGGTATGTAATTTACCGTGTGTGCTCTTTTGCCATTTAGCTGTTTTACTTCTCTCAGCCTCTATTTGCTTTTTAAAAAAAATCTCACCCTTTAGGGCAGCTGCATACACAGCCCCTAGGGAAATGCTGAGTGAAATGTTTGGGGAACTTCTGTAAATAACTATGAGAAATGATACTATAATCACACTGGGTTTTGGTAAAAATTCTACACTGTGGGATGCTGAGTTTTAGTACTTTAAGCCAGTGAGTCTCAACTGGGATGATCCCCTCTTGCCCCAAAGAAGACTTTTGGCAATGTCTGGAAACAATTTGATTGTTAAACTTGGGAAATTGGCCAAATGAGTAATGAGGGTGTAGAGACAAGAAACTCCTCTAGACATCTGACAATGATGCACAGGACAGTCTCCCACAACAAAGGATTATCCAATTCTGCATTAAATGCTGAATCCAGATTCCTTTAATTATTCTTAGTAGCATGAAACTAACCCCCTGCAGCAGTCTCCAATACTGTCTGGGTACAGAATAGGTTAGGAATTTCTGGTTATTGCTAATATTCTAGACTCATCATTGGAGTTCAAAGCCCAGCTCTGCATCTTACTAGATACATGATTAGATGTCTGTGTAAGACCTTGGGAAAATTAGTTAACATTCTATATCTCTGTGTCCTTATCAAAGAATGAAGATAATACAGTTAAGTCCTGACCTCTTAAAGTTATTATGAAGAAGTGAAGTGGTCCATTTTATTATTAACAGGGTCTGACATACAGTGATTGCTCAATAAATGCTCTTTTTTTTTTCCTTGCCACAGTGGCCTGGTTTCTGGAAATGTGATTGGCAAATATCAGAAAAGTAGGGTGGAGATCACTTACACCAGCACACCCTGCCTCACAAGTTCAATTCCACCCCTTCATTGATTGGCTGCTGCTTGCCGGGTATTCTGCGGGGGATATGGAGAGGATGATGAATGTGGAGCGGACAGACTCTGTGGAAGTTTTCTCCTTGGGTGCAGCAGCGTGATGACCCTAGAGAAAATCAGTAGACATATTTATCTTTCACTTGAAAGCAGAGCTGATATTTTACAGCCTCGCTAACTATCTGAAATGCATGTGTCACTGCACCACTGTCCACTGCATCTGACCCTTACACATTACTCAAAGTGGAACTGAATCATCTTTGATGTCTGCTAGAAGGTTTATTAGACGGGTTCTGGGGATAAATCTCTAAGTGAGTGTGGAGTGTTAGTAAGGTTTCTCCAGAGAAGACAGAACCAGCAGGGTGTGTGGATATATATATAGAAAGAGATTTATTTAAAGGAATTGGCCTATGTGTTTATGGAGGTTACCATGTCTAAAATCTGTAGAGTAGGCTAGTAGGGTGCAGAAATCTTAGATCAAGGCCAAAGGGCGTCCACTGGCTGAATTCTCTTTTGCTTGGGGGAGGCCTGTCTTCTGTTCCTCTCAGGCCTTCAGTTGATTGGATGAGGCCTATCAACATTATGAAGAGCAGTCTACCTTATTTAATATCCACCTATTTAAATCTCACCCTAATGCACCCTCACAGAAATGTCCAGAATAAGGTTTGATCACCTGCCTGAGCATCCTGGCCCAGCCAAGTTGAAACACAATCAACCAGCACTGTGAATAAGAAAGTGTGGCCAATTACTAGTCAAGAAATAATATTTGAAACTGGTTTCGTTCAGAAGTAGTGGCTATCTCAAAAGTTTCTTCGTCTGAGTTAGGCATAGAGCAAGCAGCTAAGTGGCAGAACTTGCCTTTCAATTACACGTGTGACCTGGCAGGAGAATACTTCATCACAAGGAGCTGCAGCTTCCTCTTTCTGAAGAGTCTAGAGGCTCTGGTTTTCTTACTGATGGACCAGGGTGCTAACCTTTCATTAAAATCATCTGTGGCATTTTTGTCACGGGTAGAAAGGAACAAATCTTCTCCATGTCCAAATATTTTCTTAGATTTCTACCATCTTTTTAAAGCTTAGTGACAAGGATTAGCTGATGCCCTGCTGTCCTATTTGAACCTCCTAATCATTTAAAATTGTAATTTAAGAGACTCAACTCTTACAGAAAAATTCTCTGAGGAAATGGAGCAGAGACATGGAAAATAGATTGTCATTTGTTTATAATCAAATTCATGCCTTTTAAATACATTTTATATGAGAAGCTGCCAAATCTACTTGCAGCTTCCTGTTCCTCCTGCAACCTGGACACAAAAGCATTTCATTCAACCACCCCTGCTAGTGACTGATTCCTTGCCAGAAACTCCCAGCATGCACTGCCATCTGGTCACCTCTTGGCTGCTTGAACCTACCTCCTTCCTAAATTAATGCTAAAATGTATCTTCCAAATGCCAGTCTTTTGGCTGGTCCTTTAGGCAGCAGCTCTCTACAACCTAATTCAGGGTACAGGATCCACCCACTATTCTTTAGGATTCCTTCAGAATAAAAAAAAATAATAAGGAAACCAAACCTGTCCAAATGTATAAGCAAAGGCAGCTGCTTAAAAACAGTGTTGCAAGTATGTTTCCCAAACAGACTATTTGAATTAAATTAGAGTATTTGATATCAGATTTGAACTGAAGGGCCTTTAGAAGAAAGTCTATACTCTGCCCTCACCTTCTCAACTGCTATTGAATTACCAGGCACAAAAGTTCACAGCTCAAGCCTTTTGGGAAGAAAGTTTCCAGATCAATAGTTATTCTTCATTTTTCTTTCTATTTGGCCTTTGGGTACAATTAACTACTTATTGTGATGTCTGAAGCTTTTCATGAAGACCTGTTTTGGAAATTAGAAAAGATAGAATTCAAGGAGGGGGAGGAAAATGGAGTAAAAATCCAACTCTCCTCAAACATGTCTCTCTCTCCTTTGGAGAAGCTGTGCAGATATAGCAGTGAGAGGACAGATGTGTGGTTGTGGGAAGTGATCTTGTGAACACCTAAGTGTATGTATGCATTCACTAGGGCTGCTGTAGCAAAGTAGGACAAGGTGTTTGGTTTAACCAACAGAAATGTATTGTGCCCTAGAGCTGGAGACTGCGTGTCCAAGATGAAAATGTCAGCAGGGTTGGTTCCTTCTGAGAGCTGTGGAGAATGCATTCCATTCTGGTTTCCTAGTTTCTGAGGATTTGTTATTGATCCTTGGCATTCTTTGGCTTGTAGATACATCACCCAGATTTCTGCCTTCATGTTTACAGGCCTTCTCCCTGTGTGCATGTCTGCCTCTGTGTCCAAATATCCCCCCTTTACAAGGGCACAGTCATATTGGATTAAGACCTACCCTAATGACCTCATCTTAACTTGATTATTTGCAAAGACTCTACGTATTTCCAAATAATGTCACACTCACAGGAACTAGGGATTTGGACTTCAGCATACTTTGGGAAAAACAATTCAACTCATAGCCTTAAGATTGTATCATACTTGTATGATACAATTTCAGGATTGTATCATTTCAGGATGATAATTTGTACAGATTTCAACATGAATGTTTTTTGATGCTTAGCATTACTGTCAAACCACCGATGCCTTAGACCAGTGGTCGGCAAACCACGGCTCTCAAGCCACATGTGGCTCTTTGGCCCCTTGAATGTGGCTCTTCCACAAAATACCACATGCAGGCGCTACCTCAGTAAGGAATGTAACTACCTATATAGTTTAAGTTTAAAAAATTTGGCTCTCAAAAGAAATTTCAATTGTTGTACTGTTGATATTTGGCTCTGTTGACTAATGAGTTTGCCAACCACTTAGACTGCTATCTACCACGTGCTTTACATTGTACTGTTTTCTTATACAAATATTTTTATTACATTTTTTGCTATCAGTGTAATTTTCTTCAAGAGTATGGCTACATATAGTTTTGGAAATGATGAGCAAAATTAAACTTTTCATTTCAAGCAAGAGAAATGGATCTAAATCTTATACTACTTAGTAAGAGTGTAGAAAATAAGAATTGCTTGTGCGTCCTCACTAGCTATTTTTTCAGGACCTTTTCACTCAAAGGTTTCCCTTCCATGCACACGTCCACACAATCCTAAAATGCACATGCATGCACATGCATACAGGTAGACAGACAAACAGACAGACAAAAAATGTAGTTTCCAAATGAAGTTCTTACCTTGGTCCTAAACAAGGTTACCTAAACTAGGTATTAATTTTAATTTCTCTTCTTATACGGTAGTACTCCCTTTATGTTCTTGTTCTTTTTTTTTTTAAATAACCTTCCTCTACTGGCAGATGAGTGTCTATTAGGTACCCGACCAGCTGTGTGTTAGCTAAAGAACAAAAAGATAAACTGCTGCTGCTTCCCCCAGAGAAAACCCACTTTATCTCAAGGAGCTGAGCTGCCAGGTAGAGTTGAGTAATCTTTGGAGTTGCGATACAGTTGAGGCACAAAGTTCACCACCAACGTAAGGCAGCCGACCCAGTTCTGCTTTTTAATGGGCTCTAAACTAACGGAACTGAGAAACATAAACAAGGGTGAAACAATAGCTTCAGCAGGAAAAGGGTCATGTTGTATCGACAACTAATGAGTACACTGCTGTTTTAGTGTCTTTATGAGAAGAATACAAATTTCCTTTTCTCTCAAGTTTACTGGTGAATCAAAACTGAGAAGGGAAAAGCTATGTAAAAATTTTGAGAAAAAAATTGTTCGTTACCTATTAGGCCAATTGATACATGGGCTTACAGTGTTAGAAAGGCCTTTTTGAGAGCAACCAATTCAACCTTCTTGCTTTCATAGGTAAGGACCCTGAAATTTAGGTAAGTTAAATGGCATGGATTTGTTTGGTTTAATGCATAGTTAAGGAACTTGAGGTTCAAGCCTCTAACTTTGTGAAATGGAGATGTTAATATGCATGTTATAGCTTGCTATGGGAGTAAAATGAGAGTATGCTGTTTGGGTTTCTAATGTGTCGCTTTGGGAGTTCCCTTCCCTCCGTTGACCAGGATCACTCTGCTGATTGGTCCCAGAGAAGGGGCTAGACACCATTTTTTTAGTTCTGTGTTTCACCTTTGTCCATTTCAGCTCAGCATTTGGAGGACAGGACTTCCAAAATTGCCAAATAAATGAACCTTATGATTCAACTAGAAGTCTCTTTTCAGATAGTTGTTTCCAAAGGCGCCGCCAACAACCTCTACCATAGCTGTTAATAATTAACCAAAGGGAGTGACTGGACAAAAACTTTTCCAGTCCTCTCCAGAGTGTACTTTCTGAAAAACGGTGTGAGAGACAGCCAAAGTAAGGATGAGAAGGGAGAGCCAGGGGCCTGCAAGACTCATAGCGGGATTGAATGTCTTGGCTCTTAGAGCTGCAAGGCACCGAAGCACTTTCTTCATTGTGTATTTACAGATTCAAAATCTCATTTAGGATCCAAATTTAGAGGGTTTTCTCAGCCATTATTACTTACTCAATGACTTCATTAGCAACTTTTGCAGCCTTATCTGAATCACAATCTTTATTTTAACACCTTGACGTTACTAAGGAGTGAGACAGTGGGTTTTGGAAGAGAGTGTATGTAAAGAAATGGAATGGGGAATCTGCTGGTTTTTGAGTATAAAGCACTTCGTTGTTTACACTTTGGTGCTTTGCCTCTTTTTGTCAAGATAGAAGATTAGAGAATGTTTATATTAGATATGAAAATAGAAGAAAAAACTAGCAACCCTTAAGTTCTCTCGAAAACACCAGTGAAAAAATGATTTGCTAAGTTCCAGTGGTGGATGGCTAAGTGACAGCTGCTTTCGTGGCCCCGTCACTTTCACCATTCAGTTGCACTGATCAGTTCGGATCAGGATCAGGCAGAATTGCTTTGTCACTGGAGGTTGCTCCTTTCTTAGGAAGGATGGAAATCCTACCTCATAATGTTGTCAAAGTAAGGCCAATCTTCCCCACCCAATTTCAGAATGAGAGGTCAAAAGGCATGAGGGTGATGTGAGTCATTAGCCAGCCCAAGCTATCAAACACTCAGAGGCTGTCACAGCCACCAACACATCCTGAGGGTGGAGAACAGTGCAGAAGTTGTTTAGTGGGCCTTTGGTGAGAAAATGAATGACACAAGAAACTAACTGTGAAGACAGTTACCCTTGATTTAGATGACTCCCACCAACCTTGACTTGTTGGGCAGATAAAGATTCATTTGTGGTAACCTGTTCATTTCCATCTTCCAGATCCAGGCACTAAACAAAACATACCTCTGTGTTGGGTAAACAAATGGTTTTTTTTTTTAAGGTTTTCTAGCTTATATTAGGGCAAGGCCACTGTGTGTATAGTCTATGGAAGGCTGGGGTGCTTGCCCTCAGGGCTGCAGATCGCAAATTGTGGATTGCTTTCCTGCTTGGGAGGGGCTATTGTTTGCCAGAGAAGGGTTTTGTCCCCCAGCAGTTCTGCTGGAGTGTCTAGAGAGAGAGGAGGAGTGTTGAGGAGCTGGGGAGCCTGAGATTTTGGACCAGTCTGTTTTGTTGGGGAGTGCTGAGGTTGGTGGGTACTGAGAGAAAGGAAAGCAGTCTTCCCTGACTGCTTGCTCGTCTGCTGTTCCAGGACTTTAATAAATGGAATGGGCCACCATTTTCTGGCTCCACAGTTTCTTTATCATCTGCCCAAATCTAATGGGTACCTGCATGGCCATGGAGGTGGCCACTGGCCTTACACTCTGTCACTAAAGAAACAAATAAGATGATTGGTTTCACTTATATTTTTCAAAGGTACTACTCTAAAGTTTTGAAGGTGTAAGCCAACTTACTCTTCCCCTGTTGATAAGAGAGATAGTAAAGCCTTGGCCGGTTGGCTCAGTGGTAGAGTGTTGGCCCAGCATGTGGATGTCCCAGGTTTGATTCCTGGTCAGGGCACACAGGAGAAGCACCCATCTGCTTCTCCACTCCTCCCCCTCTCGCTTCTCTCTCTCTCTCTCTTTCCTTCCTATAGCCATGGCTCTATTGGAGTGAGTTGGCCCTAGGTACTGAAGGTGGTTCCATGGCCTTGCCTCAGGCATTAGAACAGCTTGGTTGCTGAGCAATGGAGCAATGCCCCAGCTGGGCAAAGCAGTGCCCTCTAGTGGGCTTGCTGGGTGGATCCCAGTTGGGTGCATGCAGGAATCTGTCTCTCTGCCTCCCCTCCTCTCACTGAATAAAAAAAAGAGAGAGATAGTAGTATCTACATTGTAAAGTGGCTGTGAAATTGTTAAGTCAATACATGTTTAAGACAGTCCCTGACAATAGTAAGGTCACAGTAAATAATTAGATGATTATTATCTTTTGAACTTGCTTATTATTTATTTATTTTAATTATTTCTTATGATTTATTAAACATTTTTTCCATTTCAATTTATGTTTAATATTACTTTGCATTAGTTTCAGGTGTACAACATAGTGTATCCACAATCATACTATAGAAAGTGTTCTTCCTGATATTTCTAGTCCCTACCTGACATTATTACAATATTATTAACTATATTTTCTATGCTATACTTTGCATCTCTGTGACTACTTGAAACTACCAATTCTAAGTTTGTTTTGGAAACAGAGTTTTATTTTTTTGTAATTTTTTTGTATAACGAGCATATATATGATTCTGCATAATTGCATACATTATTTTATATATGCATTTACCTGTTATTTAGAGAAGTCTTGTTTTGTTTTTTAATATTTAGCTTCAGTTTTTTTTCTTTTCTCCTGTGCATTCCCTCTGTACCCCTCCCTGCCTGTCACTACAGTAGTGACCTGAGTGGTACTTCTATCTTTCCCCCCTTCCTCATATGATCATATACACATTTTACATTTACACATAGGTTTTGGGGGGGTTGGTTATTGTGTATTTTATTAACTTTGAATAGTATACATTTTTGTGTCTTTCTGTTTTTATTCTGCAGTGCAGCTGTATAGAAGTATCTCAAAAGCAGCTCTTCAGCTGTCACTCAGTTTTTTGGAATAGCTGCTTAATAATCCCTGGTGTGGATGAGCTGTGGTCTATTTAGCTATTCTCATTGATTAGCACTTACTTTGATCCCTGTCCTCCTCTCCATTTCTTGTCATTAAAAACATTCTGACATTAAGTGTTCTTTCACAAAGGCCCTTGCATACTGGTGATCCAGGAGGTGTCAAGGAGAGAGATTGCAGCATTGAACGGCACGTGAATGTTTTATTTTTTTATATATGCTGCTAAATGGCTTGCCAAACAAATTTAACAGTTAAATTTTCTCAGCAATGGATAAGCACCCATTTCTTCACATATCTGTCACCAAGAGAGTTTATTGATTATTTCAATTTTTGCCAGTATGATGAGTATAAAAAAGTAACCATTGTTACTTTAATTTACATTTCCCTGACTATGATTTAATGTGACCATCTTTACATATGCTTGTGTTGGTCATTTTGATTTGCTCTTCTATGAATATTTTATCATAATTATTTATTCATTTTTCCATGAGTTTGTTTGTCTATTTTTGTTGATCTGTAAAAACAAAACAAAACAAAACAAAAACAATGTTGTCATTGGTGATATAAATATTTCTTGACATATCATTTGTCCATTGACCTTTACTGGAATGTTTCTTTTACCCTGTTTATCTTTTCTTTATAGATTCTACATTTGATTATGAAATATATTAGTCAAGAAAGTCTCCTTCCACCTGCATATTATACATATATGTACATATAGTAGTCTGTAATTTAAAAGGCATTTATTTTTGTGGATGGCATATAATTTGTGCTCAATTTTTAAAAATACAGTTGAATAACTGCCATAAACAGTTAAATAGATATATAAATGTGTGTGCACATTTATATTCATATGTGTATGTATATATATTTATATATATATATGTATATTTGTGTATATATCCATAGAATGTATATAATTATCTATATATGATGTGTGTGAATGTTATTTGTGTGTGTGTGTATATACATAATATGTTTATTTGTCTCCATATGTGTATATGCATGGATATATATCCACATTTATTTATATATATTTCCATATATATATAATTATTGATGTTCTTTATAATTTTTTTGACTTTTACCACTATTTGTAAGCCCCATCAACCATTTGATTCAGGAACCAAAGAGAAATTTGAGTTAGTTGTGTGAAAGAAAAATACTATGTTCAGTTTCCTTTGATCCAAAACCTTCCCTTCTAAACTTTTTGATTCTATGACACTGTAACTCATTATCTTCTCAAAATGAACCACATTCTTTTCTCATGGATGTTTCCCTTGTACTATTTATGTCTATTAGCCATTAGAGAAGTTTCTTCAAGTTCAGTTAGTCTCTAAAGATTCCACACATATCCTGCCCACTTATTTTCTCTATAGAAAATAGTTAGAGAAGCAGCAGGCTATAAGAAACAGTTACTATATGATTATATTTTTTATCTTTTACTCAGATATTCTGTTTTGGCATCTTAGTACCTGAGACCCAAATTTACTTATAGTTCCATTAAAACATGAATACCAGTTCTGAAGCTTTGCTAGCAACATCTACACCAGTAAAATTATAGAGCATTTCAGAAAAACACAATTAGACATACTTAGAAACATTTTCTAATAATCCAGTTTCATTTCAACCTGAATTCTATTTAAAATCATGGGGAAAAAAAGGAAGACATAACAATTTAACTATGTAATCTAAAATGTGACATGCAGTGATGACTCTTCTTTATCCTAGGACAGTGGGTCCCATACTTGCAAGTGACTAAAGGGCAATGATTTTTTTTATGGGTTTTCCCTTTGATGACCTTTATAAAAAGTCCAAAGGAAAGGTCGAATTCAGTTCATTCTTCCTCCCCCTCACTGCTCTAAAATACGTATTAGAGAAGTGTCATTTCTACAAATCGAGTCCTGACTCAATGCCAGAAAACGTTAAGGAACAGTATTATATACACAGATTGCCTAAACTAAGACAACCTTATATTTCCTAGCACATTTTTTTTCATATTATTTCCTGTGCAGTTTTATTATATAAAGAGTATCCTCTTTTCCTTTTTCTTTTCTGTACTTAAGTAAAAAAATAGTTTTTTCTTTCTTATCACAGAAACTTATAGAATCATAGAAGCCTAGAATTGTAAGGGACTTTATAAATTAGGCAATATTAGAAATCAGCTACTTTAAACTCTTACTAAATACTGTATTCTTTTTTTTTTTCTTTAGCTGCCAGTTGATTGAAAAGAAGGCAAGATTCTGTGAATGACTCAACTCTGTTCCATGTCCTACGTGTTCCTCTGAACACTGTTCAAATGGTTTTGCCAGGAAGACATTCCAGGGGTGGAGCTTTGGGCTTGAACACGTGTGAGACTCCACTTGTGCCCTAGATACTAGGGGAGGTGATATCAGCAGGGGAATTTTGCTACGGGAAGGGAGAGTGTATGAGTCCATTTTTTTTTCCTACTTGGCACAGCTGCTGGTAGTTTCCTACTGACTGGTATTTGTTTTGAAGTCACATGACAAAGCGGGTTTCTGCCAATATTTACTCATTACACATTCAAATATGATACCCTGATGCCCATTCACAGGACAACTTTAGTGTTGTTCTCTAAATCTCCTGCCAGAATCAGAAAGTTTACTCCCAGCACGAAAGTTGCTTTCTTTGCAAATGCAGGAGGTTTTAGGCTCTATAGGCATTTTTTAAAAATTGTTGCTTTTTTTGAATATTAAATTTATTTAGTTACTTAGTTTTTGCATTGTTTAAGTTGACTGCTTGCCTGATTATATCTGAAATACATTTCTTAATCAGTATAGTACATTTATTAGAGAATAACTTCATGGCACAAGGAAGGGAGGTTGACAACTACTTATACGTTAATACCCTGACATAAATGGAAACATTTTTACTCCTATGTGGGGCCCCTTCCTATGGAAGGATAATACATTTCTACTATATTGCATGTGGACAAGGTCACGTGACTTGCTTTGGCCAATAAACTCAGAATGACAGCCACTTTCCATCTGAGGTTATAAGAGCCAGTGTGGGGTTGGTCCATCATTCCTGCTCTTACTCTGTCATGTGACTGACTACGCTCACAGAGTCTGCTTTGTCAGCTGGGTTCTACTGTAAACACAAGGTCCATCAAAGACATAGCTGACATGGAACATGAGCAAGAAAGCAAGCTTTATTATTGTGAGTTCCTGGGCTTTCTAAAGGCCACTTGTTACTGTGATACAACCTCACTCATCCCGATGGGTGCAGATCACATATCAGAAAGAACAGAAAGAACCTAAGTTCAAATCCTGGTTCTGCCATTAAATAATGATTTGAACTTGGACATTTCTAAAGTACTAGGGACCTTTACACCTTGAACCTCAGTTTCCTCAGAAACAGGTACAATAACCATCACCTTCTGTATCTCACAGGATTGATATGAGGTTAAAATAGCATTGTTTATGTTACAGCACACAGAAAAGGATTAGGCTTTATATAAAATAAGGCACCATTTTATAGGGTTTTCTCATTTTAGTGGGTTGTAAGCACTGATCTGTGTGTTCAACTTTATAATAAATAAATGTTCTGAAGTGTATCATCCTTATAAAGTTTTATAGGCAGTCAAACATGGATAGGTACATATACTTGTTTTAGAATGGCACATTGGGCTGTAGAGGATCATTCTTCTTAAGTATTCAGCTTTGAGAGGGACACACATGGAGCAGTGCAGAGGCGTGGGGACACTGCCTGACCAGACCAATCAGCCTAATTTTCTGAAGCTGTGAGTAGCTCACGTTCTGGACAAACTGCTGTCACTTTTTGAGAGAACATTATAAGTGATAGTGAATACTATAATATCATTTATTTTACCAGGACAAGTTATAACATGGAAAGAATATTAGCTTTAGAATCATATGGACCTGGCACATAGTAGTCACTCAGTAGCTATTGAATAAATAAATGAATCAGTTCATAATTATGTTAACCAGTGTAATCCCTGGTTACTGTAATTTATTAAAAAATAAATCAGTTCACACCTCACTACCAATTTCTAGCTATGTGATCTTGTGCAGGATACTTAACTTCCTGTTAATTGAGCTTCAAGTGTGCCCACTTGTGACATAAGAAATTATGACCTCTACCAAATAGGGCTTATTTAAAATTAAATAATCAAGTGGTAGGTGTATGAGGTCTCTCAGAGTGCTTCATAAATTTTAATAAATGTGAAAGTGTAGTTTATTAGTTATGCTATGTCCTGGGGTGGGTGGCAAGCTTATAAAAGAAAAAAACAAAGAGTGGGCTTTTGAGCTTGTTTGCCATATTCCATTAACGAAGTCTCTAGATTTCTTCTGAAAAAATCAGTAGCATTTTGATAAGACCACTCTTTCTTGGCCACAGAAGCAATGCCATGAGTACATCTGAGGAAAGCATTTAAAATGCTTTTGACACACAAAAGCTTCAAGGACTTTGCCTGAGAAGAGTTTTCCTAACAAAAGGCACCATGCTGCCTCCCATTGCCTGGTTTCTAGGTTGGGTTTCTGCCTCCTCTCAATGCTATGGCCTCTAGCTCTGCTTGTACTGCCTCTTTCACACACTTGCAGGTCCTTGAAAGGCACTTCTGCAGGTGTTCCTTAGTATCAAACTCAGGAACTCACATCCATGACGGTAAAGTAGATGGCAAACTTTTAAATGATCTTTGTCAACAAAGGGTGCAGAGCAGAAAGCACGAACTATTTACTATAGACCCACTGCTTTTCCAGGTGTTTATCATGCATTTAATTCTCAAAGCAACCCCGGGAGATGAGTGGCTTTATTTAGTACTTATTTTTTACAATGGTGATTGAAAAATCAGAATATTGTATTAAGGTACAAAAAGGTTTATGGATTTGCCCAAAAGTCACAACACCAAGAAGTGGTATAGCTGGAAATTGAATGCAAGTCTGCCCAGTTCCACAAACATTCTTTTCCTCACATTACCCGGCCTCACTGCTTACTGACTATCCATCACCTCCTCGGTGCATGATGCAACAAAGACCTCTGGCAACCTGGTGTGTTGTGGGGAGAGCCTTTGGAGCCAGGGAACCTGAGTTCTTGAGCTGATGATGTCATTTACTAATTATGTGGCATTGGGCATTATACTTATGTCTCTGAGCCTCAAGGGTTTTATTAGTTAAAAAAAAAAAAAGAAAATCACCATTTTCAGGCAATGTCAGTGTGAGAACTAGAAACAATATAAGTAGGATGACTGCCTGGCATAGAGGAGATGTTCAGTTATTGTTATCTTCAGTAAACAAATGACTCGATAAGATGCTTAACTCTACAGAGCTGTGCTTGAAACATGTCAAATGGTGACGCAGATGCCATGCGTATGTCAAAGAGGGTACAAGGGAGATGTGTTCTGGCTTAAATAACTGGGACAAGATGGTAGCGTAGGCAGTCACGAGACTGCAAACTTCGTGATGATGTGGATCAGACCTGCTTCTCTTTTTCTTGGAATTGTCTTTCTAGAACAGAAGAGAATGGGTTTGAGCACAAAGTAAGTACTCAGTAAAAGTATGTTGAGTGATTGAATGGAAGTTAGTTCTTAAAGGCTGGATTCTGAACAGGCATAAAGGAGATTGGAGGGACTGTAACAAGTGATTTAAAAAGCCTTGACGGTCAGAACCCTTACAGCATTTACTGGACACAGAAAGTAAAATGATAAGTCTAGAGAAGAGATGCTATTTGGGTAAGTAGATTCGGAAGTCACAGAAAATGGGAGTTTCAAATACAGCATGGTAGTCAGTAGTATCTGATGCTTATTCAATAGACAGGCAAGGAAGAGACCAATGGTTGTTCTTATTATAACAATTATAGAACTAACTCCTGTGATTGTTATGGGGATTAAATAAAATATTACATATAAAAAGCTTGGCACAGTGCCTGTCACATACTAGGTAGTCAGCACATTAGCTATTATTATCGAATTATTATTTATCACTTTTTGACATTTCGGTGAGTGATGAGAGCAGGAGTCACATGTGGTGGACGTAGAAGCAACAGATCAGAAAGACTTGGATGTCAATATTTGTGGCAAACGTATAAAGCACTGTCCAGGCTCTCTGGAGGACACGGAGGTGACACTCTCTTGTAACACTGATGTCCCTCAGGGACCTGTGTGGGATAAATGCCTGCATGATGGGTATAATATTACTAGCCAGTTTTGTAAATTGACCTTGGGGAGCCTTTCCCATGTCATCTCCAGAACCCTGTCGGTTCCTCTGCTATACCCTAATGCATCCTGGGGAAAAAAGAGGAGCAGGGAGATCTAGGGCCTGGTCTTTATCCAGATGTCACTGGTCTTTATCCAGATGTCACTGACTGGGTTACCTAAAGCAACTGTTCACAGTGGTGATTTTAAATTCTGTGATCAATCTGAGATTACACTAAAATTTATTTTGATTTTTTCCCCCCTGCTTTCAGCAGTATGGGGTCTTATGAGGAGGAACAGAGAAATTACAGACTAAATAAAGAGCAATTTTAGAACAAATGTTCTCTGCATAGCTGAGTATTGCATTAGCAATTTTATGACCTACTATGCAAGTACTTAACTATAATACAAGGTAGAAAGTGATAAGCACAGAGTACATAAGTGCTGTGGGAATTCGGAGGAATCACTGCTGCTAATATAGGAAAGGCTTTGTGGAACAGACAGAACAGAAGCTGTTCCACTCTCCAACACTGGGTTTTGAAATTTTAAAACAAACAAACAAACAAATGAACACCAATAATGCCAACAGTTAGATTCAACATTGAATAATATCTTGGTATTGTATTGCTTTCCTTCTATGTACAAAAAATATATGCATGCAGATGTGTGTGTACATATAATACCAGGGTGGGCAAAAGTAGGTTTAGAGTTATTTGTATGGAAAATACAATAATTAATATGTAACAATACAAGAATAAACTCTGGTTTTTGCATACTCACAACTGTAAACCTACTTTTGCCCAGCCCTGTATACATCTGATATATTTTTCAAAACCATTTAAGAGTAAGTTGTAGACATCATGGCACTTGATTCCTAAATACTTAGGCATACAGCTCTTAAGAACTAAGACTTTCTCCCACATAACCACATCATTATCACCAAAGAAAATGAGTCATGATGAAGGAAAGGTAGGGACTGGACTTTTTAATACCAGAAAAATGGCGTCTTAGACAGAGGACACAGGGTGAGTCCAAGCTCAGATGTACGGGTCTATTTTAATCCCATCATTTGACAGGAAACTGCTGCTAGACCAGAAAGCTGAACTGATTTCTTAAAGGCCACAAGATAGTCTGGAAAGTGCTGGGACCAGAAGCCACATTTCCTGATTCCTTTCGCATTGCTCTCCACACCACTCCTCTTTCTGGCACAGTGCTAAATTTAGAACATGACACTCCTGACTTCTGCACAGGGGAACCTTTACATCAGTCTCAATTAAAAACGCTTTTTGGACAACACCTTTCTTCATGGGTTTCCAAGATGTTGCCAATCTGAATCCTGCCAGTTCTCCTGGAAGATCAGGTTGAAGCAGGTGGAGGAATAGAAATAGGGGTGACTAACTGCATAATACGTCATGGAAAGCCCAGAAGCAATGTCCCAGGTTCACAAGAAAAAGCAGTGTTGTAACCTGTGCCTTCTTGTGCCACAGTCTTTATGACCCAGGTGCTCCTCCCCTCCTTCGCAGGTACAGGGAGCTTGCTGGGCTGTGAATCAGGACACCTGAGTGCTGTTTTCTGATTATTGATGTGACTTCTGAAAGTGGTTCTTATTCAGGGGTGATTTTACCACCCGGGGGACGTTTGGCTATGAGAGAAGACATTTTTGGTTCAAACAACTGAGTAGCAACTCGCCAGTGGAGGTCAAGGAATCTCCTAAACATCCTGCAATGTGCAGGACTGCCTCCAACAACAAAGTATCACTCAATCCCAACTGCTGATTGTGCTGAGAGTAAAACACTGTTTTAGGCAAGTCATTCATTTTCTTCAGGCCTTAATATTCTCACTTTGAAATGGAGGGACTTGGGCTAGGGGCTAACTCAGTGGTTTTCAACCTTGAGAGTGCTTAAGAATCCACTGGGATGTTTGTTAAGAAAGGCAGCTTTCTGCATTACCAGGCGGTGGTGCAGTGGATAGAGCATCAGACTGGGATGCAAAAGACCCAGGTTCGAGACCCTGAGGTCGCCAGCTTGAACATGGGCTCATCTGGTTTGAGCAAGAACAACTAAGGTGCCACAAGGAAGAACTGATTCTTCTCATCTTTCTCCCATCCTGCTGCCTGTCTGTCTGAAGGCAGCTTTCTGGTCCCAACATTAAGGATTTCTTTCTTTCTTTTTTTTTTTTTTAAAGATTTTATTTATTGGTTTTAGAGAGAGGGAGAGGGAGAGAGATAGCGAGAATGAGATTGCAGTTACTTCACTATAGTTGTTCATTGATTGCTTCTCACATGCGCCTTAACTAGGCAAGCCCGGAGTTTGAAACCAGTGATCTCAGAGTTCCAAGTTGATGCTCTAACCACTGCGTAACCACAGACCAGGTTGTAGGGATTTTATAGTCAGTTCACAAAAAACTCCACTGGGTAGTTTCTTAGATTGTATTGAGCTATCCTGTTCTCTGCTGCTGATGAAAAACACATGCATTCAGAATTCCTGCATGAGCACAGGATGAACATAAAACAGAAAATAATAATTCTCTTTAAAATCTCTTCATACATACATCTCCCTTCTTGCCCCTGGGCCATATAGAGTAGTCAGGTGTACATGGGATGAGACTCGAGGTCAGCTCCTTTCTCTCGTCTATAATTCTGTGAACATGTAGCAGTGCCAGTCGTCTGGGAACAGCTGGTGTGATTGACAGCAGGAGACCACACACAGTTCTTTAAACTCAAGCATCAATTTTTCAAGCATCTTCTCAGCAGAAACTCTATGTGGCACAAATGACATCACCTGGCATTTTCAGGTTTGTATGAGTTAGTTTACAGAGTACTGTCAAAAAAGGTGTAGATGGGTTTGTTTGTTTATTGTGGGGTTTGAATAATATGTTATTTTAGGGGAGAGGCATGGTTGGGTGTGTTGCTACTGTTGGTAAAAGCATGACTACAAGTGTGCTCATAGCTACCAATTACTGAACATCTTCTATGTGTCACATGCTTATGTGACATCATTTAATTCCTCTAGGTCCCTAGTTTCCTTTTTCAGATGAGAAAACTAAGGCATAGAGAAATGTGGTAACTTGCCCAAGATCAGTGTTAGAAAGTGGCAGAGCCACTTATCAATCCAGGACTGTTTGATTTCAAAGCTCAACCTTTGTCATTATTTCTTCTTTCTTCCTGTGAAGAGTAGAGATAACCCCAGAAGAGCAGAGACAGAGGAATTAGGAGGCTGTTGGGCAGATAAAATATATTATATTCACTTTGTTAAAGATGGTGCTGCCCACATGGAAGCCTGTTGCCCAGGTGATATTAATGTGTGTTGGGGGCGGGCTGTGGGAAGGCAGGATCCTTGTAGCCTGGGGCTTGGTTTTAGGACTAAGACTTTCCCACCCTTTTTGATGTGGGGTGGTGCAATCCAGTTGTGCCTCAGATAAGTGACTTTGTATTAGAGACTTCTCTATTTTGTATATTAGATTAAAAGTTTTGATTTCTACACTATAAAATGGGGGCAGACCAGAAGCTTGCTCTCTCTTGGTTCCTGGGATTAGCATTAGAGAGGAGAGCAGAGAGAGGCCACATGGAGGAGGCCTGGAGAAGTAGCCAAGATGGTGGAGTGCTGAGTGAGAAGCCAGTTTGTGCAGAGTTTGTGCAGGGAGAAGGAAGGAGACGGGGTACAGAGGTGAATGAGACTGGTGAGCTAGAAACTTTTGATTCTAGGAAACTCAGATAAGTCAGTAGCTTTGTGAGCACTGAATGAGTGGGTTACTTGCCTGCCGAGTGTAAGCTAGGATTAAAGATGATGGCCCACCAGTTTTTGGCTCCATTGTTTCTTTGCCGACTGTCCGAATCCAATGTGAACCTGCATGGGCTGGGCTGCTGTGATGGTGGCCCTGGCTACTGGCTTTACAGAGGCCATCAGATGCAAACACCTCATGTGGTGCCTGGCCCCAAACACCTACGTTTGTATGCTCCTGAGCTTAATTTTGACTTGACATTTATGTGCTTATTTTGAAATAAGATGCAATGTCTGCTTACTTCCTATTTCCTTCAATATTCAAACTCCCCCCTCCCTGTAAAGCCAGGAGCCGCCATCGTGGCCATTCACATGCAGGTTCGCATTGGATTCGGACAGTCGGTAAAGAAACCATGGAGCCAAAAACTGGTGGGCCATAGCCTTTAATCTAGCTTGCACCCGGCGGGCAAGTAAAAATACACACTGGGCTCCAAAACCCAGTCACACTCAGTGCTCACAAAGCCACTGACTTATCCGAGTTTCCTAGAATCAAAGGTTTCTAGCTCACCAGCCTTCTTCTCCTCAGTTCCCCATCTCACTCAGCACTCTGCCATCTTGGCTGCTTCTCCTGGCCTCCTCCACGTGGCCTCCTTTAGCTGCTGGCTCTACTCTCTCCGCTCTCTCATGCTAACCTCAGGAACCAAGAGCCAAGTCCCATTCTGCCCCCATTTTATAGTGTAGCTTCACAACCTTTAATCCAATATACAAAATAGGGTAGTCTCTTAATACAAAGTCACTTCTCTGAGGCATGATAGGATTGTACCACCTCACACCAAAAAGGGTAGGAAAGGCTTAATCCCAAAACCAAGCCCCAGGCTACAAGGATTCTGCCTGCCTTTAGCCCACCCCAACACACATTAATATCACCTGGGCAACGGCCTCTTTAACAAAGTGAGCATAATACATTTTATCTGCCCAACACTCCCCTAAAACTAGTGTCTTCTGAGGTAGGAGAATTTAAAAACAAAACAATACGAAAAAACCCATATTTTTTATGTAGGTGCATTTATTTTCCGAGGCCTCACATCAGAACTACTGAATTAGACTCTGGGAGTAGGGTATACTATTATTTATTTTTTTTGTCTATGAATATCAACATTTTTCACAAGTAGGATCAGACTTCTTTATTTTGGTTATTCAGAAAGCTTCAGTTCAAATGTAAACATGTTACCTGGAAGCCATGGTGGGGTGAGTCATTATTTCTGCAAACTCACTGGCATTGGTTGGTAGAAGATTATATCTTGAGAGAAAAAAACCTACAATAGGTAATAATTGATGAGAACTTACATCTGGGAGGAATCTATTTATCCTCCTCAAAGCATGGTATAAAGACAGAATGTGGGCCGGTCCTTCAGTGGGAAGTTGTAGGTAATCTCTTAAATACTACTGGTATTGAGAAAACAGGAAATGAAATTTGGAAAAGCTAAGGTGTATGCCTTATTTGAAAGATTTGATTAGAAGGAGGTGCTAAAGATGAATGCCTTTCACTTTATTAAATCAATGGTAGTGATACCACAATGTGTTTTAAAGGTATTTAACACTAAATAATAATTATATTCACAGTTATTTAACTGTATTTGAAAAAGAAATAAAAATCTCAGGCTTTAATATGTTCTGTCACTGAAAGGATAATGGGATGTTTTCTTATTGGAGTGATCTTTCTCTTTGCAGATAAAGGCGTGTTTACAGTTGGCCATAGCAGACTTGTTATCTAAAACAGCAAGTGCTGTGTCTTTGTTATTTTCTTTCTAATATTTAGAATATTTTAACTGATAAGTCATCCCTTTTTTTTCTAGGTTCCCAGGCACTGTGTGCATATTTCCGTTGTAGGTCTTACTGTGTTTTATTGTACTGTATCTGCTCTGCATTGGCCTCATTAAGCAGTGAGAAGCACCTCCGGAGCAGGCACTGGGTATTATCCATTTTTGTATACCCCCTGGATGACACAGAGGGAGCATTCAGTAAATGTATTATGAAATGAAAAAATAAACCTATTGTCTTTCCACTATTGGCCAAGGCTTGTTTTGGTAGGCTCCCATTGACCATAAACTTATGAAAATTTATCCTGTTTGTACAAGAAGGTCACACTATCGATCTGCTGTCACTCTGAAATGACAACATAGAGTGGGTGATTTACTGGGAACAGTGATGGAGTAGTAAAGGTCAAGCCCACATTTAACCCAAGTTTCTTATAGTCAAACATATTTCAGACCAGTGCCTTTTACTGTCTTTACTGTTGCTAGGCCTTTAATTTTTATTTATCTCTTTATTTTTGGATATAAAGACAACATGTGTTTATTGTAGAAAATAGAAAATACAGGCACGAGTCAGTTAGGGTTCTTTGGTTATAAGTAGCAGAAACTAACAAGATCTAATGCAGCCAAGAAAAGAAAATGTATTGAAAGGAAATAAGGAAGCTTTCTGAATGAATAGGAGGTCTGAGAACCAGTGTAGAACCAGCTTTGGGTGTTAATATAGGAGGAACTTGATAGCTTAGTTCAGGTACCACTGAGGACTGAATGAAATCTGACATATTTCTGTCCCAATGTAACTCAGCTAAAATGTCTTTATTAGTTCATCTTAGGATGCATGCAACGTCCTTGCTTATACCAGGCTGGTGAGGGAAAGTATCTGGCTTCCTCAGCTTCCCTAGTGTGGAGCAAGGAACTGTGATTATTATTCCATCAACACAACTACATGAGGAAGAGGTGATTTTCAAAAGGAATTCAAGGGTACTAGTGGAGAACACAAATGAATGCTGGTCGAGAAAAGAAAGAATTATTTAAACTATAATTCTACTGCCACATGATTATAGTAGTTTTCTTTTCTTACCAGGATTTTAATCATAGTGATAATAACCAGAGTATGATCTTACTATATGTATTTTTATGTCTCACTTAAAAAGTTAATATATGTCATGAGGATTTCCCTTCAAAAGCAGTTTTCTAATCATAGCATAAGATGTTGTCTTTTGGCCATTCCAGCTACTCTCTAGGAAGACATTTTGGCTGTTGTCAGCTGTCTTCTATTCTGACACGACAAAGTGACATGGTGGATCATCATGGGCTTTGGCAGAATTAATTGTATTTGAATTCTACTTCTACCACTTCCTAATTAAGTGCTCTTAGGTAAACTGTCTAAACTCTGAGCTCCAGTTTCCTCATTATAAAATGGGAAAACTAGTAAGTGACTTACAGAGTTGGACATGCCAAATTTGGTATGATTGTGGGGTATCCACATATATACAGAGTAGGGGAAGAGCTCTAGACAGGAGGTGTAAATTTTTAAGAAGTCTATTTTTAGGGGACATTTGAAGTCCTAGGAGGAGATGAAATCAGCTGAGAAAAGAGGGTAGAGAGAAAAAGGCAGGAGCTGAGGATTCAGTGACCCAGGTGCACTGCTATTAAGTGGAAGGGGGAGGGAGAGGAAAAGGGAAAGGGCAAAGCCACATGATAAGGAACAGATGGTAGAGGCATGAAAGAAGAAGCAGGCAAATACTGTGAAGAAGCCAAGGGAATTGTTCTGAGGAGTGACTAGGGAGGGACCAACCAGAGAGGAGCAGTAGGAAGAAGAAATAAGTGGGAGTCAAGCCTGGAGGTAGGAGAGGCACCAGGAGATGCAGGACTAGGGGCACTCAGGCTATTTGATTTGGCAACTAGGAGGCCTTTTGTCTCCTTAGCTGGAATGCCTTTCATGGAGTGGAGGTTCAGAAGCTAGAGAAGGATAGACTGATCACTGTAACATGTACTTTAAAGTAGTTTTTATAAACAAGGAAGGAGAAAGAATGGAGGAAAGCTAGAGGAGATCAAGGGAAAAATTTTTTTGAAATATGTGAAAGACTTGAACAAGATTTTAGGCTGATGGACAGAAGGTCAAGAGGAGAGGTTACAGGCACAGTAAAAAAGCAGAATTCACTCATTTTGTGTGTATTTATTCATTCACCCAATTAAGATGAAGTGTCTACTATGCACTAAGATCCTTTCTAGTCACTGTGGACACAGAGCAATCAAGTCAGTTTAGGTCCCTGCTTCCATTGGGCGAGTATACAGTACCAGGGGAACAAAGACCATAAACCACAATGACAACACAACAGCACCACCACGGAAGTAATTCGGGAAGAAAACATTTGGGAGTAAAATATATTCAGAGCATCAAAATAGATTCAGTGTTTGGTAGTCAGTGGCTGTTTTAGGTTGAATATTCAGAGGTGGGTGAAGGGGGAGCTATTTAATCTAAGGCCAATTTGGCAAGAAGAAGACAGTGTTGCAAAAATCAGTAGGGAGAGATTCCAAGGAGAGGGAAAGGAGGGCATGATGGCTCCCAGAAGAGCTTGGCATGTTTGGGAACCACAAGAAAGTCTGAGTAATGAATGAGGAGAAGAGTTGAGAGGGGGTCTGAAAGAAAGGCAGAGGCCAAACTTTGGAGGACATTGTAGGCTATGGTTTTATTTTAAGTAGGACTAGAAGGCCTTGGAATGGAATCAGATGATTATATTTATGTTTTAAAAGGATCATTCTGGCTGCTGTGAGAGTTAATTTAGGAAGCAGAGCAGAAGATGGGAGTCAGTTAAGATGTTACTGCTGTATTCTAAGAGGTGGGGTAGCTTGGACTGCTTTGGAGATGACAAATAGGTAAGGCCATTGTTCAGAGCAGAGTCAAAGGACATGCCGATGGCTTGGACATGGAGAGGGGTAGGTGGGGAAAAGGGGAACCAAGAAGGTCTCGTTGCTGTCACCAGGAGGGCCTGAGTGGATGCTGGATTACTTTACTGAGATGGAGGAAAGTGGAGAGTATTTGCAAATCAAAGTCAATTATACCTTAAGGAAGCTGAAATTAAAAAAAAAAAAAAAGGTTTTCCTGGACACGATAAGGTGATGATGGATAAAGAAGTGACTTGGAGAAATTCTATTGTCTCCCCTATTTCTGGCTCTACAATTTCAGTTGTACCTCCAAGGCTCCAGGTTACTAAAAGCATGAAAAACATTTTTGGAGTATCCAGTTTTTTACTTCATCCAATATTTCCTGTGTCCATTTGCCCACACTTCTACTCTCTGGTTCTAGTCTCTGACTTCCAACCCATAGGCCTGGTTCTGGAAAGTCATGCATCCCCTTTCTGGATTACTCTTTCAAGATCCCCAGGGTAGGCTCCAAATAATGCTGTGACTTTATGTAGCACTCAGAGCATAATTAGCTCCTCTGGGTAGGGGCTATGTCTAACTCACTCATCCTTTACTTCCTATTACAGTGCCTAGCCCAAAGGGAAACTGAATGCTTGCTGAAAGAATGAAAAGAAATGAAGCTGGAATATTGTAATGGAAGAAATTTCTCGTTTTGCTCTTTGTTTTAAAATATTTTTTTCTTGAATAAGTACATATGGATGGGAATGGATGCTGCATAGGGGAAAAATAGCTTCTTTTAAAAATCTATTTTCAGACTTGATGTGGGGGGTGGTGAACACACAATTGATACAGATTGATACAGATGATGTATTGTAGAACTGTGCACCTGAAACCTATATAACTTTATTAACCAATGTCACCCTAATAAACTTAATAAAAAATTAAAAAAACTAAAAATCTATTTTCCACTTTTATGTTTTCTTTTAGGGCCAACTGGTTGAGAAGTGTTACATGAATGAACAACATATTTCATATTTCATGGCTATTTATGGTTTGGTAGCAAAATTTTTATCCAGAGTGCACATGCCTTTGATTTCTGACAAGTGAAAAATAGCTTTTTCTAATTACTTTAAAATGGATGCTCTGCATATGTTTTAAAATCTAAGCTTTTCTTTGAAAATTTTCTTTCCTTTCTGGGACACATTTTTTCTATGTTGGGAATGGGAAGAGTTTAGTACACATTGACTTTTTCTTGTAATTTTAAGTGTTTTTATGTTATTATTATTGTTATTTATACTTTACAGTCATTTAACTCTGAGACCTGGGAAAATCCCATTTCCCCTTCCTTGTTGAGGATATTATTGTGAAAGATAATTAATCTTGAAAACTCTCCAACATTTTGTCACTGGCCCGGGATAAAAGTTCCACATGTCTCAGTGAATTCACTTCTTAAGAACCTGCTGAAATGCTTCCTTAGCCCCCTGGCTAAGGAAGGTCTGGTTTGCTCCTAGGGCACATCCTTCTCATAACCCTATTGACAGGAACTGCTTCTCCAGCCCCTCCTCCAGCAGGAACTGGGAAGATTTTGAAAGTACACTAGTTGCTCAGGCATAGGAATGGACAGAAGAATAAATAATGCATTGAGGCATAGCACAAATAGTTCAGCATTTCCACCAAGGGGAAGGGGCCTGAGAATCTTTACAGAAGAGGAAATCTCACTTTTTTCAGATCAGTCAAAGGATTCAGCTAGATCATAAGGAAACAGACATAAAGATGTCAGTAGGTGTAGAGATAGCTGGTTTCAGTTATGCATGGTCCAGATCTGTCAAACCTGACTTATTCCACTTTAAGTCAGCTAAAAGATTCCTAATATAATCTTCTCCGGGACTGTCAAGAACAATTTGTGTGTGTGCATGTGCATACTGGTAGTTCTGTACACAAACGTTTTCATCCTGCATGGACAATTATGTTTTGGCTTACAGGTATTAAGTTCTGGTTTTCTTTGTCAGATGACCATAGGTTTTGTCATAGTCAGCAAGATTTTTGTCTTATACATTGACATCTTGAAAAACAAATGGTAGATTCATCAAAGGAGACAAGATTACAAAAATCATAATGAAGAACATCACGAAGGCTTACAACAATAATAATAGTAAATTGCAGCTATTGTCTACAGAAACTTGCTTTTCTAAGATACTTTAGATAATTACCTGTCAATGCTTTTGTATCAACACCCACTCCTTGAATTAATGGAGTCTATTTATATCACATGAAATTCTTATATTTGCCTTTTGAAGTGCATTCCATTCTTAGGCATGGCTAGGTCAGGAATTATTTTATTTTTCCAGGAGGAAAAGTGGCATTATTGAATCTAATACATGTAATCATTGCTTTCCAATTGAAGGGAAGCAAAAAAAAAAAAAGCAACAACAACAACAACAACAAAATAATCAGCTTTGGATGGTTTGGGGGCAAGCATATTTGTGTCTCTAGCAGAATGGCACCTGTTCCCCTCCCTGAGGTTGTCTGACTCAGGTGATGTCTAACTCGTTGCCTTTGTCAAGTGATATGTTGAAGTGTCAATGAAATAACTGTACAAAGAGCAGCAGGGGAGGTGAGAAAAATGGAGTCAGGGCAAATATATGTTAGGAGTGTGGGAACTTTAAGGATTATAGTTTGTCTTTATTGGAAAAATGTCAATATAAATAAATGATGGAATTTAATAAAACTATAAGCAATTAAAGAGAATGGATGTCCCACTGGTTTAGCTCTTCTTTAAGGTTTAACTCATCAGAATGGATGTGGAGGGATTGTTTGTACAGGATGATGTGGCAGGCACCCCTCAGCTCAGGGGACTGTGACTTGGCATCAGCAGTGCTACTATGTGGCTTGGGACAAGTAATGTGTCTCCTGTAAGCTTCAAATTTCTTATTCGTTAAATGACAAAGTTGAAGCAGAGTCTATTCAGCATTACAATTCATTTTTTAAGGTCTTAGAATCTCTAACTATTCACACAATATCTATTATAAAACTTGGGTCAACCAGTGTTTACTAAATAAATTAACAAATGAATGAGTGTTTCTTTTTGACATAAATTTATCTGTGCACATCTCTTGCTCATTCCATTTTATAGATGGACTTCAGAATTACAAGGATTATTGATAAGGATAATGCATTTAATAAATGCACCTCTTCCGGTTTCTTCCTCTGAGTGGAAGGCAGCCTCCATGGTGGGCTCTAGTGACAGCTACAGCCAGTCTTCATGCCCCGTGCAATCTCTTACTCTTGACTGTTGTCTGGACATATTAACTCATTTCTAATGAGAAGAATGATAGGTTGTCACTTTTGAGATTAGGGAACCAAAAACTTGTGACTTCTGTTTTGTTCTCTCTCTCAGAGTCTTTGCTCTGGGGATGCTGGCTACCATGTTGTGAGCTGCCCAATGAAGAGGTCCATGTGACAGAGCACTGACGTCTCCAGGCTACATCCAAGGGATCTGAGGCTGCTGACAACCACATGAGTGAGCTTGGAGTGGCTCCTTTCCCAAAAAGCTGTCAGATGAGGGCAGCCCTGTTGGACCCCTCACTAGCAGCCTCCAGAGAGATTCAGCCATGCACACATTTCTGACCCACAAATACTATGAGATAAATGATTATTATTAAGCTAAGCTTTTTTAAATGCTTATTTTATTGATTTTAGAGAAAGGAAAGGAGAGAGAGAGAGACAGGAACATTGATCTGTTCCTGTATGTGCCCTGATTAGGGATCAAACCAGCAACCTTTGCACTTGGGGAAGAGGCTCTAACTAACTGAGCTAGCTGGCCAATGCTAAACTAAGTTTTGAAGTAATTTGCTACACAGCAATAGATGACTATGATTCTAGTTTGCAAAAAGAAGCTAAGTAAGATATTATTTAAAGTGCATATAATGAAAATAAAAGATATGACAAATAAACCAATAATTATTATGCACAATTATATAGTAATAATAACCAATTCCTACACAGAGCTTACAACGGTGCCCCAAACTAATACAGACACACATATAAAAATATATATACACATACATATAAATATACATACACATAAATATACACATATTAAATATATACACACATGAAAATATGAATATGAATATATAAACTCATTTATGACTCACAACAACACTATGAAATACATGACATGACTATTCTCATTTTGTAGATGAAGAAATGCCTTCACAGAAAGGCTAAGTACTGAATTGCCCAAGGTCACATAACTAGTAAAGTTGGAAATGGTTGACTAAGAGCTTAAACCCAATTTCCAGGTGGTTTGCTTGTTAGCCCTAAGTTGCAGTGTATCCATAAATGAAATAAGGGAAGTATCATGAAATGACAAGAGGTTCAAAAGGCATGCTTGCATCTGATTTGAGGAATAAGAGTAAGGTTCTAAGGAGGACAAGAATTGTGAAGTAGGGAGCAATAAACAGTGAGACAGAAGCATGACATATAGAGTTCCCTGTTACAATGAAACATTCATTTTATTTATTGCTATCTGTATAGAATTATTGCTAAAAGTTGCCACTAACATTCACTCGTTCTTTTGGTAATTGTTTCTTTATTTACTTGTGCCTGCTATGTGAACGCATCGTATATCATTCGGTTCAACTTTTCCCAGCACAGACAGGAAGGCAGACTGCAGGATGAGAGCAGGCTGCAGCTTCCCATTTTCTTGCTGGGTGTGGCCTGCTTGCTAGAGAGGTTTCAAGGCTCCCATTCCACAATCTGGGATCTCAAGAGTTCAACTCAGAGATAGAGTCTCATTTTCAGAGATGTTGCATTTGCATAATCTTACAGCTGGGGATATCAGTAGCTCAGGTAAATCAACGAAGCTTGCACCTCTGCGCAAATAAAAACATGTTCCCTTTCCCCAAGCCTCCATCATCCTCTTTTATTCCTTCGGTTCTGGCTTTTTCTGACCTCCTCCCTATATTACATCGTGTGCTCAGAAATAACTGACTCTGCAGCCATTTCATTCTGACCTACCTCTGTGTGCCATCCAGAGAAATACAAGGCTTAGCTATGGTGATGGAGAAGGGCAGGAGGAGCCTTCATCTGAGGAGACTGGGCTCATATCCTGTTTCTGAACCTTCAGGAGCCACGCCATAGACAACTCCCGCCTGGCCAATGGCAGTTGCTTCTTGACTTGTCTCCTTGCATTCTTTCCCACCTTTTGTTTTTCTCTACATACAGTGGACAGAATATTCACTGAAATCAATTAATTTACTATTTTTTAAGTTTAAAAGCCATGTATGAACATAGATTAAAAAAAGAAGGCAAGTTCAAAAGTGCATGCAATGAAGTCTCTCTATCAGCCCTCTGTCCCCAAGGACATTTTCCTATAGGCAACTACATTTACCATTTATTATATATTTTTCAGAGATAGTCAATGCATATGTATACATGTATAAAATTTATACATACATATTTTATAATTTTTTTCCTTCTATATATGAGTGTTTTTTAATATATAAATTTCACCATGGCATACAAAAGAAACTCGCCATTAATCTTAGGAAAATGTCCAAAACTTTTAACATGGAATTCAAGCCTCTGCTTAATCTGGCCTGTCCCTGACTGTAGCCTTGTCTTATGCCTCTTCATTTTCTGTTTTTGTTTTCTTTTTCTTTTTTTTCAGGGATTTATTTGAGATGCTAAGACTTCTAAACTAATCACCTAGGTTCTTTGAACATATTTCTATTTTTGATCAGAATAGTTTTTCTGCCTGGAATAGAAATTGTGGTTGCCGTTTGCACATATAGCTCACCTATGCTAAGTAGCTATATACTTTGGATGGAACAGACCCACTCTAGGGACCAAAGGTACACAAATCTCATTTTTTTTTTTTTTTACCAAAATGATTGGTTCAGGTAACTAAGACCTAAGCCAACCAAGAGGCACCCACTGGTTAGAAGGATTGATTTGTGTTAGCCTAGTCAGCATAATGAGGGAACTTTCTCTTTCTGTGAAAGTGAACAAAAACTTTGGTTGTGGTTAATACATATTATCATGATAGACACCAAGAGACTGAAACCAGCTTATAAAACTTGACAGAACAGTTAGACTCTTAAATAGCACTTTATTTTTATTTTTTTAGATTTTTTTTATTTATTCATTTTTATTGGAGAGAGAGAGAGAGAGAAGAGGGGAAGAGCAGGAAGCATCAACTCTCATATGTGCCTTGACCAGGCAAGCCCAGGGTTTCAAACCGGCGACCTCAGTATTACAGGTCGACACTTTAACCACTGCGCCACCACAGGTCAGGCAGAACAGTTAGACTCTTAAAGAAATAAAACCAGAGCCTTGATCTAACTATTTGAAGCTGTCCCAATAAATAGTTTTTAGTGTCTTGAGCAAATCTGCATTGGATGTTATTTGACTTGTAGACAACTTAAAGCTGTAGAATATACCATTGCTTCCCACACCAATTTTCTTGTACCTGACTATCTTTTACCCAGTGTCTAGCCTCATAAATGTCACTTCATCAAAGACTTTCCCATACTAGGTGAATTTTCCTTTAATCTGTTTTCCATGCATTTAATCTGTTTTTCTCCTGCATACTTGTCATAATTATAATGAAAGATGATTTTTTAATGTCCCTTTCCTCAGAGGACTGCAAATTAAATTAAGGCAGGGCTATCTCTGTCTGGTACTACTCTAGCCTTAGTTTCTGCTATGTATCTCACACTTACTAACTGCTCAATAAATGTTTTATTAAATAAAAAGTGAATGGGTGGTAGAATTTATTATGGATAACTTGATCATTCACAATGATTTTAAAATAAAAATTCATAGTATTCCCATAGATCAAACTAGAGCTTTTTATATTTTATCAAACTTGAGCAAAATATTCTGAGATTCCAAGATATCTGATTGGCTGTAATTCAGTTTCCACCACTGAATCTCTGTGGAAAGGATAGGTGCATAATTGTTAAGAGCCCATTCCAACATAGGCAGGGAGTCCTGGATTAGAAAACTACATCTTTCACACTGGGTTTCTGGTCTTGGGCAAGTTATTGAACTTCTTTAAGTCTCATTTAATCTTTAAAATGAGGATTATAATGGTTTCTGCCTCCAAGGGTCTTTGTGAGGATTAAGTGATGGGATACATGTAATGTATCAATCTCAACAACAGCACTTGCTTAAAATATTTTTCATCACATAGTAAATACCTTATAAACATATTTTGTGATACATTTAGTTACTTGCCAATATTATTATTATTTAGAGTTAGACCTCAATTTCTAGGGGTGCAAAGTGAGATTTCTCTTATACTTCAGGGCTTGGAGGGGTTTTACTTATGAATGATTTAACACACATGGGATTGACCAAGTGTTGGATTTTTAAAAATTATTTCTGCTTGAATCAGATTCTTGTTTAACCCCGTGATTTTGAACAGCTATTGTTCAAAAAGAAAAAGAAAAAGAAAAAAATGGATTTGAAAGAGTATTGATATTGATTTATTGTTGGTTGTCTGTTGAAATGTAAATAGCCCTGAATGTACCACTCACTGGGACAGGACAGTGCTTTTCATAATGGACAAAATAGCCTTGTTTCACTTTAATAACCTGCTTGTGATCAAACCAGTCATGGGATTCCTTTAACACATCAGAATGCCTGCACTTGTCATTTGCATGTCAATGACCAGACATCTCCCTGTTGTTGCTATTACACAGCACTGTCATTTTCCTAGCTTGGGAACTGCACTGGGAGTTGAAATGTGAAATTCACATGTCTGTCTCTTTCATGAAGACATGAATATAACTAAGCATAGGCAGTAGCTGCTGAAGCAGTTGCTTATCTAGTGCAGTGGTTCCCAACCCCCAGGCTGTGGACCGGTACCGGTCCATGGGCCATTTGGTACCGGTCCGCAGAGAAAGAATAAATAACTTTCATTATTTCCGTTTTATTTATATTTAAGTCTGAATGATGTTTTATTTTTTAAAAATGACCAGATTCCCTCTGTTACATCTGTCTAAGACTCACTCTTGACGCTTGTCTCGGTCACGTGATACATTTATCAGTCCCACCCTAAAGGCTGGTCTGTGAAAATATTTTCTGACATTAAATTGGTCTGTGGCCCCCCAAAATTTGGGGACCACTGATGTAGTGTATATTTGTAGAAGTAAGGGTTAGAAATAGATTACCCCCTTCCAATATCTTATGGACATATATGTGTATATTTATTTTACAAAAGCATGCTAAAGATAATCATTTTGGATTTCCAAAGCTAGATGAAGTCGTGGGGGTGGGAGAGGGAGAGGGAGAGGGACAGGCAGGGACAGACAGACAGGAAGGGAGAGAGATGAGAAGCATCAAATTATTGTTTCACACTAGTTGTTCGTTGATTGCTTTCTTATATATGCTTTGATGGCAGGGAGGGGGGTGCTCCAGCCAAGCCAGTGACCCTTTGCTCAAACCAGCAACCTTGGGCTTCAATCCAGTGACCATGGGATCGTGTCTGTGATCCCACGCTCAAGCCAACAACTCCACACTCAAGCTGGTGGGCCCACGCTCAAGCCAGCGACCTTAGGGTTTCTAACCTGGGTCCTCAGCACCCCAGGCTGACACTTTATCCACTGTGCTACCACCTGGTCAGGCTAGATGAGGTAGATTTAAGAATAATGATACAAAAAATAATAATATTCTGGTTTTTTGTTTGTTTGTATTTTTGCAAAGTGAGAAGTGTGTGGGGGGGCAAACAGGCAGATTTCCGCATGCGCCCAACATGCCGACCAGGGGGCGATGCTAGGCCCATCTGGGACGTTGCTCTGCTGCAATAAGAGCCATTCTAGCACCTGAGGTGGAGACCATGGATCCAACTTTGCTCCAATGGAGCCTTGGCTGTGGGAAGGGAAGAGAGAGACACAGAGAAAGGAAGGGGGGAAGGGTGGAAAAGCGGATGGGCACTTCTCCTGTGTGCCCTGACCAGGAACTGAACCACACACCTGACCGACGCTCTACCGCTGAGCCGACCAGCCAGCACCCTAATATTATTTACTCAAGAAACTCTCTGACTTTAAAATTCAGAGGAAAAACCCAAACTTGTTTCCTCTGATGATTACCCCATTTCTGCTTATGTGTTTTGCCAGAGTTGGAAAGAGCCTTTCCATTTTACTGATTTTGAAATAAACTCTCATGTTAGTCTCTTGCCCAAGGGCCATTGAGGGTGACATGGCTGAACTCAGAGTTTTGCCATTCTAGACTGATGCCCAGGGTGGCTCAGGCAGTAAGGACTGCTAATTCAGTGATTATCTCTAGCCTTCCATGGCAAGCCCTAGCATAATGCTTATAATACTCTTTTTAGGTGACCTTTAATGCTGCAGTAGCATTAAACAGTGATTTGTCCACAAAACCATGATTTGGACGTGGATTTATTACTCAGACCATTTCAGTAAGAATACAAACTTGAGGATAGAGTCTTTCTAACAATATCATACAAGTTGTAGCTGTACTCTGTACTGTGAAAGAAAATCAAATATGGTAAATATCCACGTGCTGGATTTTTAAAAATTGAAATCGGTTATTGGTTATTGGTATGGTACCTACAAAAATGTGAGGAACACACACAAAATAATAATAATCACACTTTTTATCTCCTTCATACTGTTCTAGACTCTCTCTGGGAATGAACTCATCTAACTCTTCCCTTCAGCAACGCAATGAGACACATACTGTTTTCCACTTTTTTTCTGTTGAGCAATGGAGGCTGGGTGAGGCCCAGCCAGTATTTTTCCCAGGGCAAAAGTATAAAAGGGAAATGTATGTCTTGATCACTTTCATACAGGTATATACAAACTAATGGGAGGCAACAGCTGCTGGGGGCCATTAGCCAATTAGTCTATTGTGATTTGTCAAAGTTGTAATTGTAAGAAATAAAGCATCCACTCCCAAGTCTTGCTGTATAGATAGTAGATGTTAAAAATATTAATGACAATAGTAATAACATTACCTGAGTATTTCCTAGGCCAGGCACTCTTCTATATGTGTATTATTTTATTGAATCATCACAACAGCCCAAGGAGAGAGTTATTATGTTCGTTGCATAGCAACAAAAATGAAATATTTTGTTCTAAATCTAGGATGCAATAGAGCAGGGTTTTGAACTCCTGAACTTGGGTGAAAGTCACTAATCAGCAATGCCGCTCGATGGAGAAACTCTTCGGTTGGGTGCTGGGGAGAATAGTGTGGGCATCCGTGTGGTGCTGGCTGCAGGGATGCTGAAGTTACCTGCTGGGTTTCTTCTCCCTCTACCACACCTCAGGGCTCTCCAGTCCCTCGTTCTCATATTTCTTGCCTTGGCTGCCCATGTTCCTTTCTGAGAATTCCAGTTCTTTAAGAATTAGTTTGGGCTTGTGAGCAGATGGCCAGTCTGAGAATCTACTTCACCACCATATACAGAGGGAGCAAATGAGTTAATATGTTCCAGATACTTACATATTTTTGGCATAGACTCTAACCAATATAATCACAGCTTATATATCCTTCATGGGCAACAATCATTCTTTTATCCATTCAATAAACATTGATTGGCTCTGATGGCCTGTGCATGGTGCTAGGCCTGCGTTAGCACTCGTGACAGGAGCACTTTGCAAAGCCAATGCCCTGTGCATTGGAGTGACTTAAATGGTGGGAGCCTTTGGCATCTTGACAGGCGGGCGTTTCAGCTCCTCTCAAGTCACATTAACTCAATGGGCACTGACTCTGCTTTTCTGAAGGGCTGGTCTCACTGGCACCATGTTCGAAGGGACAGAGTTTAATTCCATGGTGGGAAAAAATAACAGAAAGAAGAAGAAAATGGCTTGTTCAGGGTTAGATGAACTCTTTCAGTTGTAGAAGTGCCACTTGTCTGACCTGAAACATGAAATATAGAAAATAGAATTTAGCTGACCTCAAATCAGGATACCTAACTGCAAAAGAGAAGTTTATATTCATTTTGATATGGGATTGGGATAATATTGTTATACATTTTTTTGTTGTTTTTATTAATTTGTTTAAATAACTGGGTTTTCCTTCTGCTCATTCTAAGTGGTTGGCAAGGCTGTTGCTTCGGTCAGGAGTCGCTGCCATTGCATTGTCATCATTACCCCCAATACAGCTGTGCTTTGTTTCAGACAGGATGACCATCATCTGCAGGCACTTTGTTGGGAGCCCTTTGTGACTCGAGGACAGCCAATTTACTGTGACATGAACAAGTCAGAGGACTCGAGGCTAAAACAAGCAGGATTTTTAGATCTAATGA
The DNA here is from genome assembly GCF_036850995.1 of Saccopteryx leptura. Classification (NCBI taxonomy): domain Eukaryota; kingdom Metazoa; phylum Chordata; class Mammalia; order Chiroptera; family Emballonuridae; genus Saccopteryx; species Saccopteryx leptura. The sequence goes on from NC_089504.1 coordinate 119,312,766, forward strand.
AGCCTCTGTCAGGCCTGATTTGGGTCTAGTTAGTGAGGATCTGATTGAATTCGCCATCTTCACTACATTGTTAGGTCTTTTGGACCAATAAAAGATTCCCCTTGTTTTTCTATGCAGAGACATGGTTGAGGTTGAGCTGTCAGTGGAAGTATTTGTATGTCACAAGTCATTGGGATTCAGGTGTGTGGTGGAGGACTTGCTAGGTCATCTTAGATAGGGGTTCATCTTTCTGTGTTTTTGTTTCTCCATCTGTGAAAGCATGATAACACACACTGGGCTCACAAGGAAAGTTCTATTAGTAAGGATAGAGAAGGTATGTTATTTGAGAAGTTTTGCCAAAGAACTTTGCTAGAGAGATTGTATTCTTTAGATTATAAATTTCACAGCAAATTAATTTATCATCTGACATGGGTGCTTGTTGGTGCTGTAGTTACTCCATGGGATAAACTGAAATCATAAGAACACCATTTGAGAGTTCAAATTAAGTGCACCCACACCCTGGCTGGATAGATGGATTGGTGAAGAGTGTTGTCCCATGGCCAAGGTTGTGGGTTCAATTCCCAGTAACTGAATGCATAAATACACATCAATATCTCTCTCTTTCTCAAATCAGTAAATAAAAATTAAAGAAAAAGAGATTCCTTAAAAAAAATTAAACTCACCCACAGTTAAAAAAGGCAAATTCTTATGTGCTCAACTTCAGATTAAAAACCACCAATAATACCTTATCAGGTTTTTTCTATTGCTTTGGAAAGACCTTTTACACATGTGAGTCAAACTCAGTGGAGCCCCTTATTTCCTGTCACTTTCTTGCTTACCTACTTTTCTACTCCCTCCTCCTCCCTCAAAACCATTGGGATGAGACCTGTGGCTTTCATCTGTGTGAATTTCCCATTGGCAGTGCCCCAGCTCAGATTCATTCTGTTTCCCCAAAGGGAAGCACCAGATGCTCTGTCTGTGATCAATGTGCAGTGTGCTGTTCAGGTTTGCCTGGGCTTGCCCCAGTATCCTCGCAAAAATGTAAACAGAGGCTCCGCCTCTTTGCCTGGGGTGATGGGCAGGACTTCATGTCAGTAACAAATCCAGACAAAGGCAGGAAATGTTGTTCCTTTCCCCACAAAGCTGGTTCTTGCAATAGGATGGGCTTCCTCATGACACAAATCCAGGGCAGTAAATTCTGCTGCCTGAACAATGAGGATTCTATGGGCAAAAGCCACCTAGTAAGAGCTGTGACAATTCATCAATCTGCATTACCCCACACTTAAAAATTTCCCAGCTATTGCATATCGGCCAGTGTCAAGAGGAAATGGTTATGTGGTTAAGCTTTAAAGTAACAGTTACATTCACAATGTATTGTTTATTGTTTAAAACAACCCAAACCTGGAATGGACTTAAATGTCCAACATGAAGATTTGGTTAATCAATCACATTTATTTGTATACCTCTTGTCATATATATATATATCCATTTAAGATAAGGGTATAAAATAAATTTTATTTTTTATTTATCTATTTATTTATTTTATTTCTTATTTTTTATAAATTTTATTTTTTAGATTGTAGATATTCTTGGAGAGCTTGATGAAAGCTATCAACTATCTTCCCAGAAAAATGCTTATATGGTCAACATTTTCATATAATAGCAAAGGATTTTAATATAAAGTCATCTATCACTCAAAGTTTAAGAACACAATATAAAGAAAGGGGCTGGGTGAAAAAGGTGAAGGGATTAAGAAGCACATATTGGTAGTTACAGAACAGTCACAGGGATGTGAAGTGCAGCCTAGGGAACATAGTCAATAATACTGTGATAAGTATGTATGGTGTCAGGTGGGTACCAGAATTATCGGGGCAGAGGACTCTTTATAAACTATATGATTGTCTAACTATTTGCTCTACACCTGAAACCAATGCAAAATAATATTGAGTGCAAAAAGTATATATAATTGAGATTATAGCCTGTACCAAAATAAATAGTAGAACATAATGTGAAGAACTTATTATAAATAAGATTAAATAATTTTATTATATTAGAGTAGTATAACAGTCAGATTATAAAAATGTAAAATCTCATTTTTGTTAAAAAAATTACATATGTGTCAAGGAGGAAAAGATTTTTCTTAACTTTTCTTAATTAAGGTCCCTGGCTGGGTCTGAAAATTAAACTGACAAAGACAGAAACAAAGCATACACATTTATTTAATGTAAGGTCTGCATGACATAAGAACTTTCTAAAGAAATGAAGACCAAAGCAACAATTAGATTTGAATACTTCATGCTAGGTTTGACGAAGAGAGCATAGTGGTGGAGGAAAATACAGGTGAAGGAGAATGAGCTAATGGTAAAAAACTAGGGGAACCTGAGCAAGGCTTGTTTTTTGGATTCTTCTTGGCGTCCCTTTGTCTTTGAAGATAAGGATGATTCTTTCCTCTGGGTTTAGGGAGGCTTTGATGACTGGTTTTAGGGGTAAAGGGAGAGTGTGGGAAGAACAGAGCAACCTTCCTGCTTCTGCTGTTTGCTCAAACCCCTTCAGCTTAATTTTTCCTTTTTAAGTGAGAGGAGGGGAGATAGAGAGACAGACTCCCACATGTGCCCTAGCCGAGGTCCACCTGGCAACCCCCATCTGGGGTCGATGTTCTGCCCATCTGGGGCCATGCTTGCAACTGAGCTATTATTAGGACCCGAGGCCGAGGCTCCAGGGAGCCATCCTCAGTGCCAAGGGCTGATGTGCTCAAATCAATCAAGACATGGCTTCTGGAGGGGAAGAGAGAGATAGGAAGAGAGAGAGAGGGAGAGAGAGAGAGAGAGAGAGAGAGAAGAAAAAAGGGGAGGGTTGGAGAAGCAGATGGGCACTTCTGTGTGCCCTGACTGAGAATCAAACCTGGAACTTCCACATGCTAGGTCGACACTCTACCACTGAGCCAACTGGCCAGGGTCTTAAAATATTCAGTATACAAGTGCCAGATTTCAGGATGGCATGCCATGAATCTCATTGTATGTAAAGAAAAGGCTTTGAAAAGCTGAAAATGAAGATGCTAACAACAGCTTCTCTGGGGGTGATATTATCATCTCTCTGCATGCTTATTTGTATCTTCTTACTTTTCAGCAACTATGCACAAATTGTCTTTTTAGAAGAAGAAACATGCCGCACAAGCTTGTTTAACTTTTTTTTTTTTTTTTAAAGCTGTAATCAGTTTTGGAAAGTATGTTAGAAACCTGGGGACATTTTAGGCACTCTCTTTATCCCCCAAATGATGAAACAGTAGGATGAATGGACAATATTTCTGAGTGAGATTTAATTAGGGTCAAATAAAAAGATACCAGATTAACAATCTTCTTTGCAAAGTGAAATGCACAGATAAAATGTATTTAAAAGATTCAAATGACTAGAACCAATTTGGAAATGCCAGGACCAAACAAAACCACCTAGACAATCCTGTCTTCAGGTAACCTTTAGCTTGAAATCAAGGACATTTCCACTCTTGGAATGGCTTCTGGAGTACCTCCAGCAACCCAATGTCCTGAGATGATGGGCCTGACATTCCTTTTTATTTCACCTTAAGAAGAAGCATCTGGAAGAATTTGTTCCACCTTTGCAGACCTTGCTCCCTCAGTTTGAAGGGGAGGTTTGCATATTCTCTGTTCACGGGTGAGGGTGTTTAAGGGAAAATAATGTAATTTTTGGCCTGCAGAGATATTCACTCAGGGTCCATGCTCCCTTCCTTGGGTAGCAAGACACTTGCGGCTTCCTTTGGGGAAGTCCTTCCTCCCACTCTCGTTTGCCGTGGCTTCGGTGAGTCTGGCGTCATCGTCCAGCTCCAGAATGAGCATGTGACTCAGGCCTGGACAGATACAGCACTCTCTCTCTCTCTTTCTCTCTCTCTCTCTCAGGCCACAGCAGCTGGCTCAGGGATTGGCTTACAGATCCTGTCAATGAAATACAAAGAGGGAGCTCGTGATAGACATTTCTCCAGCCAAGGTTTCTCCTTTGGGAGCCTTTAAGCCTGGAATTACTGTGGAACAAGACTGCAGAAGAACGAAGGCAAACAGCACAGCAGGGTCACAAGATAGAAGAAGGTGGGCAGGGGTTAGGGTTGGGCATCAAATCTCGGGGCTTCAGTTGAGCACCCAGATCCATATGTGTCTTGAGTTTTCGATTATGTGTAGCAATAATTTTTCTTTTTTGTTTAATCCAGTTTGTGTTGAGTTGTTTCATTTACAAAGTGGATTCTGATTAATATCTTGGTTTAATAAGAATAATACTTGTTGAGCATTTCTCAGATAATAGACCTTGAGTAAACCCTTTATAAGCATTTTTATTTAATTCTCATAATAGTTCACTCTAAGAGAAAAACTGGGGCTCAGAAGGTTAAGTAACTTACATAAGAGCCATTGGCATTTAGTAATAGAATCAGATTCAACCCTAGATATGTCTAAAGCTCTATATTCTTACCAGAGAACAGTGATACTTGAAAGTTGGGCCTGACAGCTGGTGGATTGTTCATCCTGAGCACTCATTTTAAAGGATGCACTGAGGATTACAAAAGAGTATTTGCTAAGCGTGGCCGATGTCAGCAGTTAACCTCTCTTCACTTACAGTTTTCTTGTCAGTGTTTCCTCACCTCCAATCTCCCTTCCTAGCACCCCCCCCCCACACACACACACACTATCATTTTGTTTTGCTTTCTGAGTATCAGGAATTGTTTAACAGAAGAATCTCAACTGTCTTCATTTTATAGTCAAGGAGTCTGGGGGAAACTAATTGACCTGATGCATACCCTATGCTCTGGGGCTTTGGCCACAAGCAAACAGACTTTAAGATAAAGCTTGGGTCCTTTAAGAATTAAGGAGAAGCTATAGACTACTTTGGTAATAAGTTATTATAGACCAGAGTGGGCTTTTTTTTAAAATTAATAAAATAATAATGAAGAGCTTATCAGTTCTTACTGCTTCTCCCTCAGGTAGAATTTGCTCACACTCTCTACAACAGAACAGTTCTCTTTTGAAATTTGAAGAAAACAAGGTAAACAGACGTCTGGGAAGCACCGAGTATGGTTTTGACTCTAGCTGAGGTTCTCACTGTTCTCATAACATCCTGTTCTTCTCCGCAAGCTGTGATGTGGTGGATAGCTGGCCCTCCCCAAGCTGTTAATAGCTGAGCTCACTTCTCATAAAGATGCTGCTCCTTGAGACCAAGGCGGCAGCCACGGCTGCCTTCCCTTTTGTCACTCTGACGGCTAAGGGTGGGAACTCCCAGTTGTTTGGTGAATGCACTGTCCACTTTCTCTAAAATTAGGTCTTTAATTCCTTTGGGATATTAAACTTAAGTTTTCCTGGAAGCCCAGAGAATATTAGTGAGTGAGAAATAAGTCTCAAAAAAAAAAAAAAAAAAAAGTCCCTGTAGTGAGAGAGTCAGGAAAGGAAGAGTGGCTTTGGGGAAAGATGTGACAAATCTGATACTGTGAAAGAGCTGTGTAAGGTGAAGTCATCCACTTTTCTAGGGAGTGAGAGTTCTGATTTCTGATCCACCCCTTCAGTGGAGGGCTGGAAGGGTAAAATGTGACTTTTTGTACAATACAAGTATGGCAAAAGTAGGTTTACAGTTGTGAGTACCCAAAACACAGAGTTTATTCTTGTATTATTATTTATTAATTATTGTATTATTTTCCATATGAACAACTGTAAACCTACTTTTGCCCCACTCTGTATATTTATTAGCTTTCAAATAAACGTGTTTATAAATCACATCTACTACAAAGACAACTACAATAGAATAAGGAATAAAATTTCACTTCCATGGCCAGGGAGCTGACCAAAAATTAGTTCATTGCCTTTGCAGAGTCTGAAGGAGTAACTAGAATAGGAATGACTTCTGCTGGTCAACTGCAAAGGAAAGTGTTTTTCCTCCTGTCTTCTCCACTGAGTTATAAAGTCACTGCTCTGTCATTCAGGACTTGGACAACAGTAGTGAGATGTGGTTTTTTGGGTGGCTTTCTTTAGAGAGCATAATGTGTATCCTGATATTGTGCTTCTCAGTGAGCAGTTTCAAAACTTGCCTCATCACTGAAATTACAAAGGTGCTTTAAGAAGGACAGGAATTGTTTGTCAAGCCAAGACCTACTGAATAGGCATACATGAGAATAAGGCTTGTCCAGCTATAGTTTTATGTGGGTAATTCTTATAATCAAACAGAAAGCCACTGCTCTAGTGTTCCCCCATTGGGATATATACCTTAATCAGATCAGCAACCTACCATTTAGGATCTGTAGATGTGTCCTACAGGACAGGCCAACTTTTGTTGGGGGTGAAAGATAGGGAATGGGAGGTAATGGTTAGAGGGACACAGCAGAAACAAGATAGGGCAGCATGGAGTCTTCTTATAGGAAGGCTCAGTATGGTCTGAAGTGAGATCTTAGGATAGTTGTCCAAATGGGTTTTGAAGACAGGTTTGTAAAAAGAACAGAAAATGGCAAAGTCCACTTCAGTCCATTCACAGTAAAAACAAAAATCATTTCTATTTCTATCTAGCTCTATTGTCTACCATTTGTATGCTAGTCTTAAGTCATAAATTAGAGATATGTATTAAAATCCTATTTTTTCAAATAAAGAAATGAAAGAGAGGAAATCTAAACCATTGCAGGTGGTTTAGTCTCCTCTTCCATATAGTAGAGCACATCACATACCCATTTACTCATTTGGTCATGTAATCAACCTTCATTTGTTGAGCCAAACCAATACCTATCAGGCCTGCTGCCAGGTAGTGGGGAATGAATAAATAAAACACTATCTCTGCCCTCTAGATGGTCACAGTTCCAATGGCACATAACAGATTATACAGAAGAAGGAATGGTCAACTCTCTCTAAGCAGGAGAAAAGGTATGTCAGGGAAATCTTAGAGAAAAAGATGCCTGATCCAGGTGTTTAAGAATGAAAGAAAGGTTCACCTGCAAAATAGATCCAGTCTTTTAAGTAATAGATCCGGATTCTTGATACAATAGCTTGAACAAAGGCAAAGGGCCTGATGGGTCCATAGAAGTCGATATAATTTGTTATAGAATGAGAGGGGAAAGTACTGGACCATGAGTTGGTGATTTTGCAGCATCCAAATCATGCAGTGTCTTGAATATCTCTGCTTCTGTTCTAAGAAAAAGAACTTGGCACAACCGAACATCTGAATTTATAAGCATACAGAAGAGGAGAACAAAGGCAGCTCAAAGACATGGATGAGTATGCATAAACTCTTGCTTTCATTTGTATATACCTTGGGATTAGAGTTGTAGGAATCTACCTCTCAGATAAGCTGGGTTTATTAATATGGGAACTCAGGACTTTTAGAGAATTGTTTTATTTTTTCTTTAGATGCAGAATATGTTTTTAAAAGAATGAAAATCACTTCTATTTTCAACTTTAAAATGCCTTATTTTGAGAAATCTTCAGTCATGAAGGTGTTTGCATAGCAAATGTGTATGATGTTCTAGCTTTGTTGGCAATGGTTCAAGGAAACTTATATCATTAAACTGGAAAGAAGCCGGGCATGATAGTAAGAAAATTCATGGCACTGTTCCCAACACACAAGGTCTCGTTTAAGGGTAAGATAAAGTAAAGGCTGGGAGGAGAAGAGAAGTGCAGGAATGAAAACAAGTAACAAAGGAAAGATAAAAATGGAATCCCAGTTCAGTGTGAATAATAGAAATGCAAATGGTGCTGCTAAAATAGGAAGGAACATTACTTTTCAAACAGGCAAAGCGAAGGAAAATTGTAGTAGCAAAAGCATTTTGCACGGTGACATCGTGCACTGTGTGTGCCTCTCTGAAGCAAACCCACCTACTCCAATTTTTCCCAGCACAATGCTGTGAATTTGGTGAGTCATTTTATGAAGGTTTACTACAAAGCTCCAAACTGCATATTTTTTAATAATGCATTTGGATTAAATCTTTCTTTACCCAACAGCTCCCTACCTATGCTCCCATTTTATAACCAAATTTCTTACCTGGGCTACAAAACAATACACTTTTAAAAATTAATATGTTTTTATAGAATGATCCCTAGGATTTATGGTTTAGTTAAAAAATCATTGTGGAAAGAAGTGCTTGTAGTACACTATTATTTTTTTAAGAAAAGGATAATCTGAATGTAAATTTGTATATATTAAAAAAACTCAGGAAAAATTATTTATGAGGGAGTGAGGAAACAAAATGGAGGAGACAGGAGTAGAAGTTAGATATCTCTGAATATATTTTGCTTAGTTTTGAATTAAAAACGTAAATATTTAACATTATTATAAAACTCAATTAATCAGGAGACAAAGCAATCTCTAAAAATTGAAAGTAATATGACACAAATGAACCTTAGTCTCAAATTAGTGGTATAATCACAGAGGAATTATTTCAAGTGACAAAGTAATTTGTCTGTATATATAACTTAAGAAAAAAATAATTGTTAAAAATATTTAATTTTTTAATGTTTTTCCTAATTTTTTAGAGGCAGATAGTATTGTTACTGTTTTGGCTGCTTTATTTCTATTTTCTTTCTTTCTCCTCCTTTCCTCACTATCTCTCTCCCTCCTTCCCTTCCACTCTCCCTTCCCTTCCTTTCCCTCTCTTTCCCCTTCCTTCCTTCCTTTCTTTCTTTCTTCCTTCCTTCCTTCCTTCCTTCCTTCCTTCCTTCCTTCCTTCCTTCCTTCCTTCCTTCCTTCCTTCCTTCCTTCCTTCCTTCTTCTTTCCTTCTTTCCTTCTTTCCTTCCTTCCTTCTTCCCTCCTTCCCACTCTCTCTCTTTTTGGTGGTGACTGTTGTGTATACTATGGGATGAAACAAATGAGAAATTATGTTAGTGTTGGGAATTAGAATTTTTAGCATGGAAGAAGGTAATTCAAATGTAAATTCAAAGAGATTAAGTAAAAACCCTGAAGTCTTGAATTTATATTGTAACTATCAATTCAAATTGTGATATATTTTAATTAAAAAAATACAGATTCTGTAACTCTACTCATACCTGGAAATAATGATCACTTAGTAAAATGAACACTCCTCAGGTTTATTAACTAAATTCAAAACCCAGATTGTGCTCTCTCAAAACTGTTCCCCATAAAAAGAACAAAAGAGCTTTGGGAGAATATTGATTTCAGATCTAGAACAGGAAATAACAAGGAGCCTGGAATAATTTATTATACTAAGGATGAGAAATACTATCAATGACTTTGGGGTTATATCTAAAATATTGTACTCTGGAGTCAACCAGGAAATGCTTTTTGTAGCAAAAGATGGGACAATTTGAGTCAACAAAATAATAACTGCAGTGGATTAAGTTACATTCATTATGTTAAAGCTATAGTAATTCTTCTTCTTTTTTTTTTCAGTGAGAGAAGGGGAGTAGCAGGACAGATTCCCACATGTGCCCCAACTGGGATCCACCCAGTAAACCCACTGGGGGTGATTTTCTGCCCATCTGAGGTGTTGCTCCACTGTTCAACAACCAAGCTCTTCTTAGTGCCTGAGGCAGAAGCCATGGAGCCATCCTCAGCAGCGCCTAGGGACAACTAACTCCAATCGAGCCATAGCTGCAGGAGGGAAAGAGAGAGAGAAAGAGAGAGAGATGTGAAAAGGAGAGGGGTTGAGAAGCAGATGGGTGCTTCTCCTGTGTGTCCTGATCGGAATTGAACCTGGGACATCCACATGTCAGGCCAACACTCTACCACTGAGCTAATGGGCTAGGGAAATCTATAGTGATTCTAAAATACACACACACACACACACACACACACACAGCCAAAACATTTCCCTGAAACCTCCCAAACCATTGGTCTTCTTTGGAGACTGCTAATAATTTATAAATATGAAAACCAATATATGAAGAGAAAGAATCAAACATTTATCCTGTCCTTTCTGTACATCCTATGCCACTGGGTAATCAAATAGAAAATAGTTCCTGATTCAAATTAACAAAATAAAATGAAATTGTGAGCATTGATTGTATAGTTACTAATATGAATTTCTAATTATATTTAATTATGATAATAAATTGTCATTATGTTGAAGTTATTTCTGACATATATGTGAATATATTTAACATATATGCATATATAATTATACAAGTATATAATACATGCATATATATTGAGAGATAAAATATTGTAATGCCTTAGTTCTGTTTTAAAATAATCCAGTGAATGTAAGGTAAGGAGAATTGGATAGGGGTATAAATAAAATAAGATTGACAATGAGTTAAAAATTGTTGAAGCTGAGTACATGAGGCTTTATTATAATATTCTCTCTTCTTTTGTATATATTTGAAAGTTTGTATATAAAAAGTTTTTAAAAATCAATATTTCTTGCCATTCCCTTATGGCCTCAAGTGTTTCTGTTGAAAAGTTGGATGTCATCCTTATGGGGGCTCCTCTATAAGTAATTGACTTCTTTTCTCTTGCTGCTTTTAGTATTTTTTTCTTTATCTCTTAACTTTGGTATTTTAATTATGATGTGGTTTGATGTAGGCCTCATTGGGTTCCTCTTTACTTGGACTCTCTGTGATTCTTGAACTTGTGTGACTTTTTTCTTCATCAATTTAGGAAAGTTTTCAGCTATAATTTTTTCAAACAGGTTCTCTATCCCTTGTTCTTTCTCTTCTCCTTCAGGAACCCCTATGATGCTGTTGTTATTTCTCTTCATATTGTCACAGAGTTCTCTTAGAGTTTCCTCAGAATTTTTGAGCCTCTTTTTTTTTTGCTGCTCTGTTTTTGTGTTTTTATTTATCTTGTCCTCTAAGTTGCTGATTCGGACCTCTGTTTAATCCAGCCTGCTGTTGATTCCTTCTAGTGTAGTCTTCATTTCTGATATTGTAATTGTCATTTTTGATTGATTCATTTTATGATTTCAATGTCCTTTTTGATACTTGCTATTTCTTTATTTAGCTGCTCATTATGTCCATCCATTGTAGCTCTGAGATCCTTAAACATCATAACAATTATTATTTTAAACTCTGCACCCAGTAATTTGGTCAATTCCATCTTATTCAGTTCTTTTTCTGGGGATTTTTCTTGTCGATTCATTTGGATTGCATTTCTCTGTCTTCCCATTTTTTCTGTGTGCCAATTGCAAGCTTGTTGGGTTAGGGCAGCTGAGGTTGGTATAAGGAATGTGGACCTTTCTCCAGGACTTAATCCCTCAGCCTCTGCTGGTTGCTTGGATTTTAATTCTCCCTAACAAGGTGAGCTGCATTAAAGTCTTAATTTCCCTGCTGTTTGTTTGCTGAACCCAGCAGGGAACTTCTGTGATTAGGATGGGGGTAGTGGACTTATCTTGCTCTTTGGCTCCAGCTGAAACTATCCAAGTATCCAGGCCTTTTTTTTTTTTCTGTATGGTAAGTCCACAGAAATGCAGTGGGTGTGACCTCTGAGAACCAGAAGGTGTGGTCTGCCCAGCTACTCTCCTGGGGTAGGGCGTGTTCTCCATATCAGAAGGGGGAGGTGTAGCTCAGGTCTCCCTGAAAACCCAAGTCCCTGCCCTAGCCCCTTACTTCCTCCTTTCTGAATGGCCTTTTGCTCTGCTTAGAGCTGAAGAGATTTCTGGAGGTGGGTCAATTAGCCTTATGCTAGGCTTATGCATGACAGAGGGAGTGCCTCTCCCCCTGCCACCTCAGTGTTGGAGAATGACTCAGCACAGGTATGTTTCTGCCTGTCACCATTTGTGTCCCTGTGCCTCTATCCCCCCACTCTCCTCATGCAAGACCAGTCCTCACACCTCTCCTCATCCCTGGAGCCCCAGGTAAGTGGCTATGAGTGAGATTTTTTGCACTGGTTGTTTAAGGCTGCAACTACTTCTCAAGCTGTTTCCAGTAGACAGAAATCCTGCTCTTTTCTCCACTCAATACTGTCAGGTTGTCTCTTCCAGTTTCCGGGTCTCTGTAAAGCCAGTAGCCATGGCCACTATCACAACCACCTGGCCCATGCAAGTTCACATAGAATTTGGACAGATGGTAATAAAACAATGGAGCCAAGAACTGGTGGGCCATTAGCTTGAATCCTAGCTTGCACCTAGCAGGCAATAAATACACACAGTGGGAAAACATTTCCCTTTCCATTCAGGGCTTCCAAAGCTACTGACTTATCCGAGTTTCCTAGAATCAAAGTTTCTAGCTCACCAGCCCCATTCACCTCTGTTCCCCATCTTCTTCTTTCTGCACAAGCTCTGCACAAACTGGCTTCTCCTTCAGCATTCCTCCATCTTGGTTGCTTCTCTTGGCCTCCTCCATGTGGCTTTACTCTGCTGTCCTACAGCATGGGCTCCTCCTAGAATGTAATCACTCTTCTGTTGGAACAACGTGATCTCCCTTCCTTTTAAAACCTTTTGGCATGAAAGCCCTCCCCCAACACATATTAACATAATCATGCCCATCCCAAGCAATCACCTGGGCTATGGGCTTCCACATGGGCAGTGCCATCTTTAACAAAGTGAGCATAATATATTTTATCTGCCCAACAGTCTCTAGACTGGGGCTCCGGTCCTGGAGCTGAGGACCTCTATCTCTCAGAATCTCTCCACAGTGAGAATCCTTCCCTCGCTCCTGAGAGCAGAGGAGCCCCCACCATGTCCCTGCACTCCCTACCTGTCTCAGTGTGGTTTCTTCTGTGCTCCTTGGTTTTCAAGTCCTGTTCTTTTAGTCCAAAGTTAGTTTTTTATGATGATTGTTCTTAAATTAATTTGTAATCCAGTTTGGTCCTGGGAGGTGGCAGTTTGTATGTCTGCCTACTCCACTGCCATCTTGTAATCAAAATCCATGTTTTAATATGTTGCATTGGCACTCTGAGATATTTGTACATTCTGAAAATTTTAATCTGTATAATTTTCCCATCATAATAGATTTTCTTTTATTAATGCATTGATATTTTTCCCTTTTAGTTTTTTTCTTTCTGGACCGATCTTTTCAGATATCTGATCTTCTGGACTGATTCTGGGATTGGCTTTCTTTTCCCTTCTGCCCTATTTTTTATTACTTTTATCTAATTTCTGGTCAGCTTATACTTGATGTTCCTAATTCTTTTATTTACTTAATTTTTCTCTGTTCATGCAGAAAGATTCCTTTTTTTTTGTTTGTTTGTTTCTCATGGTTTCTTTATAAAAAGCATCTTATTTTTGCTTTGTTTCATTGGATATGAAATATTTTTATATTTCTATGAAAGTGCAACTTTTTTGAAGTTAGCTTTTGCTCTCTGAATTACCTCCATTTCCTCCAAGTTCTGTTTATTTGTTATTGTTTTAGTCTTAACCTTTCATGTTAAATTGTTTCTTTAAATATCTGGTGACTCTTGGCTGGTTAGTCACATTTAACAAAGAGGTTCTAAATAGCTGGTTGAAAGTTCTGTGCAAGATGCTGAGTTTTATTGACTGCTGCACTTCCTAGTAACTAAGAGTAAAACCAGCTATTTACTGGGGTCCTCAAGAGTAATATTAAAAATATTTAACAACTGTTATTTCATGGGCATCATTCAGTCAGAGAAGGTGCACAGACACTCAGAATGCCCTGGCCATAAACAACTCATTCAAGAATATTGTGTGTGCAAGGTGGATTCAACCACATCAGGGGTCTTTCTCTTGGACAGGGTGGTTTTCTAAGAGAGGACTTCTTCGGTGTTTTGTCTGTAGTGAGATAGGGGTGATAATCTTTCTGTCAGGGTAGGAGGGGTCCCAGAGTTATTTATGTAGATCATCATTTAATCTATCAATTGTCTTTTGTGCCTTTGAAGCACAGAGTATAGGATTCAATTTCCTCAAAATCTGATACATTTATATCTTCTCCAGGGGTGTTAGAGGTACCCACCTAGTTGTTAATATAAGGGAGGACATTTGAGGGGTTAACTGCTCCTTATTTAGACTTTTATCTAAAATTACTTTCTTCTGTTCTGCCCTTCAGTCTTACTTTCAGAGAGTAGAAACCTCTAAATTCTAACATATTTCATTTTCTTCTGCACAAATCATCTTATTTCCTATGGTATCCTTCTCTTTAAGCTGCAAGTTTAGCTTTCTCTGATCTATGAAATAAGTTATTTATCCAACTGTTTTTTTCTCTGTCTCTTCTTATTTTACACACATTATTTGCTATTATTTTTTTCCTCAATTCTCTTTGCTATTACTGGTTTAAAGAGTGTATGTGTGCTTAATTTCCTTTTAAGTTTTTAACAACATTTCAAAAGGAAATGAGGTAAACATGTATATATAACTCACTATGTTTAACCAGAAGCTTTATATTAAAATTCTTCAGATATATCTTTAAACATAATTGCTTTTTAACAATAACTAGTGTTCATCATCATTTATATACTCTCTGAAAACAAAAATGAGAGCATTTATGATTTTTCATTTCCTTGTACTTCAACTCCCAATTTGAGGTTAATCTGAAATTTTTATTCTAAATTAAAAGAAAAATAATAATTTTTTTTAAATGTGATAAATAAAGAAAGGATATAAACTTAAAATATATTTTTAGTTTTTAGTTTTTCTTACCACACTTTCTTATACCCCAAATCTTTCCTTATTCTGGCTTCTCAGTTTTATTGGCATGCATGTTTGAATAACTTGTTCACATTAGAAGTTGGTTCAGCATATAGGAGCTTGTCTCTATAGGAGAGACAGGAGGAGGTTTGAGCCTCTAACTGCTCTCTAGGGTATCACTAGCTGCCTGCGACAACGAACTTCACCGTCTCTGGTCTCAGAGCCCACACTCATCGGGTAAGCTTGTGGGCAAGTGCAGCAATCTTTCCCACAGCATATTTAGGAAGGGGGAAGGGCTGGGACCCAGTTCTTCAAAATGCTCTGTCCCAATTAAACACCGTGACAATTGTTCCCTGAAGGAACATCTGCCTGAAGTTACTCATTATCACTCTCATCTCCATCCTACTTCTATCCTGTAAGGTGTTCCTTCTCTGGTGTTGTTTTATCAAGAATTACATCTTATCTGCTGTCCACCTTTTTGGTGTTGACATCACTTTTTCTTGTTCCCAGTGCTGATATGTGTGTGTGTGTGTGTGTGTATAAGTATATATATATATATATATATATATATATATATATATATATATGTGTGTGTGTGTGTGTGTGTGTGTGTGTGTGTGTGTGTGTGTGTATACATATATACATGTAAGTATATACATACTTATTAATTTATTTAACACAAAGACCTCATTTACCAACTTGTCCACTATTGCTATGTTGTTTAAAAAGAAAATTCGATTTGGTCTTCTTTCCTTTAGTTTGTTTTTGTTTCTTTTTTTAAATCTGTTTATCCTTCTTTTTGTTTAGTGTAATCCAACTTGAAGGTAAAAGTCTGTCTTTTAGCTAGCCACAGATAAATAAAAAACAACAATAAAATCTTAACTCTGACATTTATTTACTATGTATATTCTGCCAAGTAGCAAAGAATGCGTTTCCAGTATGGATTCTGTGCTGGTCTTAAGGGCATCTGCAAAGATGTGGTGATATGAAAGAACCAGAAATCTACAATCAAAGCATTGTTGGCCAAAACAGTTTTCTTTAAATGTATTTATCTTAAAAGGACTCTGTATGTTTTTTTCAGGAAAATAGATACAGTCTCTTCCCACATTTTATCTTGGAAACCATCCTATTTTCTTTAACTACATTATCAAATTTTCTTGCTTGCTACTTATATCAATGCAAAGAATTGTTTTCAACAAAATATGTGATTTAAAAAAAGGTATTTCTATGCTCTTAAAGACAAATTATTCTCATTTATTGGCATCAAATATTGCTTTCAGCATGGAGTTTCATCTCCAAAATTATAACATAAAATCTTAGGACATCAAATGAATTTCTAAAATTTTATTTTAGGCATTTTTAACTTTAGAGTTAAGCTTCAGGTTAGTGCTATTGTAAATAGTGTATAGTAGTGTAAATAGTATATTCATGTCATAAAATGGGGTTTGCCTATGCAGTGCTCTTATACTGAAGGAATGAGAACTCTTTTTTTAAGCTCATCTCTAACATATTCATGATTTCAATATCATTGATAACGTAAATTCAGGAAAACTGATGAGTATATAAGCAACAGTATTAAAATAAAAGAAGATCTGTATATGTGTAATGTCTTTAACAACTTGAAATCTGCCTTTTTGGAGCCTGGTTGTACTAACTTCTCAAGATATATCTGACTTCTGTGCTCTCATATAGAACACTTTTCTCTTAAATACACATAATTCACATGCTGATATGCATGTGAGTCATGTGTGCCTTTCAGTTTTACCTGGAGCCTACTTTGCTGTGCATATTATCTTAATGACAGATTGTCTGTCTCTGTGATGTACGATGAGTCTTATTTAGATTTTGGAGCAAATCATAAAAATGGGAACTAAAAGAACAGGGTATTTTTGCTGGTACAAGGGACGAACAAGGTAATTTTTTCCAGATTGTTCATTGTTTACATGAAAAAACAGGCCTAGAAAAACCAATGCCTGCTTAAATTCTCACCGCTGGCCAGCAGCAACAAGAAAGTGTGCGCATGCTCAGGAGGTGGAGTCAGTTCCCAGCATCTCTCACTCCTGCCCCTGCTTCCAGCCAGAGGATTCACGTGAAGATGATGCCAAATTTCAGGAGCTCTAAAAATGTTTTTAGCTATAAAATGTGGATAATACATATCAAATTTGTTCCTTCCTCTGAAGAAATTTACACTTAAGAGTTCATAGTTTTGTGTTGTCCTTTTTTTTCTTACTCATTGGAGCTTAGAATATTTAAGGGTATGAAATAAATTAAGTTGCTAAGGTAAACTTAATAACCACAGAATGGAATGTACACAAGTGGCACCTTGGAAAATAGTGTTTCTTGCCAAAGTCCACGTATAATAATATAATATTTATTTTGAGTCCTTGAAAGAGTTCCGGTTTGTTCAGCTCAGGCTTTTATATTTAAACACTAACCCATATTCTTCATGGAATGAAACAATCTCACAAATAGACTGCAAAGAATCTGGAGTATTTGACTGGGCTTTGTCTAAAAGCCTCTCTTAGGGGTTGAATTAATAAAAAACACATTTTTTGTTTGTTCCCCATATAACACTAGTAGTGGAAAGCTAAATTACTATTTATTTGATGGTTTTTGCCTTAAGCATATGCTTTTATTTCTCTCTCTCTCTCTCTCTGTATGTGTATAAGAGAGAAAGAGAGAGAGAGAGAGAGAGAGAGAGTTTTTAAAAGCAAACCATGACCTCTTCGGTAATTAATGTACTATTTAAAAAAAGGAAAGGGTTTATTGTAACGTGGTTTCAAGGAAAAAAGCACTAAGTGAAGAGATCTAAGCTTATTTCTGGCTTTTAGACTC
Source organism: Saccopteryx leptura (assembly GCF_036850995.1). Taxonomy (NCBI): domain Eukaryota; kingdom Metazoa; phylum Chordata; class Mammalia; order Chiroptera; family Emballonuridae; genus Saccopteryx; species Saccopteryx leptura. The sequence goes on from NC_089504.1 coordinate 119,330,084, forward strand.
AGAACTGAGTGATGTTGAGCAGGGCATTTGCTTTCCCGGGTTTTAGTGTTATCATCTGTAAAATGAGACAGCATAGGGTTTCATTTCAAAGCCTTCTCCCAACTTCAATGTTTGAGAATGCTCTGACATGAAGGAAGTAGCCATACTTAACTGACTTTCACCAAGAAATAGATACTATTTAGTAGCCATAAGTGTCAGAATAATATGGTACATCACTCTCTTCTTAGAAAGGAGTAGATGGGAAACTAGCCTTTCTTACTCCACAAGCCTACTTTTAGAAATCTTTTTTTCTCATCAATGTAGCAAGCTTATGTTTTGGGGACTTATTGGCAACTTTTGGTTATTATAACCAAATTTTAATTAGACCTCTTTCTTAAAATATCCTCATTATATAGGAACTTTATAAATTTATTATTTTCTCTGAGAGAAATATTATAGTTAATGCTTACTTATGTATTTCTGTTATTATTTGATTATCTGTTTTCATATCAAACTATTGGGTCTGTGAGGACAGAAAATATTTCTGTTTTGTTTACAATTTAATCCTAGAATTTAGTGTCATGAAGGAAGAAATATGGTTGAATAGGCTGGCCAGCGTAGTTCCAAGTCAGGTGCCCTATATCATCTTGAAATCATCCAAAACTTTTTCCTTTAAAAAAGTTATGTGTGTCCAAGATGGTGACATAAGAAGACCCTGAACTCACCTCCTCATAGGAACACATTGAATTTACACCTCCAGACAGAGCAATCCCCCTGAGGAAGGACTAAGGGCTGACTGAATAGCTTCTGCACAGCAAATGAGGAGAGACCACACAGAAATGGGTAGGAGAACTGAGATCTGACACCATGGACACCCCTCTCCAATATGCTGTCCTTCAGTAGGAGGGTCCCAGCAGGGTCTGCACACACTTGCTTACGCTGGGGAACAGGGAAAAGACAGTGGTGGAAAAGGCACCTAGATTGCTCTGGAAAAAATCCATTCACTAACCCTAGAGCATCTGTCAAGCAGGATGGGAGCTGCAGGAGCTCTTTCAGAGGTGGTGTTTGAGGCTTTGGGAAAGATATTTGTGGCCCTCTACCTCCCCTTGATCACAAGGGCAGGAGTTCATCCAGGTGCTGTAGCTGTCGGCCACAGCTGTCCCAGTTTGGCCAGGCCCCAAGCCCACAACAGCTCCAGTGCTTGTTTCTGGGGCTCCCTGGAGCCCTCGGCTGCTCCACCCTGTAGGTCCTCTGGACCAGTGTAGCTTGTCCATAGGTTGCCTCTCAGCCTGCTCCAGCTCTAGCTTTCAGCTGTGTCCTTGCTCCTGAGACTCCCCTCAGCTCACACTCACCCTAGCTGTAGCCCTTGTCCAGGTGTGGCTTGTCTAGGGACTTCCTGCAGCTTATGCCCACTTCAGCTACAGCCTCAGTGGCCCACCTCTAGAAGTTTCTCCAACTTATACCCACTCCAGCTTCAGCTCTGGGTCCTAGTGTGGCTTTTTCCTGGGACTCTCCAAGACCTGAACCTACTCCAGCTAACTTTGACCAGTCTGCCCAGGTGGTCTTGGCACAGCTTGCCCCTGGGACTTCCCTTGGCACAGGCCTACTTCAGCTCCAGCCCCAGGTCCAGGTGAGGCTTGCTTTCTAGGATTCCCTGCAGCCTACACACGCTCCAGTTCCAGCTGGCCTGCCAAAGACACCCAGCGCACACCGTCTACAGAGGCGTAGGTCTCTTACACAAGGTTACTCATTCAAGACTGAGAGAAGTTGCTGTTTTGGCTAACTCATAGAAACAAACACAGAGAGAGACAAACAAAATGAGGAGACAAATAAATACATCCCAAGTGAAAGAATGAGACAAAACCCAGAAAAAGAAATGAAACAGAGGCAATCTATCAGATTAAGTGTTCAAAACACTGGTTATAAGGGTGTTTAATGAACTTGGGAGAAGAATAAATGAGCTCAGTGTGAATTTCAACAAAGAGATGAAAATATTGAAAAGAACCTATCAGAATTGAAGACTACATTAATTGAATCAAAAAACGCACTAGCAGGAATCAACACGAGGTTAATTGATGTGGAAGAAGGCATCCACAAGCTGGAAGATAAGAAAGTGAAAATCACCCAATCAACCCCCCCAAAAAAAGAAATAAGGAAAATGAGAATAATTTAAGGGGCCTCTGAGACAACATCACACCTACCAAGAATCTTATATAGGGGTCCTCAGAGAAGAGAGAGAAAACAGACTGATTTAAAGAAATAATGAATGAAAACTTCCCCAGCCTGGTGAAGAAATAGACATCTAAGTCTAGGAAGTGCAAGGAGTCCCCAAAAGGATGAACCCAAAAAGGCCCCATCAAGACACATCATAATCAAAATGCTAAAGGTTAAATCAACAAAGATTTTTTAAACTTCAAAGTTGAATAAAAAAAAAAGAAAAACAAAAACAATTAAATGTAACTATATACAAATGAGTAACAATCATATTAAAGAGACGTGGAAAAGAAAGAATCCAAGTAACTAGCTCAGTATTTATAGTCCTCAGTGTAAGATCAAAGAACCTGAAGAACTCCAAAAGACATTTAAATTTGACTAAATAGATTAGTAGGTTTATTATTTATTTTTAGTTTAGTTTTTTTTTTTTTTTTTTTTTTTAGGTGAGAGGAGGGAAGACAGTGAGGTAGACTCCTGCACATGTTCAGGTCAGGATCCATCCAGCAACCACATTATCTGGGGCCAATGCTCAAGTACTGAGTTATTTTTAACACCTGAGGCTGATGCACTCCAGAGAAGCTATCCTCATTGCCTGGGCCCACGCTCAAATCAATCATGTCACTGGCTGTGGGAGAGAAAGAGGGAGAGAAGGGGAAGGGTGGGAGTGAAGTAGATGGCCATTTCTCTTGTGTGCCCTGACCAGAAATCAAACCTGGGATATCTGTGTGCAGAATTGACACTCTATCCACTGAGCCACCAACCAGGGCCAGTATGTTTCTTATTAATAGTAGTGTGGGTATAATTATTACAAAACAAGTTTATATGAAGTATAGAATTAAGCAAAGGGGTCAAGTATCGGTCTTTTTGGGAGCCAGGCTTCTCACCATGAGAAAAAGGAGCTACAGATAAATTAGTGAAAGGCAAAAATGATATGAAATGGCTATTATCTATAGTCTGTCCACTGAAAAGACATGAGCAACGATACCTCATTGACAATGAGTACACCTAAGCTTCCAGATCTCTGGTGCTGATATCATTCACTCCCCACCAAAAAGAACCAGGGTTGTTAGCAAAATGGCTGAGTTCAAGGCTGGGGCTGGGAGAGTAAGGCTGGACCATGTTGTGCCAGAAGTAAAAATGTGCTTCAAGAATGACGGGGACAGAAACCAACTTGAAGGAATGCACATTAGCCAAATTGGTGACAATCTGAGCATCAAAATAAATAATGATACTGATGGATTATGACCCATTGAATCAAGTCAGAATCTGTGAATCTATATTGATAGAAGTAAATAAAGGAGAAGGAACATGTTAACTAATAAATGCAGAAGGAACGAAAGAGTTTAACCATCACTATCCGGCTATCATTATAATAATTTGATTCAGGCAAGAGCCATCAATATACCATAAAAAACAGGATAGTCATATAACTTCAAATAATCTCCCCACCGGCTAGGTATTTATTACAAAGGGAAAGATAGTAACTTTACAGTGGAGAAACTTGGAGGACATGTCCAGGACTTGGTGATCGAAGTTAACATGGGAATAAGTCATAAGTCATAGCCACCTTCCCTCTGACAGAATAAATAAGAACAGTGTCACTTCCTGGATATTCCTACCATCTCTACATAATATGAAGCTATTGAAGTATCAGCCGAATGCAAATAAGGGGACGTTTTACAAAATAACTGACCCCATCTCCTCAACATGTCAAAGTTGAGGGCAAAGAAAAACCAAGAGTGGTCCAGATAAAGAAAAGCTAAAGAGACATGAGAGCTGAAAGCAACAGGTGATTCTGGACCTGAAAAATTCTCACTGCAGAGGACAAGTAGAACTAGGATGAAATCTGAATAAAGTCTGTGAGTTGGAGGAAAAGAAAAAAAAATTATGTGACTCACATACAGTCTTTCTGAGTTCCCTGGACTATATTGTTGTGAGGGAAGCATTTTCTTAGTTATTAGTTTTCTCTTTTTGGAGGAGGACAGGGATGGAGCTGATCTGGCATGACAAATTTTCCACAGCTACTACATGTTAGGGAGTGTTGAGATGTTATCTATTTTGGCCATTTGCTATCTCTAGAGAGAGACCGTAAACCAGGTTGAAGCAGCTGAAGGCGATGCTCCTCCTTTCCCTCCATGCAAACTTGACTCTTCATATAGATCTGTAACTTCTATTTGGCAAAGGACTTGGCTAAGCATTCTGACTCATAGTTTTTCACAAGGATGGTGTGACTCACACCAGCAAGCCTGAGTGAGTCCTAAGTCAGGACAAAACTGACAAATCTGGATGTGCCTACGGGGGACACGGTGACAAGAAGAGTTGGGGTGGACAGAGCTTCTGTCTCTACCTGCTGGTTATTATGTCCAAGTGCTGTCACAGCTTGATGAGATCAGTGATTTTGATCGGTTTTAAAATTTTGTTTCATCGATCACACCTGTAACTGCCAGAGCTTGTATGCTATATAAAAAGCAATGCAGTTATACTTGTTTGAATAATTTTTTAAGGATTAAGCTTAAGTAGGGTTGAAGGAAAAATTATCTCAATCTTCTCTTCTGTCTTTATTTCTTCTCTCTCTCCCTCCCTCCCTTTCTCCCCTCTTGCCTTCCTTTTCACAGCGAGGCTGTATGCTTCTAGAGTGAGGTGGTTATTACTTAGAACCTTCTCTGTACCATTTTCTATCAAGTCACTTTAACCTTTCTGAGGCTCAGTGTCCTCCTGAGTTAAAAGGCAGATAATAATACATCTCAGGGCTGTAGTGAGATTTAAATAATACTATAAAAAACATCATTAGTTATTGCTTATTAAACATCAAACATGTGGATTATCTCACTTAATCTTCACAATAACTTTGTGAGTAAAATGGTACATGGTAAGTGGTGTATAAATAACATAATGGTGACAATCTTGGGTGTTCTTATGTGTTTTGAGTATTTGTAATTGTCAGGTGTCATTTATTCATGCCATTAGCCTCCACTGTCCCTGTCACCAAATTGATATTGGTCATTCATTCATTCACAGTAAGTAGAGCACCTGCTACTTACCAGAAATTGTGTGTGGGGAAAACGAGGAGCAAAAAGAGGACACAGTTCCTAACTTCAAAGGGGTTAAATTTAGTAGAGGTTATAGATCAATAAATGACAATTATAACCAAGTGAAGAGTCCAGTGGCAGCAAGAAATACAGAATGGCTGTTATAAGAAGGAGCCCTGAATTCCAATTCGAGGGATTCGGGGAGGGTTTCTTAGAAGAAATCTTATCTATGCTGAGATCTTAGGGACAAATATAATTGGGATTAGAGGTTAGACTGTTGTAAGGAGTCTTATATACATATGTATGCAAAGGTAAAAACATGAGAAGGACTATGACACATTCAAGAAACTAAAAGCAGTTCACCTGGAATTTGAAGAACTCAAAGGTAAGAGTTGAGGCTGGGTGTAAGCAGGAGTCTCGATCACGGAAGATCTTGGTGTCCATCTCACAGAGGCTGTCTAATGTAAGGCATCCTTTTAGCTGTCATTTAGTTCTTGGTTCCTCCCTTCCTCAGCCTGGCTTTGGAACAAGGGCGGGCTATTCTGCTGACCTTCTGGACTCCTGATCTGATTAGGCATATGGCTGTGTTGCTAACCCCTGATCCTCACGTAACCTTTTAAGCTATGTTCTTGGTTCTGAAAAAGAAAGGGCTTATCTTACTAGTCACAAGGTGGGACGTTCTTGGTCAGTTGGCCATCTCTAAATATCACCCTTATCCTAATCTGTGGGGTAATGGGCTCTGGGGCAAGGTCTCTTCTGGCTAGGACTTTATAGTCTGGGGGCCCTTTTAGCAAGCCTAGCAGTCTGAGCCCAGGCCCACCAAGAGTCAACTCTCACACTACTGTGCCTCTCTGAATCTCAGTGCTTTCCAAAGACAACCAGAGCTAGCCAGACTCTGAGACACGATAATCTAATTACCATTTCACCTGTCCTGGGTGTGGGGAGATGATGGACATATAGATCAATAAGCTAGGGGAGGACTGATTTATTTACTGACTGCCAGATGAGCTCTTGCTAGAGAAAGTACTATCCTGGTAGCTACGCCTGTCAAGAGTGCTCAGCAAAGTCTGGGATATGCTCATGGTACAGAAATACGAAAGTGAACAGCCAGTTCTCAACAAACTCCTTTCTTTTGAGAAGTCAGTCAAATGCTAATTATCTCAGAGCAAGGTGTCCATATAGTTTATTGTCCAGACCTGGACATTTGAGACTAGGAGAGGCTGCTTGTCATCACTGTTTTGGGACGGACAGCTGAAAATAGCAGACCCAGACAAAGGGTTGTCCTAACCAAGAGCTCTCAGTTGGTCTAATGACTGCTCCCAAGTTTGTGGTATCTGAACTTATGGAAAGATCATAGGGCCAAATTATTTTTGGGTCTTGTTCTGGCATTATCTTTTATGCTCCCAAAAACAATTTTTGTGAACATTTTCCATTTTGTGAAATACTCATTTTTTGGAGAGTTCATTAGCAGTCATCTTAATACAAGACAAAAGATTTCTATTCAAAGCAAAGCAGTGGGATAATAATAATAATGTAATATATGGACAAGGCCTACCGCGGGTGAGGATGATGGAGATGCAGAGACCCAACTCCAGAGACCCGGTTCAGTGATGCAGATCCAATTTATTCAGGAAGTAAGCTAGCTTATATACAAAGGTTCAGCCTATAGGGTGTTACAGCGTGTCCTTCACAGCCAATGGCTGAAAAGGTCAGGGAGCTGCCTGATTGGCGCTGAGTTACCTCCTTACAGCAGGCGAGCTCCCTCCTGGGTGTGCCTAGGAGGGTTTCAGGTGCTGGAGTATTCTCACAGCATTGCATCAGCCACAGCTGCTAGGAATGCACTATGTGCTCTACCTACATTTCTCCCTTCTCTTTTAATTAGAGCCAGTTGGACTTGATGAATGACAGCTTGTTGTTGTTCTCTCTACAGGCAGGATAATGCCAGAGTGGGTAAAAGCAGCCCAGACGTGGGGGTCCACCTGCATCTGGGAGTTAGTGGTTACTATAGCACACATAAGCAGGAACAGAGTACCAGGACCTGGGGGCCCGTCAGTGGCTATTCTCTGGTCTTGCTCCGTTAAAGCCTTCATATCCCCCCATATGATGGGGTGCACATATTGGCTGTGAGGTCTTCTTCTACAGACTCACCATCTCCTGGGTTGGGGGGTCCGTCGGAGGGGTCATCTTGGACACTGGCACTGGCCTTATGTTTCGTCCTGGGATCTAAATTGGCTGAGGGCTGTTTTCTGGAAAGACACAAGCATAACCTCTCCCTTGCATTAGAAGGGGGTGTGGACCCTGCCACTGTGCCATGGCTGTGTCCTTCCAGCATCAATTTGGTTGGTTTTGTTTTTGTGCGCTCATTCGTGAGTGTGTTGAACTCGGAGGTGTAAGGTATTTTTCCCCGCCAAGAAAGAAGGAAGTGGTCGGAGCCACAAAGTGTGGCATAATAAAAGACTTTATTGAGTACAGTGCACATCCCATCCAATGAGGTTCCCTGGCCCTGAGGAAAGATGGAGGCCAAGGAAGTCGCAAGTGGTGACCCACGTGGGAGATATTTAAAGGGTCCCTAGGGTGGTCGAGCTAATATGATGTGGTGAAATCTCACTGGCTGGCAGACGGTCGCTGTTTTCCAAAGGGTTCCTGGGAAGTTTCTTTTGGTGCGCTTGGTTGTGGGCAGTCCTAGCCAAAGTTCCCAGGTCTGAGCTTTCCCCATCATCCACCGACCTTACAGGAGGCTAAGCCACTTTCCTCCTCAGTGGAGGGGGAGGGGCTCCTCAGGGAGAGGGGTAGCCTGTAATATTTTTGGAATAGGGGGAGGGTCCTTGGTGGGAGATGGCTAGTAGGGCAGGAGTGAGACGAAGGGGGAAGATTTGCCCTTCGTGTACTTCCACTGAACAGATGTGCCGGAGAGCTTGGGCCCAAGTATTGGGGTTCCAAAGAGGCACATCCTGAAGCCAAGGGTTGAAATCTGAGAGGATTTCCAAGTAGGTACAAAGATCCTTTTCATTAACTTTAACTTGCCTACTCTGCAGTAGGGCATGGAAGGCCTGAGCTTGTGGGGCTTGGGAGTGAGAGAGAAGGTTTTCTATTGCAGAGGGTCACTCACCTGTCCCTTGGATGCTGGTTGGGTCCCTGTTCAGGCACCAGTTGTGGACAAGGCCCACTGGGGGTGAGGAGACACAGAGACCTGACTCTGGAGACCGGGTTCAGTGACGCAGATATGATTTATTCAGGAAGTAAGCTAGCTTATATACAAAGGTTCAGCCTATAGGGTGTTATAGCCTGTCCTTCACAGCCAATGGCTGAAAAGGTCAGGGAGCTGCCTGGTTGGCGCTGAGTTACCTCCTTACAGCGGGCAAGCTCCCTCCTGGGTGTGCCTAGGAGGGTTTCAGGTGCTGGAGTGTTCTCACAGCATTACATCAGCCACAGCTGCTAGGAATGTGCTCTGTGCTCCACCTACAGTAATACTGCAGAGAAAATTTTCAGCTGTATCTTCTGTTTTTTATAATCCTTTATTATTTGCAATGTCAGGTGGAGACATCATTTGCTTTCAAGCGTCAGCCTCTAAATTGCATACTATATATTATTAGCTTTGATGAGACTATATAGGAAGGGGTACTTATTTGTGTTATTATTGTTTGTCCAGAGGGGTAACAAGGAAGAAAATAGCTCACACACAACTAACACAAGTGAGAACAAAGAGAACAAGGAAATTTCTTGAGTTATGAACTCGTTTCTTCTAAACGTGTTTCTTGATAAAATAACAAGTAAACTGTGTTGTGCTGTGAGTCCAAAACCATCTTCACAGCAGTATTTATTTTTCTCACATCAGATGAAGCAGGTTGTGGGAAAATCAGATGACCAAGTGTTACTTTCATTTTTTACTCCCTCCTCCATTATGATAATATTAGAAACTATCGCTTTTAGCACTAACTCCTGAAAGAGAAGTTTTCAAATCAAAGAGATTTTGCTCCGCAGGAGATATTCGGTAATATCTGGACACATTCTTGCTCTTGTCAAAACTGGGGGTGGAGAGTTATTGGAATATAGTGGGTAGAGGCTGGGGATGCTGCTAAACATCCCACAAAGCAGAGGACAGCCCCCCCCCAAGCAAATCAGCTATCTGGCTCCAAATGTCAATAGTGCCGAAGTTGAGAAACAGCTCTGCAGCATCATAATTACATATTTATTTATTCATTCAACACCCATTTTTATGCTAATCTTAACATTAGCACTAGTTGCTTTATTTATTTAAAATTTTATTTAGAAAATTAAATTTAACAGGGTGACATTGATCAATAAGAGTATATAGGTTTCAGGTAAACATTTCTGTAGCATTTGAACTGTTGAATATGTGTGTACCCCTCACCCAAAGACAAATCATTTTCTGTCACCATATATTTGTCCCTCTTTATTGCCTTCTCCCCCAACTCTCCCCAACATCTCCCTGCCCCAGTAACCACTTCACTTTTATCTATGTCCACAAGTCTCAGTTTTATATCCCATGTATGTGTGAAATGATATAGTTCTTAACATTTTCTGATTTACTTACTTTACTCAGTAAATGTTCTCAAGGTTCACCAATGTTGTCATAAATGTCACTATGTCATTATTTCTTATGGCTGAGTAGTATTCCATTGTATATATGTACCATATCTTTACCCAATCCTCTATAGAGGGACACTTTGGTTGTTTCCATGTCTTGACCACTGTGAATAATTCTGTGAAGAACATTGGGGTGCATATGTCCTTAAGTACCAATGTTTTCACATTTTTGGGGTAGATATCCAGTAGAGGAATTGCTAGGTCATATGGTAATTCTGTTGTTAAATTTTTTGAGAAACCACCATACCTTCTTCTATAATGGTTGTACTAATTTACATTCCCACTGGCAATGAATGAGGGTTCCCTTTTCTTTGCAGTCTCTCCAACATGTTAGGGACTGAAAAGCCAACAGGGTTTTTACAGTTTAGATTTTTGGGCGACAGAGGTGTGAGGAACTGGTTGTAAGCTGACAGTCTGCCCAACTCCCCCCCCCCCCACCTCATTTGCCTGATTAAGTAACAAAAGGTTAAGCCCTTCCCCACACCTGCATGTTAGCTGATACTCATCCTACCCACTATATCCCCCAGAAAGACTGGAGGCAAGTTTCTTCTATCCTATTTTGTGTAAAGTTAAGATGTTCTGAATTGTGGGGGTTTTCTGCACTTGGTAAAAATTCTTGGGTTGCCTTGGAAATGTGATCAGAAATATCATTGGTTTGCTAATGGCCCACTTTGCCCTATAAATAAAGCAAGATGAGGTTTTTGGGTGGTGGTCTGTTTCTGCTATCAGCTTTGCAGAGCCCTCCCGAACCCATTCTTTAATTCTTTAAGCATATTTTCTTAATTCCGCATGTTCCTACTCAGGACCTGGAATTACTATTGTGCTGGTTCACGACAACAACACATACTGTTTTGTTGATAACAGCCAATCTAATAGGTGTGATGTGGTATCTCATCGTAGTTTTGATTTGCAATTCTATAATAGTTAGTGAAAATGAATATGTTATTATATATCTGTTGGTCATTTGTATGTCTTCCTGAGAGAAGTGTCTGTTCAAGTCCTCTCCCATTTTTTAATTAGATTGTTTGCTTGTTTGTTGCTGAGCTTTGTGAGTTTTTTTTTTTTATATTTTGGATATTAACCCCTTATTAGAGCTGTTGTTTGAAAATATCATCTCCCATTTGGTTGGCTGCCTTTTTGTTTTGTTGTCAGTTTCTTCTGCTGTGCAGAAGCTTCTTAGATTGATATAGTCCCATTCATTTATTTTTGCCTTTACTTCTCATGGTTTTGGGATCAAATTTATAAATTGTTCTCTATGGCCAAGATCCATGAGTTTAGTACCTATGTTTTCTTCTATGTAATTCATTTTTTCAGATTTTGTATTTAGGTCTCTGATCCATTTTGAATTAATTTTTTGTGCAAGGGGACAAACTGTGGTCAAGTTTCATTCTTTTGCATGTGGCTTTCCAGTTTTCCCAGCACCATTTATTGAAGAGGATTTCTTTTCTTCATTGTGTGTTTCAGGCTCCTTTGTCAAAGATTATTTGTCCATGTATATGTGCTTCATTCAACACTTATTTATTCAGTACATACTGTGTGCCAGGCACTGTCCTGCTGAGAATACAGCAGTGAACAAAACAGGAGAAATCCCTATCTTGCTTGGTTTGCATTTGTTGGCCATTCTTCAGGATGCTGTCCTCAGTGTTCTTTTCAATCACGGCTATTTCAGACTTGTCTTTGAGAGTCCTCCCAAAGGTATATAACATATGCTACCCTTTGTTAAAATGAGAATGTGATGTCAGTGTGATAACAGTGGGGATCATCATTGATGAGTGGCCCGGCCAGCCACCCAGAATATAAACTCAGCTGAATAAGTATTATGACATGGACTTCCCCTCAACCCTCATGATGATTGTATGAGCTCTCTAACTGATCTTTCTACTGCCAGATTTAGAACCCTTATTTTTGCCATATTCATTTTCACCAAAAGCAAACCTAATCAAAATCTAGCTTCTACCTTCTTGTATCATCCAGAGTCCACTCTGGTTGCTATAACAAATACCATAGCTTGGGTGGCTTATAAGCAACAAAAACTGATTTCTCGCCATTCTGGAAGCTGGGAAGTCAGAGATCTAGGCACTGGCAGGGACAGTGTCTGGTGAGAGCCTGTTTTCTGGAGTGGCAAAAGAGCTCTCCAGGCTTTCTTGTATAAGACTACTAACTCTATTCATGAGATCTCTGTCTTCCTGAACTAATCACCTCTCACAGGAGCTACCTGCAAATGCCATCACTGAGGATTAGAATTTAACAGATGAATTTGAGGGACACATACCTTTAGTCTATAGCATCGCTCATCTTTCACAGCACAGCTCATGCATACTCACATGTTCATGCTGTTGCATGGCTCTTCCAAATGCCTGGAATGCCTTCCCTTCCATGCCCACTCCACAGTGTTGACCTCGCGAAGTTCTATGTAGTCAGCGAGGCTCACCTTAAGCATCATTTTGGTGCCCCTTCCCTGATTTCTAGGGAAAGTACCATCTTACATCGCCCATTCCGTTAGGGTGTGAGAAGTAAGATTCAAGAGCAAAGTGTCTGTCCTTGAGCAAGTTGTTCTATCTAGCAAATCATCTTTGTGATCTCACTGTAAAGCTTCCCTACTCTCTCACTTCCCAATTACTGAGTTCTGTCACTAATTTTCTGTGTGATTCTGTATAGTTTATTTAACCTTTCTGAGTTGTCATTTTTCTCCACTGGAATTTTGTCAAGTGATATTCTCGCTGTAACTCAAAGAAAGGTATCACAATCTTTAATTTATCCAGGGTAAAACCAAAGATAAAATAAATTGTCATTCATTATTTATTTTTATATTGCCTTTTAATAAGATTATTTATATTGTTTTTGTTATCAAATATTTTATTTAGACCTCAACAAAGTAAAACTATTTTTCAAATAAAATTGTTTCTTCCTTATACATCTTAAAAATCTGAAGCCACTTATAATTAAACTTTGCCTTGTGATTTTTTCTTGTGCACAAAATCATCATTAGTATTTTTCTCTAATTTGTCCTTAAATTTTTGAAAAATTTATTATTTGCCTTTTGCTATTTTACTTAGCTCTTTCCTCCTCAGATAAGAAGAAAATTTTATGTCAGGGAAGTGAGGAGATGAAAGTTTAAAATTATGTATCCTTGATCTTGAGTTAAAACTTTTTATCAGTCACAACACTGTCAGCACATGGGGGAAAGAAGTGAAGCACAAAAGAAGGGATTAGAAGAAAAGAGATGTAGGGTGCTTTACTTTATTACTCCTAGTTTTAGAATTAAAATTATTTTTAAAAATAATTTTTGTAAGATGAATAAATGTGTGTCAATAAATAATTATAGCCTTATCAGTGGTGGTGCAGTGGATAGAATGTCAACCTGTGACACTGAGGACCCAGGTTCAAAAGCCCAAGGTGGCTGGCTTGAGTGTGGGCTTGCCAGCTCGAGTGCGAGTTTGCTGGTTTGAGTGTGGAATTATAGATAGGATCCTAAGGCCGCTGGCTTGAGCTCAAAGGTCACTGACTTGAGGTCAAGGTTGCTGGCTTGAGCAAGGGGTCACTGGCTTTGCTTGACTGCCCCACTCCCTGCCATCAAAGCATATATGAGACGGAATTGATGAACAACTAAAATGAAACAACCATGTGTTGATGCTTTTCATCTCTCTCCTTCTTTCCGTTTCCCTCTTTCTTTCTCTCTAAAATAAACAAATAAATAAATAAATAAATAAATAAATAATTGTAAGAGAATATAATACAAGAGGATTTTAATCAGGATATCTTTCAGTCACCACACTTTTATATATCACACTTCCATGGGATATCTCATGCATGGAAAATGGATGTTTAGATACACAGGTGGGGTGGGTATGAAGAGAGAAAACTAGAACTTATTAAATTATCTTCTCTGTGCTCTGTGTATATGTAGTTTATTTAATTTCACCCTTCCAACAACTCTATGTAGTATATTTACTTACTTTTGAGCTCAACAAAGTACAGTTCACAATAGTTAGTTCTGAGTAGAGTCAACATTGAAAACTAGGATTTTCTGACTCAAACAAACTCCTTCCCACACAGACGGCCTGTAACATAGCAAATAAATGTCATGGCCTCAGGCAATTTATAATCCAGAAAACATGCAAATATGTCTGTAAAAAACAGACTTGGTAGACCATATATTTATCCTGTGTTAAGTATGGCATAAATAACTCCATCTACATGATTGTGATGGGCTAATCTCACTGCTAATAGGGCACTCACTTTGAGTTGTTTCACCTCTGTTACTAATGCAAAAACACAGGATACAATTTTGCTAACAAGCTTTTTCACAGATAATGTAACAGGTCATGCAGACCTTGAAGTTATCCAGATTTAGTTCCTTCACTTGTTAGGCAGATTTGGCAAGGCATTTAATCTCTATCAGACTAAGCTTCCACTTGTTAATTTGGAAAGATGATACCAATCTTATAGGGTTGTTAAAGGATTAAAGAGATGTTTGACTCATACTTAGTTCTCAAAAATGATGGTCATGGCCATTTGTGGCAGCCATTATTATTGACACAGATTGATGCATTTTGGAAACTTTTGGTGGGATTGAGGATGTGGTGCTAAATGGAACCTCTGCACTGGTCAGCCTGATATGTGCACCGAAGTGTAAAGTAATTGGGTGAGGGGAGGAGAGATGCCAGGGGTGGGGACATACTGGAAAGAAGGAATCAAGAGTTGTACTACAGGTGCTTTCCAACATTAACTAAAGGAAATGGCAGGAGTCTGTGGGAAGCAAGCACAAGAAAGGGCGGTGCAGGAGATGAACATTTGTTTCCCTCAAACTAAACATCTCCAACAAGGTAGTCCTTGGGCCAATAGCCGCAGCATTTTTCATGTAATGGGGAGATCTCTTTTGAAGAGCTAACCTCACAAAACAAAAAGTCACACAATAATGGACTATATTTTTCTCTTCCTTATTTCATCATTTGATATAATTCTTTGAAGAAAGTTGTTTCACACAAGCCCAAGTAACTCTGAAGAAAGTCATAGTCCATCCAAACCAATCAAAATGAAAGTAAAAAGAATAATTGGGCTCCCATTATGCAAAATGGAACTTGGTTAATTCATTGCACTGCACTGATAATAAGCTGTTAGACTCCACATTTCTTTTTTTTTTTTTTTCCACATTAGATTAAATAGCTTATTGCTGTGAGAGTTTATTTCATATGGCATACAATTTGGATATATTACAATGGAGTAAATATTAGTCCATTAAAAGAAACAGACTTAAGTACTTCACTTATAGGAAATCTCCATTTAGGAATCAGCAATGGAGAAGGGGAAATTCCCGTAAGGTAATGGATGGAGGGGATGGTGTGTGCTGCCCATCTACCAGCTCCGCTCTGGGGGCTGCTGGTTGCCTCGCATGGGCTGTTCCCTGGGAGAAAAGCAACGTTTCCAGTGGGAAGAAAATCCAAAGAGAATTTATGGTCCTTTTCATGGAAGTGTTGACATTTTAATTACTTTCTGTTTTCTTTGGAGCTACATTTTAGAATTGGAAGCAAGTTAGAAAAATAAGAATTGGCTTTATTAGGCATCAGATGAATTGACATGCAGTCATGAGTTGAAGAAAGTCCAGATTCAGTTCGTAACAAAGTGAAGTTTCTAGCAGGACCCAGAGAGTAAAACAAAGACAAAAACAAAAACAAAACAAAAAACAAACAAAAAACCCCCCTTCAGTCATTGATTAAAAACTGACCAGAGAATTTCTACTCGAGGTTTATTGTCCTGGCAGTAGCCCGTGCTTCTGTGCAATCTAATCTTTTTCAGTCACAAGGCCTTTCTGCCTAACAGTTACAGTATTTTTCCCCTTTACAGTTTGGTCTTTAACTTTTGGTCTCAGAGACATTGTGAGGGTTTGTACAATGGGGTGCAAAGCAAAAAGAATGATCACAGAGAGTTGGAATGAGCGGGGAGAAATTGGTGGGCTTAGTGTTATTTAGTTTTGAAGATACTTTGAAACATTTGGTATTTAATGAAAAAAGAGTGCCTGTGGAAGTGAGGATGGAAGCAGAGTAAATGGCTTGAAGAGATGTGATATTTGTACCCTTTCTTCTTGCCCCGCCCCTGCCAGTTGCCTAAAATTGAATAACTATATATTTTGCAAAAGCTGGGTATCTACATGTGTTCCAGTTTCAGCAAATCTAAATATAGAAACTAGGTACAAGATTGAAATGAAAAAAATCTCAACAACTCCAACCAGCATGTCTTCAGTGCCCAAAGAGTGGTACCTGGGGACATGGGCCCCTCTTGTCCCTTCCTCAGCCTCGCTGTACTCTAGGGACAGTGTAAAAACTCCACTAAACTTAGACCAGTGAATTCAGTAACAAGTGGGTCAAAATAAGTCTCTAAAGATTATTTATTATCTACCATGTGCATATACTATTTATTTTTTTCAGAAAAACCTCTAAGGAGATATTCTCTCTCTTATAGATAATCTTTCTACTTACAAATGAGGAAATTGATGCTCAGACAAGTTAAATAAATTTATAAGTTATATGAACTTTTGTTATAAAGCATTTCAAACATATGCAAAAGAAGAGAAACTGGTACAACAGCCCTCTGTGTTTATTTCGCTTTGCCCATGAAGGGTCAGTCTTCCTCATCAACATCTATGGCACCCCATTATTTTGAAAAAAATCCCAGACATCATGTCATTTCCTCTGTATATCTTGCAATGTGACTCTAAGAGATAAGGATTCTTTAAAATAAAATAACCATAATGCCTTTACTACACATACAAACATAGTTCCTAATATCAAACATGCAGTCAGTGCTCACCTATCCCCAATAGTCTAGTCTTACAGTCTTTTTCAGTTTGTTTGAATCCAGATCCAAACAAGGTCCACGCACTGTGATTGCCTGCTGTGCCGTTAAGGTCTCTAAAAATCTGTAGAGTTCCCCCTTCATCTCTCTTTTTTCCTTTTAATTTTTGGTTGAAGAAATGGGATTGTTTTTCTTGAGGACTTTTTAACAGTCTGAAGTTTCTTGATTGCATTTCCTAAAGAGTTCTCAAATATATTTGTTCTCTTACTCCTGTGTTTCTTATATTTTACAGTTAGAGCTAGAGTTTTTATCAAATTCTGGTTTCATGTTTTTGGTAAGACTATGTAATACGTAGTGATATAGATTTTCATACGTAAAGATGTGTATGTGTGTAATGTTACTAACTGTTAAAGATTTTTACTTCCCTACATTCATTTCTTTAGTTATTACAAAGTTATGATATCCTAATTTAATGATTTCTTGGAAAAAAAAAAAACACAACACCTTATTTTTAGAGCAGTTTTAGGTTCATAGCACAACTGAGTGGAAAATACACAGAGTTCCTGCATGTATCTGCCCATCCCCACTCCCTACCCCAGGCCTCTGCCACTGTCAACATCCTGCACCAGACTGGTACATGGTCACCACAATGGATGAACCTACACTTAGTATTATTACTCAAAGGCTCACTCTTAGCATGTACAATGCATAGATTTTGATAAATGTACAATGGCACATGTCTGTCAATGATTTCTTTTTCATTTATTAACCAGGATTCTTCTATGAGGAGAAACTTCTCCCTCATTACCTCTTTGATTAGGTGAAGCAAAGTTCTATTAAAAAAAAAAGACCAGGATAAATGCTTTGTTCTTTTTCTTTATCTACCAGTTTGCAGAATAGTGAGTTGCTTCCTTTTGGTATCCTCTAAAGTGAACATAAATTTTTGTTTTTATTGTTAATTAGTGGCATTTTCAGTAACACTAAGAACTCATATATTTAAATATAACTGTTTTAATGAAGTATATTTTATATATTATATGTGTATATGTATATGTATATGCTAATAACATGATGGTAAACTTATGTCATTAGTATCTATGAATTTGCATTATTTTACTGTCTTGATTTGAAGAAAATAAATCTTCTTTTTTCTATTTTATTAAGTGAGAGGTGAGGAGGCAGAGACAGAGTACGCATGTACTGCAACCAAGACCTACCGGGCAAACCCCCTACCAGACAATGCTCTGTCAGTCTGGGGCTTCTTTGTGGCTTGGCACTGAGCTATTTTAGTGCCCGAGGCAAGGCCACTGAGCCATCCTCAGTGCCCAGGGCCAACTTGCTCAAACAGTTGAGCCATCGCTGCAGAAGGGGAAGAGAGAGAAAGAGGAGAGAGAGAGAAAAGGGGAAGGGATGGAGAAGCAGATGACTGCTTCTCCTGTGTGCCCTGACTGGAAATCAAACCCAGGATTTCCACACGCTGGGGTGATGCTCTGCTGCTGAGCCAAACAGCCAGGGCTGAAAATAAGTCTTAAAAGTGGTTTAAAATTTTATCTTAAAACATTCTTTGCCATTTACTGACTCTTACAAAGATTCTCCTAAGTTTCTGAGGAGGGGAGGGTAGAAAACCTTGATTTATTGCTATAGAAACAGAAGCTTCTAGTTATGTAGACAAAAGAGCAGGAAAGAAAGAAGGAGGGAAGAAGAAAAGAAAAACAGAGTAAACAAATAACTATTAAAAATAAGCTGATTAAATAGGCTATTGTGAAGTCTGAGAAAATTATTGCAGTTACTTTATTTATATGGTGCCATGTGACATTATTGTGAAATGGTTAAGCCTGAGGGTTTGGATAAAATCTCCCTACTTTCTAGTTGTGACCTATTGCCCTAGTTCCTCAGGCCTTAGATTCTCTGTCAGTGCCACAGGAATAAAGCAGCACAGGCTTGTAAGGGGGGAATAAGTGAATACATAGAAAATGCTTTGATTGCTCCTAGTAAATTCTTAATAAATGCTAATTGATTTTGTTGTCTTGATAATAATAATAATAAATGTGTAGATGGCAAAGTAGTGTCTCTTCTGGACACAGACAAGAAAAGTAAAATATATTTGTTGAATACTAAGGTCAGGTACTGAACTAGCCTCTGTGTTATCCATATAATCTATTATCAATTTTAATAATTTAAAATCTACTACTGTTATATATTGTTTATTCCAGCAGAGGAACTGGTATAAGAAAGGGATACGAGACACGTTTTTGTGTGAACTGGGTAATACTGTTAGGTGTATTTGACCCATATTAGGTTTTGCTAACATTTGCAAAGAACTTTTATAAGACAAAGGAGCACCGGCAAAGAACAGAACTTAAACATTCTGCAGGAAAAGCTTAACAAACAAATCCCAGGAAAGGTGTTAAAGCACTAAAGTGGGCAGCACGGAACTAGAGCACCACACAATTCTAATATTGCCCCTAACAAATCCATGTCAACATTCACCAAAGTTTTCCATCCACAGGAAAAGAAAGAAAAAAGAAACAATTTTTGAATCACTCCTCCAACCATGGAAATGATTTTAATTACCAAATCATCTGTTGGCAGAGTCTTCTGGCACACGTACCTGCAACTTGGAAGGATAATGAACCAATTCCTTGCTCCGGAGTTGACACTGATAGTACTTGCTGAATTTGCTCTCGGAAAAGAATCCAGGGCAACAATACATCTGGCACTCTGTTCGAGGAATTTGTCTTGTTGTTGACATGCTCAGCCTCCATTGTCCACACCACCCTGACAGCAGGATCTTTAGAGTTCAAAGAAATTACCGTCTGAATTAATATAATTAAAATGTAACTGCTAGTCACTGCACAAACTCTTTATTTCTAGGAGTACAGATCTGATAGCACATCTGTGCTCAAAATCTTCCCAGTGATGGCTGGAGGGGAGTAAGCTGATGAAACTGGGATATATACTAGTTCATCAGCCTCATTAAGTACTAACTAATGGAAACATGAGAAAAGAAAACTGTCCTATCTCTGGCATGTCTAAATAGAAATATCTTTCAAGTTTACCCGCCTGTACAGCACTTTTATAAAATATGTAGTACAGGGTGTCTGAAGTAAGAAAAAGAAATAAGAAAGATTGCATATTGTCCAAAAGACAATTGTATGAAAAAATAGAGTGAAAAATTTATGGACAGGATTACAGAATTAAAAGTGGTTGAATAACTTCATTCATTTTTACTGTTTCACTTTGAGCAGTTTATGTCACTAGCCAAGCAATTATCACTAAGTAAACAATAACTTAGGTCCTAGCTTATTGAATTTCATTCTTTGTTATTGTTATTTTTTCATGAATACTTGATTGTTGATATGGCGGAAACTGATATCAGCATCTTTACTTAGGAAGTAAGACTGATTTACAGTCTCTCAAATAGGTTGATATTCTCACCCTGAATGACTCATTTGAGGGGAAGAATGATCTTACATATCCATGTGTAGGCTGGTACTCAGAGCCTCTCTCTGAAGAATATAAAACTTATCCTTGTGTATATTAGGGACTCAATATTTGTGTTCCTCCATTATTTTTAAGTTGAAGCCTTAACTCCCAACATTAAGGTATTTTGAGGTGAGATCTTTGGGAGGTAATTAGGTTTAGAGGAGGTCATGGGGCTCCTGTGATAAGATTCATGTCTTTATAAGAAGAAGAAGGGATACCAGAACTCCTTTCCCCTGACCCCTTGACTCTGCCGTGCAAGGACACAGCAAGAAGGCAGCCACCTGAAAGCCAGGAAGAAAGTTCTTACCAGGAATGGAATGGCTGGCACCTTGATCTTGGGCTCTACAGCTACCACACTGTGAGAAATAAATTACTGTTGTTTAAGCCACACAGACTATGGTATTTTGTGGTGGTAGACTGGGCTACAGTAAATAGGAGATTATTGGGTTAATGAATTCTGAGAAAAGACAAGGTTTTCTTAGAAGCATGTTTTTATCTTCACCTAAAATTCCTTGTCAGAGATTGCAATAAGTAGAAATATGGAGAATTGGTAATGTAGTACAAAAACAGGACCAAGGTTTGTGAATGACAGAGAGGGTTCAAAAGAAGAATACCAGTGCCTCCTTTAATTTTAAACCAAATACATCATGCTAAAGAGTTTATGTAGCCATTAGTTTCTCTTAATAAAAACTGAACCTGTCAGGCCCTGGACGGCTGGCTCAGTGGTAGAGCATCAGGCTGGCATATGGAAGTCCTGGGTTCAATCCCTAGCCTGGGCACACAAGAGAAGTACCCATCTGCTTCTCCACCCTTCCCCCCCTCCTTTCTCTCTATCTCTCTCTTCCCCTCCTGCAGCCATGGATCCATTGGAGCAAAAGTTGACCTGGGCACTGAGGATGGCTCCATGGTCTCTACCTCAGGTGCTAGAGTGGCTCCAGTTGCAACAGAGCAACAGCCCAGATGAACAGAGCATCACCCCATAATGGCCATGCCAGGTGGATCCCGGTCAGGCACATGCAGGAGTCTGTCTCTCTGTCTCTCGCTTCTCACTTCAGAAAAATACAAAATAAATAAGTAAATAAATAAACAGATAAATAAATAAAAATTAAAAAAAATTACTAGTCAGCATCTTGGTAGAGTTAGGAGTGCCTGTAGGTTGTCTTGTGGAATGTCTTTTTTGCCTTCTGCAACATGGAGGAATTGTCTACCATCTTCCGTGAACTAGCCCAGTGGTTTTCAAAATTAGGTGGGCTTTAGAATCACATTTATGTATGTGTGCATGTGTTAGTGGGTAAGTGTGTGTGTGGGGGGGGTACTTGTTAAGATATCAATGCCTGGCTCCCCCCTGATCCACTGAATCAGAATTTCCAGCTGTGATGCCCACATTGTAGAGGCTGAAAATCATTCCAAGTGCTTCTGATACACACTGAACTTGACAACAGTAGTCCAATGTTTTCTTTCACTGATAAAATTATTCAAGATTACTGCCTAAGTGGATCTGTCTATAGATGACATATGTGATTTTAAAAAATGAATATATTTACTTTATATAAATGGAACTCCATTTAAGACATTTTTGGCCTGTGATTATTAGAGGGGCTCATCAGAACATCTGTTAGACCCTTTTCCCAGTTGCGACATTCCCTTTTCTCTTTGACATAATTACTCTTGTTTAGTTTCTCATTCTGTCTGTTCTGTCTGGGTTAGGGGAAAGAAAAATATAGCAGAGTTAAGAGAATTCTTAGGAGTGGGGTAGAAAGTAGATTGAGGAGGGTGGAATTTCTATCCTTTGTTTGACCAGTGGATTGTGGGATATACTTGTCATGTGGAAAACATCTTAATTTATCCAAAGGCTGTGATAGTGACTCCCAGGACCCAGCATGCCCCTAACACCCCAGAGGACTTTCTTCTGGAAAAGAAAAAAAGGCATTTCACAGTTTCAAGAAATCTACTTTGCAAACAAATGCATTAGAGATTTATATTTTATTGTTAAAAATCCTTTAATACAATAAAAAAATGCCCCTCCCTGTAATGCATTTGTCTTATTACTCTGGATGTTTATTAATAGGATAGGCTGTTATAGACACATGTTTAGATGTATATGCACAGATGGAAAATGTCACACTTGTAGGAAAGGCCAATCCTCCAAAAAAGGACATCAGTGGAACTTGCCTCTGTTTTCTCTGTGGAATGTAAAAGCCAGGATTGAGTGCAAGAGGTTTAGGAAATTCTGGTCCCTGGTTGCCTAGCTTCTGCAAGCTGCTGGTTCTGACACTATCTTTTCATTTTTAGTAGTCTTTACAGATTTTCAGAGGGGTGGTTATAAAGTGAATTAGGAATCAGCAGTTCCTATCCCTTGTTTGACCAATAGATTGGGGGACAGACTTGTCATATAGAAAACAGCTTGATTTATATAAGGGAGATAACAGTGACTCTCAGACCCATGACACCCCAGAGGACTTTTTTTCTGAGGTTTACAGGATAAACTGATTGGTAATCAACTAAGTGTAATGAATGCATAACAATTATTTTCCAAAACTATTTTAATTGTGAAAGAAGTACATTTACAAAGAAGAGACTGTGGTGGGGTGGGGAGAGGTGAAGAGAAATATTGAAAAAAATAAGAAGGAAGAAAGTTTGGAATCAGAAGGCTGGGGATTAGAATCCACACTTATTAGCTGTATGCCCTTTAGTATGTTACTTCACATCGCTGAGCCAGTCTTCTCATCTATGAAATGGGAAGAATCTCTCGCTCCCGTGGCTGTGGTAAGGATTTGCTAAATCACATTCTGTAGATTTAGACTTAGCTAAATGCTTAGACTGTAATTGTTCTTAACACAGTACATCTGAGCTAACAGCTCTGTCACTGCCTGGAGCCTAGTGTGGTGGTAACTAGCACCTGCTTTGTAGGCAAGCAGACTCAACTTCTAATCCCATTTGATTTTAGGCAGAATTACTGATGTTGGTATTCCTAGCTCTAAGGCTAAATAATATTTTAAAGCATTTGTTGAGATCTCTTAAGTTAATGCAATTATTATCAAGGAGTAGATTTCAGTTGTGTCTGTTTTCATGATCTATGAACTAAACTCCTCTAATCCTTGATTTGCGCTTACAAGCAAGCACCCTTCCTAGTTTGTAAGAATTATTTTAAAAATAAAAAACACCTTGGAAACAATTAACACAAGAAAGTAAGAAGTCTTTGCAGCAATGTTTCACTTTATTATCATAGTTTTCTCTTTCCTGAAAAACCAATGAAAAGTGGCAGTTTTATATGTAAAACCGTAGTTAGCCTTTATATGGATGACATTTTCCTAAAGGCCTAGAAGTATTTCAACTTCACAGAAAAACATCCTGTTTCCAAGTTGGATCTGATTAAATTTCAAATCTATATTAACATCTCATTATTTTTGACAGAAAGTGAACTCCATGCTTAATGAAAAATGCTCTACCAGCTCTGTTTCTGTGGATTCCTCAGAAAAGCTGTCTTGGGACCCAGGAGGGCTGGGTCTCAGCTGCATCCTTGTTAAAACAGTTGCCGGGGGTGAATGCTGGCCCTTAGATTTTCCTTCCTTTCCCCTCTCCCATCCCTACATTGTTTCAGCTGCCAGCTCCTTCATATTTTTCTCTGAAGCAAGGGAAAGGGAAGGGCAGAAATGACTTTAAAAGAATAACATTTCTTTCTATGGTCTTAAATAGAACACTCAGCACAAAACATCCTGTGTTTTCTTTTAATTGATGACACTCTGACTAGAGTAATGAATGAACTAAAAACCAGGTCTTGCTATTCAAATAGGCGTTGTTTTAGTCACATACCACCCTACTGAGGGGAAGTTGTTTGACGATTAAAATTACAACCTGGCTCCTTATCCCATTATATGCCTTTTTTTTCCCTCCACTGTGCTTATAACCTCTAACATGTGTTTATTATGTCTTTGCTTATTCTCTGACTTCCCTGGCCATAATAGAAGCCTACGACAGTAAGAATCTTTTTCTATTTTGTTCACTATTGAATTCTCTATTCTAAAAACAGTGTCCAGCACAAGTAGCCACTCAATAAGTATTTGCAGCATAAATGAATGGACTGATTTCTTTCTTAGTGTCCTTTCTTATACAATTTCTTTTAAGTGAGATGAGGGGAGTTAGTGAGAAATACTCCTGCATGTGCCCCAACTGGGATCCACCTGGCATCCCCATCTGTGGCTAATGCTCAAATCAACCAAGCTATTTTTAGCACCTGAGACTGACACACTCAGACTAACTGAGCTATCTCAGCTCCAGGGGTGATGCTCACACTAATCGAGACACTAGCTGTGGAAGGAGAAGAGGAGGAAAGGGAGGGGGAGAGAAGCAGATGGTCGTTTCTCTTGTGTGCCTTGACTGAGGATTGAACCTAGGATGTCTACATGCCAGGTCACTGCTCTATCCACTGAGCCAACTGGCCAAGGCCTCTCATAAAATTATGGGAAGAATAATTGGCAAAAACATGATACAAAATTCTATAAATGTAATATGTTTATACCTAGTAAATATATTTGGAGTTTGCATATATTGGTGAAGAAGAGATTCACAGTTGGATCTCTGTAACTCTCTGTTCTCTCACTTTGCTTTTTCTTCAAAACCTGACTCCCCTGTGTCCCAACATGATGCATATTTCTTTGGTTGTTGTCTGCCTCCCTTTATTAGAATGTAAGATTTTTTTTAGATTTTATTTATTCATTTTAGAGAGAGAGAGAGATGGGGGGGGAGTAGGAAGCATCAATTCTCATATGTGCCTTGACCAGGCAAGCCCAGAGTTTTGAACTGGTGGCCTTAACATTCAAGGTCAACGCTTTATTGACTGTGCCACCACAGGTCAGGCTAGAACGTAAGATTTTTGAGGGAAGAATCTTGTGTATTTTGTTCGCTTCTATAACCCCATACTTAGAACAGTGTCTGGCACAGAATAAGCACTCAAGACATATTTGTTGAATAGGTGAGTATTTGAATGAATGTGTTTGCTATAGACTCATGCCTGGCTCTAATTCCATATGGACCCTACAACGTGACAGAACACTAAGACCTTAGTACTGCTGAGGTGGACAATAGATGGGGAGATGAGAATGGGAAAAAAATAACCAAGATGACAGTAATGTTTTAAGTTTTCCATTCATAGTGAAAAAGGCACCTCACTCTTTATGTATATGCTGTGTATAGTATAAGCTTAGGGACTGTGGTTTGGATCCTGGATTATCTATTTTCAGAATAAATTGAAATAATTTTTTTTATTTTTTGATGTCATATTTTTATTATTTATAAAATCTAAATAGTGTTGCCATGGCTATAGTGAGAGGATGAAAAGGGTTGGACCAGTGGTGGGATTCAAATAATTTAACAACTGATTCTCTGCCCTAATAACCATTTTAAGTATAAAAAAGCAAAAGGTAGTTTATTTTTTATGTGTTTAATACTTAAATAAGAACAATAAAAGAAGTACACAAAACTAGATTATGTTATAAGAAAGAGTTTTAAAATATTAATGAAAAAGTATTAAATAATACTTGACAAAAAATGATAAAACTATTATTTAAGATATTTTCATATTACTTCTTGATTGGCATCCCCACTTGCAAATATAGATGGAATGAACATTACTATGGGTGCTTAGAATACACTGTTGCAGAGATCAACGTTACAAAAGAGTAAGGAATGTAAATTTGTGATTTCCACATTGGGCAGTTGCCCAGGCACCCACCTTAGAGAGAACCCTGATTACAAGTGCATTTTAACAACCAGTTTTCCAAACTCAACCAAAAGTTAGGTATCGGTTCTGCTGAACTGGTGCGAACCAACTGAATCCCACCACTGGGTCTTACACATAATACTTAGTAACATTAGCTACCAGCATCATCATTACCATCATCATTATCATCACTATTTTAATACAAGCTACCAACTCTATCCTTTAGCCTGCTTTTGTAAATACAATTTTATTGGAATACACCATCCCCATTCATTTTTTAAAAATATCTAAGTCTATTTGTCATTGCAATAGGAGAATTGAGTAGTTGTGAGATAGTAGGTGGTCAGCAAAGCCTAAAATATTTACTCTCTAGCTCTTTAAGGAAAAAGTTTGTGAACCTTGATCCAAAATAGGATCAATCAGGAATATAACTAAATCCAAGTCCAGCAAAGTATTGTCCATGGATTTGTGTGATACACAATCTGTTTGTTACTGATCCGTGACAAGGTTAAGTCAAGAAAGTAAAAGCTAAGTGTTTATAATATTCTATAACAACAAAGTGCTGTTGACATCCAAGTGCATAATTTTGGTTTATACAAAAGTCATGGTTTATGACAGATTGAAAATTTAAAAACACGGCCCTTCCCACTGGAATAGAATCTGGTGTTTTGTAATAGGATTTTGTTGCATTGGTAATTTAGGCATATTCATGTGGTTTCAGATGAGAACATCTGGGAGCTCATCAGGGGGGAGTAACAAACAGGTTCTGGGATTGCACTTGACCTGAGAAGGTTGATGAGTGAGCCCATTAATAATGTCATGCAAATGGATTTTCTATACAGATGGATGAGCGAGCCACAGTTCACATATCAGCTTATAATATAGTTGTAATGTGTTGCTTCATATCTAAGAAAAGGTAATCACCTCAGGTTATTATGTGTGTCTCATATACATGTATACATGAATTTCTTTGAGATAAAGATATTTTAAGTCAATAATTCATCTTCTCTGAAGAAGAAACCAACACTTTTTCCTGGAAATCTAGCAAAACAACAGTTCTGTGACCAGCCTTATGTTTTGTTGCATGTGCACTTAAAAAAAAAGCAGACTGACTTTTTCCTTTTCTGTTTTAGAATTGGTTCCAAATAGCAAAGCCTGCCAGAAAAAACAGACAAACTCTCAGGAACAACAATGCCTATTATGTGTGCAGTAGGAGCTGCCAGATTTTGATTACTGGCCAGACATTAACCCCTTTGGTGTCTTATGGGGGAAATGCCAAGTCTGAGTCCAGACATTTCCAGGATTTTAAGTCACTTATGGTGCAAGACCAGGTGATTCATAACGATTTGCACAAAAAAGGGCTATTGTGAGAAGGAAGTGCAAGTTCAAGGCCACATCTCCTTGCTTCCTGAATTCTGCCATGACTCATTCTGGCAAAGCCGACAGAGACTCAATCACCTCTGTTTTCCCTTGGCAGGCCTATTGATGGGGGTAAGAAGCACGTTGCTTTTGCCACGCTTCCTCCTGTATTTTCAGCTGGAGAGGGGCAAATTCTGCACTCAGAGCAGAAAACTCGTGGATTCCTTGAGGCAACCAGTACAGAAACACTCCTAAAAAGTAGAATTTCTGGCCCTGGCTGGTTGGCTCAGTGGTAGAGCATGGGCCTGGCTCGTGGGAGACCCTGGTTCGATTCCCGGCCAGGGCACATAGGAGAAGCGCCTATTTGCTTCTCCACCCCCCTACTTCCTCTCTGTCTCTCTCTTCCCCTCCCGCAGCCAAGGCTCCATTGGAGCAAAGATGGCCCGGACGCTGGGGATGGCTCCTTGGCCTCTGCCCCAGGCACTAGAGTGGCTCTGGTCGTGGCAGGGCGACACCCCGGAGGGGCAGAGCATCGCCCCCTGGTGGGCAGAGTGTGCCCCTGGTGAGCGTGCCGGGTGGATCCAGGTCGGGCGCATGCGGGAGTCTGTCTGACTGTCTCTCCCCGTTTCCAGCTTCAGAAAAATACAAAAAAAAAAAAGTAGAATTTCTGCAAGTGCTTTTGTGATCAGTTTCCCTCTGTCATATACCTTGTAGGTCGACAGCCCACTATGAGAGCTCACATAATTAGAGAGCAGTGCAATTTATGCTGAAAGGGTGATGGTATGTATATACATACTGTGTGTGTGTGTGTGTGTGTGTGTGTGTGTGTGTGTGTGTGTAAGTCATTTGTTCTTTTAGTTTACTCCTTTATATATATATTTATTGATAATCTATTTTGGGGTGGCTGAGGATGCCAAGTTAATTTGCAGTCACAAATATTAGCTTCTGTTTATTGAGAGTTTATTGTATGTCAGTACTACATTAAATATTTTGCATACATGTTTAATTCACTTCATTTTTTTTTTTTGGAGAGGGGGAGGAGAAAGAGTAAGAGAGGGAAAGATAGACAGGAAGGGAGAGAGACAAGAGACATCAACTCGTAGTTGCATCACTTTTGTTGTTCTTTGATGGCTTCTCATATGTGCCTTGTGCCTTGACCAGGGGGGCTCCAGCTGAGCCAGTGACCCCATGTTCAAGTCAGCGACCTTGAGCTCAAGCCAGTGACCCTTGGGATGAATCATTTTGATGATCCCACACTTCAGCTGGCAAGCCTGCGCTCAAGCCATATTAGCCCTCACTCAAGCTGGCAACCTGGGGTTTCAAACCTGGGACCTCGGCTCTCTTAGGTAAACATTCTATGCACTGCACCACCACCGGTCAGTCTAATTTACTTAACTCTTTAAAAAAATTTATTAAATAGCCTCATTTTGCTTTTATTACATGTTATTGAGTTGATGCCAACTCCTGGAAAACCCTATGAATGAGTGATATGCACAATGCCCTGTCCTCAACAATCCCGCTCAGCTCCTATAGCAGTGATGGGCAATCTTTTGAGCTTGGTGTGTCAAAATTCGCCAAAAAACCCAGCATAACTCAGTTGGTGTGTCACTTCGAGAAAAAAAACCATAATTTCGTGATATTTATAGTTTAAATCATTGGTCCCCAACCTTTTTTGGGCCATGGACTGGTTTCATGTCAGAAAATATTTTCACGACCAGCCTTTAGGGTGGGACGGATATATCACGTGACCGAGACAAGTGTCAAGAGTGAGTCTTAGATGGATGTAACAGAGGGAATCTGGTCATTTTTTAAAAATAAAACATAGTTCAGACTTAAATATAAATAAAACAGAAATAATGTAAGTTATTTATTCTTTCTCTGTGGACCAGTACCAAATGGCCCAGAGACCAGTACCAGTCTGTGGCCCAGGGGTTGGGGAGCACTGGATTAAATAACTAAATGTATAATATAACTGTAATATATAACTGTATTTAATAAACCAAAAACTAATTATTTAACTTACCTGCTTAGTGACGTCTTTGTTCATCTGTCAGTTGGTTTCTTTTGTTGGTCTTGATATTATTTAACTTGTGTGCAGTGCCGTGAACTAAGATAAGTGAGGGGGAGAGGGAATTCTTTAACTAACCTGCCTATTAGTGACTTTTTTGTTGCTGAATTTCATTGGCTAAATCTTCAATTGAAGGTTGGTATTTTGTACACTTCAAGCCCAAGCAAACACTACTAACTTCATCTTTCAATTTGTGTCTTTTGTTGGTTTTGATATTATTTAACACTGAGAATAAGATCTCACAAAAGTACACAGAGGGAAAAATTGTGAGTAAAGCCATTGCTATATTTTTCAGCATGCTAAAAGTGTCTGGTAATTGGTTCCAGGCACTCCAAATTTTCTGTTCGTAGTGGCACTCCTCTTGATTCTCCAAGCGGCACCTTTCCAGATTCTCAAGCTTTGACCTCAAGTCGACAAACGCCTGAGCCCAGATGCTGTCTTGAAATTCTGCAACTTGCATCTTATGTAAATTAAGATGGCTGCCGCTATATCTAATGGCGGGAAATGGCACCCATAGCACAGGCCCTCGCCTCTCCCAGCCTCCCCCTCACTTATCTCAGTAATGATGGTCATTCAGAAATCCATGACACCCCAGAACAGTAGATTGGATGATGGTTGCTGTGGTTATATGGTTGCGGGTAATGGTGATCACAGGGGCCCTGGAGATGTGTCCCCCCCGGAATTCCGCTGCTCCCTGCTCCGCCAGCTGGAAGTGAGGTCAAAGTTCCCTAATGGCCTAACCGAAAGTCGCAAAACTAGACGCTCTGTGCCGGAGTTCTGTTGTTTTGGCCTACAGACCTCCAGCACCCAGTGTCTACACTACAGCAAATGTTTTATACTCGGCTACTGCACCTGGCCTTGCAGGAGCTGAGGATGAAATGTCCTTCTCGGCATGCGGCCCCATACTTCTCTGGTATGCGGCTGCGTGTCATTGAAAATGGCTACGCATGTAAGTGCTGACACACGTGTCATAGGTTCGCCATCATGGTCCTATAGACTCACGGCTATGACTTTTATGGAGTCAGTCCATTTCATATTTGGTTTTCCTTTTTTCCTACTGCTTTCTATTTTCCCCAGCATTACTGTCTTTTCTGAAGAACCTTGCTTTCACATGATGTACCTAAAATTGGACAGCTTCAGTTTTGTCATTTTTGCCTCTAGAGATGTCTCAGGCTTTATTTGCTCTAGGACCCACTAGTTTGTTTTTCTGGCTGTCCAGGGTATCCTCAGAGCTCTCCTCTAACACCACATTTCAAATGAATCAATTCTTTTTCCTTTTCAGCCTTCTTTACTGTCTACCTTTTGCATCCACACACAGTAATTGGGAATACAAGGCTGTGGTGATTTCAGCCTTGGTCTCTAATGACACATATCTGCTCTTGCACATTGCTGCCTTTCTGAGTCTTAGCATCCTTGTGATTTCTGGGCTGCAGTCCCCATTTGAGCTGATGGCTAAACCAAGGTAGGCAAAATTTTAACAATTTAGATATCTTTATTGTCCATGTTACAATGTATTTTTTCTGCAGTCATTTTTGTCTTATATTGTTCAAATGCAGTCCTACTCTAACACTTTCTTTTTTCACTTCATCAGAAGTCATTTCAAATCATTGTTACTTTCTGCCATTAATGGTTCATCTGTGTATCTTACTGATATTTATTTTACCAATGTTTATTTATCCTTCCTCTGAGTCTAACCCAGTTTTTGGTATGATTTGTTTGTATGAATCGGGAGATAAAATACACCCTTGTTTGACACTTTGCCTGTAGGAAACCATTCTGTCTCTCCATATTCTGTCCTGACAGTGGCTCCCTGTCCACAATATAGGTTATGCATTAGAACAATCAAGCATGAAGGCACGCCTGTTTATTTCAGACAAGTCATATGTTTTCATGATTGATGTAGTCATAGGCTTTATGGTGGTCTATAAAGCATAGACTGACCTTCTTCTGAAATTCTCTGGAGCAATCTAGCATCCATATTATATATTAGTAAATTGAATCCCAGGAAACTCAAGGGTACATAGCAGTTAATGTCAGAGCTAAGGTTCACATCCAGATCTGTTTGATGCAAAACCTATTAACGTATTCATTTCGATGGATTGCCTTTCTAAAGATGAATAAAAAATAAGACATTTACTTAACTTACTGAAATTCACATTCTGATTGGTGAGAAATGTATGTGATAGAGAATGAAAAATGCTATAATACAGCTATGTACAAAATACCATGATTAGTTTTGTTAGAGAGCAGAAGAAGGTGGGATAGGATAGAGAAAGGCCTCATGAAGAAACAAGTACTTAGGCTATACCTCTGTGAAATGAGATACTCAGGAGAGACATAAAGAGAGAGACACACAGAGAGAGATATTCAGTTAGGTATAGTTGTGTAAGAAGAGACCTGAAGTTATTATTCTGGTTTTCAGAGTTCCAGAATAATTCTATGATATAGAACTTGGCAGTGGGAAATTCTTCAAGGTTATTTTTTCTCTTACCATGACCATAACTTTGTCCCCTTTGTTCTCTATGACATTGCCATGCCTTACTAAAAGGGGACACGGGGAGAGAGTGAGTTCAACATGGGTAAATTACAGATGATGATGACTTTTATAGAAACTGCCAGAAAGAGGTGCAAAGGTAACCTTGCCTCTCTGCTCACTGTAATGATGGAAGGAAGGTTTATACCAGACCTGGAAGTAAAAACACAGGCTTTGGCCAGTTTTTGTATCAAGTGTTACATTTGCTTCTCTTCAATTGTATATTTCATCTTAAAGGACATGGTCACTTCATTCTTTCATCGGATACAGGGAGACAGATTTTTTTAAAAAAAGCACATCTACAGACCCCTACTTGAAGATGACTGTGATAGAGGCAATGCTTTATCCCAGGGGTTAGGAAACTTTTTGGCTGAGAGAGCCATGAATGCCACATATTTTAAAATGTAATTCCATAAGGGCCATACAACAACCCCTGTACATTACGCATTATCCAATAAAAATTTGGTGTTGTCTTGGAGGACAGCTGTGATTGGCTCCAGCCACCAGCAACCATGAACATGAGCGGTAGGAAATGAATAGATTGTAATACATGAGAATGTTTTATATTTTTAATGTTATTATTATTTTTATTAAAGATTTGTCTGCGAGCCAGATGCAACCATCAAAAGAGCCACACCTGGCTCGCGAGCCATAGGTTCCCGACCCCTGCTCTATCAGAACACTGGGATATAAAGTGACACCTATTCAGTCCCAGCCAGCACTCTGGCTCAGTGCAGAGCAATCTGGCTCAAAGGGAAGGAAACAATGACATTATAGCCAGGATGCTTCTGAGCCTTGGGCTGTTCTGTTTAGTACAAATGACAAGCAGAGAACATAGATGTGATGGCCCACGTTGCTAGCAACTATAACATCATATTCCTTTGAAATTTCACTCTGAGGAATTGAGCTCTATCTTGGAAATTTTTGGGGTTAATATTTCAGAATGTAACGACCATTGACTGTTCACTTGTACTGACTCTGCATTGTGCATATTTTTAAAAGAGATACTGGGCTTTCCTATATTCATTACAAAATCCTCCCAGCCCCCAAATCTTTTTATAAAATGCCTCTGCCCTAGTTTTTAAATACTTCCTGTGATTGAATATGATTATAGGATATTTACAGGCATCCTTGTCTATTATATCAAAAGATCACGAAGAAAAATGTCCATTATTAAATCCCCAAAGTGATTAGACTGGCACGGGAAATGGGGTTGGGGCTGGCATGGAAGAGAGGATCTGATTCTGGGATTTCATGAAATCCAAAACAATGGAACAGCTGCTTTTCCATAAACAGATTATTATTATTATTTCTACCTAGACAGCTTGATAGCAGCCATTATCTTCCTTCTGGGTGTCTTATCAAGTTCCGGCTGTGTGCAGCATGGGTGATAAGGAATGAGAAATGTCACCCATGGGATTGCCAAGTATTATTTCTATGCATTGCGGTTCAGCAGCAGCGAATCCCTTAGAACTGAAAAGTCATCCTTTTGTTCATGCTGGGCAGTTGCTATTGTGTCTACACCAAGAGAGCAAAAAGAGGATGTAGTTGCCATTGTATGAAAGATTGAAATTTCATTACTCTCAGCTAAAGTTCAAGCAGTCTTGATTTTTGAAAAGTGGAATCATTATGGAATATCTTTGAAAAGAGAGAAGACAAGGGAAGGAAAGAAGAATGAAATAAGTTCAGAGCTTTTCAGGTCTATGAGGGACTACAAAAAAAAGAGAGAGAGAGAGAGAGAAAGACAGCAAGAGATAATACTTTCAATCACTGAAACTTAAAATGTCAGGCATATAAGCCTCAAAGGAATTGAGTATCACCGTATCATCATTACTTGTAATCCAATTGTTCAATGTAAAAACCCAGTCTTACATATTATTCATCAGAAAATAGTTAATGTAATGGATTTCTGTTTAGTTGTCTCTTGTTTCATAATGCAATATTGAATGAAATGAATCTGTTGATATTGAAAAATTTTCCTTTGTTCTCAATGAAAAAAATGCTTTATTATAGATATAGATATGCTGGCTCTAAATATTTGAGGAAGAAAAATGCAATCTTGTGTTTTTGTTCTAGTATCTAAACTTCTCCACCTTTTACCTTCCTAGAGAAAGACAGCTTTAGGAAAAAACAAAAGCAAAAAATAAAGCATTTAATTAACCTGTACCATGTTCATATAACACTTCCTCCCAAAATGTTCACGGTGCTTTAGTTTTGTCTATATACAGTCTTAGGGTCATGTTGATATTATAATGTAAGCTGTGCGGAAGTGAGCCAAATAAAATGTTTCCAACATCTTAGATCACTATTGTGAAATCAGAATTTCAAATGAATAAAATACTTTGCTCTTAAATCAACAACTTCCGAAATTAGATTTTAGTCATGAAATCATTACGATGGGGACTGGGAGGAGGTTGGGAAAGCAAAAAGCAAAAAGAGGAAGAAAAGAGGATGTGGGAAAAGAGGGAGGCCTTAGACTCCCTTTTGGAGTGTGAGCTCCAGGAGGGCGAGGACTGGCTCTTCGTGTTTCCACAACACCTTGGACAGAGTAAACACAGGGCTATTTGTAAATGAATTAGTGAGAGGTATTTAGGACAAAAATGGTTACAGTCTAAGAAATTCAAAGGAATATTCTCCTAACCAAACAAGTTATTTTAGGTTTTACCCATTAAGTATTCATTAGGAAGCCCAGAGCTTCTCCAACTTGAATACACAAATGAATTAACTGGGGATCTTGTTACCATCTGGATTTGATGCAGTATGCCTGGGATAGACTTTGAGAACCTGAGTTCCTATCCAGCTCCCAGGGGATTCTAAGATGCTGTTGGCCCTAGAATATACCTAGAATAGCAATATCCTAGTGCCATTCATGGGCAGCTGGGCTGGGATCATGGACTCTGAGTTCTAGTCTCTGACCTTAACCATGTGTGTTTTTAAAGCCAAGTGATTAGTGTTTTAACCCAATTTTACCATCTATCTAATGAGTAGATTGAATATAAGTAATTTCTAAGGTTCTTATTGCTTTAATGTTTTAAATTAAAAGGAAGGAAAAAGGTACAGAAAAACATATTTTAAACATAAATACCTCTAAGTTAATATTGATATTTTCCATTCAAATTCTGGACTATAGGTTTTTTATTTAACCCTTTTCATATTTAGTCTCACACACTGGAAAGTCCTAGCTCTCAAGAGCAGAGGGTAAAATAGAATTCAAATATCTCACAGTTGCTATTTACTTTATTCAATATTATATACATCACAGGCTTAGAAAAATAAAAATACATTAACTGACAGTAGTTAAATTTTCTCACAGATTCTCTCCCTGTTTTCTCACCAGTTGTAATAGCTGCACTGTATCCACATTGTCAAATAGCCATTCTGTACCATACTTTCTTTTAAACTCATTATTTAGTCTTAGTTCTACATGTAAATGTTTAATGATCAATACCAAACCTTATGTCAATGTCTTTACTGGCTGTCTAAAGATTGTTCTCTAGTAGACTCCTCAGAGAGAAAATGACACTGATATTCCCTGAGTTCTTGCATATTGATAAACATCTGTGCTTTTTATACTTAAAGGTCAGGTTTGCTGAGTATAAAATCCTTGGTTTATATTTGTTTTCTTTGAGTGACTTAAATTTGTTATTCCATTTTTGTTTGGCATAAGGTGTTGACAGGTCTGATAGTAATCTAATTATGTTTGTTATATAAATTGTACGTTCTTTCTGCTTAGATGCCTAAATAATTTTTATTCTTTTTTCTTAAATGTTTAATAATTTTACTAAATTACTTCTTGGAGTTGGTTGTTCTGGATGAATATTCTTAGATATATGATATACTCATTCAATATGTAATTTAAATTCCTTTTAATTTCAGAAAAATTTCCATTTTCTCTGCCTTTAATTTGTCAGCTTACTTGGATTGTTCCTATCTCTTTTAACTTCTTTTTTAAAAAAATTCTTATTATTTTTAATTTCTCTTTCTCTTGAAGTATTATTTATATGTTTTATATGTTAATCTCTTGTGTTCTTCATAGTTAAGACTTGTTTTGTGAAATAATTTTTTTCTGTATGTTTATTGCTCTGAGTTCTATCATCTCATTTCTGAATTTAAAATAAAGTTTGATTTTTCTTTGCTTTAATACCTTTTAGATTATTTTGAAATTAAAGGCTATAACCTGGGTTTATTCTGAAAACACATGTTCTTGATGTGTTTTCAGTGTCTGTGGTGTCATATTGCTCCTCATTCTCTTTTTTCTATGTAGATTTATTACTCATTTTTATGTGAAAAGTTTTTTCTAAATATTTAGAAAGAAGCATGGCTCAGGGTAGCTTGATAACTTCATATGGCTCCTTCTTTTGTTTCTACAAAGTGTTAAAAATTAAATGTTGGATTTCTGAGATATCCTAGCTGTGGCTCTTCTCTTCCCTTTATCTTAACTGTCTTTATCCTGATCAATTCCAAATCAAATCTCAAAGCCTGGCCATGCTCTATTCTGGAAGGGAGCCCTGGTGGGTCAGTTTCAGGAATTCGTTGGGATCAAAGGGTTCCAGTCCCTTTCATGTAATATCTGTTGGCTATGCTTTCTACTCTTTTCAGAGGTTCATCAGAGACTATTGTTTTCTTCTGCTATCTCCCATACAAATGGTGGGTCTCATGGCTATTGATGGCTTGTATTTATTTACTTGTATTTTGGGTTTTCTGGAGCTACCTTGCCATCTAATTTTATTGTCAGTGCAGTGTTTTTGATTTTACTACCTAGTGGTGCTACTTGTTGTTATGTGAGGTTTGAGAAAGATTAAAAACTGTGTCACTGCTGGCCTTGGCCGGTTGGCTCAGTGGTGGAGAGTTGACATGGTGTGTGGAAGTCCTGGGTTCGATTTGCAGCCAGAGCACATAGGAGAAGCGCCCACCTGCTTCTCCACCCTTCCCCTACTCTTTTCTCTCTATTTCTCTCTTCCCCTCCTGCAGCCAAGGCTTCATTGGTGCCTGGGCACTGAAGATGGCTCCGTGGCCTCCACCTCAGGGGCTAGAATGGGTCCAGTTGCAGTGGAGCAATGTCCCAGATGGGCAGAGCATTGCCCATTGGTGGGCATGCTGGGAGGATCACGGTCGGGCGCATGTGGGAATCTGTCTCTCTGCATCCCTGCTTCTTACTTCAGAAAAATACAAAAAACAAAACAAAACAAAAAACAAACAACAAAAAAACTGTGTCACTGCTGTCACCACTCCAGAATTCTCAATCTTAAAATATTTTAAAAATGTACACTGTATTTAATGCACAGCAATATTACTCAATACACACGGCCATAAGAAGATGGCTTTCTGACACAGCAGGTTGCCTCAGAGATCTTAGAGCTAGCCAGAAGAACCTCAAGAAGTCATGTGTTACAGCTCCCTGACCAGTACTAGGAGGTCAAAAAATCATTTGTTTTTCTCCAGTTGGTTTTTCTATATATATTGATAGTTGTGTTTGACCTTAGCTGAATGCTTACATTTAACAAGTTATTTTTATGAACCTCAGTTTCCTTATTATTCTTAAATCACTTTCAGAAAGCCTGGCCAATGGCAGAAGTTTCTTGAAAAATTCTCCAGATGCTTGAGCTGCTCGGAACCATCACTGTAGGCTCAGTTCAGGCACTATGTGCTGACCTTCTGGGGTAGCCACCTTTCTGAAGTTTTTTAAAAAAGACTCGGACTTGGTGAATAAAGCAGATCTTTGTCTCTTATTATCTAGAAGAAACCTCACATAGTGTTATAATACTTTTTTTCATAACAGCCATTGTCTGTGAGATGACATCCTTATTTTCCCCCAAGATATTTTTGAAATGAGAAAAAAAGTAATGGTTACGCTAAAATTACATCTTGGCTTAGTATTTATATTTTAAACCATCAGATTGTCTGTTTGATGATGTCAGTGAACTAAACATATGATTATCATCACAAGTTGAGCCATGAATTTTTATTTTTGATTTTGTAGTTGCCTTGGCTAATAATGTAAGTACTGGGCTCAGGCAGTTTCTATCTGAAATAAGTACAATAGTCAAAGTATCTGGTGTATATAGTGTCTGGCCACTGACCAGTGTTTATAGCTTCATTGGTTTTTATAATGAGTTTTACAAAGCAGAGTATTTCCTCAGTTCCACTTAATATTAAATGCTATACTTATTCGACCATATCTTATAATTTTTCTAGTAGTGTCACATTTTGTTCATATCAAGGGCAGTTGCTATCGTGACATTATAACAGCTGCCATTTATTGAGGACTTACTATATGAGAGCCAAAACTTTAAGTGTTTTACTTGGTTTAACTCATTTAATCCTCATAACTGCCTATTGAAATGAAACCTGTTATTATCTCTATGTTAGAGACAAGGGAACTGAAGCACAGAAAGATTAAGTAAATTGCTCAAAGTCATACAGTTAGCAAGAGACAGGGTTGGATTTTTAGTTTAAATCATTTGAGTAAGAAATTCCTATGCTATCTACCACTATATTTCTTGTATTGTAAACTTTTCTTAAGTCAGGTACCAAGAAAAATGATATGTATCACTCTGACCGTAGCAGTGCTCCATCATTAAAAATCATATGTGGTCACAAGCAGTTTATGTGCTATGAACTCTTTCACAGAAATCTTCTAGTAATCAGTCTCTAGGATGATGTTCAGACATGTTGTGTGGTAGATATGTTGATGATGTTAAATAAGTAGAACAAATACTACCTCTTAGTAGACCTGAAGATTTAGAAGTAGATGATCTCTTTGGGAGGTTGGGAAGGTCGATTGGTTCTATAAGGTCTGAAGTTCATATTGGGAAGGCAATTGACAGTAGTCTTTGGAATGACTTCATTTCAAGATACTGTCATCAAGATTTCAACTCGGTCTGCCAGTCCTTGTAACATGGGCCAGCCTGCCTCCAACCCTAGTGCTTCAAAATGAGAAAGTCATAGGCCATTCCAAAATTTCTTCTTACAGTCTTATTGTTCATGTCTTGTAGTTTCTCTATGCTTCTACATCAAACTGGATGTAGAAGTCAAATTTTTCACAGATTTCCACCAGAAAGCCAATCCATACCACTTGTGGGCTGGATTATGTACTGAAAAAATTCATATGTTGAAGTTTTAACCGCCAATATTTCAGAATGTGGCCTTATTTGGAAATAGAATTGTTGCAAGTGCAGTTAAATTAAGATGAAGTCATACAGAGAGGGGTTCCTAATCTAGTATGACTGATGTCCTTATAAAAAGAGGAAATTTGGATACAGATACACAGAGAGAACACTTTGTGAAAATGAAGGCAGAGCTCAGGGTGATGCTTTTACACACCAAGGAACAGCAAAGGTTGCCAGCAGACCACCACAGGGGCTGTGGAACAAATCCTCTCCTCACTGTGCTCAGGAAGAACCAACCCCACTAGCACCTGTATCTTGCATGTCTAGCCTCCAGAACTGTTACAATAAATACCTGTTGTTAGCCACTCAGTTTGTGGCACTTTGTTATGGCAGCCCCAGTAAAAGGGTACACCACGGAACATGTCCTGAGTTGGGTAGATTTTATAGAAGACACCACACAGCCCATGGCATCCCCCCAATTAAATCGCTACTTCTCACCTTCTACTCCCTCCTTATCTCTCATTCTGGGTTCATCTCTAAATTCCCAGCTTCAAATTTGTATCACTTTTTTTTCCAGAATAACTTTTCTCTTTCTTTGAAGTTCTGGCAACAACCAACATCTAGGTCCTCAGGCTCAGATTCTAGCCCAGCCATTAATCCAAGCACATGTTAAACACAAACAGCCTATTCATGTAGAGAAATTCCTGTGCCAGACATTACACTAAGAACATTTTATAGACGGCCTAGTTTCAAATCTTGGCTCTGCTACTGACTAGGTGTGTAAACTTGAGTGAGTTATTTTACCTCTCTAAAATAAGGATAATATTACATTATGGATGGTAATACTCCATAATGGTTGCCTTCAGTTTGGTGGACTCTCCTATATATACACACACAGCTGACTCTGAGGCAGACATCTGTGTAAAGATGGTGCAGTGGGGAAAGCTGTCAGGAATGACATTGGAAGGGAGTGAGAGGGGCAGCAAGAGGCAGAGAGAGAAGTTGCCCTGTGGTGCAGGGAGGCATCAGCCCTTCCATGGAGAGTTATGAAGATGGATGGTGCTCCAGAGTGGTCTTAAATAAAGGCAAGGAGCTGAGCTTTTGTCCCATTTCACTAAGAAAATTAGTAATTGGAAGTGAGTTTCCTTAAGTGAGAGGTAATAACCTTTGGTGAGACAGTTTTTTTGGCTGAAAGCAATTTCTTGGGAGCGATTTGTCCCTGAGCAGTCAGTTGCTAATACTGTCTTAGTAGCTGAGGAGTGAATATCTTGGCTGTCTCTGTCCTGTAGACAGTTTCCAGGTTACACGTTACAGCATTTACTACAGAGGTATTTTGAGCATGAAATAAGTTAACATACAAAATATGCCGGGAACAATACATGATATATGTGATAAGTGCTGTATAAATGAGACTTCATATACTCAGAGTCCACATTAACAATTTTTTAGCCTTATGTAGTTGCATATAATGTACAAATTTGGCTTTATGCAGTTATGTACAATTTCACATGGACTTTGATTCTTATCAAGGCCATGGAACTGAATGAGGTAGACATTTCATCTAAAATGCTGTCTATGAGAAGATTGAGGCTCAGAGAGATTAAGCAACTTGACCTACTCAAGTTAGCAGGGACCAGCTTCTCCCTGTTTTCAATTTCCTCCTCCCTATCTGCAACCACAGCTAATTTTTGAAGCCACAAATACCTAGGTGTAAGCTCAGTCTCACCAACCCTAATCTTAGGACAGATTGTTTTGGAAACTACAACACCCTAGGTTAACACCAGGATTCAGTATTAATGGTTTTGTGGTTGTGCTGGCCCTACCTTGAACCATGATGAAGTTGTAGAGATGGTTGATAGACTTCAAGGCATTTCACTAGGGAAAGTTGACTGCCTGGCTGTAAGAGTCCTTCTGAGGTGGCCTTTATCTTAATGCCTTCTTGTGTTATTGTATTTGTCTGACCTTCCACTTCAAAGACCTGATTTTGTCTTGTCTGAGAATAATGAAGGCTTTCGGTGAAGAATATATAAAATATATCCAAACAAGACTGCTGTTTAAGCTGGAATTCTTCTACTTTTTTTTTGGAATTCTACTTTTTAAAGTTACTCAAAATACTTGAATCTCCAGAGTAGCACATTTTCTCCTTATAGGCAAACAAATCAAACATTTGTTTGGTAAGCATAACATCAGAGCAATAAGAGTTGATTGATCTTAAGAAATATACTGTGATTCCTGGAAGCCTTTTTTTTTTTTTTTAATTTTAAGAGTACCACCTAGCTGGCTTTAATGTTTTTGATGGGTCACCAAAGGTTCCCCACCCCTGGTTAGGGTTGTATACACACTGCTAGTGTTTGTCTCTGAGACTCATTTTTCTGTGTTCCATGGTTGACCAA
The DNA here is from genome assembly GCF_036850995.1 of Saccopteryx leptura. Classification (NCBI taxonomy): domain Eukaryota; kingdom Metazoa; phylum Chordata; class Mammalia; order Chiroptera; family Emballonuridae; genus Saccopteryx; species Saccopteryx leptura. The sequence continues at coordinate 119,371,373 of NC_089504.1, forward strand.
CTTGCCTTTTAAGATCATCACATTAATAACTCTAATGAGTTTACAGGGAAGGCCTACTGTAGCCAGATGGCTGTTTTGACTCGTTGGAGACATTCTACATAACTCTGTGATGATTTTATAGCTTAAATCTCAGAGGGCAATTCTGTGCTCCTTATTTAGAGAGGCAATAGAGCCAGCAGCCTGTTTAGAGCTCAGGCTCTGAAATTAGGTTGCCTGTGCTTGCATTCTAGCTTGCCCTTCCCTAACAGTATGGTCTAGGACTAGTGGCTTTCACTTGATATACCTTAATCAATAATGGGGGTGGTAATAGTATAGACTTTATAAAGTTGCTTTAGAATTTAATAAAGTTATTTGTATAAAGCACTCAGAAAAGTGGTTGGCAAAAATTAAATGTTATTTTGCCTGACCAGGGGTTGGTGCAGTAGATAGAGCATCAACCTGGGTTGCTGAGGACCCAGGTTCAGGACTCTGAGCCCAAGGTCACTGGCTTGAGCAAGGTGTCACTGGTTCAGCTAGAACCCTCTAGTCAAGGCACATATGAGAAAGCAATCAATTAGTTAATGATATATGTTTTATAAAATTCATAATATAAACTAATAATCAGAATAAACACTTATTGAGTACTAATGTAATCTAAGCACTATTATAGTTCTTTTACTTGAATATAATTTAAACCTTCCAAACTCAGTAGGATGGAAAATACTTTGAGTCTATTTTATAAACAAGGAAATGGAAATAGAGAGGTTAGAAACCACAGTCAATAAGTGGAGCAGGTAACCTGGAAAAATCAAAATTATCATCTCTGTGTGTGAACTACATGCATGTTCCAATCCTGCAAGCAATAAACTTCAACACTGTCCCCTGCCCTAAAGTTTTTTCCTTGGTAACATGCAGCCTTAAACTAAAGCCCTGCAATGTTTCATCAATCCCACAAGGAGAACACGAGATCTTTTATGTCACCAGGAGACTGGAGGTCCATTACCTACTAATTCATATTTCTGCATCTCCAGCTTGCTTGTCCCACAGTCTGAGCAGTGCTGTGTTTCAGGTTCCCCTATCCCAGTCCACCCAACCTATAAAGGCTCCTGTGACTCAGGGCTGAAGTCCCATGACCACGCTAGCCTTTACCTTACCTCCTCAGGGTACTGTATTCTACCTGTCCCACTGGACTTCCTTCAAATGTAAGCAATTAGGATTCTCCCCCCTTAGGCCTCAGTGCCTGCCCTGGTCATTCTCCGGTGTAGGGGATAGTCACAGGTTTCGGTCTCTTTTGCATTACTTATTGGGTAAGCCTTAATTAGGGAAAGCCCCTTTTAGTCTTGGAATATAATATAAGAGATACTACTTGAATTAAACCCACATCTCCCACTCTATATTCTTCATTGCAGATGAGGTTGAAAGATGATGACTGGGATCAGTTGTTTGAGTATAGACTGCATGGATGGAGGTGGGACCCAGAGTCTGAGGCATGTGGCTCCAATGAGATGCTTCTACTCAATGTTGTAAAGGATTCTGGGAGCTGAAGGACTAAACTGAGTTCCCTTGAAACAAAGAAGGCCCAAACCCTAATGGTGGCTTATAAAACTACCAGGTCAGAAAAACTAGAGGGAAGGACTGAGACTAAATTACATAAGGAGAGAACCCAGAATTAGTGGAAGATAGCTCAGAGGGCAAGAAGGTCAAGAATGGGCAAGAGGGAATTGAAGGTGACTCTCTCAATTATCATTATTGTTGGTAACAATTCTTCAAATGTGTGGTGCATGGGTTGGGGTAGCTCAAGCAAGTGTAAAGGGCCTGTGGCCAGTGGGACAGGCTCAAGATCTTTCTCTTTTACCACCCTCTTTTACCTCCTCATGTTTAGCTATAAAAAAGACTCTTCTAAAGCTTCCCAATCTACTATATATTGCTGCATCTTGCTGTTGGAGAAGACAAAATTTTCTTTTTGTGATTATCATTCTTTTGTGATGAGAGTGTGTTATAAGGCTCTGATATTGTTGACATTTGATATTGCTCCTGAGCCCCTCTCGATGACTGGGCACTTTAGAGTCTGTATTCTGTTGGGGGAGACTGACAATAAACACATGCATACATATGTAATGTATTTCCAGAAAGTTGTAAGTGCAGTGAAGAAAAATAATTCACAAGAAGAGAACAGAGTTGTTATGTTCAGAAGCAGAATGATGGAAGGCTGCTCTGAGGAGGATAATATGGGCAGAGACTTGACAAAATGACAGTATTTTCTGCACCACAAAACATGTGATCTGCTTTTTAAAGGCAGGGCTTAGTTTATGTCTCCCAGACACGTGCCCAAATTTATAGGACGGGCCCCCAAAATGATCGTATGATGAAAAGAGAGCTATGATTATGAACACTAAACAATAAGCTAGAAAGTCATGTCTGAAGTAGCAAGTGATTAATGAGAGTATTTTCCTGGGGTTTAATTCGAGGAGACTGCAATGAGCAAATTTTCCTCTTAACTCCTTGCATTTCAAGGCCCAATGACATTCTGACCAAGAAATGCATGCTCTTTTCTCTTCCTAGTGCTCTCTGTGGCTTGAATTTTCATTGACTAAGTATATTGAATTTATAGTAGGAAGCCTTGGTCTGCTTTCTTTACTTACAGAAACTTTACAAACAGGAATGATTGCATCTGTCTACTGAATATCCCTCTAACTACCTGCAGCATCAAAGATCTTGAAAGCTGAAATGATCAAAAAGGGACTGGATTCCAAAATTGTCCTCTACTTGTCAAGGTAGCACATTTGAGACTTATGTCAGGTACGTCTCAGTGATTTCAGCACCTTATAGCAACTCCTGAAAAGAGTTTGCTTTTATTCCTGAATGCCAAGTAAGGGGAATATAGAAGCTCTTGCAGTTTCCTGGTAATTGGGAGGAAAGGGAGGGCTTGGCTCTTCATTCATCTTTTCTTTATGTTTTTTATTGATTGATTTTTTAAAAACTATTTATTTATTTTAGAGAGAGGGAGAGGAAGTGAGACAGAAACATAGATCTGTTCCTGTATGTGCCCTGACCAGGGGGAGATCAAACTGCAACTTTTGTGTATCTGGATAATGCTCTAACAAGCGAGCTATCTGACCAGGGCTGTTCATTCATCTTTTCATTCAAATTTTTTGGCTCCTAGAGGTTAAAATATTACAAACAGATAGGCATTCTCTGTCCAAGTCAATAAAAAAGCTAAGGGCTAACTTTGAAAATATAGGCAATTTCAAGAAAGTAAATGAAGATTGGACCTAATGAAATGACACATGGGGGGAATGTAGGAGAGTTGTTTGTAATGTTCATTTAATTAGACTATTTTTCATTTAAATATTAAAATATAAACTTCCTGCTGAACCTCTGTAGATTCAAACAGGGTCACAAGTGAACTGGTAAGAGAGAGAGCCCACGGATAGATGATAGGGAAGAAGGCAGGAACGGAGGATTGGCCAGATGAGCTGATCTTTGGTATGGTAGCATCCATGTCGGATGTTACATATATTTAACCAGTATTCTTCTAAATATTCTGATCAGCCTACAATCTTTTCCCTTCCTTTATCTCTCTTCCAACATTTCTGCTTAATTGCCCCACATACCAAAATACACACACCCGGTCACATGCCAGATTAGGGCTGTCTCAGGCTCTAAAATTACCCAATGTGCCATTGATTAAAACCATCACTTGATGCCCATCCACAAGTCTACCACAGGGAGTTCAAAATAAGTATGTGATTCCCTTTATAGACTGACATGTAAATTATGAATTTTCCTTTTAATGAAAGATAGTTTAATATTTTATTTCTTAGTCTAGTAAGATATAATACCTTCAGGATGAGACATGTTAATTATCCACTCCTGACACCATGACAGCTTTTGGTTATTCATCTCTGTACTCCCTTTCTTTGCTCTTGCTCTTAGCCTCACAATAATTTACACAACAGTGTTCAGGTGGCAACTGCCACCTGGCTGAAGTAAGATTGTAAGTGAAGCCTCCTTTCCTACTATGTGGCACTCTGTTTTACCTTACACCTATGTATCTAATTCTCTCATGTTGTCCTATATGGATGACATGCCTTAAAAATATGTTTAAAATGAATAAAAAAACATTAAGTCTGCACCACTAAATAAGACTGCATAATTGTTATTGTTTGGGTGAATCAGTCTTAACATATACCATTTCATTGACTCCAGACACCTATGTGTTAGAGTAGATATTAGCAAAAGCTTTTCAATGTTGAGGACTGCCATTTTATGGATGTAAGAAAATGCCAACTAACTAACTTTGAAGTTCTACAAAGGCAGTGGGTAGCTCTAAGATACAAAAGTGATTAACAAAAAAGGAAGAGTTTGTGTGTATGTGTGTTGGGGGGAAGTACAGAGAAAAACATGAAGACTAAATAAAATAGTTCTCTTCTCCCTGTGGAACCCTCTCTCTTTCCTCTCTCTTTTTCTCTCTCTCATGCACACATAAATAAAACCATCCTATTTTATATATATCACTGTGAAATATGACTTGCATATGTGGAGAGTCTTCACTATCAGTTTCATTTGTGTCAAATTGTTTTGAGGTTTTACTGAAGAAGGCAGAGTGTAAACTGAAAAGGATTTGAGGATGAAGGGCCTTTGTGGGAATCTCGTTGAGTCATCAGTGCTTGCCTGTCAAAAATTTGGGTAAATAATTTACCATATCAAAGTCTTAATTTCTTTAGAAAAATGAGTGATGTGGCAATGATATTTATCTTTCAGGGTTTTTATGAGGCTTAGATGATGAAACTTCTCAATGAGAGAAAAAGAAAGAGTGAGGGGAAGGGGAAAGGAAGCATTCATTTGTTGTTCCACTCAGTCGTGCATTCATTGGTTGCTTCCCATGTGATCCCTGATCAGGGATCGAACTTGCAACCTTGTCATTTCAGGATGATACTCTTAACCAACTGAGCTAACCAGCCAGGGCTACTTCTCTAACAACTCTTGAAACTGTAATATAGGCTATTTTTGATAAATGGTATGTGAAAGACTTATAAAAATGTAAACACATAGTATCTATAATTATCTATCAATATTATGAACATTCATTTTCAATTTTGAATTAAACTTTTAAAACACACAGCTTTCTATGTATTGAGTTTCTTATAGAAACAATATTATTGAACTTAGGTAATACTTTATAATATTTCTATTTTCCTTGAATTGTATGGCTTTCGGTAACTTTACACACAAATTCATGCAGACTCAGGAGTAGCTTCTGTGATATCCTTACCCATAGAGGAGAGAAGCTCTGTGGTCATTGGTTGGCCCATGTGTGGGACAGTTATAAGCAACATTCAGTGAACTTTAGGAAACTAAAGTTCATGTCTTCATGCTTGTCTAAAATTAGATTTGGATTCCAAGGCAGTGCTTTTGTGGTTTAGCAATAGCCAAATAAACTGCAATCAGTTTATTTAATGTTTAGTCTATGCTTGTGGCTGAATTGAGTAAACACTCAGGATCCTCCCACAGGAAAACCAGGTCCCTAGCTGGACTCTTCCTCAATGATTGCTTTTTTAGAATGCTTGCTAACACACCTAGCCAGTGAAAGCAGAATTTAGGTGCAGATTACCATTGTAAATGAGATTAGCTATGAAAAGTTATGTACTTTGAGGTGCAAAGCAATAGAATTGAGAAGGAGCTTTTCTGGTCTTTTAAAAGGATCCTCACTGAAAGATTCCTTCCTGAGCAGTAAGGACTACTGTTTCCTTGAATCGCCACCTCTCTGTATCTTTATTGTTTGCTGATGGATCCTGACTTCACTCCCATATTTATCATTTATGCCAAAACTTGTTTCTTGTGATTTTTGTGGTTTGGCTGTTAACACCCTACCTGCACTTCCTAAGTGCACCAGCCCATTATATGACTAGTGAGTGTTGCTCCCAGAAATAACCCCTGAGGAGCCATGGGGTTGCATTCTACTATGTCCCAGCATGTGCCCAGAGAGTATGACAGCGTTCAAGTGGATTGTGCTGGCACCAGAAGATATGGAAGTAGTGTCAGTCTTTGTCCTCTGTAGATTACTCTTGGAAGAAAATCTTGGATGACTAGCAGGTGTGAGAGATGTTGCTGGTTGCTAGTAGGACTGTGTTCAAGGCTTAGTGTCACTTATGAAAGGGGGCCAATGTCCATGGCTGACCTCAGCCTCCACATATACTCTTTGTATGTCCAGGACCAGTATCTGTCCTGTTTCTCTGCACCCGACTCTGTGCACCCAGATTAACAGAGAAGGCCTGAGCGAACATTAAGTACTCATTTAGAGAGTTTTAGACGTGCTTGTCACTCTTTAGACACAGGAGTAAATCACAATGAGAGGTGATGGAGCTGTGAGCTTACATCTTTCACACCTCCAGCTTTCCTGTTCCCAAGGGCAGGATGGGGACCGGGAAACAATTCCCATGCCAGCAAAAAATGGCAACCTAGGGTTCAGCTGCTCTTCTTCACACTGAGTGGATTTACATGTCCCCGAGACAAACAGGCAACTGGTTTGGACCGGTACCTACTGATTGTTATTTTATTTTCATAATGATTCTTATTTCCAAAGGGTACATAGATTAATTAACTACCTCTGGCACCAGTCATTCGCTGAGCATGACAATAGCAGTAAGAATTGGATATGCCAGTTTACGTTCATGTGGACAATCCAAGTACAAATTATGGAGAGGTCAAGTTCAATACCTTGAATGGTCAGGAAACTGCGTATGTCAGCACACACAGCACAAGTCACTGGCCCTGCTCTGAATCTTGCTAGGTCTTCCTGCTGATCACACAAAGTGCCAGGCAGGCTTTTGCAGCAGGACCTCTTCTCTGTTCTTTCCTGTCTCTGGATTATTTTCCATCCAGCTGTTCTTCTATTAACTTCCTCTTTCCCTGTTCACAGGTTTTTGCTAAAATGTTAGGTCAGTAGGTCAGTTGCTTCTAAGCACCGGATACAAAATGGCATCTTTTTATCATCCCTAATAGTTCTTTTCCCTCTTTACTCTGTTTATTTTTCTTCTTGGCATAGATTGCCACCTGACATATTATACAGGAATTGGCTTATCGATTTGCTGTCTCCTCCTACTAGAATGTAGCTCGTATCCTTTGCTGGATTGCAAGTGTCTGAAATGCTGTCTCGCACATCATAGGCTCTGAGTAGTATTTGTTAAATGTGTGAATAAACGCAGCCTGGAGGCATTCTCATTCACCCTCATAAAACAAGAATTATCTATGGCATAGCTCTAGGTCTGGTTAGTTTTTTGGAAGAAATTAGCCACAGTTATAATTTATTGAGTGCCTGCCATTTTCTGGTCACTTTATATCTATCATTTTATCCTTATAGGAATCCTATGATAGGAATTTAATCCCTAATTGAGAGGTGAGCAAAAAGTTCTCTGAAAGGTCTAACAACCTGGCCAAGGTCACATAGTTAGTGAGAGGAAAAACCAGGACACTAAACTACATCCTTGTGATTCCAAAGGCAAGACTATGCCACTTCACCAGGCTAGCTCTCAGAATAAAAGCAAGCATGGCAAGATGTTGTATTAGTCACTAAGCAAAGCTCAGTTTAATGATCACTATCTAAGTGCCAGCTTAGCTAACTAGCTGGTAAAAACCTGACTTTAAACTCTAGTTTTGTCCCTGAAAAGAATAAGGTGTTATCTTTCATTCTGACTTTTAAAATTAACTTTTTTTTAGTATAATTAATATACACTAAAACATACCGATTTTATGTGTACAGTTTAAATGAGTTTGACGAATTTATGCTGTGTAAGCACCAGCACAGTCAAGACATAAAATATTTCTGTCACCCTCAAAATTCCCTTGTGTCCTTTCATAGTCAAATCCTCGTCTCCCCTGACCCCAAGCACCAGATAATTACTAATATGCTTTGGATCTCTATAGGCTATTTTCTACACTTTAGAACTTTATATAAATAATACCAGGCAATATGCAGTATATTGTACTGCTTCTTCTACTCAGTTTAATGTTTTTAAAATACATTCCCATTGTTGTATGTATGCATAGTAATATATTCTTTTTCATTGTTGAACGTGTTTCATTGTATGGAATTCTTTATCTTTTCTCCTGTTGAGGGACATTTGATTGCTATCAGTTTGAGCTGTCATAAAAAAGCTGCTGCGAATATTTTTGTGCAAGTCTTTGTGTGAACATAGCTTTTATTTCTCTTGGGTGAATACTAAGGAAAGGAATTACTAGGTTGCCCATGTAAACATGGTAAATCTATGTTGAGCCTTATATGCAGCTGTCAAAATGCTTTCTTTTCTTCTTTTTGTTTTAAATGAGAAAAGGGGAGCTAGAAAGACAGACTCCTTCATGCACCCTGACAAAGATCCACCTAACAAATCCCACCTGGAGCTAATGCTCAAGTCAACTGAACTATCCTCAGTGCCTGAGGTCTGTGCTTGGACCAATTGAGCCACTGTCTGTGAAAGGGAAAGAAATAGAGAGAAGGGGGAGGAGGAGAGAAACAGATGGTCGCTTCTCCTGTGTGCCCTGACCGGGAATAAAACCCAGGATGTCTGCACGGCAGGCAGACACTCTATCCAGTGAGCCAACTGGCCAGAGCTAAAATGTTTTCAAAAGTAGTTGTGCCATGAGACAATTCTTACTATTGGATTGCTCACTTATAAAACAAAGGTATTTGATTAGATGATTTCTAAATTACCTTCCACTGGTTTGGGACTCCAGGATCTGCTGAGCTAGACCTCTGACTCTTGCCCGTCTTAAAGTAGAAGTCTTCCTTCTTTTTTTTTCATATCTTAATTTTTATACATTTATATTGTTCCTATTAGTGTTGTTGTTGATGATAAGAGAAAGCTATCTTTGTTTTTCTTTTTAGAAATTATGTGTGTCAGGCAAAATGCTAAGTGTTTTACCTGAATTTTTCATTTAATCCTTACAATACCATTTGCAGTAGACGCTGTTTTTATAATCTGTTTCTGTGATAAAGAAACTAAAGCTCAGGAAAAGTTAAATAACTTCCCCAAGTAAACAAGCTATTAAATGATAAAACTGAGAAACAAAATTGGGTCTTTCTTGATCACTTCTAAATTATTCATGTCCTAGTCCTTGCTCTAATTTCTTGGTTCCTACATCTTCATCTTTCATACTCCTGAGGTCTGACTGGCCCAGTTCTGAACTTCCACATTCTCAGTGTTGTTTATCAGTTCTTCTTGCACACCCTGGCATGCCATCAGTGTTCAATGACCCAGCGATTTTTCAGAAGGCAACAGAAAAGGCAACTGAGAGAGTGCTGCAGGATTAAGATCATCTTACTTATATCAGATCCATTGAGTTTTCATTAAGAGTTAGAATGGAGTTTCTTGTATCAGCATAATGCCAGTAAGCATTGCTATGGAAAAAAAATGCTTAGCTAATAAGATATCTTGTCTACATTTTATCTGAATCTAGAGAGCCCAGTCATTTCAAAGCATCACAGAGGTTAATGCCCATTGTGCACTGGACAATTAGCATCCCCCTTCTCGTCAAGTGGTGAAATGACCATGTTAGCTCTTGCAGAAATTAGAACATATTATTGGCCCTTCATGATCTCTGTTCAGTCATCATTAAGGATAACAAGGACTCAGATATTGAGTATTATCATTTAGATTAGTAAAGTATTATGTGAATATCCTAAGCATTTCCCATTCAATTATTTTTCAGTACAGTCTTATGAGGCAAAAGCCAAGACTGTATCAATCTCATTCCTCATATGCCCACATAATGTCTATGCTTTGTTATGTGGCTTGTGAGTAAAACATGTCTCACATCCATATTATTTATAGTTCTAATCAACCAATACCATTAAAAATATTTATTGACTTCAAAGAGTCATTATGGGAGTTCTGAAATAGCTTTTCCTGAAAGGACTTCTTCTAGTCTACATCTAGAGACTTGAGGAGTTAATTCAAATCCCCACTACCCTATGAGCCTATTCTATTTTCACTCTTCTCATCCTTTGATTTTGGGGTCATTCATAGTCACTCCTGGGCAGTTTATAAATTAATTATATATTGGGTTTTATCCCTTGTGTTTCACTTGTAGAGAGGCATTGTGGCATATAAGAAAAAGCATCAACACTGACTTTAGACAAATACTGACTTTGTCACTTAAAAACAATATGACTCTGGGCAAGTTCCACATCCTCTATAGGTCTTAATTTCCACATGTTGGAAAGAAGATAGAAGTGTTCACAAATTATGGTACCAATTATGTGTCATAAGGTTCTTGCAAGCAATAAATGCTATAATGTATGAGAAGAAGCATGTATAGTGAATGGTGCAGATTGCAGTCCATTTTCCCTATGGAGATTTTACGTTCTTTGGGGCAGAGCTGTGTCTTATATATGCCTCTGGACATACTGAATTCATTTATTTATTTAATGAACAGTTATCTGTCACCTACTATGGACTAAGCACAGTACTGTGAATGGAGTCAGGAACAACATAGGCCATCCCTTTCCTTCTGGACTTATGGTCTAGTGAAGAATGTAGATATATAGACAATAAAAATATAATTTCATGCTTTCTTAAACATTCGAAACATATGGAAGGATGAGGAGTTGTCCATGCTTCAAAAAAAATCAAGTGCGTAAAGCAATTTATTCCTAAACGCCTGCTGAAGAATAAAAAACAAATCATATTTCTTTTTTTTTTTTTCTGCAGTTGGAAACGGGGAGGCAGTCAGACAGACTCCCGCCTGCGCCCGACCAGGGTCCATCCGGTATGCCCACCAGGGGGCGACGCTCTGCCCATCTGGGGCGTTGCTCTGTTGCAACCAGAGTCATGCTAGGGCCTGAGGCAGAGGCCACAGAGCCATCCTCAGTGCCCTGGCAAACTTTGCTCCAATGGAGCCTTGGCTGTGGGAGGGGAAGAGAGAGACAGAGAGGAAGGAGAGGGGGAGGGGTGGAGAAGCAGATGGGTGCTTCTCCTACGTGCCCTGGCCGGGAATCGAACCCAGGACTCCTGCACGCCAGGCCGACGCTCTACCACTGAGCCAACCGGCCAGGGACCAAATCATATTTCTGATGATGCCTCCTCTCACTCTCTGACCCTAACAGCATATTAGATAGAATATAGATTCTTCCTCCCCATCATATTACAACCATAATTGTTTCAAAGTATACTATGGAAACAAATGTCATTTTGAAGAGTTCATGTTTCAGAGTCTTTATGGTTTTGGGCTACTTTTGCAAGCTGAAATTTTCTGATTGGCTGATATTGTTATCACTGTCTTTACAATTATCATCACATATTACTTGAGTATCTAACAGGTACCTAAAATGATTTTACATTAAAGAAACTTATAGTTACAGGAAATCAACACACATGCATTTAATTGAAAAGATATATCATAATGCAGAGCAAGTCTATCTCTAGTATGGGAAGTCTAAAAACAGCTAAGATTGCTAGATAAATTACAACAATTCTTTCATAGAAGCATTAAAGATGTAACATACAATAGTAAAAAATTATTTAAGAGTTAGACTTTTGAGAGGTGAGTGGATCACTGCTTTGGCCCTGAGGGCATTTGCCAATGTAGCTTAAAGTCTGCTGCCAAACACAGATGTGTGCTTGAAGGGCTCAGTACCAAAGGGGAAGGGGTGCAAGTTCAGGGCCTCCCCAAACTTGCCAAATCCATAGTAAATACAGCAGTGTTTGGTTCCTCCCCTAAGGCATCAGCACATGTGATGCTGGGCGATGGGTCAGTAGGAGCCAAATAAAGTCAGAGACCTAGAATGCGGCAAGTTCAACATCAAAGCACTTGTGGGAAGAGAAGAAAATGGAAGTGTGAAGCAGTGGGCTAGACCAAGTGCTTAGACCAGAGGGACCAAGCTCAAAATGGTGAGTATGAGGCAGAACCTAGATATTTACAGTTAGGGTTTAAGGAGCTGAATCCTTTAAGTACAATGAGCCAAACTTATTCTGAACATATAATATCATATAAATCAATAATAAAGGAAAGGGTGATTCAATATCTGGGCTATGTATTATTAGAAATGTTTGATGAAAAATTAAATTTCAGTTCCCACTTTATTCCCTTTTCTCAATTCCAGGTCTACTAAAGAGTTAAATGTAAAATGCCAAGCTATTAGCACAAAAGAAAAGAAACCGCAAATAGATTTGTAACTACGTGTTTCTGAACAGAGAAAATTTTCTGCAATTTTTTTAAGTGAGAGGAGGGGAGATAGACTCCTGCAGGTTCCCCAAACAGGACCCACCTGGGAGCCCCTATCAGGGGCTGATGCTCAGACCAACTGAGCTATCCTGAGCGCCTGGGGCTGGTGCTTGGACCAATTGAGCCACTGGCTGCAAGAAGGGAAGAGAGAGAGAAGGGGGAGAAGGAGTGGAAGAGAAGCAGATGTTTGCTTCTCATGTGTGCCCTGATCGGAATCGAACCTGGGACGTTCACACATCAGGCTGATGCTCTATCCTCTGAACCAACTGACCAGGGTTTAAACAGAGAAAATTTTCTGCATTATAAAAGCAATGGTAAATATAAAGAAGAAAAAATTAAGAGAATCAGCTCTATTAAGAAAGATTCTTAGGTTAAAGAGCAAAAAAAAAAAAAAAAAAAAAAGGTTGAAAATGTGTTTATAGTAAATATAGCAAGGATTGATATTTTAATACATAAATAATAGCAAATTTGAATTAAATGTTAATATTCCAACAGAGAATAAACATGAAGAGATATTTATAAAAGTTAAGATAACTAGGTAATATACTACAGGGATGTAATGATAGAATAATATAGGATAATATTAGATAACATTTTTTGAACATTTACTTTGTGCTAGATACCATCTTATGCACTTTGCACATATTATTTCATTTAATCCCCACCATCTTTTTTTTTTTTTTAGATTTTTAAAATTTATTTTAGAGAGAGAAGAGAGAGAGAAGGTGGGGAAAAGTAGGAAGCATCCACTCCCGTATGTGCCTTGACCAGGCAAGCCCAGGGTTTTGAACCGGTGACCTCAGCTTTTCAGGTTGATACTTTATTCACTGTGTCACCACAGGTCAGGCCTCATCCCCACAATCTTATAAATTAATTTCTATTAAGAACCCTAGTTTAGCCTGACCAGGTGGTGGCGCAGTGGATAGAGCGTCGGACTGGGATGCGGAAGGACCTAGGATCAAGACCCCGAGGTCGCCAGCTTGAGCACGGAATGATCTGGCTTGAGCAAAAAGCTCACCAGCTTCAACCTAAGGTTGCTGGCTCCAGCGAGGGGTTACTCGGTCTGCTGAAGGCCCGCGGTCAAGGCACATATGAGAAAGCAATCAATGAACAACTAAGAAGTCGCAACGCGCAACGAAAAACTAATGATTGATGCTTCTCATCTCTCTCCATTCCTGTCTCTCTCTGTCTATCTCTGCCTCTGTAAAAAAAAACAAACAAACAAAAAAAAAAACACCCTGGTTTACAGATAAGTAAAGAAGTAGAAAGAGACCAAGTGGCCTTGGGTTATGTTTTATGTCTCAATGCCTTTTGCATTCATTGAATTGGCCTGCTTTTATTCTCATTATTTTTATCAAGGAAAGGGTCAATAAATATTTATTTTTTATAATAATATATAGGAACAGTCTCACACTCATTTCACTTATACAGTCTCAGACTCATTTCACTTATCTTTAGCAGACACTATCATATTAGAAACTATGTGAGCAAATAAAAACATATTTCAAATTATTGAATTAGAATACAATATTATAAAAGTGTCAGGCTTTCCTATATAATTTATAGAATCTAATAAAAACTTAAGATTAGAACCTTAAAATTTGTTTAGAAACTTAGACAAATTGTTAGGAAATAATTTTGAAGAGATTGCAACAGAAAAATTATTTTCCTGTGTGTGGGGTTTTTTGTTTGCTTTGTTGTTTGTTTTGGTATACTCTTTTGCATTTTTAAAGCTTTCCCCATCCTCCTTTTGAAACAATTACCTTTTATTTTTTGCTCCTAAAAGCCAAGAGTTTAATTTTCAATTAACTTTTATAAAGGTCTATATGCATTGCAAGTATTTGGTAAATGTATTTGACAGAAGATAATTTAAGAATATTTTGTTTATGGAAGCTGACAAAAAACCCCACACACCCAAGACTTGAAAACCAGTTGATTCCAACATCTGTCATGTTTGGACAGAGTGATTAAAACCACAGTTAGAATACAAATTGAGTTTTGGCTGGCGAACAGGTTTGTATTTCAGAAATGGTTTACCTCAAGAATATTTTGAGGACAAATGTTTTTTACCTTTTCCAAACATTTATGCTAATTCAAATGTGGGTAAATTTAAAAGCAGAGAGAAGGAGGCTCTTGGAAAGGGAGGGATTGAAGATACTGGTGAGAAAATTGTGCTGCTATTATCCCAGCGTGAAGCCTCGCATATCTGATTTCTCCTTTCCCTTCATCACTCTCATCAAATCAGTCAATCCATTTTATGAAGTCTTTCTCTACAGTGTCTCCCAAATTTTCCCCCACCCTTTATCTCCCATTTGTATTGCTAACATCTTAATTTATGCCTTGACAACTTTAATCTTAGACTATTATAATACAATTTAATATTTTATTTTCTTGTTTCTGGCTTCACTTAACCTTCAATCTGTCCCAAGCAGACCACTAGACACATCTTTTTAAAGGACTACCTTCTTAATATCACTCTCCTGCATGGCATTTTTATTTTGTAATTATTAAAAAAATTTTTTTTTCTTCTCCAAATGAGTAGAGAGGAGATAGGAAGATGGATTCCCACATGTGCCCTGATATGGATCCACCCGGCAATCCCCTTCTGGGGCTGATGCTCTGCCCATCTGGGGCCATGCTCACAACTGAGCTATTTTTAGCACCTGAAGGGGAGGCTTCATGGAACCATCCTCAGCTCCCGGGGCTAATGTCTCAAACCAATACAGCCATGGCTGCAGGAGTGGAAGAGAGAGAGAAAGAGAGAGAGAGAGAGAGAGAGAGAGAGAGAAGGGGAGTGAGAGGGGTGGAGAAACAGATGGGAGCTTCTCCTGTGTGCTCTGAATGGGAATTGAAACTCGGACATCCACATGGTGGGCCAACGCTCTACCACTGATCCAACTGGCCAGGGCTGACATTTTTATTGTATTTTTCTGGCCTCTGAATTTGAGGTCCTTAGCTGACTGATATTAGACACTCCCACATCTTACTGGTGACTTCACACATCTGGTCTAATTTGCCTGCTTTTCTAGTATTGTTTTCCAATGTTGCTGGAATACGAGACATTCCCACTTACTGCCTACTTAACACTCTACAAGCATATTTTCTATTTTCCCAGATGCATGATTTTGTTTAGGTAATTATCAGTTTTCTCAAATTTGGTTTTCCATTTTTATAATGTATTTTAAAAAATATGGAATTCTCATAAATTTGTCTAGATTTTTGGGCCTAGGAATTGAACTTTCTTCCCTATTAAGTAGACTTTATTTTTTTAGGGCCATTTTAGGTTCACAGCCAAAGTACAGAGAGTTCCCATATAGCCCTTCCTCTCATGTATGCCCACAACCCTTCCCACTATCATCATCTAATCTCAGAGTGTTACACTTGTTACAAATGATATAGCTATATTGACACACCATTATCACCCCAAGTCCACGGTTTACATTAAAGTTCACTCTTGGTGTTGAGCATTCTAAGGCTTTGAACAAACATAATGACATGAATCTACCATTATAATATCATACAGAATAGTTCTATTGCCCTAAAAATTCTCTATATTTTGCTTATTTATTCCTCCCTTTCCCCTGACCTCTGACAACCCCTTTTCACTATCTCCATGGTTTAGCTTTTTCCAGAATGTCATATAATTGGAATCATACAGTATGTAGCCTTTTCAGATGGACCTTTTTCACTTAGTAATATGCCTTTAATTTTTTTGCATATCTTTTCATGGCTTGATTTGCTAATTTTTTCTTCATTTTTTTTAGTGTTAAATGATATCTCATTGTCTGGAATATTTATATTGATCCATTCATGTACTGAAGGCCCTCTTGGTTGTTTTCAAGTTTTACAGTTATGAATAAAGCTTCTATATGTATCCATTTATAAAAAAAATGCCTTTCCCATTTTCAGGTATAAATAATGTTTACCTCTGTTACTCCCACCCTTTAAATAGTGTTTTGTTTCTTAACAAAAATTATGAGTCACATACATACACACACAGAAAAAAAAAATCAAGGAAAAACAACCCATTGTCAAGAGGCAAAGCAGTTACAGAACTCAAATATGACCCAGATGTTGGAAATATCAGACAGAAAACTTAGAATTACTATGATTATTATGTAAACATCTCTAGTTAAAAAAACAAACAAATAAAAATCATAAACAGCTGGGGAATTTCATCAGAGATGAAAACTCTAAGAAATAAATCAAAATCATGGAAAAAATCATGGTAACAGAGATAATGATTGCCTTTGACAGGGTTATTCATAGACTAGACATAGACAAGGAAAGAATTAGTGAGCTTGAAGCAAGGTCAATAGAAATTATTTAGAGTGGAACACAAATAGTGAAGATTAAAAAATAAAACTAAACAAAAAGAGAACATTAAAGAGCTGTGGGAAAATTTCACATGTTCTAACCTATGTATAATGGGAATCGAGGAGAAAAAAAGAAAATATTATGACTATATATTATATACTGCTCACAAAAATTAGGGGATATTTTATTGCTTCATATTAATTTTGAAATATCCCCTTATTTTTGTGAGCAGTATATACAAAAATGACAGTATTAGCATACACTGTTGTAAGGTACTTACACTATGAATAGAATCATAATATTATTTGAAGGTTGACTCTGATTAATTAAAGAATAATATTTTAAACCCTATGACAACTACTAAAAATCTTTTTAAAAGAAAGATAAGTAATACTTAGGTCAGAACAAAACAAAACAGACTCATAAAGAACAAACATCATTACCAGAATGGAGGGAGTTAGGGAAAATGGTTTTAAAAAGTGAAAGCAATAAGAGATGCAAATTTCCAGTTATAAAATGAATAAGCCATAGTATGTAATGTACAGTGATATAGTCAATAGTACTGTAATAATTTTGTATGGTTATAGATAATTACTAGATTTATTGCAATGATTACTTTGTAAGGTATATGATTATTGCATATTGCATAAATATGCTGTATACCCAAAACTCATATAGTATTGTGTGTCAACTATATTTTATACTATATATACTTTATATACTTTATACTATATATAATAAAAATATTAAAATCACCAGTAATATATGTGGATACCATATACACCTGATTTGTTGTGCTTAGGAGGCCATTCATTTATGTGGTATTCTTAAAAAAAAAAAAGGCCCTGGTCTGTTGGCTCAGTAGTGGAGCTTTGGCTGGGCATGTGGATGTCCTGGGTTCTATTCCCAGTCAGGGCACACAAAAGAAGTAACCAGCTACTTCTCCACCCCTCCCCTTTCTCTCTCTCTCTGTCTCTCTCTCTTTCTCACTCTCTCTTCCCCTCCCATAGTCATGGTTCAAAAAGTTTGAGCAAGTTGGCATCAGGTGCTGAGGATGGTTCCATGGCCTTGCCTTAGGTGCTGAAGTAGCTCAGCCGATGTGCAACAGAGCAGTGGCCCCGCCCCAGATAGGCAGAGCATAGTCCCTTAGTGTGCTTGCCTGGTGGATCCTGGCTGGGGTGCATATGGGAGTCTGTCTGCCTTCCTGCCTCTCATTTAATAAAAAAAACAACAGAACTCTTCAATCTAATCATAAAGAGATATCAGACAAATCCAAATTGAGAAATTTTCTATAAACTATCTGACTGATATTCTTCAAAAGTTTCAAGGTAATGAAAAACAAAAAAAGGAAAGATTGAAAAACTGTCACAGATAGGAGACTAAAAGAGATGTAGTAATGTGGGCTCCTAAAACAGTGAATAAAACTGGTGACATATTAATAAATTGTGTAGTTTAGATAATATTGTTGAACTCTGCTAATTTATTAGTTTTGGTAAATAATTCTATGGTTACATAAGAGGTTAAATAAAAGGAAGTTGAGGGAGGGGTATATAGAACTCTCTGTACTATGTTTTCAACACTCAGTTAATCTAAAATAATTTCAAATACAGTTAATCAAACTTAAAAAATAATAATTAAGTCAGAAATGCCCTTTTTCTCTATTCAGTAAAATTTTACTTTATTCAGTAAAATTTTTGTCATTCTGCATTTTTATTTGCATTTCATTTATAGATCACTTTTTCCTTTATATACTTTGTAGATCTGTCTGCAACAGTTTCATATTCCAGAGATTTTCAAGGACTGCCTCTTGACATTACCTTGACATTCTATACAAATGATATTACCTTGACATTCTATACAAACAAAATGCAAATTTACATTTGAAGAAAAATAAAATTCGACAAAAATAGAACTTTGTCACAATTATACTGCTAACTCTAATACTTGTGTAAAAGGATATAAGAGGCAAAGAAAACTATCTTAAACATACAAGTTGAAAATGACACTGCCAGTGGGAAAACATTTTTGCCATATTCTCTATGAGCACATATACAAATTTGATTTACAGTATAAGCAACAGGCCCTAAAACAAGAGAAAAAATAAATACGGCAAACACATGATCAATAATACATCAAAGAATGGAAAAGCCACTTGTTTATTCCTACAAATATAGAATCAACATAAAATATGAGGTGATTAGTGATGATTCCAGCCAGAAAAAAATGAGCAATTCTCAAATAAGGTTTTCATTTGGCTTTTCTATATTCATATTCATTGTGCCTCAATTATAATAAAGTACACATAAAGGATAGAGTAAAAATTTGGCAATTACATATCCAACATTTACTTATTTGTTCCTCTGGGTCATGTTATGATGGGTCTATTGTTTTGATAGACAGACAATATTCAAGTTTAACTGATCTTGGCAAATACATGTACAGGATTTGGAGTTAGACTGAATTTGAATATCGGTTTGTGTATGTTGCTCAACATTCTTGAAACTCATCTTTAAATGGGAAAAATTTTCACAGAATTTGTTAGTCATTAGTAATTACAGGTAGAACAAATGGCATGGTACTCACCATTCAGTATATGGTGGGAATTAATCTTACCAAAAAGAGAACAAAATGATAAAACAAAAAACAAACAATCAAAAAAATCTGAATTGGACTCTGGATAACTTTTTTCTGGGGCTTCTGAAGGATCTTAGGTGATTTATGCCACCTTTCTGACCTTCAACTTTCTTATCTATAAAGTAAAGAACCTGGAATAGATCAGCTATTTACAGCAAACCAACCCTTTGTGTAAATGAGGTCTTAGACAAAAGGTTAGTGTTTGAAAGTGATAAAAGCAAAGCTGTTAGGGTTAAAGGAAGGGAGCGAAGCAGCAGCCAACCCCGGTGTGAAGCACCTCCTAAGATGTTATTGACTCAGCAGAGCATAGAATAGATAATTGCCAAGATGTTTTGGAACAAGTCTTTCTGCTCTACTGATGTTTGCACAGTGTAGAAGTGAGATGATTTTCTATTAAACCAATTGTTTATTGTGTCTCTCTCAGAATGGGTCCAAACAGTAGTCTTTATAACAATAGAAATAGACTGACATAATACTTTTTTTTTTTTTTTTACAGAGACAGAGAGAGAGTCAGAGAGAGGGATAGACAGGGACAGACAGACAGGAACGGAGAGAGATGAAAAGCATCAATCATTAGTTTTTCGTTGTGGCACTTTAGTTGTTCATTGGTTGCTTTCTCATATATGCTTTAACCGTGGGCCTTCAGCAGACTGAGTAACCCCTTACTCAAGCCAGTGACTTTGGGTCAAAGCTGGTGATCTTTGCTCAAACTTGATGAGCCTGCGCTCAAGCTGGTGACCTCGGGGTCTTGAACCTGGGTCCTCTGCATCCCAGTCCGACACTTTATCTATTGCACCGCTGCTTGGTCAGGCTGACATAATACATTTTAACAATTTAATAAATTAACTACCCTATTCATTGTTCAGAACTCATTATATTAAATATTGAATCAATATGCCATAATAGTTTGACATCCCATCACTACATTTCCACCAGAAAAGCGTCATCAACTTCATACAGGTCAGGATAGAATTCCTAAAATGAATACAGTCAATTAAAGTTTTGTGGAATGTTCCATTACTAAATTATATTTAATTAGCTGTATACTAGGCTCTGTTTTCATTTTATCTTCAAATAACCCTTTGTAGGTGGTATCATTAATGTCATTTTATAGTTGTGGAAAATGTAATTCATCTTTAAGGAACTTATCTGAAGTCACATTGGCTAAGTGGCAAGGCCAATATTTGAGTATCCAGTTCTCTTTATACTAAGCCATGTTAAGAGCCAATAAAAACTCAGAAAGAACAATGCACAAGCTTTTCTTTATTGAGAATGTGTTCTCACTGTTCTGCTTGAGAATTCTAAGTAGTTCAGAGAAACTCTCTGAATCATCTAATGACACATAGTTCATAAGTATTCAGGGCATCCTAGATTTTTCAAAAGCATAATGGGTAAATATTCTTCATGTTTCAAATTATAGTGCAAACATTTGTGTTCTGATATTAATATTTATTGATTTTTTGAGGTTCAATGAATAGTTCTCATGCTAATTCCTAAATCTTTAGAAAAAGCTTGCATTCATAAATAACAAATTGTGTTATTATCCACATCTGTTCCCATTTTCTATAGGCTTAAAAATTCTCTCTTTATTATGGAAACCAAAAGAAATGGTTACTCACCAGCATATCAATCGAATTCTGGCCTATTTTCTCACTTAATTCTTTATTTGCAAATGAAATGCTCGTCCAAAAAAAATAAGGGACCTACTAAACTACAGTGATTAACATGCAGTGAGGCTCAGATTCCATTTACTTATGGAAATTGAGTAAAACCCAACACTTTAGTAATACTGTTGTGATGTCAGCCATGCAGTGGGATTCGGCTGTTCTAACTGCAGGAGTTACTACTTTAATATCACATTAGCACATCATTAACTTGAACCATGCCAAAGCACTATGAAAATGAGCAATTCTCATTTATTTATTTATTTATTATTATTATTTTTTTGTATTTTTCTGAAGCTGGAAATGGGGAGAGATAGTCAGACTCCCGCATGCGCCCAACCGGGATCCACCTGGCACGCCCACCAGGGGGCGACGCTCTGCCCATGGTGGGGGTCCTTATGTTGGGACCAGAGCCACTCTAGTGCCTGAGGCAGAGGCCACAGAGCCATCCGCATTGCCCGGGCCATCTTTGCTCCAATGGAGCCTTGGCTGCAGGAGGGGAAGAGAGAGACAGAGAGGGAGGAGAGGGGGAGGGGTGGAGAAGCAGATGGGCGCTTTTCCTGTGTGCCCTGGCCGGGAATCAAACCCGGGACTTCTGCACGCCAGGCCAACGCTCTACCACTGAGCCAACCGGCCAGGGCCCAATTCTCATTTTTTTAAAAGTGACAATATGAACTCTTCCTAATGCCTAAATTTGTTTTATGTGTGTGCGTGTTGGGGTGAGGGTGGCAGTAGAGGATATGTAGAGTGGAATTATATTTTAAATTAACCACAGGTTGCTTTTGCAAAGTGTGTGTATATTTAGAAATTAAATCTAAGGTATATATATATATTACATATATATATATATTTTTCTATTGATTTGAGAGAGAGAGAAAAAAAAGGAGGGAGAGAGAGAAGCATTGACTCATTGTTTTACTTAGTTGTTCCATTTAGTTGTGCACTTTTTGATTGCTTCTTGTATGTGCCCTGATTGAGGGTTTAACTCGTGACCTCTGGTGTGCCGGCTCAATGCTTTATCCACTGAGCCACTCAGCTTGGGCTAAGGTATGTTTTTAAAATAAAGAATAAAACATTTTATATTAATTTAAAAAATATTCTTGTTAGCTGCCTGAAAATCTTTTCTGGAACAAGGTAGGTTAGAAATAAGCAAGCAAGCAAATAAATAAGGAAAACTCATACTTCATAGTTTCCAAATTATATTTGCTTATTGAAGCCAAATTAAAAATATATTTTGAATAATAAATTTTAAAAATGCTATTATGTATTAACTATGTGGCTAAATTCCTTTTTTTAAAAATTTGGCACCCATATTTTATTTTATTTCTATTATAATTTCAAATTGTAAAATACTTTACAATTTTTAAGGCACTTTAACACAAATTAGTATTATTTCACCTTTGTGTAACCTTGTAATATGATCTGAGCAAATATCTATATCTTCATTTCATAGATGAGAAAATTGGGTTTTTGACCCTTTAACATTAAATGATATTTCTTAGGTCACACAAATTTATTTCTATTGTGTGCTATCTATATGATCTTGGAAAAATTGCTACTCTACTTACTACTTAGTTTTGAAATCTGTAAAATCAGAACAGGTCTGCAAGATTGTTGTAAGGAACAAATAAGATAATTCACAAAAAATCTTAGTAGAGCCCACACCAGGTAGCTCAGTTGGTTGGAGCATCATCCCTATAAGCTAAGGTTGCAGGTTCAATCCCTGGTCAGAGCACATACAAAAGTCAATAAATGAATACATAAACAAGTGGAACAACAAATCAATGTTTCTTTCTCTCTTCTCTCTTTTGCTACCTTCCTCTCTCTCTAACGTCAATCAATAAAAAAATAAAAATTTATATATATTAGTAGTGCCTGGAACATGACAGGCATCTAGGCATCTATCTATAAATATTGTCTGCTAGTATTATTAATATTGCTTTTTTTTTTCTCCTTATTTTCCAAGTGAAAGGAGAGGAGATAGAAAGACAGACTCCTGCATGTACCTTAACCAGAATCCACCGGGCAACTGATCTATTTTTAGCGCCTGAGATGGAGGCTCTGCAGAGCCATCCTCAGTGCCTGGGCAATGCACTTTAACCAATCAAGCCATGGCTGTGGTAGATGAAGAGAGAGAGAGAGAGAGAGAGAGAGAGAGAGAGAGAAGGGTGAAGCAGAAGGGTGGAGGAGTAGATATTTGCATCTTCCGTGTGCCCTGACCAGGAATCGAACCAGGGACATCCACAAGCTGGGCCAACACTCTACCGCTGAGCCAACCAGCCAGGGCCTATTATTATTGCTTAAAACAAAACACTGATGTCTGATCAGGTGGTGGCTCAGTGGATAAAGAGTCAGACTGAGATTTGGAGGACTAAGGTTTGAAACCCCGAGGTCGCTGGCTTAAGCACAGGCTCGCTGCTTGAGGGCAGAGTCACTGGCTTAAGCATGGCTCCATAGACATGACCCCATGGTCACTGGCTTGAGCAAGGGGTCACTCTGCTATAGTGCCCCGGTTAAGGCACATATGAGAAAGCAATCAATGAACAACTAAGTTGCTGCAATGAAGAATTGATGCTTCTCATCTCCCCTCCTGACTGTCTGTTCCTATCTATCCCTCTCTCTCTCTCTCTGTCTCTGTCAAAAAAAAAAAGAAGAAACTGATAAAGATAATTACATTACAGAAGATCTTTGAAATGGCTATAATACTACATATCATAATCACCTGTCTAATGTTAAATGTCAAAATATTTTCTTTAGATTGATTTTTGTTGTTGTTCATAATTGCTTCGTTTCCTTTACTCATGGAGTTAGCTCATTATCTTTCTTGCCAAATTGTGTCCTTCAGTCATTCTTTCATGAGGGCCTCTGAGTAGCACAGTTGCTTAAAGTTTTTGCATCTGAGAAACTCTGTTTTAGCCTTCATTTCTAAATGAGGGTTTAGCTGCCGAGGGAGACTCTGTTCGTTGCCAGTGACAAAGCTGATGTCCTCCTAATTGTCATTTTTTAGTTAGGCCATCTGTCTTTTCTCTCTGGTAGCTTTTAGTAATCAGATGAAGGATCCTCTCTTTATCCTTGCTGGTTTATCCTTTCACTTAAAATTATATTTGTTTATATAAAAGCTTCTTGATAACAGTGTTATCTTTTGATAAATTATTTTCAAATTAAAAAAATATTGAAGCTGAAAACTAATACTCTAGAAATTTAAGTTTACAGACCCCTCTGTCATCTCTTCTTCTTACCCATCCCCAGCCCTTTACAAACAACTGACAAGTTTTCAGAACCATGATGTTTTCTCTTTTAAAATGTTGTGCTTGCATTGTTCACAGTGGCCAGGACATGGAAACAACCAAAAAGCCCATCAATAGATGACTGGATAAAGAAGATGTGGCACATATACACCATGGAATACTACTCAGCCATAAGAAATGATGACATCGGATCATTTATAGCAAAATGGTGGGACCTTGACAACATTATACGGAGTGAAATAAGTAAATCAGAAAAAACCAGGAACTGCATTTTTCCATACATAGATGGGACATAAAAGTGAGACCAAGAGACACTGATAAGAGTGTGGT
Organism: Saccopteryx leptura; assembly: GCF_036850995.1. Lineage (NCBI taxonomy): Eukaryota > Metazoa > Chordata > Mammalia > Chiroptera > Emballonuridae > Saccopteryx > Saccopteryx leptura. The sequence goes on from NC_089504.1 coordinate 119,395,767, forward strand.
GGTTACGGGGGGAGGGAGGAGAGGGAGAGGGAAGGGGGAGGGGGAGGGGCACAAAGAGAACTAGATAGAGGGTGACAGGACAATCTGACTTTGGGTGATGGGTATGCAACATAATTGAACTTTAAGATAACCTGGACATGTTATCTTTAAATATATGTATCTTGATTTACTGATGTCACCCCATTAAAAATAAATACAATAAAAAAAAATGTTGTGCTTATACAATTAAAATATGTAACATTGTTTTATACAACTTACTAAAAATAAAATCTTTTAAGTTTGAAAATAAATAGTCTGTCATAATATCTTAAAAGTCTTTTTTTGTTTTAAATAAAGATTTTACATACAGGTTTTAAAGAAAGGGAGGGGGGAGAGATCATAATTGTTTCACTTTGTTGTTCATTGATTGGTTCTCTATGTACCTTGACCGGACAAGCCCAGGGTTTCTAACCAGTGAGCTCTCAGCGCTCCAGGTCAAGGCTCTATCCACTGTGCCACCACAGGTCAGGTTATCCTAAATATCTTTAGTATTCTTAAATAATTTTATACAATAACTTATAAAGGAACAGAATAAACAAATGGTTTTGTAAAGGAAAGCTACACACAGAAACTTACTGTACTTTGATTGAGGACAACCTTAATGTTTCAACATAATTATGGCTGTTAGTACAGGGTATAGGGGAAAAGGAGCTGAAGGGGAAAGCCAGCATAACTGCAGAAATGTAGCTTATCTATTCCTGCAGTTGTCCCACTGCTCTCTTTAAGCTTATAGCATTTGTATTCTGATATATAAGCACACTAAACAAATAAGCAACAAATTTTGAGCCCCACTCTTGGCAGTTGTTGGGCAGATAAAATATATTATGCTCACTTTGTTAAAGATGGCGCTGCCCACATGGAAGTCCGTCGCCCAGGTGATATTAATGTCTGTTGGGGGCGGGCTGTGGACAAGCAGGATCCTTGTAGCCTGGGGCTTGGTTTTAGGACTAAGCCTTTGCCACCCTTTTTGATGTGGGGTGGTGCAATCCTATCATACCCCAGATAAGTGACTTTATATTAGAGACTTCCCTATTTTGTATATTGGATTAAAGGTTTTGATTTCTACACTATAAAATGGGGGCAGAACGGGAGCTTGCTTTCTTGGTTCCTGAGATTAGCATTAGAGGAGACAGCAGAGAGCAGTGAGCAGAGAGAGAGGCCATGTGGAGGAGGCCTGGAGAAGCAGCCAAGATGGCAGAGTGTTGAGTGAGAGGCCAGTTTGTGCAGGGAGAAGGAAGGAGATGGGGAACAGAGGTGAATAAGTCTGGTGAGCTAAAAACCTTTGATTCTCAGAAACTCGGATAAGTCAGTAGCTTTGTGAGCACTGAATGAGTGGGTTTAGGAGCCCAGTGTGTGTTTTTACTTGCCCGCCGGGTGCAAGCTAGGATTAAAGATGATGGCCCACTAGTTTTTGGCTCCGTTGTTTCTTTACCGACTGTTCGAATCCAATGCGAACCTGCATGGGCCCGGCAGCTGTGATAGTGGCCCTGGCTACTGGCTTTACAGCAGTATACTTGACTTTACACTCGGCAACCCTTGATTCTTTATTTAAATTAAAAAAATTTTTTTCATTTACAACTTACATTCAATATTATTTTTGTGTTAGTTTCAGGTATATAGCATGGTGGTTAAACAACCATATAATTTACAACTGTTCTCCAGATATTTCCAGTATTCACCTCGCTGAAATGAGCTATGTGCCATGAACAATTTATTTTTATTGTGTGCCAGTAGATATAGATTATTAAATCTATACCAAACAGCTAAGGGATAAAGGGAAAGGATGGGATTAGACAATATAAGAACCAATTTCTGCCTCAATTTTACTAGTGAAAATCAATAACTACTCGCCCTGGCCGGATAGCTCCGTGGGTTAGAGCATCGTTCTGAGGAGCAGAGGTTGCTGGTTTGACCCCCAGTCAGGGTGCATATAGGAACAGATTGATGTTTCTGTCTCTCTCTTTCTTGCTCCCCTACTTCCTCTCTCTAAAATCAATTTAAGAAAAAAAAATACTGCAACTAAGAGCTTGGATGTTAAAGCTCTTTGTCCCTTGGTTTCTTCTCCTGAAAAATTGAAGTAATAAAGCCCCTCACTCAGAGTTTGGTAAGGGTTAAATTCGATAATACCTGGGAAGATGCTGTGCAAACTCTGAAGCAGTGGATCTCATGAGTGTGATGTGACTTCTCTGTAGTTTGTGTGACTGTTGGGCAGATAAAATACATTATGCTCACTTTGTTAAAGATGGCGCTGCCCACGTGAAGGCCGTCACCCAGGTGATATTACTGTGTGTTTGGGGCAGGCTGTGGGCAGGCAGAATCCTTGTAGCCTGGGGCTTGGTTTTGGGATTAAGCCTTTCCCACCCTTTTTGATGTGGGGTGGTACAATCCCATCATGTCTCTGATAAGTGACTTTGTATTAGAGACTTCCCTATTTTGTATATTGGATTAAAGGTTTTGATTTCTACACTATAAAATGGGGGCAGAACGGGAGCTTGCTCTCTCGGTTCCTGAGATTATCATTAGAGGAGAGAGCAGAGAGCAGAGAAAGGCCACGTGGAGGAGGCCAGGAGAAGCAGCCAAGATGGCGGAGTGTTGAGTGAGAAGCCAGTTAGTGCAGAGTTTGTGCAGGAAGAAGGAAGGAGATGGGGAACAGAGGTGAATAAGTCTGGTGAGCTAGAAACCTTTGATTCTCAGAAACTCAGATAAGTCAGTAGCTTTGTGAGCACTGAATGTGAGTGGGTTTTGGAGCCCAGTGTGTGTTTTTACTTGCCCGCCGGTGCAAGCTAGAATTAAAGCTAATGGCCCGCCAGTTCTTGGCTCCATGGTTTCTTTACCAACTGTCCGAATCCAATGCAAACCTGCGTGGGCCAGGCTGTTGTGATGGTGGCCTTGCCTACTGGCTTTACAGTGACTATGCCCATCACTGTACTTTTTGCATTTTTATTTTTTAATGGTTCTCTCTCCTCAATAAGACCAAGTATTGTGAGGAACTGGGATGAAATATTTTCTATTGTTGTATCTGTATCTCCTAGCAAAGGACCTGGATGAATGACTAATCACTGAATGAAATTGTTTGTTATTCACATGATTCTACACTTTTATAAATATCATTCTACTTTTACCTTTTATTATAGCTAGTTTGTATTAGCACAACATTCTAGGCTGTCTTGCTCTTTTTAATTCTCCAGTTGACCATTGATGCTGCTCGTTATCTTGCCATTCTTTGTGATACTGTCTGATTACATATGCATGCCCCTTTAGTCTCTGTCCAGATCATTAACAGAAATGTTAAATAGGACAGATCCTATACAGGAATTCTAAAGCTGGTGGGTGATATCCTAGAATTTAATGTCTCATTTTTTTTCATAAACTGCCAACATAATCATCTTTGCCAAATAGCTAAGTTGTAGATAGAATGCATACATCAGATTCCAGCTACTGTCTTCTATCTCTTCCTTCACAAATATTTTACTTAATGTCTTCATTAAAAGACAATGTAATATTAATCTTTTATGGAACTCTGTGTTGCAAGCATCAGTCTGATTTCTTTCATTATTGAATGGCCAACAAAGAATTAAAGGGTTCAATTTGTTAAATACATTTTACTTATTAATGATAACTATAAGAACATTGCCACTTCCTATTAGTTACACCAGGGCCCTTAATAATTACAAAGCAAAATTTCTCTTTAACATTGCTTCAAGAAAAATATCCCATTATTTGTACAGAACAATTGTGGATGAAAAAACGGCCAAGTATTAAACCTGGCAAACTCAGGGGAGGCCTGCATGGTGGCCTTACAAACCCAGAGATGGAAAATAACCATATACTCTGGTCTGAAATTAAAATTTTCTTACTAAAAGCAGTATCTGGTGGGTAGTAATGTCCTAGGGAGGTATTTTTTCCCTAACAAAGGTCAAATCTTTATCTTAACATGAACCTGCCTGTTCTCTTTTTGCATCTAAGATAACACACCTTTGGAATATCAAAGCAAAACCAGCTCACAAGAGCAGAGCCCACAAGGTCCTTCATTGTCATTATCATGTTAATTGTCAACTGTTGACCATCCTTTACCCACCTATGTAAAAAAGGTATGTGTCTATTTCTTTTACTCTTAATCCAGTCTCAGAGATTTCCACATTTTGCTTTCTCTGCATTTCTAATCTGTCACTATTAGATTTTGTATAAACTTATTTGTTGATTTTAGAAATAGAGGAAGGGAGAAAGCGGCAGAACATTGATGGGTGCTCGTATGTGCCCTGACCAGGGATCAAATCATTGGATTTCATGTAACCCTCTTAAATCTTCCCTTAGATTCTGATGTATAAAATAAGCGGTGAAACCATTTCCTGGAGCATTTTCTTAATCTGTTAAGATTTTGCTTCCAGCAACTGCTGTCAGTCTGGTTCAAATGCCCTCATAAAAATTCTTACAGGTTTGGACTTTTTTAATGTTTACAAAATGTATAATCACATCTTTTGGCATTTCATAAAACATGATGCTGATTATAGAAAACTAAATATTATTAATTAATGTTAAATGAGTCCTTACATGTGCCAGGTACTTTTCTAAGTGTTTTATATATGTAAGTTACATATATATTTTTTTTTCCTTTTTGTTATTTTTCTGAAGCTGGAAATGGTGAGACAGTCAGGCAGACTCCTGCATGCGCCTGACCGGGATCCACCCAGCACGCCCACCAGGGGGCGACACTCTGCCCATCCGGGGCATCGCTCTGCTGCAACCAGAGCCATTCTAGCGCCTGAGGCAGAGGCCACAGAGCCATCCTCAGCGCCTGGGCCAACTTTGCTCCAATGGAGCCTCGCTGCGGGAAGGGAAGAGAGAGACAGAGAGGAAGGAGAGGGGGAGGGGTGGAGAAGCAGATGGGCACTTCTGTGTGCCCTGGCTGGGAATCGAATCCGGGACTCCCGCATGCCAGGCCAATGCTCTACCACTGAGCCAACTGGCCAGGGCCAAGTTACATATTTTTTTCTCAGAATTTGATAAAGGAGGAATCATGTATCTGTTTTACAGCTAAAACATTGAATCACCAAGAGATTAAATAACTTGTAAAAGGTCATACAGTTAGTATTCTTTACGTCTTGTCTGGCTTCTAGAAAATGTTCTAGTATACACGTATTGCCAAAAATTCTAACCATCACTATCCTATCCAACATGTGGCCATATTCTTCTTTAAAAAGATCATCTTCTTTGATACAATGCACTCAATTCTCATTTGTGTGCTGTTGGTCAAATAAGTTTGTAAACATAATATATATGTTTGCTCACTTATGGGGGACAGGCTGTAAGCAGGTAGGGTCTTTATAGCCTAAGGTTAGTTTTAAGACTAAGCCTTTCCCACCCTTTTAATATTAAGATCTTTTCAAAACTAAGCTTTTCTCCACACCCTTGACTGTTGCATGATATGAGGTGCTCCACTCTCATGAGGAATCACATTATGCCTCAGATAACTGACTTTGTATCAGAGACTTCCTTGTTTGTATATTAGATTAAAGGTTTTGATTTCTATACTATAAAATGGGGCTAAGGGCCCTGGCCAGTTGGCTCAGTGGTAGAGTGTCGGCCCGGTGTGCAGAGGTCCCGGGTTCGATTCCCAGCCAGGGCACACAGGAGAAGCGCCCATCTGCTTCTCCACCCCTCCCCCTCTCCTTCCTCTCTGTCTCTCTCTTCCCCTCCCGCAGCTGAGGCTCCATTGGAGCAAAGATGGTCCGGGCGCTGGGGATGGCTCCTTGGCCTCTGCCCCAGGTGCTAGAGTGGCTCTGGTTGCAACAGAGCGACACCCCGGAGGGGCAGAGCATCGCCCCCTGGTGGGCAGAGTGTCGCCCCTGGTGGGCGTGCTGGGTGGATCCCAGTTGGGCGCGTGCAGGAGTCTGTCTGACTGTCTCTCCCTGTTTCCAGCTTCAGAAAAATACAAAAACAAACAAACAAACAAAAAATGGGGCTAAGGAGCCCATGATGGAGGAGAGCAGAGAAAGGCCACCTGGAGGAGAGGAGAAGCAGTAAAAATGACAGAGTTCTGAAGGAGAAGCCAGTTTGTGCAGAGTTTGTGCAGAGAGAAGGAGATGGGGAACAGAGGTGAATAAGGCTGGTGAGGTAGAAGCCTTTGATTCTAGGAAACTCGAATAAGTCAGTGGCTTCAGGAGCCCTGAATGGAAAGGGAAGTGTTTTCTTACTGTGTGTATTTCTTGCCTGCCTGGTGCAAGCTAGGATAAAGATGATGGCCAATCAGTTCTTGGCTCCATTATTTCATTACCGTCTGTCTGAATCAAATGCGAACTTGCATGTGCATGGCCATGATGGTGGCTCCTGGCCTTATGTTGGTCGAATAAGTTTGCAAATAATGATATATATGTTTGCTCGCTTATAGTTTGCATTGGATGTGGGGGGGGGGGCAGGCTGTAAGCAGGCAGGATTCTTATAGCTTAAGGCTTAGTTTTAAGACTAAGCCTTTCCCACCCTTTTTGATGTAGGGTAGTGCACTCTCATGAGAAATCCCATTATGCCTCAGATAAGTGACTTTGTATCAGAGACTTCCTTGTTTGTATACTGGATTAAAGGTTTTGATTTCTATACTATAAAATGGGGCAGACCAGGAGCTTCCTCTCTCAGTTCCTGAGATTAGCATTAGAAAGAAGAGCAGAGAAAGGCTACGTGGAGTAAAGGAGAGAAGCAGCCAAGATGGTGGAGTGCTAAAGGAGAAGCCAGTTTGTGTAGTTTGTGATGGTAGGTCTGCGATTTGGGGACATAGGGGTGAGTGCCATCATGCTCTTCGGAGCAGAGATGGAAATGCTGACTGCCATTGCCACATGGTCCTCCTTAGGACAGTGTAAGACCTGCCAGGATGGCAGGGGTGAGGGGGGTAGCTGAGGCCCCATGTGCATGGACTGATTCCTGGACTATGACTGGAGTGGGCGCTGGCTCCTTTGTTGGATGGACTTATGGATTTTGGACAATGTGAAATACCCTAATGGGGGTGGGGCGTAGCTTTGCTGGAGGCCCTTCCCTGTCCCAAGAAGCTTTTCAAATGGCTAGAAAGAAGGCCGAAGAAATTTTGTGCTTTTGGCAAAGTGCTCAGATACTGGTGAAATGTACCTTTGTAATTGTTGAAACTATATGATTTGTGCTATTGCGATTTGTGTGATGTGCTTAATTTCTTTGTATTGGAATACCTGTGCTTTAGATTGTAAGCGAGCAAAAGGGGTGGAATGTTGGTGAAATAAGTTTGTAAATAATGATATATATGTTTTCTTACTTATAGTTTCTATTGGGTGTTGGGCATAGGCTATAAATAGGCAGGGTCATTATAGCCTAAGGCTCAGTTTTAAGACTAAGGTTTTCCCCACACCCTTGACTGTTGTACGACAAGGTGCACTCTCATGAGGAATCCCATTATGCCTCAGATAAGTGACTTTGTAACAGAGATTTCCTTGTTTGTATATTGTATAAAAGGTTTTGATTTCAACACTATAAAATAGGGCAGACTGGGAACTTGCTCTCTCTCAGTTTTTGAGATTAGCATTAGAGACGAGAGCAGAGAGAGGCCACGGGGAGGAGAGGAGAAACAGCCAAGATGGCGAAGTGCTGAAAGAGAAGTCTGTTTGTGCAGAATTTGTGCAGAGAGAAGGAGATGGGGAAAAGAGGTGAATAAGGCTGGCGAGATAGAAACCTTTGATTCTAGGAAACTTGGATAAGTCAGTGGCTTTGGGAGCCCTGAATAAAAAGGAAAGTGTTTTTTCACTGTGTGAATTTCTTTTCTGCCGGGTACAAGCTAGGATTGAAGATAATGACCCACCAGGTCTTGGCTCTGTTGTTTCATTACTGTCTGTCCAAATCAAATACAAACCTGCATGTGCATGGCCATGATGGCAGCTCTTGGCCTTAAAACTATCCTATCCAACTGTAAAGCCAGTATCCATGGCCACCATCACAGCCACCTAGCATTTGATTCGAACAGACGGTAATGAAACAACAGAGCCAAGAACTGGTGGGTCATTACCTTTTAATTCTAGCTTGCACCCAGAAGGCAAGAAATACACACAATTGGAAAAAACTTCCCTTTCCATTCAGGGCTCCTGAAGCCACTGACTTATCCGAGTTTCCTGGAATCAAAGGTTTCTAACCTCACCAGCCTTATTCACCTCTGTTCCCCATCTCCTTCTCCCTGCACAAACTCTGCACAAACTGGCTACTCCTTCAGCACCCCACCATCTTGGCTGCTTCTCCTCTCCTCCATGTGGCCTTTCTCTGCTCTCATCTTTAATGCTGTAAAGGCAGTAGCCACGGCCACCACCACAGCCGCCTAGCCCATGCAGGTTTGCATTGGATTTGGACAGACGGTAATGAAACAATGGAGCCAAGAACTGGTGGACTATCATCTTTAATCCTAGCTTGCACCCAGCGGGCAAGTAAAAACACACACCATGCACCAAAACCCATTCATTCAGTTTTACAAAGCTACTGACTTATCCGAGTTTCCTAGAATCAAAGGTTTCTAGCTCACCAGACTTATTCACTGCTGTTTCTCATCTTCTTCCTCCTCTCTGCACAAACTCTGCACAAACTGGCTTCTCACTCAGCACTCCACCATCTTGGCTGCTTCTCCTGGCCTCCTCCACATGGCCTTTCTCTGCTCTCCTTTCTAATGCTAATCTCACGAACCGAGAGAGCAAGCTCCTGGTCTGCCCCAATTTTATAGTGTAGAAATCCAAATTTTAATCCAATATACAAACAAGGAAGTTTCTGACTTATCTGAGATGTAATGGGATTCCTCATGAGAGTGCACCACCCCACATCAAAAAGGATGGGAAAGGCTTAGTCTAAAAACTAAGCCTTAGGCCAGGGGTCCCCAAACTACGGCCCGTGGGCCGCATGTGGCCTCCTGAGGCCATTTATCCGGCCCCGCTGCACTTCCGGAAGGGGCATCTCTTTCATTGGTGGTCAGTGAAAAGCGCAGCGTTGCTCACATACAGTACTACTTCCGATGACGCAGGACGCACACGTCACGGCTCCGGAAGTGTGTCATATCACTTGTTATAGTTAGCAGTGACAAATATGAAACCGGACATTGACCATCTCATTAGCCAAAAGCAGGCCCATAGTTCCTATTGAAATACTGGTCAGTTTGTTGATTTAAATTTACTTGTTCTTTATTTTAAATATTGTATTTGTTCCTGTTTTGTTTTTTTTACTTTAAAATATGTGCAGTGTGCTTAGGGATTTGTTCATAGTTTTTTTTATAGTCCAGCCCTCCAACGGTCAGAGGGACAGTGAACTGGCCCCCTGTGTAAAAAGTTTGGGGACCCCTGCCTTAGGCTATAAGAATCCTGCCTGCTTACAGCCTGTCCCCCCACATCCAATGCAAACTATAAGCGAGCAAACATATATATCATATTTACAAACTTATTTGACCAACAAATGCTAATCTCAGGACCCGAGAGAGTGTAAGCTCCTGGTCTGCCCCATTTTATAGTGTAGAAATGAAAACCTTTAATCCAATATACAAACAAGGAAGTCTCTGATACAAAGTCACTTATCTGAGGCATAATGGGATTCCTCATGAGAGTGCACCACCCCACATCATGCAATCAGTCAAGGGTGTGGGGAAAAGCTTAGTCTTAAAACTAAGCCTTAGTCTATAAGGACTCGGCCTGCTTACAGCCTGTTCCCCACACCTAGTACAAAGTATAAACAAACATACATATATATTATATTTACAAACTTATTTGACCAACACCTGTCAATCAGAGCTCCCAAAGCCCTGATTCATTCTCTGGTTCCACCACCCAGAGAATCTTCTCTGGTTCCTCCTGGAATCAAAGGCCCCCACCAGCCTCAGCAGAGCTTCCAAAGCCCCTCAGCTCTGGTTCCACATCTGCCCTCCTTCTTCTCTTTCTGCAAAACCCCACCTGGGAAAAAAATTCTTTCTCCAGCAAATGTTAGCAATACAGTGGCCCTCCCAAGCAGGATGGTAATCCACAATTTGCAATCTGCAGCCCTGAGGACAGGCTCCACAGCCTTTCACACACTACTTACAAGTGGCACTGCCCAGGCCAATGAAAAGTAAGCGAGCAAACCTAAAAAAACACATTTTACAAATGTATTTGCCCTACAGAGGTCACAGAGAACCTCTCTGATCATGTGACATACGAGCAGAGAGTGAGGAAGTGAGTGGTGTAAGAGGTAAGAGGGAAGAACAAGTTCACAGGGTTATATTTGATATTTTCTTTCTCTCTCTCTCTCTTTTTTTTTTTAGAGATACAAGGAGACCAGCATGGCTGGAGCAGAGTGAGTGAAAGGGAAAATATAGATGATATGTTCAGAGAGGAAGCAGGAAACAAGTTAATTTCTATCCTCAAAAGACAAGATAAAGCATTTGAATTTTAATTTGCAAGAGAGGAGGAATCAAAGGGTTTTGAGAGGTGAAACAACATAACCTAACTTGTTCATTAAAATGATTGTTCTGAATTTAGCGTGGAAGGGAGACATCATGGGGAAACTATGGACATAGGGAAAGTGGTTAAGAGGTTACTGTCCTAGTTCTGTTGAGAGATGAATATAGCTTAATTTAAAGAGGTAGCAGTAGGCCCTGGCCGGTTGGCTCAGTGGTAGAGCGTCGGCCTGGCGTGCAGAAGTCCTGGGTTCGATTCCCAGCCAGAGCACACAGGAGAAGCGCCCAACTGCTTCTCCACCCCTCCCCCTCTCCTTCCTCTCTGTCTCTCTCTTGCCCTCCCGCAGTGAGGCTCCATTGGAGCAAAGATGGCCCGGGCGCTGGGAATGGCTCCTTGGCCTCTGCCCCAGGCGCTAGAGTGGCTCTGGTCACAACAGAGCGACGCCCTGGAAGGGCAGAGCATCTCCCTCTGGTGGGCAGAGCGTCGCCCCCTGGTGGACGTGCCGGGTGGATCTCGGTCAGGCGCATGCGGGAGTCTGTCTGACTGTCTCTCCCCGTTTCCAGCTTCAGAAAAATACAAAAAAAAAATAAAATAAATAAAGAGGTAGCAGTGGAGATGATAAGAATTACTGTGTTCTGGATATATTTTTAAGTTGGAAGCAACAGATTTTGCTGTTGGATTGAGTAGGTGGATTGATATCATCCATGTAGTAATTTACATTTTAAAAATTATTACAAAATTTATTCTTATTTTTAAAATTTAATTATGCTGCTCACAAAAATTAGGGGATATTTCAAAGTGAATATAAATCAATAAAAAAGAGAAGCATTTAATTTTTTTATATTAAACAAGAATATCAGAAAAGCAAACGACAAGTCAAAGAAAGTTGTTTAATTATGTAAATAAGATGCAAAACCAACTTTTATTTCATTGGTGAAAATGCACTATACAAAAGGCTGAAAGTATTGGAGTATCTGCATGTTCCCTGATCTTGAAATGCAAAGCCTGGAGAGCCATAAGACATCTTGAAGCTGGTCAAACACAGATGACAGTGGCAACAGCACTTGGAACATCTTGAAGCAAGATTAGCAAGCTGGAATTGCTTTCAAGAGGCTGGCACAGTATGAAGAAGATGAGGGCAGGGTCGCCCATCTGCCACCACAGCAAGAGATGACCGCTACTTGACTTTATTGGCAAGAAGGAACAGGCACAGCAATGTAACAGAACTGTGGGGACAGTTTCTTGCTGCCACTAAGCAATGGATATTCACCCAGACCATATGAAATCAGCTTCAATGTGTTGGACTGCATGCCCGGTGACCAATAGTATGCATTTCATTATCTGCTGCACACCATAGAACCCATAGAAGGTGGGCTGATGAAGATCGTTATTGAACCCACGATGAGTGGTCAACTGTTCTCTCCTCTGAGGAGTCACTGTTCAGTCTGCAGCCTGACAATCATTGTGTCCTGATCTGGCTTGAACAAGGAACACGGGAGAATCCACATTACATGCAAGAAAGGAACTCCTTCGATGGTAGTGGAATCATAGTGTGAGCTGGCATCAACATTGGTGGTTGTACCAATCTCCACATCATCAGAAACGGATTGCTGACTGCTGTCAGATATCAAGATGAGGTCCTGTACCCTATAGTGGTACCCTATGCTGTAGCAGTTAGAAACAACTTTCTTTTCATGGACGATAATGCAAGACTCTACAGTGCACATCTCGTAAACAACATGCTTCAGGGGGCAGGAATTGAACCCATGGACTGGCTTTCATGTTCTCTAGACCTGAGTCCATTGAACATGCTTGGGATGCACTGGGAAGACGTCTGACAAACCGTCCAATGCCTCCCACAACACTTCTAGAGCTGGAAGTTGCCCTGGAGCAAGAGTGGCAGAGGATCCCACAAGAACTGCTGGACAATCTGATCCTGTCCATGCCCCATCGCTGTCAGTGTGTTGGGGCAGTCTTGGGTGACCATGCACCCTACTGAGCAGTCAATGTGTGGCACTCTCGACCAGTTTAACATGCTTCTGTTCACCCCCACCAATAGGTCACTTGCTACTGAATCACGATAATTGAGTTTACATCTCATTTGAATAATCAAACAACTTTCTTTGACTTGTCTTTTGCTTTTCTGATGTTCTTATTCAATAAAAAAATCAAATGCTTTTTATTTATCAATTCATATTCATTTTGAAATATCCTCTACTTTTTGTGAGCAGTGTATATACCTGAGTAAAAAAGGGAGGAAAATGAACGTCTTATATCCATCACCCAGTTTCTACACATCATTTTGATAATTTTTCTTTATGTCCTTTTGAATCAGTTTTTGTACTTGATTATTTGAAAGAAATCGAGACATCATATCATTTCACCTGTATATACTTTAGTATATATTTCTTTTTTTTTTTTTTTTCCATTTTTCTGAAGCTGGAAACAGGGAGAGACAGTCAGACAGACTCCCGCATGCGCCCGACCGGGATCCACCCGGCACGCCCACCAGGGGCGACGCTCTGCCCACCAGGGGGCGATGCTCTGCCCATCCTGGGTGTCGCCATGTTGCGACCAGAGCCACTTCAGCGCCTGGGGCAGAGGCCACAGAGCCATACCCAGCGCCCGGGCCATCTTTGCTCCAATGGAGCCTTGGCTGCAGGAGGGGAAGAGAGAGACAGAGAGGAAAGCGCGGCGGAGGGGTAGAGAAGCAAATGGGCGCTTCTCCTGTGTGCCCTGGCCAGGAATCGAGCCGGGGTCCTCCGCACGCTAGGCCGACGCTCTACCGCTGAGCCAACCAGCCAGGGCTAGTATATATTTCTAAATGTTATGAACATGTTTTTACAGAATGCTATCATCATGTTCTAATAAAATTAGGAAGAATAATTCTTTGGTATCAATGAATAACAAGATGATATTCAAATTTGCTTAAATGATTTTTTTTTTTTTTTTGTATTTTTCTGAAGCTGGAAACTGGGAGAGACAGTCAGTCTCCCGCATGCGCCCGACCAGGATCCACCCGGCACGCCCACCAGGGGCGATGCTCTGCCCCTCCGGGGCGTCACTCTGCCGCGACCAGAGCCACTCTAGCGCCTGGGGCAGAGGCCAAGGAGCCATCCCCAGTGCCCGGGCCATCTTTGCTCCAGTGGAGCCTTGGCTACGGGAGGGGAAGAGAGAGACAGAGAGGAAGGAAGGGGGGTGGAGAAGCAAATGGGCGCTTCTCCTGTGTGCCCTGGCCGGGAATCAAACCCGGGTCCCTAGCACGCCAGGCTGATGCTCTACCACTGAGCCAATCGGCCAGGGCCGATTTTTTTTCTTAATTGCAAAAATGTTTACTTGGAATGGAACACATCAATATGTACATGCCTATAAAGTCAATACCCTAAACAGAAATATAGAACATTTCCATCACCCTAAAAATTTGTCTTGCTCACCTTCTAGTTAAATTCCACTTCTCTAGGCAACCCCTGCTCTGATTCTCATCAACATGGATTGAGTTTTCCTGTTTGTGAATTTTCCAAAAATAATATCATATGAAATGTATTCTTTTATGTTTGGCTTCTTTCTTCAACCTAATATTTTTGAGATTCATTTACATTGTTTACATGCATTACTAGTTCATTCTAGTTTTATTTTTGGATATTATTCTATTTTGCAAATATAAAATAGGAACCATTACAAATCTTCCATACCTTAAATTATTTTTCATGCTTCCCAGTACACACATACCACATTTTGAGAGTCATTACTCAACATTGCCTTGCTTTGGAACATCTTAACTGCAGACAATATCCAGAAATGTCACATATGAAATAGGCATAGACGTTATTTGGTAAGCATAACCATATTGGGTATTATAAAAAATACAAAAATGAGTGCAATATGATTTATCAGGGTTCATACCCATGGCAAAACAGACATGTAAATACGATAATCACTTGTGACAGAAAGCAGAAGTAAAGATAATATTTTGTGCAATTATAACAGAAGTGATGAATTCTGGGTGTGGGCAGAGTATAGGGCAGGGAATCTGGGCAGTTGCTGTGCAGGAAGCAGAATGCGACCCCAGCTTTCAAGGAGGACTGGAGTGTCTACAGGAAGTACATGGAAATGGATAGTTCAGAATGAAGGAAAGGCTTTATACAATCACAATGGTGTCCATGTGTTGGACCTTTGTGCACCAAATTAATAGAGCAAGTACCCTTGCAGATTATCTTGGACCCCTCCTCATCCTTACTCCTATGAGATGTCACCAAATTTTATTGGTAGTGCTTTTACAGTCTTTTGAGTTATCTACTTTCTTCTGTTCTCATTACCACTTCCTCCGTTCAAACCCGTTTTACCTCATTTCCTCTTTCCCACGCAACTGCAATGGACTCCTCACTGGCTTGCCTGCTTCTGATCTACCCTCACTCTAATTGCTATAGACAGTGCATGAGAACTGTTTTTGCCAAATCCAGACTGACTGCGTTACTTCCCTCTTCTGGCATTGATTGTGGGCTAGAGCTGACATTCCTCTGCTTTTTCCTCAATGCCCATTCTACTCTGCTGTCTGGCTTGACAGTCTCCAAATCACTATGTATTTTACACATAATGCACAATTTTGCTTCCTAAATATTCTTTATCTTTTTCCTGACATTGTCTCTTTGTGGAAATTACCAATCCCAGTGTTCAGAACTGTTTCCTTCTCTCTGCTTAATTAATCCTCTGAGACCAAATGTAACATTAGTGTCTTCTGGGAAGCTTTCCTCAATCCCCATCCCTGTCAAAACTAGTCAATATTTAGACATAACTTTTGCCATATAGAGCATGCTTTGTATTATAATGGTTTGTATTCATTTCCATTCTGCCACTGGACTGTAACTTCCCTGGGGAAAAAAGCCATGTTTTGGTTACTCTGGTCCTAGTGGCATGCCCTTTCCATTTCTGGCTCTCATCATTATTGTATAAAATCATTTTCTTTTACTTTTAAGGTACACTGTTTTCTGAAAGTAAATTTGAATACATTTTAAACTACCCTTGTCATGACATATAATCTGACATAGTGCTGAAAGTCACTGAACATGGCTAATTATATGATGAATGATAAAAATTAGATCCTCGCATGTCTAAGCAGGTAGGAGGGAGATCCATAGCTTGACTTACTTGTAGATGTGTGGAATCTTTTCCTCCTTTTTTGCTATACCTATTTTTGAATTTTTTACAACTTGAGGAAACATGTCATATTTAAGAATAAATTATCTGACTCAGGCAAAAATACAAGATTAGGCTAAAGATATTTTCAGCATTCAGAAATAGGACACATAGCCCTGGGAACTATAATATTAAATCGGGGTAGGGTTATATTAAATAGACTAAAAAGTAATGCCTTATGATTGAATGCATATTTAGTATGTGGTCCTATGAGGTGTTCAGCCTGGACTAAGATTCTTATTATAGCACAAGTAAAATAATTAACTGAATGTTGAATTAGGAGTAGATGAGTAAATCATCATGTCCCCAGTTTTGGCCTGATTCATCCAGCTCCTGGGAGGTTTCTTTTTTGTCATTCAGAGAAAATAATAACAACATTATATGTAAATAATGACATATAAAATAATTAAGCTATTTCAGTCATGTGACTTCTGAATGATGTTTTCAAAGCATATTGCTGTTTAACTAACTGGTAATGTGAAATGTATAAGATATTTAAAGAAGTATTAAAGCTGACATTAGATCTAAGTTCATGCTTTAAAATCATATGAATTTTAACAGCTGAAGATTTTAAATCTTTTTTTCATATTTATGCTATTAAGAAATGGTTAGACAATTTTCGTGTACACCTCCACCCTGCCTTTCCCATTCAGCCCCCAGACCTCACAGTCACACACCACAGCAGACATTAAATAATGTAGAAGATATATTTAGTGCCATTGAAGGAATATGTATACATATTCAGAATATACATCTTCAACTGTTACAAGTTACTTTGAACTAATAAATACCTAATGACATTATGTATAGAGACAGTCTACCCCAAAATCAGAATTACTTTGTTTTCAGAAGAAAACATAATTTTTCCTTCATTAACAGTAGCAGAGAGCAAGCTTTACATTTTATAATAAAAGTATCTCAGCTAACACAACCAGGGTATATTTATATGTGAAAAAAGAATTACATTGTTATTTATTCTGTGAGTGTTCTTTTTTTAAAGGTGAGTTCTTGGAAATTTATTTTATCCTAAATTGTGAATTTTCTCTCATTTATGTTAATGTAATAAAATTATTCTTCATTATTTCCTAAGAATAGAACAAAACATAGATGAAAACCCTATATAAAAATATTAAGAATAAGTAGAGATGACGTCAGAGTAATGGCGGGGTAGGAAGCGATACCGATAAATCTTCCCCAAAACTCAACAAGATCTTCAACCAGAAACAGAAAAACCTATACTTGGAGCTTCCAGATGCTTCGCAATACACCCAAAGGTATGATTGAGTGAAAAATTGGCTAAATATATAACCAAACCCCGAAGGAAATAGGGAGTAAGAAATGCTCCGCCTTCCTCACTAACCTAAACAGGGCGGCTTTCTCTGGTAACTGTGAATATAGAAACTGAGGCGGGCAAAGGGGGTGAATACATCCAGGCCGCGACACAAACGGCCGAACCAGGCTGTGGCACGGAGATCCAAGCCGAGGAAAATCTGATCCTGTGGCAACCCGGGCAATACAAGCTAACACTCGCGCCAAACCCAAACAAAGAAAGACAAGCGGCGCGGACATTTTACCCGGTCTCCTGGTTGGTGTGCAGTTAGTGGGCGAGAGATTTCTTCCTAGGCCCCGAGAGTGGGTGCCCGTGTTGCCCCACGGAGAGGCAGGGTCAGAGGCCTTTCTGTGGGCCGAGGGCAGAGTCTCTGGGCAGCCCCAGCGCCCTGGGAAAGCCACGCACGGGAGGGAGTGAGAACTAATTCCAACGGTGGAGATTTTCCGTGCTGGAGGGGGTTTCACTCAGAGGGAAACGCGGCCGGCCTCATATCCTGGTTGGCGCGCGCAGATAAGGAGTGAGCGATTCCTCCGAGTGCCTCGGCAGTGCGCGCCTGTGTTATCGCACAGAGGGGCAGAGTCAGGGGCCTTTGTGTGGGCCAAAGCGGAATCTCGGGCCGCCCCAGCGCCTTGCAGAAGCCCCGCACGGGGACGGAGCGAGACTCAATTCCAACGCTGCAACTTTCCCCTGCGGTTGGGGGTTTCACTCAGAGCGTGAGACTGCTGGCCGGATATCCTGGTCTGCGCGCGCAGCCAGTGAGTGAGAGTTTTCTCCAAGCGCCCCAGAAGTGGGCGCCCGCTTGTGTTACCGGACAGAGTGGCAGAGCCAGAGGTCTTTGAATGGCCGGAAAGCCCGCCTGATTATGCTAGCAGCTCTGACTGACTGAGCCTTACCCAGAGCCCTGTGCTGAGTGGAAATAGAGTGGGGAGTTGCCAGCTCTTTGAGCCTCTTACTATCCAGGCAAAGGCAGCAGCAACCCCATAGCTGGATTATCAGGCTACTAATTGAGGAAGGAAAGACTAGGATAAAGGCTCCAGGAACACGGACTCTCTCACTGTCGGAGCCTATAAATGCTAATAGCCTCGACTGCCAACGAGACTAAAGCACAATACATGACATTGCCATAGAGACTTATCAACTGCAAACCTCCACCTGAGCGTGGCAAAGGGGCAAAACCCGGGGTACAGAGTCACCGACCAGGAAGAGGGAGAGAAAAGAAAAAGCAAGAAGATAACCTCTCAAAATCAAGAATAATCTGCAGACTTTATAACCTATCCCATTTTATTATATTTGTTCGTTTGTTTCTCTTATCTTCATTCTTGATACTTTTTTTTTCCTCCTCCAATTTGGCCGATTAACTCTCTGCCGGTCTTACTCTCTCCTCTCCTTGAACTACACTACCCATAAGTGTTACATCTCCCATTATCTTTTCTCTTCTCTTCCTTTCTCTCTATGAGGGTTGCACTCCAAAACCCTTAACTCTCTCTCTCTCTCTCTCCTTTCTTTTTTCTTCTTTTAGTGGTTTCCTCTTTTTTTTCTCTCTCTCTCTTTCTTTTCTCCCTCTATATTAGTTTCTTCCTTTCTCCTTTACATCTCCTCTCATTCAAACCTCAATAACAAACAAATTATCTTATCTGGGACTCAAACTTATGTTTGTGGCATTTTGGGGGGTTTTTACTTCACCTTTTTAACTCACTAGCAGTGCTCCCATCCCTGGCTCTCCATATTATCTAGTTCTTGTTCCACTAAATACAATAGTAATTTTTTAATTTGTCCCCCCATTTTTCCGTTTTCCTCTTAATCTTCTCATCATAACTCTTAGACAACCAACACCTAAAAGCAAATCATTTTATTCTTGACCCAAATTTTTTCCTTATTTGCTTTTTGTGGGTCCATATGCTCTTTTTTTCTTTTTTCTTTCTTTCTTTTTTTTTTTTTTTTTTTTTTTTTTTTGTCCCTTTATTACTTTTCCCCAATTCAGGCCCTCCATCACAGGCATTGTTTGTTATAATTCACAGTCCACCACAAGATTTTATCAAGAAAGAGGGGAGAGGAGAGGAGAGGAAAAAAGGAAGGGGGGAATAATTTCCTTTTTTTTTTTTTTTTTTAATTTTTATTTTATTTTATTTTTCTTTATTTCATTATTAATTTTTTTTTATTATTTTTTTAAACTTTTTATTCTTTATTAAATCTCATTAATACTATCAACAAAACCACCCTCAGATGCCATTAAGGAAGAGAAAATCGAATATCATGGATACAAAAGAAAGAGAGGTAACACAGCTAGATGAGGAAAAATCTATGGAGAAAAAATTTAATATATTGGAAACCTTGGAGCTAAATGACAGAGAATTCAAGATAGAAATCCTAAAAATCCTCCGAGATATACAAGAAAACACAGAAAGGCAATTTAGGGAGCTCAGAAAACAACTCAATGAACACAAAGAATATATGTCCAAGGAAATTGAAACTATAAAAACAAATCAAACAGAGATGAAAAACTCAATTCACGAGCTGAAAAACGAAGTAACAAGCTTAGCTAATAGAACAGGTCAGGTAGAAGAGAGGATTAGTGAAATAGAAGACAAGCAACTTGAGGCACAACAGAGAGAAGAAGAAAGAGACTCAAAAATTAAAAAAAATGAGATAGCCCTACAAGAATTATCTGACTCCATCAAAAAGAATAACATAAGAATAATAGGTATATCAGAGGGAGAAGAGAGAGAAAATTGAATGGAGAACATACTCAAACAAATAATAGATGAGAACTTCCCAAGCCTGTGGAAAGAACTAAAGCCTCAAGTTCAAGAAGCAAACAGAACTCCAAGTTTTCTTAACCCCAACAAACCTACTCCAAGGCATATCATAATGAAATTGACACAAACCAACAGCAAAGAAAAAATTCTCAAGGCAGCCAGGGAAAAGAAGAATACAACATATAAAGGAAGGCCCATTAGATTATCATCAGATTTCTCAGCAGAAACTCTACAAGCTAGAAGAGAGTGGACCCCAATATTTAAAGTCCTGAAAGAGAGGAACTTTCAGCCACAAATACTATACCCATCAAAGCTATCCTTCAAATATGAAGGAGAAATAAAAACATTCACAGATACAGAAAAGATGAGGGAATTTATCATCAGAAAACCCCCACTCCAGGAATTACTAAAGGGGGTTCTCCAATCAGATACAAAGAACAAAAAAAAAACAGAGCCACAAGTAAAAGCTCCAAGAAGAACACAATAAAACCAAATTTAAACTGTGACAACAACAAAAAGAAAGAGGGGGAGAAGATGGAGATTAACAGTAGCAAAGGACGATGGAGTGCAAAAGTACTCACAAAATAGTTCGCTACAATGAACAGGGTAGGGACCCTTTTCATTATTCAAAGGTAACCACCATTGAAAAAACCACCACAGAAGCACATGAGATAAAAAAGATAGCAATAGTGGAAAGATGTATGGAATACAACCAAATAAAAACAAAAGATAGAAAAACAAAAGAGAAGGATCAAACAAGACACAAAACTAACAGAAAGCAAGATATAAAATGGCAATAGGGAACTCACAAGTATCAATAATTACACTAAATGTAAACGGATTAAACTCACCAATAAAAAGGCACAGAGTAGCAGAATGGATTAAAAAAGAAAATCCAACTGTATGCTGCCTACAGGAAACTCATCTAAGTAACAAGGATACAAACAAATTCAAAGTGAAAGGCTGGAAAACAATACTCCAAGCAAATAACATCCAAAAAAAAGCAGGTGCAGCAATACTCATATCGGATAATGCTGACTACAAGACAGGAAAAGTACTCAGAGACAAAAATGGCCATTTCATAATGGCTAAGGGGACACTGAATCAAGAAGACATAACAATTCTTAATATATATGCACCAAACCAAGGAGCACCAAAATATATAAGACAGCTACTTATTGATCTTAAAACAGAAACTGACAAAAATACAATCATACTTGGAGACCTCAATACACCGCTGACGGCTCTAGATCGGTCATCCAAACAGAGAATCAACAAAGACATAGTGGCCTTAAACAAAACACTAGAGCACCTGGATATGATAGACATCTACAGGACATTTCATCCCAAAGTGACTGAGTATACATTTTTCTCCAGTGTACATGGATCATTCTCAAGAATTGACCATATGTTGGGCCACAAAAACAACATTAGCAAATTCAGAAAAATTGAAGTTGTACCAAGCATATTTTCTGATCATAAAGCCTTGAAACTAGAATTCAACTGCAAAAAAGAGGAAAAAAATCCCACAAAAATGTGGAAACTAAACAACATACTTTTAAAAAATGAATGGGTCAAAGAAGAAATAAGTGCAGAGATCAAAAGATATATACAGACTAATGAAAATGACAATACGACATATCAGAATCTATGGGATGCAGCAAAAGCAGTGATAAGAAGGAAGTTCATATCACTTCAGGCATATATGAACAAACAAGAGAGAGCCCAAGTGAACCACTTAACTTCCCACCTTAAGGAACTAGAAAAAGAAGAACAAAGACAACCCAAAACCAGCCGAAGAAAGGAGATAATAAAAATCAGAGCAGAAATAAATGAATTAGAGAACAGAAAAACTATAGAAAAAATTAATAGAACAAGGAGCTGGTTCTTTGAAAAGATCAACAAAATTGACAAACCCTTGGCAAGACTTACCAAGGAAAAAAGAGAAAGAACTCATATAAACAAAATCCAAAATGAAAGAGGAGAAATCACCACGGACACCGTAGATATACAAAGAATTATTGTAGAATACTATGAAAAACTTTATGCTACTAAATTCAACAACCTAGAAGAAATGGATAAATTCCTAGAAAAATACAACCTTCCTAGACTGAGTCAAGAAGAAGCAGAAAGCCTAAACAGACGTATCAGTAGAGAAGAAATAGAAAAAACCATTAAAAACCTCCCCAAAAATAAAAGTCCAGGCCCTGACGGCTATACCAGCGAATTTTATCAAACATTCAAAGAAGACTTGGTTCCTATTCTACTCAGTCTTCCAAAAAATTGAAGAAGAAGCAATACTTCCAAACACATTTTATGAAGCCAACATAACCCTCATACCAAAACTAGGCAAGGATGGCACAAAAAAAGAAAACTACAGACCAATATCTCTAATGAATACAGATGCTAAAATACTAAACAAAATACTAGCAAATCGAATACAACAACATATTAAAAAAATAATACATCATGATCAAGTGGGATTCATCCCAGAATCTCAAGGATGGTTCAACATACGTAAAACGGTTAATGTAATACACCATATCAACAAAACAAAGAACAAAAACCACATGATCTTATCAATAGATGCAGAAAAGGCTTTCAATAAAATACAACACAATTTTATGTTTAAGACTCTCAACAAAATGGGTATAGAAGGAAAATATCTCAACATGATAAAGGCCATATATGATAAACCATCAGCTAACATCATATTAAATGGCACTAAACTGAAGGCTTTCCCCCTTAAATCAGGAACAAGACAGGGTTGTCCACTCTCTCCACTCTTATTTAATGTGGTACTAGAGGTTCTAGCCAGAGCAATCAGACAAGACAAAGAAATAAAAGGCATCCATATCGGAAAAGAAGAAGTAAAGGTATCACTTTTTGCAGATGATATGATACTATACATCGAAAACCCCAAAGAATCCACAAAAAGACTACTAGAAACAATAAGCCAATACAGTAAGGTCGCAGGATACAAAATTAACATACAGAAGTCAATAGCCTTTCTATATGCCAACAATGAAACAACTGAGAAGGAACTCAAAAGAATAATCCCCTTCACAATTGCAACAAAAAAAATAAAATACTTAGGAATAAACATAACAAAGAATGTAAAGGACTTATATAATGAAAACTATAAACCATTGTTAAGGGAAATCGAAAAAGATATAATGAGATGGAAGAATATACCTTGTTCTTGGCTAGGAAGAATAAATATAATCAAGATGGCTATATTACCCAAAGCAATATACAAATTTAATGCAATTCCCATCAAACTTCCAATGACATTTTATAAAGAAATAGAGCAAAAAATCATCAGATTTATATGGAACTATAAAAAACCCCGAATAGCCAAAGCAATCCTAAAGAAAAAGAATGAAGCTGGGGGCATTTCAATACCTGACTTCAAACTCTATTATAGGGCCACGACAATCAAAACAGCATGGTATTGACAGAAAAATAGACACTCAGACCAATGGAACAGAATAGAAAGTCCAGAAATAAAACCACATATATATAGTCAAATAATTTTTGATAAAGGGGCCAACAACACACAATGGAGAAAAGAAAGCCTCTTCAATAAATGGTGCTGGGAAAACTGGAAAGCCACATGCAAAAGAATGAAACTGGACTACAGTCTCTCCCCCTGTACAAAAATTAACTCAAAATGGATCAAAGATCTAAACATAAGACCTGAAACAATTAAGTACATAGAAGAAGACATAGGTACTCAACTCATGGACCTGGGTTTTAAAGAGCATTTTATGAATTTGACTCCAATGGCAAGAGAAGTGAAGGCAAAAATTAATGAATGGGACTACATCAGACTAAGAAGTTTTTGCTCAGCAAGAGAAACTGATAACAAAATAAACAGAAAGCCAACTAAATGGGAAATGATTTTTTCAAACGACAGCTCAGATAAGGGCCTAATATCCAAAATATACAAAGAACTCATAAAACTCAACAACAAACAAACTAACAATCCAATAAAAAAATGGGAAGAGGATATGAATAGACACTTCTCCCAGGAAGAAATACAAATGGCCAACAGATATATGAAAAGATGCTCATCTTCTTTAGCTATTAGAGAAATGCAAATCAAAACTACAATGAGATACCACCTCACACCTGTTCGATTAGCTGTTATTAGCAAGTCAGGTAACAGCAAATGTTGAAGAGGCTGTGGAGAAAAAGGAACCCTCATACACTGTTGGTGGGAATGTAAAGTAGTACAACCATTATGGAAGAAAGTATGGTGGTTCCTCAAAAAACTGAAAATAGAACTACCTTATGACCCAGCAATCCCTCTACTGGGTATATATCCCAAAAACTCAGAAACATTGATACGTAAAGACACATGCAGCCCCATGTTTATTGCAGCATTGTTCACAGTGGCCAGGACATGGAAACAACCAAAAAGCCCATCAATAGACGACTGGATAAAGAAGATGTGGCACATATACACTATGGAATACTACTCAGCCATAAGAAATGATGACATCGGAACATTTACAGCAAAATGGTGGGATCTTGATAACATGATACGAAGCAAAATAAGTAAATCAGAAAAAAACAGGAACTGTATTATTCCATACGTAGGTGGGACATAATAGTGAAACTAAGAGACATTTATAAGAGTGTGGTGGTTACGGGGGGGAGGGGGGAATGGGAGAGGGATAGGGGGTGGGGAGGGGCACAAGATAGAAGGTGACAGAGGACAATCTGACTTTGGGTGGTGGGTATGCAACATAATTGAACGACAAGATAACCTGGACTTGTTATCTTTGAATATATGTATCCTGATTTATTGATGTCACCCCATTAAAAAAATAAAATTATATAAAAAAAAAAAAAAAGAATAAGTAAAAGTTTCTTTCAGAACAATACTCAATCTATTTGGTTTCTGATAAAATTTTTATAAAAATTAAATTAATTTTTATAGAAAGAATATACATTAAGGTATAACATGGAAAGTAAATGAAAGGAAAGTAAATTTTTCTCTAAATGTTGTTACATTGTGTATAGATAAGAAGTCAAGAGGTTTTATTTCTAAAAATCTTGTCAGATGAGGACTAGTTAAAGGACTGGAAATTTTGTCCTGAGAAACAGAGGAATAGAAAAAGAGACATGTTTCAAATATGCAAAGGATTCCCTGGAGAAGGACAAAGAAAGTTGTGTTGGGTTACACGGACTGGTTCTTGAATGTTACAGTCACCCGCCTCCCTCTTCCTGCTAACATCTGGATGTGCTGCAAATTAAGGAGAAACCAGGTGTGGGGGAGGAAGATGAGTGGCCAGGCAGGTGGCCCAGGGCTGTGAAATCACATCAAGAGTATTAATAATGGCTTTCCCTCTATTTTGGTGTTTCTACAGAATCTATTAGCAGCAGTGATGGTAACAACAGTAACAAGGTAGTAATTGCTTTATTTCTTTAAGTACTTTGTAGAGCACATGTGTTTCAAAATAAATGTGCCAGGGGCAACTGTTCTTAGGTTATTTTTACTTAGCTATTTAAAAATATCTTACCTACAAACACAAATGTAGTTTTATATGAAAAGAAAGAGAATTCTAACATACTGTTCTAACTGGAATGATTCAGTCTTTGAAACAAAGGTATCATTTCAGAGAACAAAGGCAGCTCAATTGAGACAGGTATAAATTGAGTCTCACAAGTAAGTTCAGATTTTAATGGGTTTTATTATATTGTTCAACTGGAACTAAAAATCTGAGCAATTCTTTAAATCTTCTATCATTGTCTTCTCTGTTTCTTCTCGTTCATTAGAACTCTTCTTTTGCCCTGTCGTACTCTCTTCTCAGGGTGATATGTAAAGCTGCATACATTCTTGACTGAATTTTGTTTGAGAAAAATGTAATTAAAAAAGTAAACCAAGAAGCCCTGGCCGGTTGGCTCAGTGGTAGAGCGTCGGCCTGGTGTGCAGAAGTCCTGGGTTCGATTCCCGGCCAGGGCACACAGGAGAAGCGCCGTTCTGCTTTTCCACCCCCCCTCCTTCCTCTCTGTCTCTCTCTTCCCCTCCCGCAGCCGAGGCTCCATTGGAGCAAAAAGATGGCCCGGGCGCTGGGGATGGCTCCTTGGCCTCTGCCCCAGGCGCTAGAGTGGCTCTGGTCACAACAGAGCGATGCCCAGGAGGGGCAGAGCATCGCCCCCTGGTGGGCAGAGCGTTGCCCCCTGGTGGGCGTGCCGGGTGGATCCCAGTCGGGCGCATACGGGAGTCTGTCTGACTGTCTCTCCCCGTTTCCAGCTTCAGAAAAATACAAAAAAAAAAAAAAAAAAAAAGTAAACCAAGAAGTTGCTTATGTATAAAAATAGTGTTCTGAGTAAAATATTCCACAGTGGCAGTGCTGATCAAATTATTCACAAATCTGATCTCATAGATGTTTGCTGTAAATAAAAGTATATAGGAAATTATTTAGGGGAAGATCACATTTACTGCCAATTGATTTCTCCAGACTGTGTTACTTATGAATGTTCTTAGTTTGTATCACAAAAAAATAATCTTGTAAAGCTTATATTATTTTTTGAGAAAGCCTTCGTAGTTGCTCATACAAAGGTCCTGTCCAGTTTTCAGATACAGTTTTACTAGAGTAGTTGTGTAGGTGTATATTCACATATTTATTAAAACTCAATTGCATTTGATCTATCTTTACCTCTGCCTTGTAGCCCCTTTTTCTATCTATAAACAAACAGCAAACCATTTTTATTCTTCCATTCTTTACTTCTTTTTTCCTAAATAGTTTGGTATAGAATTACATTTTTTTTTGAATTACATTTTTGACATCAATTGTTTATTAATATTTTACTATGGATGAATACTCTGCTACATGGGATTCAGTGAAGAATAGTACCTGGTCAAGGATCACACCATTTAGAAGGTTGCTTATGATGTGTACACATATACATACATGTACACACTTAAACATATGCTGTAAGGAGAGTGTTGTAAGAGTTAGATAATGTAGTACTTGTTTCTCTTTTTCTTCCATTTTTCTTCTTTCCTTCCTTCCTCCCTTCCTTCCTTCCTTCCTTCCTCCCTTCCTCCCTTCCTCCCTTCCTCCCTTCCTCCCTTCCTCCCTTCCTCCCTTCCTTCCTTCCTTCCTTCCTTCCTTCCTTCCTTCCTTCCTTCCTTCCTTCCTTCCTTCCTTCCTTCCTTTCTTTTTCTCTTTCTTTCTTTCTTTCTTTCTTTCTTTCTTTCTTTCTTTCTTTCTTTCTTTCTTTCTTTCTTCTTTCTTTTTTTTTTTTTAGAAGAGGAGAGGCAGAAAGACAGACTCCTGCATGTGCTCCACCAGGATCCACCCAGCAAGCCCATTAGGGGGTGATGCTCTGCCCATCTGGGGCATTGCTTCATTGCAACCGGAGCCATTTTCTAGCACCTGAGGTGAAGGCCATGGAACCATCCTCAGCTTCTGAGGCCAACTCACTCAAGCCAATCAAGCCATGGCTGTGGGAGAGGAAGAGAGAGAGAGAGAGAGAAGGAGGAAGAGTGAAGAAGCAGATAGTCACTTCTCCTATGCATCCTGACCAGGAATCGAACCCAGGACATCCACACGCTGGGCCTATGATCTACCACTGAGCCTACTGTCCAGGGTCAGTACTTATTTCTGATAGGAGTAGTCATAAATGGCTTCATGAAGAAGATTATATTTGAGCTCAGCCTTGAAGTATAAGTAATCTGTCAAAAGGAAAAGATAAGGAACAGAAAACAATTTAGGTGAAAATAATAAGATGTTTTTTCTAGCTTTGCTGATTTAATTTTCATCTCTACCTCTAGTCCACTATAAATACACTTTTGTATGCGTAGTATGAACTAAAAATTAATATTTATTTTTTCCTTATGTTTATCTAGCCATTCTTGAACAATTGTTGAACAAATTTTTCTATATCTATTGTATTATCATGACTCTCTTGTCAAAAATCAACTGAACTAATATGTGTGAGTTTACTTCTGGACTCTATTCTGTTCCATTGACCTATCCTTACACAAATACCACACCACTGTCTAGATTACTGTTGTTTGGTAGAAAATCTTAAAAGAAACTAACTTCTCTTTTACATATTTGCTTTTCATGTTTAACATCATTTTTGAATATTCTAAGTCTTTTCCAGTTCCATATTATTTTTAGAATCAGCCTATTAATTTTGGCAAAAAAAAAATCATGACAAGGTTTACCTACATAGGTAGGCAAAGATTTCTAAAGAGACTCCATAAATACTAACATTAAAAGAAAATAAATATAATAAATAAGAATTTGTTTAAATGAAAAATTTCTGCTAATTATAAGGCATGTTAAAAATGAAAAAGTTAATATGCAGACTGAACAAATATCTGTAATACACATATCTGATAAAGAATTTGTATCTGGATACATGAAGATACTCTATGAATCAATAATAAAAAGAGAAACTCAGTAAAAATTGGAAAAAGATCTGAAAGGTCATTTGACAAAATAAGATATATGAATTAACAATAGCATGAATGGTGGTCAACATCATTAGTAATCAGGAAAAAGCACATTAAACCACATTGAGTTAATAATTCACATCAATTAGAATGTTTAAAATAAAAAGACCACAGTAAACATTAGTGAGAATGTGAAGCAACTGGAACTCTCATACAGAGACAAGAGAGTATAGAATGGCAAAACTATTTTGGAACACTGCATATAATGGTGGGATGAGTTAGTGTGCACTGGATCTGTAGAACCGATACCCAACTTTTGTTGAGTTTGGTGAAGCAGTTGTTAAAATGGCACTTGTAATCAGAGTTCTCTCTAAGGTGGGCACCTGGGAAACCACCCCATGTGGAAATCACAAACTTATATTCCTTACTCTTTTTTAACATTCATCTGTGCAACAGCATATTCTAAGTGCTCGTAGTAATGTTCATTCCATCCATAGGTGAAAAAATTTGCAAGTGAGGATGCCAATCACGAAACAATATGAAAATATCTTAAATTACAGTTTTATTATTTTTTGTCAGGTATTATTTAATATTTTTTAATTAATATTTTAAAACTCTTATAATTTAGTTTTGTGTACCTCTTTTATTATTCTTATTTAGGCATTAAATACATGAAATAATAAACTACCTTTCTGTATATAATTTTTTTATACTTAAAACAGTCATTAGGGCAGAGAACTGGTTGTTAAATTGTTTGAATCCCACCACTGACTGCATAATAATCTGTTATAAAGTCAAACATATGCAAAATTTTATTGCTAAATATTTATTCAAAAGAAATGAAAAAATGTGACCACAAAGAGACTTGTATGTACACATATATAACAACTTTATTCATAATAGCCTTAAACTGGAAACTGTCTAAATATTCATCACAGGAAACTGAATAAACAAATTGTGGTATATATATGTGTCATGGTATACTACTGAACAATAAAAAGGGAACACACCATTGACATATGAATAAACATGCACATGCTCTATAGACATTATATTTAGCTAGAGAAACCCGACAAAAAGAGTACATTATATATGATTCTGTTAATATGGAATTTAAAAAAAAGGCAAAATAATCTATGTTGATAAAAATCAGAATAGTATTTGCCTGTGGCTGTTGTTGAGGTTGATTGAAAAGAAGCACAAGGTGATTTTTTGGGTACTGGTGATCTTTTATATCTTGATTTGAGTATAGGTTTTATGAGTGTATACATTTGTCACGAGTCAGCAACAGCACATTTAAACTCTCTTTATTTTAATGTATATAAAATATGCCTTCATAAAAAAGATATATTAAATAAAGTAACAAGATACAAAAAAAAAGAAAAAAGCAAAATTTGCAAGTGTGTTCATGGCAAGTGGGATGAAGACATGAAATTAGTGAGATATATGGTTTGGGGACCAGTGTTAGTTGAAGGGTTGGATTTTTTTTTTTTTTCCCTACAGAGACAGAGAGGGAGTCAGAGAGAGGGATAGATAGGGACAGTCAGACAGGAACAGAGAGAGATGAGAAGCATGAATCATCAGTTTTTCGTTGAGACACCTTAGTTGTTCATTGATTGCTTTCTCATATGTGCCTTGACCATGGGCCTTCAGCAGACCAAGTAACCCCTTGCTTGAGCCAGCGACCTTGGATCCAAACTGGTGAGCTTTTTGCTCAAACCAGATGAGCCCGCGCTGAAGCTGGCGACTTCAGGGTCTCGAACCTGTGTCCTTCTGCATCCCAGTCTGATGCTTTATCCACTGCGCCACTGCCTGGTCAGGCGAGTTGGATTTTTTTTTTTAATTTGAAAATGTGCTGCCAAAGATGGATTTTAATAAAGGAAAGTGATGTGATCAGAGCTATGTTCTAGGATTATTTACCTGCTCAGCTCTGAGGAGTAAGGAATGTGATGAGGTTGTGGATGGCATGTCAAAGATCTGCTGGCGACACTAGAATTTCAGATGATGTCAACAGGAATGAAAAGAAGGTAATAAATCTGAGAGGTTATCACAAAGAAAAAATTAACAAGATTTACCGTATTTCCCCCTGATAAGACGCACATTTCCCCTGAAAAGTTTGGGGTCTAAAAACTGAGTGAGTCTTATACAGTGGTTGTAGATTTTTTTTTTATTTGCATTTACCACTTTTTCTTGCTTGTTTTTGAGCTCATTGTTGAAGACAGTGATTTCTCATCAGACACATGAGGACAAGCTAATGGATGGGAATTTTGACAGTAATGAGGAGTTTATGAATTTTATGATGAATAAAACTTGAGTTCTGTAATTTTATGTAATACTTTTTTTTTTCAAACTTAGGGCCCGAAAATTAAGGTGCATCTTATATATGGGAGCATCTTATATGTGGGGAAATATGGTAATAACAGAATTGATACAAGGAAAGTGATTAGGGAGTAAAAGCTTTCGGACTCAACAAAGTGCCTGGTACTGTACATATATAGTAGCAACTTTATAAATGTTTGCTAAAAAAGTGAATAAACAAATGAAGGAAGTTCTGGTCTGAGAAATTTGGAGAAGTTTGGTGCTATTGACGGAAATAGCAAAGAAGGAGAAGAAGGTGGCTAGAAGAAATGAGTGCGTGAGATTTTATTTTGGACATGTTTTAAGAAACATGTCTGTAGAGATGAAAAGGCAGAGTATACAGTTGGAGCCATTGGTCTGAACATCTGGAAAGAGGTGATGGTTGGATATAAAGGTTTTAGAATGATGAACGTGGAGGACCTAGTTGAATTATGTGAACAGAAGATATCATCTAGGGCACTTACAGGAAGAAGAGGAGAAGCTTGACAAGGTGGGTGTGGAGTTGGTGAGAGTATGGAGGAAACAGTGGCCGAAAAGAGACTGAGCAGGAGTTGTCAGGCGGGTAAGAGGAGGAAAGTGCTGAGAAAGTTTAGGAGGCAAAGGCTTCCAGCAGGTTGGTGGTCCGGTCTGACAGGAAGTAAGAAAACATAGAACACGCAATTAACACACATAGGAAACACAAACAGCCACAAATATATGTACAAGTGTTTCACCTCACTATTAATTTTAAAACTCTAACAAGATACCATTTTTATCTCTCACAGTGCAACTACATAGAAATGAAGGAGCAAATGCATGCTAGGTTTTCCACAAGGTGGACACTGGCTTTGCCTATTGCAACAAAAATTCCACTGGCTACAACCTTACTTTTTTTTGTGTGTGTGACAGAGACAGAGACAAAGACAAGAGACAGGGACAGATAGGGATAGACAGAAAGAAAGGGAGAGAGATGAGAAGTATAGATTCTTTGTTTTGGCACCTTAGTTGTTCATTGATTGCTTTCTCATATGTGTCTTGACTGGGGAGGGGGGTGCTACAGCAGATCAAGTGACCCCTTGCTCAAACCAGCAACCTTGGGCTCAAGCTGGTGAGACTTGCTCAAACCAGATCAGCCTGTGCTCAAGCTGGCGACCTTAGGGTCCCGAATCTGGGTCCTCTGTGTCCCAGTCTGATGCTCCATCCACTGCACCAATGCCTGTCAGTCTACAACCTTCTTCTTAATCTACAAGTTATTCTTGACTCCTTCCTGTCTGCTCACCTTCCACCTGTTCTAGTCTGTCAACATGCCCCATGAACTCTTCTGAAAATGCTCTGCATCCATCTGCTTCTTTAGATTGCCATTGTCACCTCCCTGGTTCAAGCCACCATCATGTAGCTTTTTTCCTGGGAATTATTCTGCTTTCAGGTTCCTGCAATCTGTCCACATTGCAACCAGAGAGAGTTGGTATTTTATGAACATAAGTTATATGATGTCACTTTTTCTGCTCAGAACTCTGCAAGAGCTTTTAAATGAATGCAGAAGAAACTCCAGACTTCAAGGCATTATATTATCTGGCTCCTGCTTACCTCTCCATACTTTTATTTATTTACTTTTTTTTCTGCTGACAGCTGGCTGGTTTGAACTTAAAAGCTAGTAGCCTTAACTATCATTTTGGGGTTAGGAAGTTATAGTTTTCCTTATTACTTGCAGGCCAGTTTTCTCAAATTTACAGTATGGCAAACTTTTCTGACCAATTGTCACCAGATGGACCAAAGTGTCAAACCTTCATTTTGAATTCCAAAAGTTTTTTATTTTTTGATTCATTCCCTCATACTCTTGCCGATGTCAGCTTGAGAAATTTCCTTACCCAAATAACTTTGCTATCAGAGAAGCTACTTTTTGGCCAATTTTGAAATTTAGAACAAGCCCTAATTCTAGGTCTCGGCCTTGTGTTCATAGAACACCTCAAGCTAAATTTACATTTTCATGACTTTTCTTCCTTTTCTGGACTCTGTCTCATCTCCAAATTGTTAGTGGTTTCTGCTGTTCTCATTTGAGCAGCCACATGATTATGGGAACCTACACACTGGGAAGAAAACTAGTTATTGAGATGGGGCATGTGGAGTTGGGAACAACTTATTAACTGCTGGGTGTGGCCCACACCAATCTGGCAAGCTGGGACTCACAGCGCTTCTCCCTGAATTTACCCTGGGGAAGAGGCTTAGCTAGCAGTTCTTTAAAGAGCTCAGGATTTGGTGCCAGGTGTTTTCCTTGTAAAACAGCTGACCAACTCTACTCAGTGCAGTCAGAGTCTGGGGTTGCCTCCCACAAGGAAAAACAGGTGACCCATTTTAGTTGGTACTGCAGGAAACTTTCCTTGAGAACTAAAATGGTTTCGGGGTAGAAGGACAGTATAAACTAAGTTTTGGAGTGTTTTTTTATTGGCTTAGTACATTATATAAAATTTACTATTTAATTATTCAAACTTTTAAAAATGATTATTTTTAGAGGGACAGAAAAGAGGAGAGAGAAAGAGAGAGATATAGAGAAACATCGATCCACTATTACATCCATTCATGCCATCAACTGTTGATTCTTGTATGTACTCTGACTGGGGATCAAACCTAAAACCTTGGCATCTTGGGAAGATAGTCTAACCAACTGAGCTACCTGTCCGGGTCTATTTTAGTCATTTTTATGTATACAATTCAGTATTATTAAGTGCATCCATGATGTTGTGAAACTATTACCACTACCTAATTCCAAAACATTCTCACCTCCCTAAAAGAAACCCTATACCCATTAGAAGTCACTACTATTAAAAGGGAGTATCGGAGATAAGTGGTGGTGGACGAAGACTTGATGTGGGAATATGGGTGAACACACAATATAATGTGAAGAGATGTGTTGTAGAATTGGGCACCTGAAACCTGTATAATTATATTAACCTGTGTCACACCAATAAATTCAGTTAAAAAAAAATAACTCCCAATCTTGCGGTCTCTTCTGGTTTAAATAGAACAAGTAATTAAAACTTGTTCATCCCACTGAGGATTTAAACTCATTAACTCAAAGGTCAAACTGACTATTTGGGCTGTTCTGGGCTTGACTCTCTTTATTGCTTTTCTCCATCCTAGGAGGTTACAAACATGGCATTGGGAGAGGTATGGTTGGTCCTCACACCCTTCTATGGTTCCCACTACCTCTGCTTGTTTTTTTTTTTTTTTATATAAATCTTGTCCTGGCTATATTTGTTTGAACTGCACTAGCTAGGCCCCCAGGAATGTGCCAGAATTTTCCACTGATATTCATTCACAGCTTTACTAGTACCCTGTGGTAACAAGATGTGGGTCCCTTCAACCTTTTTTTCTTAGATAGGAGGCTTCCTCCAATCCTGTGGACCCTCAGCATTTATATCACTCAGGTCTGTAGCCTGTGGGTGATATGATATAAATTCAGTGGATTTCAGGGTATTTGCTCATCATACCATAGTATTTGTCATAGAGAGGCCTCACTGATCTGATGCAATGTTATGTGGGAATCCCATTTGGGTAATGTGAACTCTGTAAGTCTTCAAATAATGGGCTAATATAGGTTCTGTGGGTAAGAAGTCATATACAGAATATGTGTTGGTAAGTCAAAATAAATCTTTGGTCCTTCCAGGATAGAAGGGGTCCAATGGAGGCAACTTATACCATAAGTGAATGGCTGATGTCCTTGTGGGAGGTTCCTGTATGAGGGAATCAGCATTAGGCAGTATGGGTGACAAGTTGGAAATTCAGCAGCAGCCCGGTGAGTAGGAACCCATTATTGTGAGTCCATGCAAGGCATCTTTCCCTGCCTCTATGGTTCTACATCTACAAGCCCATTGTTTCAGCACTGGGACAGCTGGTGACAGAGACTTACAATGTCAGCTGGCCAAGTCCTTCTCTCTACTTTGCTGTTTAATGCTTATTCCTTGGAAGATATTCTATGGTAGTAGTAGCAATACAAGTCAAATGCAAAAATCTTATTTCTTCAGAAACAAAGGTCTATCCACATGCTTCTGTTTCTGACCTTCTTGTCCCTGCTCTTCTAATATTTCTTTTTCCAGGTCCCTGACCAATGCTAAGCTATTTGTTGAGTCCATGCATAGAGTATATCTCTTTCAGTACAAAGAAAATCGATATATTGCCTAAAAATCTGTTCATCAGGGGAATTTCATCTCACAACCCTCACCTTCAAATCCATCACTGATTAGAGAATGCAGTGTGGCCAAAGTCCATTTTTAGCTTATTACCAATAAAATCATAAAATAGCCCATCTGTGAGCCAAGCATGACCCTTCCTTCTTCATCAGCATGCCATGATGGGTAACATGCATCCACCTTCCTGTGCCTCACAATTGTTCTTCTGATCAGGTCTTGGCTTTGATCCTAATATTTCACTTCCAGTTATGATCTATTGTTTCCAAACCTGCACAATTTTCTGTGTCTGGCAGAACCAAGGTTCTGTTTGGAACTTTTATGCTCATGGTCACTTTGTGCTTCACGGTCAGGTATTTAGTCTTTATCAGAATCCAGTAGCACACTGAAGCAGTTTTGACAAGGTATATAGTTTTACACTGTAGATGGCATGACCTTGTTTTATAATTCTAAAGGTAATTTTTCTATTGGGACTTTCCTTGAACTCTATTCTACACCATTCCTTTCCTTCGATACACTTTAATAACTTAGATTTCGCTGAGTCAAATAGCCCAAATGAGAAGATTACTTATACTCCGGACATTTCCTGCTCTGGTCCTCATTCAAAGCTGGCAGCTTTTTCTGTCAACTGATTCGTGGGCCAAAGAAGTATTCAAATACAGCCAGGTTCCAGAAATGGGACATGAATTTGGTTGAGATGGGTGTTCAGTTGAGAGCACGTTCCGGTAAGGTTAATAGCCATGGGTTGTCAGCTGCTGCCACCACACCCAGCATCTGGGGGTTGAATACTTTCAGTGTTCAGAAGGTATCCTGTCAACACAGAACACAGTTCCCTGCGGCTCAGAGCAGTGACACTGACAGCTGACTTATCAACAGCCAAAACAGAAGCCAGAGGCAGTGGGATAATACGAGAAATGTGCTGAGATAATAATGCCAAACTACTATTCTATATCCATTCAATACAATTTATGAATAAATAGAAAGTAAAAACATTTTTAGGCAAAAACAGGAAAATAAGAAAAAAAAAAGGGAAGAAAAATGTCCCCCAGGAACCTCTAAGAAAATTAATTCTAAAGGATATATTTAAGGCCAAAAAAAAAAAAATGTTCTGTGACAAATGCAAGAAGAAATAAAAGCCAAAATATGGCTAATATGTATGTAAATCTAAGTGAACATTAGCAATATAAAATGGCAATAATAACATCTTGTTGATTGTATTTAAAATTTTCTGGAAATATTGCTAATATAGAAATCGTATTTATATATAACACTCAATAATTTGACACCTCTTAGAGACACCGAAGTAAAGAGCAGTAGGGTCATAAATTTGGGTAAAACTATGCTTTTGACACAGTGCTTCTTCTTTAAGAAAATAAAATTATAAGAACATAAAAACAAAAACTACCAAATGGCATGAAAATAAACAACTTTAAATATGGACCATTTCATAGAATTTCACATCCCAACATGTGGTTTTGTGGTGGTTATTTAATAACAAATTCTAAAAAAAAGAAAAAGAAAAAAAAGGCATCATGGTTAAATTGCATTTTTTTCTGCTCCTCCTCCCTTCCCCAGAGATAATTCTCAACTTCTCAACTGCCTGCCTAGTATCTATTGATTAAAAACCATTTGGAAATTACTCCATCTGTCAAGGACATGCAAACACCTCTGGAGTGAAACTAAGCAGCTGTTTAAAAGTTCAAGGCTTCACTAGAGAAAGAAATCCTTCTCTTTAAACTGGCTCTGTTTACATTATCCTAAAACAATGATTCATTAAAGGAAAAATCTAGTATTTCCCAGTTGTGTAAACACAACCATTATTTATAAGAAGACCCAAAAGTAATAGCTTCCCAGCTGAGGAACTGCTAAGCACTAGTTAGCAGGGTTAGACTCGTGTGTGTGTGCGCGAGCGCGCGCACGGTTGCGTGTGCGTGTTTGGTATCTTCAGAACTACTTGTATTGTGGGCCACACTTGAAATTCACAATAGTTCTGGCTCCCTTTATTACACAAAAGCTTGAAATAAAATTTTTACATGTAGCAATATAATTTATCATTCTAAACAATCTATTTATACCATATAGAAACTGGCAAATGTTTTCCATTTAAGCAAAGACATACCTTTGTCATTTTTTTCTTTTAGTTATTTTCTCATTAACATAAGAGGAAATTGAGTCATATGTAGGCTCTGGATTCTGATGGCACGGGTTTGAATACCGGCTAAAGCAACGGCTGCCTATGTAGCATTGGGCAAGGTACTTCTTAAGCTTCAAGTTTTATTTATACCTGTTAAATGACAAAAATTATATGCTTCACAGAATAATTGTGAGAATTAAAAAAATTTAAAATTTGTAAAAATAAATTTGTAAAAATCTTTAAAAATGTTAATAATATTTGGACTGCTTGTCACACAGCACTTAATATCAATTACCTATTATTGGGGTGATGGGCACATGATGCTATATGAAGATGATGTTTTATTGAGCTGTAAACTTGAAACCCATATGATTTTGTGAACCAATAGTCACCCGAATAAATTCAATTTAAAAAATTAAAAAATAAGGTTCATTTGCTATGTTTCAAATAAAATATTCTGCTGGATATAATATAGACAGTCCTTAATTAATTATTATTGAGCTCTTGTAGCTTTTGGCAATGAATGATTGTGCACATAAATTTTCTAGAAATAAAGACTGCTGCCAGTTGTTAAGTTTCATTCAAATAACTACTAGGTAATTTAATAGTCAAATACTCTTAATTACTCATGACTACACTTTACAGTTAATGTCCACCTGCAGGCAGCCTGGGAGGCTAGCTGTTCAAACTAACCACCTCATAGTAGCTATCAGTTAGAGTCCTGGCAGGAAATAGATGACACATTCAAACCAGGTATGGAAAAGAGTTTAATAAAGGACTATATACAAGGTTGTGGGCAAGGTTTAGGGGAAAATATCCTATGAAAATGAAGCACCTGGAGTTACTAAATATGGTAGAACAGTTATCATTGTTAAGCCTGAATGGGTAGGACGGGGGACATGTGACTTCAGGAACCTGGAGGAGATAGGTGTGCAGAGAAGACCTCCTATCAGGGACTGTGACCTTTGGTACTGAGACCCAGTTAATGCTGAGATCTGGCCAGGAACATGCTGGGGGATAAATATCCAAACCTCGCTCTCTTGCTGCTCTTTCAGTCACCTTCTAGTGCTTCTGACTGAGCATTCCCTAGCTGAGAAGCCTGCTGATGAAATCCATGAAGGTCAGTTTTTAGACACAGAACACTGAAGCGTGTATTTGAAAGAGAGAACAGAAGGCAGTCAGCATCATAGTAATTGAGGGTTTCCTATAGCCAGTGAGAGAACTGTTAATCGATTTTGAATGCATTGCACACATAGACCACCTCTACTCAACTAGCTGGTTCTGGTCTCTGGACCCACTAGTCAGATTTTCAGCAGCTGGAATGCATGCAGCGGTGGCTCCATGAAGAAAGTCTTGGCTTGCCTGCAGGTCATTTCCATGTGAAGACAAGGAAAGCTTTCACCAGGCAAAAATACTATCAGGCTTTGTAAACTTCAAACCATTAAATCCCCAGATTAGAAGAACAATTTGATCCAAACCAAGGTATTCCTTGTCTAGGAGGTAAGAGCGTGATCGTGAGCCCACAATGCGTAAACCAGCATATGTTATAATGACTGCAACTTGGGGTTACAAAATTTGCGTGATTGCTGAATGGGTTTTATGGCAGATACTGTGTTTCATGTTCTCCAGCCCCTGTAGAGCCGTGAGATGCCCTGCAGCCCAGCAAACTGTTAGAGGGCAACCCTGTGGGAGTCCTCAGACCAGAACTAACCAGCTGAGATGCTTGTTGCTTCCTGACCCTCAATAGTCGAGTCAAGTATCACACGTTTGTCGTTAGTCAGCACAGAGAACTCCTACAATCCATACAAGGCATTCAGTAAGAGGCCAGGAGCCTTCACTGAAAACTGATCAAGGGGTAGTCGAAACAGAGGGAGCATGAAACCTAGGAGAAAGGGAGCAGGGGTGCCTGGGAAAAGCAGATTTAGCTCTAATGGACAAGCAGTATGAGGTGTAACTGACTATATATTATACTACATGTTCAAGTGGAATATGGTTACTAACAGCGAGAGATAAAGAAACAGTCCTTGTCTGAGCATTTATCCTGCACATTATTTTTTCTTTGCAAAAACTTTCAGGTTCTGTGTTCTACATTGTTATCTTTATTTTATAAGGAAAGACACTCAGGGTCAGACATAGAAACACCTACTCAAAGTCTCACAGGTCGTAAATGAGAGAGCTCTGATTAGGACTGAAGCCAGTCTTGACTCCAAAGTTCTTTTTTTTCCCCTGTGTTTCTGTGTGTGGAAGGCAAGAAGAGAAACACTGATCAGAGGCGGTCACACTGGGAGACGAAGTAAGATAAACAAAACTGTCGGGGGAAAATTTTTAGTCTTTTGCAAGAAGGGGGAGAAAAGTCATCTGTGGTGAAAACAAAACCCAGGAAAACACATATGGCTCATTAAAAGGAGGAGGCAATGGTGGCCTCACTAAGGAACAGAAGATATTTGGGGTGATAATAGAGCTCAGAGGGGAAGAAGGCCCATCTGTAGTCATCTCTTCAAGGTCAGACCTAACTATACAGAAACTGAGAGTCTCTACTCTTCTGTAGATTGATTCTCCTGACCGCCCCCGCCCCCCCCCTCCCCCATATGCCAGGGAAAAGGACAGCACCTACAGTGAGACACGAACACGTCAGTAGCAGGGACCATGCTCCCTGGCTCAGAGCAGATAGGAGGAGAGCAGGTCTTAAAAATCCTTCAGCAGGAAAGTGGAAGAACTGCATAAGAATATTTAAACCATTTATTTAAATATAAAAAAGGTGCCACACATTGCTCTTGCTTTCTATTTCTGAGTGTTTGGTGATATTATCTAGCTGACAGAAAAGCCTTACTAAGTAAAAGTTTTGGGAGGAATATTGTTGCTTCTTGGGTGTGTGTGAAAGATGTAGGAGATATATTTGAGGACTGTAAATTTGAAGGGAAATGTTTAAAAGATACTGTATGTGACATAGTTAAACAGAAAAGTCTAAGAGTTATTCTACCAGTATAGAAGAAGGTTATCACATTGGAAAGGTTGTGACTCCCCATTTCAGTGGGCAACTGAGGCTGGTCCCACTGTGACTCTGAGGGGTCATGCAGAATCCAACTCT
Organism: Saccopteryx leptura; assembly: GCF_036850995.1. Lineage (NCBI taxonomy): Eukaryota > Metazoa > Chordata > Mammalia > Chiroptera > Emballonuridae > Saccopteryx > Saccopteryx leptura. Next base: position 119,435,659 of record NC_089504.1, read on the forward strand.
GAATTGTCCTTAGCAGGGGAATTGGCCCTCTGTTTCCTCCAACTCTGCACTGACTAAGGTTATGCCATAAGAAATCAGTCATTCAGATTTATGTGGGTATTAGAACTGATCATATTTCTTTCTATCTTTCTCCTTATTTTGAGAAGCAGAGAGAGAGAGAGAGAGATTGAGCTGTTCTTTGTATGTGCTCTAATGGGGGAATCGAACAAGCAACCTCTGTGCTTCCGGATGATGCTACAACCGACTGAGCTATCCAGGCAGGATTTAATTTCTTTTTGATTTATTGTTTCAGTGAAACAGAGACAAAGGAGATAAAGGGGAAGGAGGAAGGAGGCATTCATTTGTTGTTCAACTCAGTCATACATTCATTGGTTGCTTCCTCTGTATACCCTGACGGGGAATCGAACCCACAACCTTGTTGTTTCAGCACAATGCTCTTAACCAACTGAGCTAGTCAGGTTTCTATAGGCATCTACTGTCAGGTGTCAGAAAAGTCTGAGGACAGAAAGCAGGAGCAGTGGGTACAACCGAGGCAGGGTTTTACCTGCTCAAGGCTGACTGTGGCAGCCATGTAGAAAATAATATATTTTGAGGTGAATCTCAAGAAATACTTAATACAAATATCACCTTAAAATTTTGTTTAAGCAAAGATGAAAATTTTGAAAACAATACAAAAGTTCTAATTAAAAAAAGAAACATCTTGCTTGTGCAGGACAGCTGCAGAGCATACAAAATACTAAGCAGAATATGAAAGAAGACATTTCAATTGAACCATTTCCTTGATTATTGTAACAGATTTACTAATTTTTCTTTAGGAGTGAAAGTAAAAATGACTCTGAATACCCTATTACTTATTTGTCATTTGTTTTATATAAATGTATTTAAATATTATATAAATTTTATATAAATATATTTAAGTGTATTTAAATGTTCTTTTAAAGTCATAATTGTTCCCCCAATACAACAACATGCACACACACACACACACACACACTCCATATAGATTTATTTTTAGATAATTGGAAATTAAACCCAGATAGACTACCTGAGTCAAGATTTCAGTGTGATGAGAGAACAAACTCACATAAGCATCATTCATCCTTTACAGACGGGGTTTTCAGGCTGTTAGTGTTTCAACCATTCAAGTTATAACAACCATTGTAACAGTTTTCCGCAAAAAGATTGCCAACCTGTGCTAATGTTAAATCATATCAGGTGACCACCTCAATTTAGAACAAATGCCATTTAGGAGGAAGCACAGGAGAAATCTTGTTTTTTCATATAAAAATTCTATAAAAGCAAATATCTCATTGTGTATCTTCTATGTGCCAGTTGCTTTATATACACACCATCCAAATTTTCCGTGAGCACACAAAGGAGATACTACTATCTCTATTTTTACAGAAGAGAAAATGGAGGCCAAATAAGCTGAGTTGTTGAAATACTCATGATCAGAAATAGGCAGGGCCAGGATTTAAATTCAAGCATGTCTGGCTCTGAAGCTCTGTTCCTTCCCCTAAACCTGGGGCTTCATCACATGCATCATGTTAGTCTTCCTGGAAATCAGCATACTCAATCCACTGCACCTCACCTTCTTATGTAATAACCTGGAGGGGCAGGGAGAGCCATCTGCTTCCAGAACAACATATTTGAGTCCATAAGGCAAATAAGTTGGCAGAAAAAGAGGATTGAGACATTGCCTTTTGGCATTCCTGACTTACTCTACATTTGTAAAAGAGAAATACATAGTCCAACATGTTGATTTCACAAGCCTGCCATTAGCATTCATTCTGAAATAAGCAGAGTCAAGGACATTATGTACAAAATAAGGGATCCTTGTTTTGGAAGATGATGTCAGGCAGGGAGAGTTCATATTATTCTTTTTTAACACCCACTGCTAAAGCACTAGCTTAAAGGTGACTTCATAAAATGTCCTTTAATACTGAGGCCAATGAAAGAGCAAAACAAGTAAAGGAGAAAAGCTTGGGATTCATTTCTAAAACACAAGATGACAAGATTATTTACAAAATAAAAGAAAGCAGAGGTTCTAAAACAAGGCTAACCATCCAAGTTCACATGAAAAACTTTAAATACATATATAGACACCTGAGTGAAACTTAAGGCAGCATTTCCAAAAATAAGGCACAAGTATGCATTACAAATATCCTGTGGTCATTCTCATGATCAATTTCAGTTTGTAAGCTTATATATGACGAGCCCATTGGTGTATTTCTATTAATTTATTCATTTATTTATGTAGATTTTTTCTTTACTGATTTTCAGAGAGAGGATACAGAGAAAGGCAGAGGAGGAGTGGGAACATTAACTCATAGTAGTTGCTATTTGTATATTTTAATTTGCATGTGTAATCTTGAAGAGTAAACTCATAATTTTTCTTTAATCTGAATTCTAAATGCTCAGTTAAAAAAATAACATTTAATGATCAATATAAGAAATTTCTGTTGGTTCTCCCATGCTTTCCCAGAAGTCCCTAAAAATCTCAAAATCCCCCAAGAAGCTCCTATTGATAATTACAGTTGCTTGAATCACTGAAATGGGAGCCCACCCAGAAGCTACTGTGAATTTTGTATCAGGCATATGGTCATGCTTCCAGTGACAGCCTCTCTTCTTTTCTTGGGGAAGGAAATTCTCATCCACCTTCAAACACAGAACATATGGAGGAGATTATTCTGGGGGATGGAGTTCCCAGATTCTCCTCTGCTGTGCCATTGTGGCTAGGAGGGAGTGACGACAGAAAATCTAGCATAATCTTTAAATCTTTATAACAAAAAAAGTATAAAATTAATATGCTGAGCACTTACATTGGGGTTTATTCAGGAAAACAAATCACAGCAGTTATTTCAACAGGGAGAATTTAATATAAGAAAAAGGAGCTTGACCTTTGGTGGCATGGTGGATAAAGTGTCGACTTGGAATGCTGAGGTCCCAGGTTCGAAACCCAAGGCTTGCCTGGTCAAGGTACATATGAGAAGCAACTATTATGAGTTAATGCTTCCTGTTCCTCTACCACCCTCCCTTCTCTCTCTTTCTTCTCTCAATAAATAAAATCTAAACACATACACATACAAACTACAGTTTAAAGAAAACAGAGATCATTGAAAGGGATCATTATTAAAAACTGCAGCATACTTAAGAGCAGAGGAATAAAAAGAAGAGGCTGAGATTATTAGAATCTAGAATTTCATGGAAGGGGCCTAAAGAGTTAGACTCAGAATTCCAAAACTGCTGCCACCTGTCTGGTTGCTGCTGGTATTTTAGGGGCTTGGAAGAGAGACTCAGAATGGGGCTCTAATCTCCAGGTAGGAAATGCTGCCCCGTTGGTGCTGTTGCTTCAGATCCTCAAGAGAGGTCCTTCTTGTGTTGTTGTGACTCAGACACATCAGGAGTAGGCACTGTCTTTTTGGTGCTGGGAAGGGGCACAGGAGGTTAGAGTAGAAGCGCATCGTAAGCTGAAAGTTGTGATTCTTCTGCCTCCAGGATAAAAGGCCGTGGAAAGGTGACCTGATGGGGAAAATAAGTCTATATGAACAAGCCCCTTCTCCTCCTCTCCTGACATCCATTCTTTCCTTGAGTTCCTCCCATTGGTAGAAACTAACAGTAGGCCTTCTGACAGCATTGAACCATGTTATTTACAGACCTGTCTTCACAAAGCAGAACATGGGAAGGTGGACTTGAGACCTATTACCTGGAACATTATTCAGTGAGAAAAGTTTGGAAAATTGCAACAAGATAAGCCAAAAGAAAGTAGAGGATAGAAACAATGAAAGGAAGAACATGAATGTCTAAAATGAGACATGAACATTTGATAGAAAGGAACAATGAAACAAAATTTTTATTCTTTGGGAAAATTAATAAAATAAAACCCTGGCAAGTCTGAGTAAGAAAAAGGGAAAATGAAAAAACAATATTGCAAATAAATACAGTGTAACTAAAGACACAGCAAAGATAACAAATGCAATAAAAATCTGAAGGACTTTATGTGAACTTTATGTCAAAACGTTAGGAAACTGAGGTAAAACTGGCATGTCAGAGAATATTGAAATTGTTAAAGCTGACACGGAAAGAGATAGAAAATTAATACTCTTAAAGAAGCAATTTTCTATCTTAAGAGATAGAGAATTAATACTCTTAAATTGTGATAGTAGTTAAAAATATTCTTACCCACAAGAGATTAAAAACTCAAGGTACAGACCCTCTCAAAAAAGAAAAATAAATAATCCTTGTTGTTTTCTTACTTTTCTTTTTATGTCCTAGATTTCTTTAAATTTCACATGCCTTTGTTTTATATTTTGAACCTAATAATTCCAGTATCTATGATTCTTGAAAGGGAAGTTACCTATAACTATTGTTCATTGTTTTTTTTGTTGATGCTGATTCATGGTAGCTTGCTTTCTTTCCTATGTACTTGGTGCTTGATTTTGAACTCACTGTTAATTTTAATTGTGTGATGTCCACACACCTAAATTAAAGTATTATTCATCCAGAGAGGAATTGCTCCTGTTTGTCCTTTTGTCTTGCCAGTAGCCAGAAGACACCATTGGTGTGGGGCCATTTCAGCTTGCTTTAAAGTTTTAGGCTCATCATTAGCATACCAGAATTGGCTTCACTAGCTGTGTGTTGGCCCAGAGCATCCTGATTGTTGTGGGATCCTGCTCCAGGCAAGCTGCCCCATCTGCCTCCCAGCGGCTGCATTCTAAGCACCCCTTTACTTCTGCTTTCGCTAATCTTTCTGAGGAGCTGATGACAAAGATCTCCCTTTCACTTAGAAGATCAACAATTCCTCAAATAGTAAGTCCTGGATAAACGTAGTTGTGAACATTGAGAGCCGAGGAAAGAGTTTAGGGATGGAAAGGAGGCTTCAAGCTGCAAAGAAACTTTGTTTCTTAAGCTCAGTGGTGGGTACAGGAGGTTTATTTATTTAATTCATTAGTATTATTATTTAAGAATATTTATATATAATACTCCTTTGTGTGTACCATGCACCAGATGTTTTATGAGAAGCTAAAGAAAAACTACCAGCAGCTTCACTAAAATATCTCTGTGACATTTAGAGAACACAAAGACGTCAGCAGCAATACTGTTCATGACTCTGACTAAAGACCGTGCCCTAGCACAGACGTCAGCGCTCTGACGCAGCAGGAGACATGCCCAGAGTGAAGTGGGTGGAAGGGGGGAAGTGGTGAACAACATGTGGTAGCCTTGTGGGT